>NW_022900919.1:35824291-35825505 GCF_012274545.1 Fukomys damarensis | reverse complement strand
CTGGGCTTACAGCCCTGGCGCGGCCCGGGAGAAGGAGCCTGGCCGGGTTTGAATCTACCCAGCACGCAACAAAATCTCCCGGGGAGCAGCTGGAAGCCGACTCCCCCCACACCCTCTAGGAAGGCCACACCCGCCCTCACGGCTACTCACGGGAAAGAGGAGGGTACCAGTTTGGACGGCATTCGCAGGCCACAACTGCGAGAAGTCGCCTTCCAGGGCGCACCAGGTTTAATTGGTTAAGCAAAATCACCCACAGTGACCTGGAGGGGTGGCGGGGCCGAGGAGGTTATGTCAAGGCCTTCAAGTTGCAAGCCTTCAAGTTAACTAGCCTTCCTAGAAGCTTTTCAACCCCCACAATGACTTCAGGGGTCCCTACTTTGTGCGCTACAACAAACGAGGAGGGAGAAAGGGACCCACCCAGTCCCGTTCTGCACAAGTCTATACAGTCTCGGTTCTCTGACCCGCCACCCGCCAAAATCTCCCCGGTTTAGCGCCGCGTTTCAAACTCGGGCCGTTTCAACCCTCTCGTAAGAGAAAGTGGAGTCGAGCAGGCGCGGGCGCGAGACTCCACCGGCTCCCTCCGCGGCGGCAACTCACCGGCCAGGCGAAACTGAAAGGCAGGACGATGCGATTGCGGTCGTTGCGGTGGCCAGACTTGAGGTTGAAGGTGTTGCCCCCGATGACAGGCGTAGACCCCGAGCCGAAGCTGCAGGGCCCCCCGGCCGTGACGCGGGATTGATACTCCTTGAGGCATACTTTAAAGTACGTGTCACACTCGTCTTGGGTGCACTTGCGGTCCCCTAGGTTCCGGGCGCCGCCGCAGCAGTTCCCGTTCTGCAGCTCTCCGTTCGAGTTCTGCATGGACAGGATCTCCAACTCGAACTGACCCGAGGCACCGCACACCTGCGGGAGAGGGAGTCAGGAAGGTTAGCGTGAGTCTCTGGCCGCGAGGGTGGAGGTGGCGGCTCCCCTCCCAGCCCGCCCCAAAGAGCCCTTAATGGGCGCTAAGGGAAAATTTTTGCAAAATTAGGCTCAAGGATTCAAAGTGATTGAGGGGCCGAAAATTCAAGAATACGGGAAAAATCCGACGACTGCGGAGATTGGGAAGGGGGTAGGCACGAGCGGAACGAAAGCGCTCTGCCCGGCCAGAAGGGGTCACCCTTCGCAGGCCGGGGGCTCTTCGCCGGGACCTGGCGCTCCACCGCCCAGGTGCA
>NW_022900919.1:35823187-35823933 GCF_012274545.1 Fukomys damarensis | reverse complement strand
GTTGGAGCTCCCGCCCGTGCCACCGTCGCCGCTGCCCCTGCGGCCGCCGCGTCCCGGCTCTAATATACTCCGCCGATTGGAGCATGCACGACTGGAAAACAACACCACTTTTCAAAAGCCCTTTCAAGAGCGGCCCGTTCCAGAAGGCAAAGAGCCCGGCCTCCTTTTATTATTCTGATCGCTTCTTTGAGACGCTCCCCCTCCTCTTCACCTCCCGGCTTTCTTTCCTTCTCTCGCGCTCCCCTTGTTTTATTATTATAATTATGCGCAGCCTTTTATTCCCTTTCAGATCAGCTGCATGAAAAGGGGGGAGGGAGGATAGGAAAAAAAAAATCCGAGCTCGCTCACGGGCCGGCTGCAGGTAACACAATCACGCTTGCCCGCCTGGCTCTCGGAGAGGGACCCGGAGAGCCCGTCTGGGAGCCGCAGTCCGGGCTGGCCACCTCTACCCAGCACGCCCGGCTAGACGCATGCGCGCTTATTAATATTCATGAGGGGGCGTCGCCAGAAACGACACGCCCCTTCCCTCCGGATTGATGGGGAGGGGAGCGCAGGAAAGAACTTGGAAGGGACCGGGGCTTGGGAGCGCGCTGGGTTAGCAGTGGCGTCTTAAGGCCCCCTGCAGACCCCTACCCTCCGGAGTTGGGCCGGCGGGAGGGGGAGGGAGCGCGCGAGTCTGCAGAAGGGGCCGTTGCTGCGGGACGCCCCCTCGGGGTCCGGAGCCGGTGTCCCAGGTGTAGGCGCTG
>NW_022900919.1:35756698-35822701 GCF_012274545.1 Fukomys damarensis | reverse complement strand
CAGACGCTGCTGGGAACTTTGCAAAACTTTCCCGGAGCCAGGCTGGCCGCAGATTCGAGGGAAAACCTCGGCCGCGCTCCACTCCCTCCGAATCCAAGTCTGCGGAGCCCCGGAGGGCTCCCAACTTCCTCCCCAAAACCAGACGGGGGTGGAGGGGAGGGCGGCGGGCACGCTGAGGCCCGACCAGGCTTGGGAATGGCGGGCAGAGATGTCGGGGGCTTGGACACCCCGCGCCCGCCGTCCGTTCCGCAGTGCCGGGATTGCACCTGTAGGCGGCCTCCGAGCCCCTCTCTGGGTCTCGGGAGTGGGCCTGGTTAGGGCCGTCTCACCGCCGCCTCCCGCCGCAGAACTTGGCTTCTCTGCAGTGGCTGTGGAAACTGATGCCATTTCCCACCTCGATGTGATCCTTGCAATTAGCAGCGACACTCCTGGTCATAATCAAGGTCAAAGGAAACCCGCGGGCCTCTGCCAGCCCCCCTCCCAGCGCCTTTGCTGCTGGTTTAAGGAGAGCTCTTTTTAAGAAACACACCCAATGAGGCACGGACAGAGTTTTAGCCCTTATATTGAGTATGTCCTGCAGAAAAGCGTGATTATTTAGAGGCCACTCTGGGGCTCTAGCCCGCCTAGGCTGTAGAGGATATGAGCTGCGCTGGGTCAAAGGAAAATAATTTCCAACGTGCTGAGTTAGGAGAGGATAAAAGGGCAGGTGTTTGTAGTAATCTACTTACTGCATTTGACGAGAAGCTAAAATCAGTGCCAGATATTCTGGGGGATAAATACAGCTAACTGATCTCTTTACACTGGTTCAAAGCCACCGAGGATGGCTTAGGAATCCTGGCATTTGAACAGCTCATAAAACGCCCCTGAGAAAGGTACTTTCTTAATAAAAATATGCCCCATCTTGATCAGGCGTGAGAAAATCCGTACTTGTGGAGGGACATAGCCAAGAACAGAAGTTTACAACTGGTCATGTTAGCTGGTTTAGGCAGCAGCCACCGTGCTCTTACTGGAGCCTTGTGCCCCCTTCCCAGAATATCCAAAATGCAAGACATCCAGTAGTCAACAGTAATCCTGCTGACTTTTCTAGCAAAAATTTGTATAAACACCAGCGCCCCACAAACTTTTTGTTCCCGGGTCTCCCAGTTAGGGTGCTAGGTAGTGGTGCTGAAAAAAAAAAAAATCCCTAAAAGCTGATGAGGCCTTAAAATGTAAACTCCTTGAAGTTGCCCATGTTGAAACCCACTTTATTCTATATCCTGTGCCCCACACATTCCCAGGAAGGAGGCTCTGGAGTTCCATCTTAAACTTTCTGTGGAGCCACCTGATTTGACCCAGGAAGGGAGGTGCCTCTGTGTAGCACTCTGGGCTGCATGTGAGTCAGGGTCAACTCTGGTCCACAGGTGAATATAGCCCATTTGATGAACAGGAGAGAGAATAGATTTCTGACAGGCTTAATCAGGTGGTTTAACCCACTAATAAAATTATCATGTTCTCATAGCTGAGGCCACCCCTTTCTGAGACTAAGAACCCACTTTCAGAGAAGATGACTGTGGGCTACAGGGGATTCTTTTGAAAATTTTCAGTTGGGGCTCTTCCAATGAGTTGGGACTCCCCCAAAAAGCCAGTTACCTTAGGGCAGCAGGCATGGAGTGGAAGCTCTGTCCACCACTTCCTCAGCTGCCGCCCTGGGTGAGGGGGAACTGTGGCTGAGAACTCAAACCTGGAGATTCCCTCAACTAAGCCATTAGCTGCCTTTGAGCCTCACCTTCCAGCTGTAAGCAATTGTCCCAGAAAAATGTTCCTTTGAAAAATGCCACTTAGGCACCACACATACACCTCAAAGTAAAGGAGTGGCTCCTCGCCAGTTGTTGTCTGGCCCATCCCACATGCTCCAATCATAACTATCCTTGGATAACTTTCTCCTCTTAAAAAAAAAAAAGCCTACATTCTTTTTATCCGCAAAACTTGCCTTGCCTCCACTGAGTCATCAACAAACAGCAGTCTTGAACCCCCAAATGGTTTAAGAAGAGACATTCAAGCCACCTTGACTGTATTTAAAAATCAATCAACTGAAATCCTTGGTTAATCAAGACCATGATAAAAAGATAAAAATCAGCTAATCGATAGTGATTGAGAGCTACTGTTGCACGTGGTAACACAGATAATAATAATAATAATAATAATAATAATAATAATAAATACATGGCATGAAATAAGCCAGATGCAAACAGTATAGCTTACATGGATTGGTTTACATGAAGTTGTACGACAGGCAAAACAAGTCTATGGCAAAAAACAAATCACAAGAATGATTTTGCAGAAGACAGAGGTTGCCAAGGATGTGCTCAAAGTTTTTCTGAGGGTGGGGTAATGCTCTCAGTCTCCATGGGGGATTTGGATACACAGGTGTATGCATTTGTCAAAATTCGTTAATAAGTATATTTAAGATTGTGTATTTCATTATATGTTCAAATGAGAAAAGGATTGTATATAAATATTCCCCCACAGTCACTTAAATGAATACAGAAGCATTTATGGCAAAAGGTGATGCCTGCAACTTCAATTTGCATAAAAAATTATAGCCATTGGAGAGCATAGTGAGGTGGATAAACTATGCTAAAACAACAGGAAAGTGTTGATGGAAAAATCTAGGCAGTATACTTGTGCTCATCACAAAATTCTTTAAATTTCTCTTTACTTGAAAAGGTTCACTATAAAATATTGAAAATATTTATATGCTGGGCACTGTGCAGGGCGCCAAGAGTACAGTGACAGCACACGTTGGTGAGCACTACAGAGCACAGAGTATATTTGTAAGGACTGATGCCAGTGTCAGTTACAGTCATGAAGAAAAAGAATGTTTCTTTTTCCTTACTGTTTTTTTCTCATTCTTTTATTCATTCCAATAAAGAAGAAAGGTCCAAATTACAGAGAAAGGACATGTACAATAGCCTTAAAACATTCACTCCCTCCTTGTTTGAGCACAGCAGAGAATGCAAATTCACATGTCATACTCATGTTCATGATCTCTTATCGCACCCCCACCAGAACCAAAGGGTACGTCTGTGTCGGGCAAGTTGACCTCTTGTGCTCCCACTACCACCTCAGTGACTTGGTCAGGCCTCCCATGGGAAGCATGGTGTCCGAATGCTCAGCCATCACCGTGAGTTTGTCTCATTCTTCCATATCACAAGAGATTCTGCATGAAAAGAAATCTGTGGGCTATAAATTAGACATTAAAAATCAGGTTAAAATTACAGTTCCCATGGCAACCCCCAGCCATGAGTTTATTTATTGAAGAATTAATTGAATACATCCAGCCATAGTTTTTTTTTCCAAAGCTTTGTTTTACATTCACAAGAAATCCAAATTAATTTTTTGAAAGTAAAACCATGAGTTTCTTTTATTATAAAGGGAAATTATGATGTTTAAATGTAGTAACATCAGATTAAAATTTCCACATATTTTAATTAAAAATTTTTTTCTATGAGCTCATTTTAAACATTGTTTTAGGTTTTGCCTTGAGCTCAGATATAATTTTGCCCACCCTGCACTAATTCTGTCTCACAGTCACTATCAGGGTAATTTCCCCACATGTCTTTAAAAAATCAATCAAAGAAGTCACCAAAAACCCAAGATGCAAAATCCAGGAACTATGGAACTAAAAGCTTCATTTTACTTCTTGCATTAAGAACGAATATTTGCAAATGTTTACAGTTCTATTGGAGTTATGGGGTGGGGAATGTTCCACTTGTAAAGCATACTTTTTTCATATAGTTGAGTATTTTTTGAAAAAGAAAATCCTGGGTATAAGTTGCCATTAAATTGGCATTCTGAAAACAACTGAAAGTGACTCACCTGTGCTTTGTACAGTTCGTGAACAACACCTGAGTGACTTGACCCATAGAAATTCTGGGATAGCAGTTCTTTTTGTTGTTTTGTTTTTTTTTTTAATTCAATTGATCCACTTGTACAGTTGACCGATTTAAATGCAACCAACTATTTTCTGTAATTGTCAAGTGTGACTAAACTCTTACAAGCCTTTTCATCTCCTAAAAGGCAATGGAAATTATACTTCCAGAAACAGGTAGCATTTGGAAAGTACCACAATCCAGTGCAGTCCATGAAGCACCTTTTCATCTTGCTTGACTTGGCTTTTCCAAACCAATGTAAAACCAAACCTGCTTCCAGATTTAAAAAAAGAAAACAAAACAAAACAGTGGTTGGAACTTGAGGAGAGTGAAATATATTTAGTTTTTGAAAAGAATTTCAGAACACATGTTAATGTGCGAATCAAAGAAAAGTGATTCCACCTGTTAAGGGCACGAAACTGACAGGACTTCAAATCACAACTCATGTTTGGGTTAATGGTCCACAATAAATTATAAGACTGTGTCTGTGTTTGACATTTGTGCTCTCAAGCCAGTGGTTTCTTTCCTAATGGCTTTCACCAAGTTAGAAGTTGTGAAGAATGCTGAAAGTGAGTGATCACAATGTTTATGCTTAAGTTTTCATTTGAGAGGATAATTGTTGTTTTTATCATTTTATGTTAAGAGTTTTTGAGGATAGATAAAGAAATGTTAGCTTCCACACAGCATTATCCACATGATACAAATTTCCAGATCTTTAGCGATTACTCAGAATGTTGGATTACTGACATACAGATTTCTATCAGTGCCAGTCAGTCAGAAAGGATTTCAGAGCAATAGCGAAGATTTTCTTTTTATTGTGGAAGTAAAGGTAGGAAACTTAGAAAAACTACGAAGCAGAAAGTTAATTTCTTGATTATGCATCGAAAAGCCAGATAAAAATTAGAAAAATCAGCTACATTATTTCGGAGTGGTTTGGCAGAAATTCATGTGGAAAGGGGCTTGGGGCTTTACAAGACCACACATGTAATATCCCTTAATAGTGCTGTTTGGCCGCTAAGAAGGTAGGGCTCGGTCTGAGGCTGCATTTCTAGAAATATAGGAGCTTGGCAATCAGGGAAAAACCATAGCCCCTATATATCCTGCACTCGCCTTAAAACAGTTGGAAGACTCAGTTCAACTCTGGGTACTATTTTTTAATTGTAGTAAGAGACACATAACATAAAGCTCACCTTATCATTTTTAAGTGTAATACTGTTCAGTACATGCACTCTGTTATGCAACAATCTCTAGAACTTTTTCATCTTGTAAAATTGAAACTAAGCCTATTAAATAACAACTCCCTTTTCTCCTCTCGTTCCTCCTGAGTACTTGGCAGCCAGCGTTCTATTATATGTCCCTGAATTTGACTACTGCAGGTATCTTATGTAAGTGGTTTCATGCTTTGTCTATCTTTTTTGCGACTGCTGACTTATACCTGGCACAGTGACGGCCAGGTTCATCCATGTTGTAGCATGTGTCAAAATTCCCTTCCTTTTTAAGGTTGAATGCCATTGTATATTTATGTCACTTTTTGTTTATTCATTTGTTGATAGATTCTTGAGTTTACCTTTTGGCTATACTGAGAATAAGGCTACTATTAATATAGGTGTGTAATTATCTTTTTGAGACTACTTTTAATTCTTTGGGTATTTATTGGGCACCACTTTTAAGAGTAATATTGACCAACTGGGCTATGTCCAGAAAAGGGCAGGGAAAGTTCTAAAGATTGCACCTTTAAGTGAGCAATTAAGTGATTTGGAGGCTCTATTTGGAGAAGGTCTGTAGAGGCTTAGCTTCTGTCTGCAGCATTGGAAAGACTGACTTGAAATGCTGCAAATGGCAGATAAGGCTCAGTGGATGGGGTTACAAGGGATTTGATTCTGACTCAACTGAAAGACAAATTTTATTTCCTTAACATAACAGGAGATTGTGAGACCCTTTTGGGTAAGGTAGTTGAACAGAGACTGCTGCTCAAGACCATTGTAAGCAGCAAAGGAGAGTGGGAGCTGCCCTGTCCTGGATGGGACAGGGAGCCAGGTGATTTCCTAAGAACGTCAGTGAGTCAACTCTAAATCACAACACAGGTGGTCATCATAACCTTGGTCTTGTTACATTCTGACCCTTGCTCTTCTGAGTGCAGTCTGAGTATAGTGACTTTGGCATCACCTGGAGGCTTGACAGACATTAAAAATCTCAAGCCTGTGTCTCAGACTTTCTGCATTAGGATCTGTAATTTCACAAGATCCCCAGGTGATTTGCATGTACACGAAGATTTGAGAAACCCTGACTTAAATTCATCAAATACAGGGAGAGTCTAGTCCTAGGTAGAAGTTATCAAATGACTTTTACACTGAATAGTCTCAGCTGAGATAATCTGTGACTAGTCATCCTCTAGCTAATTTAATAGCCAACTACAGACCACAGATGAGTAAGTCCAGTTGAAATCAGCCTGATAGGTTCAGATCAGCAGAATCGTCCAGCCAATCCACAGACTTGTGAAAAATAGTTCTTGATTCTTTTAAGAAAAGTTTGGGGCTGGTTTGTTGTGCATTACTACTGTGACAATAGATAACTGATACAACCTCCATGGGTAAAATTTTAGAAATACAAACAGGGCCACTAACTGTTAACTTGCAACCATTCAATGAATGATGATTGCCACTAGTAAACTTTTGTGAGCTACGCGGAACTAGGCTAACCAAACCTAACAGCCTCCACTTGAGAAGAAAGCTGAAATGCAACTTAAAGCAGTGGGTATTTTAATAGAGATAATCTTGCTTCTGCTCCAAATTATCTTAAATGAGTTATTTGTTGGTATCTCTAAAATAATCCTGATGGAGCCTCTGGTAGCTTCCTCTAGTCAACCTACTGACTGGGTTAACCAACACTCTCTATTCTTTAATAAACACTAACTGCTCCCCACAGCAAAGCACTCTGGCAGCTAGTAGACTAAATTACCATGAGCTTGTGCAATTCTGTTCTATAGAGGGTGGAATGTTACACTTTCCAATAGTCAGTTGGGTGGGGTCTCAAACTTGTATGTGCCAGTTGTGCTTGTTTTTGTAATTACATCATTTAAGGCAATATTGCAAAAACTGATAAAATATGAGTGCTAAAGAAAGATATTGCTTCTGTGCAAACTGAATTGAACATAACTTGATGAAAATGAGTAGCTAATATTAAATTCTTGTTGAATGAATGTGAACAAGGCAACTTTAAAAGAACTCGAAAACGTCTGAGAAATATAATAGGATTCTGCACTCAGATTGCTTTCTAAATAATCCAATTAAATGATTGAAAAGTATAAAATATATTACAGATGTGATAGGATGTAATTCTGGCAACTCAAAGAAAACCTTTTTATCTTAGATCAAAAAATGGGCAAATAATATTCTTTTATATGTTTTATGTTAAGCTAGACCACTTTTGCATCATGTTGTATAATTCCATCTTTAATCACTATTTTTGGTTTGGGATTTTTTTTTTTTCCTCCGCTGTGGTACCAGGGATCGAACTCAGGACTTTGCTCTTGCAAGGCAAGTATGGTACCCCTGAGCTAAATCCCTGGCCCTTAATCACTATTTTTTTTTTTTTATACCAGGGATTGAACTGGGACCTTTCACTTGTGAGGCAGGTGATGAAACTACTGAGCTAAATCCCCAGAAATCACTATTCTTTTTTATTAACCAACCAATTACTGGATGATTGCAACTAATTAAAAAAACTTGAGAAGGTTTTACTCTATTAAAGGAGGCTGAACGAGTGGCTAACATATATCTGGAACACTATTACTAGTTTCTGTATGAATTTGTTGTCTGAATCATTTGTATTTTTCTCGCAATATATGTAATAACAAACTAGACATGTTTTAACACATCAATGTGTTTCAATATTAATTTTAAATACCAGTAACTTAGAAGCCAAAGGAATGGCTTAGCATAGTTAGTAAACCTCTCTAAATATTGCTTCTTTCTACCTGACCTTTAAAAAAGGCTGAAATTAGATGGTTTGTCATTATTGATGTATCAGAATCACCAAGAGGGCTTATTAAACTATAGATTGTGAATCCTCACCATAGATCTTTCGTCTAATAAATTGGAGGTAGGATCCTAGAATTTATATTTCTAACAAGTTCCCAGGTGATGCTATTCCAAAGACCAAACTTTCAGTCTTAACCTTATATATCCTGAACGTAGGTCATCTGCCTCTGATAATATGGTCACATGTTGACCAACTATAGGAGCATGGGATGGTCCTGCCCTTCTAGTAATTACCCAAAAGAAAAGAGAATCTAGAATTACAGTAAAAGCAATGAGGTCAGGAGTTCTAGAATCCCCCTTCATACCTTTCATGGCATACCTGATTTATCTTCTTTATAGAGAGTGAAATTCACTCTTTGTGGTGTACTGTTCTGTGAGCCCTGACAAAGACATACAGTCATATAATCACCACCACAATCAAGACGCAAAGTATTTCCATCACCCCTAAATCCTGACATGGAGCTCAACCCCTCCCTCTGTGTCCTATAACTAACTGTCTTTTCTAGAATATTTCAGAAGGAGAACCCAACAGTATGCAGCCTTTTGAGTCTGGATTCCTTAGCATAATACATTTGCAATTCATCCGTCAATAGTCTGATCCCTTTCTTTGTTTGAAGAGTATTACAACTTAGGACGCACCTCAGTTTGTTTGCATACCCCCACACACACACACACTGAGAAACATGTGGGTCGTTTCATTTCTTATTGGTTATGAATAGAGCTGCCAGAAGCACGTGTATACAAGTTCTTGCACAAACGTAATGAAGTGGGATTGCTGGGTCATAAGGAAGTGATGTTTGACTTATAAGAAACTGCCCAGTTGTTTTCCAAAGTTCCTGCACTATTTTGCACTTTGTATTCTTCCTGGCAATGCAGTGAATGAGTAATTCTTTCTGAAATTTCTAAGCAGCATGACCCACACACACTCGCCAGTTCCTCAACTCACACACCGTTGGGTTGGGACACCTTTCACTACAGGGACCTCACTGAGGACCTGCATCAGCAGGAGCCACCTGGGAAAAGGCTGAGGTCAGAGGTCTGGGAAATCCAGAGAGGCTGGGCTCACCTCTCTGGCCCCTCCCGGCCTTTAGACTCTTCTGTTCAGGTCCTTGTGTCTCTGAATCGGAGGAGGTTTTGAGCCCATCTCTCTCCCCAGCAAGTGTGCAATTCTCGGTCACCCACCCTCCCTCCCAGTTTAGGCTTTGTTGTCAGATAATAACTTTCAAAAGAAACCCCTGCCCAAAAAGGAAGCTAAGAAAGGCTCTCAGATCAATCTTCAGCAGATACACGAAGTCACAAAGCTCCTGCAAATCCTTTATTCTCTCCTCCAAGCAGCTGCTGGGGCAGAACCCTGCCCCCAGCTCTGTCCCCAGTGGAAACCTAAAAGCTATTCATATCATTTAATCCTGCAGAAAATCCTCTTCACTCTCTCTCTCATCGAGGTGCAGCCAGCCTAGGTAACCCTGGCCTTAGTTCCTATGTTGGAAAGCAGATGAGAGGTGTTGCATGATTTGACATTCCATTCAAGAAACCAACACCCCTAATCAAGAAGCTGCCACTCGTAGTTATGAGTAACATTCAATTTTCATTTGCTGTGCATTCACTTCTGAAAAGATAACCAAAGAACGGAGGCAAAGTAGAGACAGTTTAGGAGGGGTCAGTCATCTTTGTACTTATATATCATTTCCCTTAAGGATCTATGAGTTTTTTACATTTTATCCTAAACATGGCAAGAGGAAATTCTAAGACTATTTAACCCTACTGCCAATTATAGCAACATACTTTAGCTCTCTCTCCTGTGAGATCTTGTTGAGTTGCTTAATTTTAAGAATATTGGTCATGGGATCCTGTGAACATTAAATCTAGTTTTTTTTTTTAATTCTAGAAATTAGTGATATGCAGCAGTAGCATAATGAGACCTCCTCAAGACCTCCTCAAGTCTTTGCAGGCTGGCAGAAGACTCCCTGTAAGAGTTTCATTGTTCTTACATTTCCAGAAAAACATGCAGTTTCATCTGTACTTCAAAGAATAAATTCCTTCTAGCTTGTTTCAGGATCTAAGGAGTATTTAGAGAATAAATGATCCCAGGTGACTAATTAAGGGTGATTTCCTTATAAGGAAAATTATTATAAGAACCTCATGAAAATCTCAATCCCTTGGTAGGCAGTATTTTTTTAAACTTCTACTAAATATAGGCTGGTCCAAGAAAAATACAAATGTAAAGTATCCTGGTAGGCTTTGTAGTCATTGGGCAGATTAAAAAAATCAGTAGCTGGATTATTAAATGTGTAGTCAACATGTACAACCTTAGCTGCACATTAGAATCACCTGGGGAACTTTGAT
This sequence comes from Fukomys damarensis, assembly GCF_012274545.1. Taxonomy (NCBI): domain Eukaryota; kingdom Metazoa; phylum Chordata; class Mammalia; order Rodentia; family Bathyergidae; genus Fukomys; species Fukomys damarensis. The sequence goes on along the minus strand of NW_022900919.1, from coordinate 35,812,407 downwards.
ACCTGAACCCCACCCCAAGAGATGAGGCTTTAATTGGTCTAGGTTGCATCTTGGGCCCTGAGACTATTTAAATCTTCCAAAGGGTAGCCATGGTTGAAATCCACAGCTTTGCATGAACAAACCATGTACAAAACAAGTGAATACATTTATTACACTGCCAGAAGCTTCCTTTCCTCAGAGGACCTAATTGATGGTGCCATGATCTAGGAATGTCAGGCAAGAGGAAGCTTTAGGATGTTTAACCGTACTGGGATCTAGAATGGTACTGAGAGAGAAACTGAAGATCATGCTACATTGCTCCCTATAGGTGGAGAATAATGGGCCTGAATAATGGAGGAAACAGAGCAGGAGAGTCTGTGGAAGAATGTGTTTCTTGTGGACAGTGCTTTATAGGTTAAAGTTACTTTCACATTTGTTTTTCTCTTATAAATATAGAGGGAATAAAGATTAACAATCAGAGAGACCTGGGTGAGAATTGCAGCTCTGCTATTGCTTAGCTTTGCAATCTTGTGCAAGTAACTTAACCTCTCAAAGCCTCTGTTTCTCTATCTACACAATGGAAATAATAGCAATACCTTCCTTATTGGGTGAATGGGAAAATTAAATAATGTATATGAGCTACTTAGCTTCATGAACATGCTAAGCTCTCCATATGGTTTCACTTGCCATGATATTATCATACTATTGTCACTGTGATTGTTGGCAGAGTGTAGAGACCTAACCTCAATCAAGGGCTATCTGAGGAGAAAAAAAATGAATGAAGTATATTTTGGATGAACAAAGTAGAAAATCAAAACATCAAAATTAAAAAAAAAAAAAAAGTCCAGAAACCAGAGCCAAAGGAACTCTTGAAAAAAAACAAGTAGTGATTGCTGGGAATTTAGCTCAGTGGCTCTGCTGCCTGCTTCACAAGCGCAAGGTCGCAAGATCAATTTCCAGTACCAATAAATAAATAAATAGATAGATAGGTAGTGACTGATCCACTTTAGTTCTAAGTAATTTCATTTATTTAGGAAGAAGTTAATTTAACTGGGAGTGCCTATATGTATATTAGTAGTTCAATTAAAAACTTATTGGGGTGATTTTGAGTTGGGATGAAAACAATAATGGAGACTCTTGGATAAAGCATGGATAGTGGTAGAGGGTAGGCCAGGATCAGGGACAGAGCTGAGTCCTGGGCTTGAGTGAATGGTACCTGGGAAGAGGGAGGAGCTGAAGGAGGAGAAGGAGGATCCCTCGTACTGGATGTGTGTTTGAGACTTCACACTTGGTAGTGAGTCATAAGTAATACTGTTGAATGGGAAGCTCAGTGCAGAGACATCAACATAGTCTCAAACTGAGGAGGCTGGTGAAGAGCTTGATTTTATCTGAGGCTCCTGTTCAGTTTTCTGGCCCTGGAACCTGCTCTTCCTTCGAACTGCCACTAGAAAAATGAGAAGGATGACAAGAATCGGCCAGTGTTTCTCCAAAGATCAAAGGCAATGTGTCCTGTTGGTTTTATGGCCTCAGACAGAGGCACAGGTGGTGATTTCCACCCTCCTTCTTATTGCAAGGTCCTGAATATTAACCTCCTGCCCTCTGGAAGTGTCCTTCCAGGTCTGGACCTTCCCTGCGGTATCTCTCCCTCTCAGTTTTTGCTTGTCATATTATATTAAGTATGCATACAAATCACCTTGAGAAGCTTTTGTACATAGTGTCCCTTCCTCAGTGTGACTCACCAAGTATTGGGGATAGGGAGATAATTCACTGGATAACAAGTTTCCAAGTATGCTGCTGCTGCTGCTAGGTTTAGGTCCAAATGTGGAACAGACCTGACCTAGTCTCTCTGCTACTTCCCCAGCTCTGGATCCTTGAGTGTGGACCTTTGCTTATCTCCTAGGGAACAGATTAAGCATTAGTAAATTCTCTAGGGGATGCTAGTTGAAATTCTTGCCTCAGAGGCAGATTCTCAGGAGAACTGTTATCAGTAGGACTCAATAGTTAGTTGTTGTGGAGATGATTTTTGTGGAAAGCATCATGTGTGATGTTAACCACCACTGCTCACCATCTTATCTAAGCACATGAGATATGAGATTTAAGATAAGTGTCAGATGTGTCAGAGAATTTTCTAAGTTTAAAGTGTGCGTGCCATTTTATTTTTCAGTTCTGGGGATCAAATTCAGACCTTTTCAGTGAACTACATCCCCAGTCCTTTTTAAATATATAAAAAAAAATTGAGACAGAGACTCTCTAGATCACTAAATTGTTCAGGCTGGGTTCGAACTTGCAAACCTCTTGCCTCATCTTCCCAAAATGCTGGGATTACATGTTTTTTATTTTGCCCTGGGGGATTTTTGAGGAGGAAGACATCCTCCTCCTAATGATCTTTTTGACATTCTTGTCCACTCTGCTGAGCTCCCTTTGATGTTTGAATCTCAAAACCAAAACATTTTGCAAGGGTTTCTTTTGTTTCTCCTTGATCTACCAGGATGAAGTTTTCCTTTTGCTTTGACTCTAATTCACTCTCTTTCTGGACCTCATAAATGGCATTTATAAAGTATAGATGTCTTTTTTAAGGAGCAATATGTAATCTCAATGTTTGGCCAAAACAAAGTCAGGTTAGCAATAGTCCTATTTTTTTTTCCTGCTTGTGGAGTTTTGGAATTTGGTTACCAAACCAGGTATAAAGTTGTGTTGGTTCTTGCAGACTCAAAGGTTTCCTGATGAATGGCTGAGCTAAGAAATCAGCAGCTTACAGTTTGGTGTAAACAAGTCCATCTTACTTCCTATTTGGGGTGTGTAATTGCTTTGCTGGCCGAGAAGCCTCAGGGTATAGTGGCCTTACCTAACCAGTCTCCCTCTGTGAATCCACCACTGTCCCAAGGCAGCCTAAATTGAGGGAGGCCTGGTGTCCTCACAGAAAAGGGTGCTTCTCCAGCAATAACTGGAGTTAAATTTCATCTCTATCTTTTGAAGCCAGAAACTGTTCATGTGTGACTTTAAAGAAAACTGATTTTTTTTTTCCTAGAGCAAAGCTGAAATTTGAAGGCATTCTATTAAAAACAGACCAATAATTCCCATTCCTTCCTTGTCCTGTCTATTGTTTTCCTAAGTTTGTTTGGATTCCCAGATTGACTCTTCTGGCTCACCTTCCAGAGAGAGGGTCCTGGCCACCACTGTCCTCAAGGTTGACTGTCTCGAAAGGTCCTCAGGGAACACATCCTGTTTCTCTAAGAGGCATGAGGAGGATGTGGGAGAATGTCTCCTGTCTTCCCCATTTGGATGGCCCTTTTATTTCCTCCCTATGTTTTGTCTATAGACAGCTTCAGTCTTCTTAAGAACTGTTCTAGGAAGAAATGTTGGTCCAGAGCCAATGTCACTTATAGACAATAAGTAGTAGACTATGTGGTTGGCATAAGGGACCCAAGACCATATTCAACAAGTAATCCACTGCATTCCTCAGACACATACATCAAACACAATTATCTGTTACTGGTAGTGTTCCTTCAGATGCAGACAGTGGGTGATGCCCCATGTGCCACACACTTCCATGCCAACAGAGGCCTCTGTAATCACAAAACCATGGCACCTTTTCTCCAAGGAGCCCCGATGTGCTCAGCATTCTCCATCCTGCCATTGCCTGTTAATTAGACCTGGGAAACTGGAAGCAAGGTAGCAGGCATTTCCAAGACAAGGGCTAACTTTCTTAGCTAGGCATGGGGGTGCATGACTTGAATCCCAGCACTTTGGAAGGGTGAAGCAGGTAGACTGTGAGTTTGAGACTAACTAGCCCGGGCAACTTAGTGACTTAGCAAGGCTGTCTTAAAAAATGAAAAGGGCTGAAAGTATAGCTCAGTGTGAAGGACCTGGGTTCTGTCCCCAGTAAAACACACACACATGCACACACACACACACAAACACACACACACACACTCTCTCTCTTGCCAGTTAATATCAAGGCTGTTGGTTCTGCACACAAGTAAGCTTGGGCTTACTGAGAAACTTCCTAACTGAGAATTAATGAGAGAGGAAACAATTTTTTCTCCGTCTGAACATGAAAGAGCCACTGCTGATTAGATATATCTAGGAAAGAATCACTTCTCTTAAGCTTTAAACTGAAACCCCTAAAACTTCTTTCCCAGCAAAGTCCAATACAAACGGGCAAGTTGTATTATTTCCAAGTTGCCTTTTCCTTAGGGAAAACTGGTGATGTCTGAGCCTGGCAGACACAGAGCTCTGCGCATCCTGATAAAGATAGGAACTTTAGGCTAGCAAAAAAAAAAAAAAAAAAAAAATTCAAATAAACAGATTTTCAAACAAGCCAGCTTTCCTTTTGGTAGCTGAAAAGGAAACCCCACATCCAGGAGGAATGCAGATCAAAGCAAAGTCTTCAAATGATGCAGAAACACATAAAATAACAAACAAGCCTGGTGGGAAGAGGGAACTGTTTGTAAAAGAATAGCCCTCTTCGTATTACACTGAAATTGAATGCAAGATTGTAGGCAAAGATACATGAGTTGGGAATACAAAGCTATAGTTTCTTTTCCCTTTTTTAGGGCCAAGGGTATACCTTTAATAGGTCACTCTGGAAGCCACTAAAAGCAACAGACAAAAGATCAGTCCTTTGTTGGAAACCTTGCCTAGTTTACCTTTGCAGTTGCCTTCACCTCTCTTTCTTGCTATAAAGTGGAAAGAATAATTAATCCATTTTGGCTGTAAAAGTGGAACCCAAATTACCCAGTCTCTAAGCATTCTATGTCAAAAGCTGAGCCTTTTGTTTTGTTTTGTTTTGTTATTATTCTTGAAAACTAGGTTCTAGTTACAAGTGTTCTCAGCTGAGGTACAAATTTTAAATTGCTGACAGGATGGTGTTTTACTTCAGAGACCATCCTTTTCTGCTTGTTAAAATTTGGGCTAAACTCTCAGATGGATCATAGTTAGCAAGGTACAAAACCAGCCCTATGATATTTTATCCTTGGGAATTAAAGCCCATTTCTATCATATCTGTGTGATAGGTGTTGAGTGGCTACTGAAGACATAGAACAGTATTGGATGTGATTGCTCTCTATTTAAAAATTAAGTTAACAGTCATTGTTAAGTGTCTTATATTTTTTGAGAACCACTGGAATGAGTACTTAGGGGTGTGAGAGTCCTCTTTAAAGATCTTGAGGTGTTAAGTGGGCATTTCATTGCTCTTTCAGCCTGTGTGTTTCCTTCATTTGGAAAGGGGAGCTGACTGTCAGCGTCAGGTAATTTTTAGTAACAAAACAGCATCAGCATTGCTTAGGAGGGTTACCTGGGGCCTGTTCTTCAGAGAAAAATTTGGGGTCACTACATATATTTATCTTGAAATATATTGGCTATTGCCAGATTGTTCTCTCTGGTGGTTACAACAATTAACATTCCTGCCACGGTGGAACCGTTCTCTGTCCTATTGTTTCATATTTTTCCTAATGCTATTAGTGTACTTTAAATGCTTTAAACCAGTTTTTGATAATTGAGAAATGGTGTTTTGTTTCTAGTGGTACTTCCATGATTATGTGTGAAACTGACTGCCTTTACAGAAGTTATTTACTGGATGTTTGGATTTCAGTGAATCACATCTTTTACCTATCTTTTTTATTGTGCATTGTTTGTCTTTTTCTTAAAGATTTATAAGAATGATTTAAATATTCTGGACACAGATTCCTTATCATTCCAATGATAGAAAATATCCTCTTCCAATGGGTGCCTTGACTTTATCATTTTTTTCCCCTCATTGAGTTTATTGGTACATTTTAGGTATACAGTACAGTTACATTCGTTATTGGGATCTTGCACCTTTACATGACAGGTCTTGGTTCTCATTTTTCCCCCTGACTTTATCATTTTTTGTGATTTGCCTTTTTTTTTCTTTTGTAGAAGTGGGTTGCTGAAATTAGGACCTAACTTGTGATCTTCCTACCTTGAACTCCTGCATAGCTGGGATTACATCATGCTACCACATCTGGCTGTGAGTTTCTCACTTATTAATGATGTCTTTTGAAATACAGAAATGTTACATTTCATTGTGGTTTAATGTATTACTCTTTCATTGGTGACGTATATGTTTTGTGTATGTTGTTAGGGAAATCTCTCTTACCCTCAAATCATAAGCATATTCTTCTGTATTGCTGTCATTCTAGAATTCTGCTCTTAGGCTGCCTAGAATGGATTTTTGTCTATGACAGATCAGAGGCAGCAGTTGATAAGCTGCCCTGCCAGCCTTGTTAATACACTGTTTTCTCAGCAATCTACAGTGCCTCTTCTGTTACATGTCACCGTTTCTTGTACCAGTGGGACTGCTTCCAGCACATCTATTGTGTTCTGTAAATCTTTGCTTATCCCTATGCCAATACAATACTGTATTAATCAGTCATTGCACACAGAAGTACTTGGTGGAATGAGTCTCTCCATTTGGCCTCATTCTTCCCTTTTAAATTGGCTTGGCTTTCCTTGGGCCCTCGCTTTGCCATATAGACTTTATAATCTGATTGCCCAAGTTCATGAAAAACTGTAGACATTTTCATAGGAATTACATTTACATTACATTTTAATTTGCAGAGTGATGGTTTTATAATTTAAAATCTTCCCATATGGTATGTGAGCATGGTAGTTTCATTTGCTTATTAGTTATTTGTTAAATCCTTTTATTAAAGGATTGGTCTATAAAATATTTGCATATCTTTTGTTAGATTCCTAGGTTCCTTGTATTTTGTTGCTATCCATTTTTGTTTGCAACTAAACACTCATGTATTCATTTATATCTATTTTCAAATTTAAAATATGCTAGGCATTAGGGGGCTGGGTTTGTTGTTTTTGTCACTGTATTGGTTAGGTTCTCTAGGAAAAGAGAATTGACAGAATATCAGTTATGCAGGAAATTCTTTCTGGCTTGTAGGATGAGAGGTAGGAGACTTCACAATGGCTCACACCTGTGAGCTGGAGCGTCTACTAGCTAGTCAGTCTAAGAAGCTGCAAGCCACAGAGCAAGAGGGATCAAGGATGCAGGACTAGTCCGAGTCAAAGGCCTGGCAGCTCCCTAAAGAACTGTTGGTGTGAATCTGGTTTTGGAGGGTGACAAAACTCGGGTCTGATGTCCACAGACAATGGAAGCGAAAGATGCACCCACGCAAGACAAAATGGAGCTTTTCAGGTCTTTCCCTTTCGTTCCATCCAGGCTGCAAGCTCACGAGTTGGTGCCGTCTCCACTTAGGGTAGGTGTTCCTGCTTCAGTCTGCTGACCTACGTGCCAGTCATCTCTGGAAACACCCCACAGACACACAAGACACACAGGACTCCGGTCAAGTTGACGTATGACAAGTAGCAATCACAGCCACCGTAACAGAAACTCCCCCTAAAATACATTGAAAACTCCAGGTAATAAGATACTTTTGGAGATGAGGAAAGATTGATCACTGGATACAAAGTTATAGTTAGATAAGAACAAGAAGTTTATGGACTGGAGATTTAGTTTAGTGGCACCACACCTGCCTTGCAAGTGCAAGGTCCTGAGTTTGATCCCCGGTGCCAAAACAAACAAAAAAAGTTTAGCTGTTCTATCGCACAGCAGGATTATTATAAATAATAATGATGTGTATTTCAAAAAGCTATTTTTTAAAGTTTTCACCACAAATAAAAGATGAATGTTTGAGGAAATGTATTTAACCCAATTTATATATTGCAAAAGATCAAAACAGCACATGGTACCCCATTAATATTTACAACTTTTATGTTTTTATGCATCCACTAAAATAAAATAAAGTTATATTATACACACACTCACAAAATTTTTAATAGAAGTAAAATGAAAGCTAAAAGGGGATATGTTATGAACTGGACCTTCAGCCATCGTCTGTCTTTGCCAATCCCTAGAACTTCCTTTTTCTTAATATTTGAGATTGATGTCTTCTCTAAATTTTAATTCTAAAGCCTGTCTTGCATGCATTTGATTTTTATGTAGAACAACTGCTTTAATCTCAGCTCATACCCACTCCTGAATCAAGATGAGATTAGAAGATTTTTCACAAGGTAAGCTTACTTTTCCTGCTTATCTTGCCTCTTTGTAGAAAAGGAATAGTCAAATTATCAAGATTCAACCTGTAGACCAGCTTTGGAAGGCTTCTTGGGAGCAAAAGTGCAAACGTTCATCCTGATACTCAAAGCCATCATTGACAGCCACAAACTTCACTCTCGCTGTCCTCAATCCTATGTCACCCACACATGAGCAAGTTTACATGCTTAATTCAATTTAAATGTTTCATCTCTTAACAAAAATGCTGCTCAACTTTGCAACTTACCTCTTACATGAGGCCTTCTCCAGCTGTACCAGTCTTGTGACCTCTACTTGCATCGGTGCTATCAGCACCAATTAACTCCAGCACTGACTGGCACATCACCATAGGAGGCCTGTGGAATCCCATTCTTCCATCTGTGATTTGCTCCCCAGGAAGAGTATGAGATACAAAGACACAAGCTGTATTTTTTACAGCCCTGTGATGGTTAATCTTGACTATCGACTTTATTGAATTGCGAAACACCTAGGAAATTAGTAAAACACCTGTGTAGGTATATTTGGGAGGGAGTTTCCAGAGACTATGGGCATACGGGACAGCAAATTGAGGTGGGGAGACCCACTCTAAATGTGAGCAGCTCCATCCAATAGGGTAACAAAGGCTTATAACAAGGAAAAGGAAGGAGAAAACCCACCACCATGGACTTTTGCTCTCTGGTTCCTGGAGATGATGATGTGAGCACCTACGTTTACCACATGCTCCTACTATGATAATTCTGCCTCAGTAGCAGTCTAAAAGCAATGGAGCCAGCTCCCCTTGGACTGAAACATCTGAGACCATGAACCAGAATAAACCTTGCCTCCTTTAAATTGTTTTTCTTGGGTATTTTGACATGGTGGCTGTGATTGCTACTTGTGATACGTCAACTTGACCGGAGTCCTGTGTGTCCTGTGTGTCTGTGGGGTGTTTACAGAGATGACTGGCACGTAGGTCAGCAGACTGAAGCAGGAACACCTACCCTAAGTGGAGACGGCACCAACCCGTGAGCTTGCAGCCTGGATGGAACGAAAGGGAAAGACCTGAAAAGCTCCATTTTGTCTTGCTTGGGTGCATCTTTCGCTTCCATTGTCTGTGGACATCAGACCCGAGTTTTGTCACCCTCCAAAACCAGATTCACACCAACAGTTCTTTAGGGAGCTGCCAGGCCTTTGACTTGGACTGGTGCTGTATCCCTCAATAGAATGTTAGATGATAGCATTACCAGATAGGGCTGATGGGGAAATACGAAGGTATCTCTGTGTTAGCTTTCCATTGTCGTAACGAAACACCTGAGAATAACAACTTACAGGAGAAGAGGCTCATTTTGGCTCAGTCTATTGCTTTGGTCCCATGGTGAGGCAGTCCATCCTGGCTGGAGAGTGGAGGGTTGGTACAGGAAAGCTGCTCACCCCGTGACAGTCAGGAAGCTGACAGAGGGGAAAGGGATCAGAATGAGGTCACCTCCAACATCACATCTGCATGATGATTTTCTTCCAACTAGTCTCTCCCTCCTAAATTTCCATCATATCCCAGTAATGCCATCAAATTATAAATTTATCAATGAGTCAGTACCCATGAAATTATAAAACCCTCATGATCCATGATGGAAGCTTCCAATACTATTCTCCATGGTCTGACAAATAATTTATTTGTTTAACCCTTCAACATTTGTTTGCAAGTTATGTACATTCTTCATTCCACTAAGTGTCATCCGTTGTGTTTCCTTGAAGAGCCAGGTTGTGGAAAAAAGAGACATCTGTCAGCCCCTTGGGGCAGTGCCTTGACAGTGACAGGGGAGATGACAGGGACTGGAGCAGAGATGAACGTCATGAACTAGAGGTGTTGCTGCCAGCTGACAGAGAGGGCCTCGAGTAAGTGTGATTTTCTTTTTTAAAGCATGAGAAATAGCTCTCTGAAATAGCTAGGGGCCTGTCCTAGCTCCACAGAAATCAAAGTAGTTGCCATTTCTTGGGAATATTGATGTTCCAGGGAGACAGAGATGTACAATTTTGCTGCATTTTTCTTCTCGGAACTAAAGGTCCTGGGACACCCACAGCCTTCATTTCTTCCCATCACCATGAGCTCCTGCTCGTTCACCTGTCCCATTTCCTTCTTTGTTCTTTAGCTTTTATCTTCTGCACTGGGGAAAAGAATCCTGGCCATCGCACCCTGAGAAAAGGACAACACAAGTGGACCCTGTTAACTGAAGGACTCTGTCACTACGAGTGGGCCACTGCAAACCACTCACTGCACTCAGAATGTTACATGTGGCCTGCCTAAAAAAGGACACTTGTTATGAGGCCACCTAAGATACATAACAGCTCCAAATTACCTTGTCAGCTTTAAGCTATTGTCTCTGAACCCTGTTCTCCCTCCTGTATTCTGCTCTGTGATGCTGGGGCCAAGAACCTATTAATCTCATTTCAGCCTTGTCTGCTGCTAACACTAGAAGTACTAGACTGACTATAAGGCAATTTCCTGGTGATGCTGATTTGGGGTGGTCCAAGAACTACACTTTTGGAACCAGTGCACTGGACAAAGTGGCCTGCTTGCATGCAGTATTTGTACTGTGACCGTCATAAGACTCATTGCAAATAGTAGTCCCAAGTTAACTCAGTTTCCTAATGAGTTAATGATGCTTTGAAAATAAGGTAAGGGCAAGGTCCGGGATGTTATCACTTTGTCGCTTGTCAGTGTAGTAAGAAAGGGAGTGAAGTGTATATCACAATCCTTCCTTCAGGATGAGCATGCTCTAGACTCATGTTATGATCTGTATCTGGGTGACCCCCAAAGCCTCATGGATCATGAGGGTGTGATGCTCTTCACTGGATTAGTCCACTGGTGAGTTTATAGCTAAATGTGATATTTGGGAGGAGAAGCCTGGCTGAAGGAGGTGGTCACTAGGGATGTGGCCTGGAAGGGTCTGTCTATCTTCTTTCTTGCCTCGATCCCTTGTCTGCTTTCTGCTACTATGCCAATAGCTGGTTGTTCTCTGCCAGGCCCCTCTGCCACGCCACCCTGCATTGGGGACAGTCAACTACATACTGAAACCTCTACAAACTGTGAGATAAAATAAACCTTTCCTCCTTTAACTAGTGGATGTTGCACATTGTATCTTAGTAATGAGAAAGACTCAGGCAGCTCATAAATGGTAGGCTAGCCATGTTCTTGGCATTTTCTAGACCCACACATGTTGGGTAGGGAGTGACTAAACACCTACATCTCGGTGGTTTTAGTAGTATTTGAAAGAATCTTTACATTTGGGATGGCTTCTGTTTTGGAGGGAGGGTTCAGATTTGCCCATGTATATTTTTTCATGCCAAAAAGTGGAAATAACTCCAAAGTCTTCACCTGACCAAACTGAACAGCTCTGTCATTCTTCATCCTTTTCATAATCTATTTTTTTTTCACTTTCTGGGAGAGAAGTGATCCTAACTTGTCCTTCACAGAATTGAAGACATAGTAAACAATAAACAAGTGATTGTTTTCTCTGTGTCCCTAGTGTTCATGCTCAGCATGGGTAGTCATGAGGTAAGAAGAGCGGAAGAGAAAAGCAGGATATTGGGGTCCAAAATCAAGACATCACAAACTTAATGAAGGACAAGAAGATGAAAGTACCAAAGCTCATTGAGACATCACTGTAACTGTAGGGCAAATTCTCACCATTGAGTGGCTAAAGCCAACAACAAGAGCATATTGGTTTTGCTGAGGCCAAGACCCTCTAAAAGCTTCTCACATACATATGTGGTGGGTGATACTGGCTGTCCAATGAAATATTAGTTTGGGTGGTTGGACAGAACACTGATAAGACACTTTCAGTGGGCATGGGTTTCTGCACAGTGAGGCAGCTGGGTTCCCAAGGCTGGATAGTGGAAGAGAAAGAGAGAGAAAGGGGATGAAAAGAATACCACACAGAAATTACTTATTGGCCAAGCAGCCTTGAAAGCCACATAACACCCCATCTGCCATGTTCTATTGGTTTGTTAGAGATGACAAAAGTCCAGTCCAGATGTAAGAGGAGAGAACACAGACTCATCACACAGAGCAAAGAGTAGCAAGGCTCAGAAGTGTATAAGAAACCAGAAATATTGTGGTAGGCTTTTTTTGGCGGAAAAATCTACTGCCATACTATTTAAGCCACACACTTGCTAAGTCCTGGATAGCATCTTTACATGCAACAATCCTATTCTTACTTCATCTCTGATGGCTGGACCAGAGTCAGAACCCTGGACATGGAACCTGGACCAATCAGGTTCTGACCTGATCAAGAATTTTAACTATGCAGTAGAATGAGATGCCCATACTTCTGGATCTTCTCCTCAAGCCAGTGTCGTTTGTTGGCTTCCACTATGTTCCTGTGCATCTGTTCTATGATTTCTGCCCTTTGACTTTAGGCTCCTTATCAAGGGCGGCCCCACCCTCCCCACCCATTATTCCTCCCCGGTACTGTAGACACAAGCACATGTCTCATGGAAACAGGCCAGGACAAATAAATGAGCATTTATTCTAAACCAGCGAGATTTTAAAGGTTTCTTCGCATAAAAGGAATGAGACAATAACGCCTCAGCTTCTCTGTGCCTTGATTTGAGAAACATAGACTTTTACCTTTTAGAGGATGACACTGGGCTCCTGGAGATGCTTTGCCTGTACAACAAGCAGACATCCAGAGGCAGTGTCCGCCTAACACAGTATGTAGCCCATGGATAGCTGTGTTGGATATGTGGTGGGTGGGATCCTTGGTATCATTCATGCTTCCAGTGTTTTATGGAATGAGTTGAGGCTGGGAAACTGCCTGATAAATCACACACACGTGGGTTACTGTCTCAGGCTCTGCTTCTGAAGAACTCGACCTAAGACTTGGGACAATGTATCACAGCAGAAGGGCAGTCTTTAAAACGATCAAACTCATGTGCAAATCTCTGCTTAAAGAAGAGATAGATTATAGAGCCATGCTCAAGTTTCTTTCTTCTTCCTCTTCCTCTTCTTCTTCCTTTTGTTTTTTGTACTGGGGAGCCAACTCCGGACCTAGCACTTGTGAGGCAGGCGGTGGAACTACTGAACTAAATCCCTGGCCCCCACATTCACATTTCTAATTTTGTTTCCATGTCTAAAAAATGGAGGTGATAATTATCACCTTATTGTTTTTTTGGAAAAAATACAAATTTTGTTTCTATAAATCTATTACTGTGGCCCAACAGGGCTTGAAAAATTTAGACTCACACTGTCCAGCGGGATTTTCTGTGATACAGTATTCTTCACGCTATCCTATGTAGTAGTCGCTAGTCAGATACAACTATTGCATGCTTTAAGTGTGGCTAGTGGTACCAAAGAACTGAATGTCTAATTTTAAATACAGTCACATGTAACTTGTATCTACGATATAGGACAGCACAAGATATACTAGGTAATGGTATTACAAAGCTAATTTCCTGATTTCTAATAATGGCTCTGTGGTTGGGTAAGCTTTGGTTTTAGAAATATACACAGAAAATTAGGAGTAAAGTGGAGTCTGTCTGTAATTTATTCTCAATTGGTTTTGAGAAAAAATATGAAAAGCAGTTGTGGTGAAATGCTAATAGTTAAAGAATTTGAGTGGCAGGTATATGGGAATATTTTTATAGAACAAAGGGATAAACAATTGAATTTTATTACAGTTTACTGAAGGATAACGTTTAAAATTAAGAGGTAGCCATATACAAATAACATTTAAAAGAATGGAGGGAAAATACTAAAAGAAAACAAATTAAATGTCCATAAATTCATCCCATCCCATTTTTGCATACTGCTTTTAGTATAAGTTCTGAATAGCCGATTTACATGAATAGTCTATTTCATGTTTTGCAACTGGGGTTGATAACGTGAATTGCTTTGGCCAGGGAAGTAGTAGTAACATGACATGAGCAGAGAAAAGGAAAAATAGTTGTATTTTGGTCCTTGCTCTTCTTCATGCTCTTGGGCTTTTGGAGACTTTGCAATGACCACCATAGGAAGAGGCTTTGGCTAGGGAAACACCCTGTGGAGAGAGGCCCACTAGGTCCAAACTCCAGTCTCCTCTCCTGGCCAGCTCGCTCAAAGGTACCTGTGTCAAGGTCCTGCTAGTTGCTGTAATGAGCAACCCAAAATGCATACAGACTTTGATTTCTTTTTACACAAAGCCTAAGGCAAGGTGCATCTTAGCCAGCAGGTGGATCTGAGAAACCAGGATCTGGTTACTATGGCTCTGCCATTTTCAGCACACAGCTTAATTACATCAAGTGAGAAAAGAGCACGAGGATCACTTATGAGAGATTTTATGGCAATTACCATCAAGTGGCACATGTCACTTCCATACATATTCTACTGACCAGAACTCAGTCATATGACCACCCTAATGGCATGGGAGGATGGGAAATACATTCTCTCTCTTTTCCTCATTGTTTTTACTGTGGTAAAATAAGTACATTATAACATAAAATGTACCAATGTGACCATTTTAATTGTATCGAATGTATTTATAAAGTGCAACCATCACCACTATCCATCTTCATAATCACTCTGAAACTCTATACCTGTTAAGCAGTAATTCAACACCCACTTTCCTCCCAGCCCACGATAATCACCATTCTACTTTCTGTCTCTATGCCTTGTTCTAAATATTTCATATACACAGATTCGTGCAATTGTCCTTTGCTGGCTAGTTTACTTCTCTTAGCATAATGTTCTCAGGGTTCATCATGTTGTAGCATGTGTCAGGATTTTCTGCCTTTTAGAGGCTGTATAATATTCTTCGGCACATGTATACCAGTTTCTGTTCATTCATTCATTCATCAATGGACACAGTGTTTGTTTCCATGTCTTAACTGTTGTGAATAATGCTGCTGTGAATACGAGTGTACAATAAGAAGATAGAGTCTTGTGTATTTAGGAAGAGGAGGAACTCTGTCTTGCGAACTGCTGTCTGGTCTCTGTCATTTTGGAAGCACATGAGGTCGGGGATGAGTGCAGTTCCAACACTGAGGATTGACGGGAACCTTGAAGTGAGAGTGTTGCTTCTTATGTCCAACAGGGAGGCCATTCCTCAGTTTCAGCTGACTGGTGCCAGATACAAATGCCAGCTATGAGTGACCAGATCTTCCGATTTCCAAAGAGAGTACAGTCAACTGAAGTGATGTATAAAATCTCTTGTTTGAAAAATGGTGATGACACCATAAAACAAACACATACACAAAACAGTATAAAGAACACTCAAAATTCACTTGCAGGCCCAGTATGTGGCCTGTGTTTCAGATTGCCCATCTGTAGTTTTTGCGTTGGACTTATGTGCTGAATGGGAAAGGCCTAGAAAAATCATATCATCTGCAGGTAGCAGCCAGGCCTGAAAATGTTCTAGGCTTCAGGGTCACGAGTAGATATCAGCCTATGCTTTTGATCAGCCCTAATCCCTGGGCTAAAGCTGGACCTACAAGGGACAGGTGAGAGGCCCTCGTGGTCAAAGAGTTCCAGAGCCCTTTTAAAGAAAACGTGGCTTTCCATCGGCACCTAGGATCATTTGGCAAGGCTGAGAAGGATCCGTGAGAAAGGAGTGGAATGTGAAATGTCTGTGAGGGAGGGACGTTCATCTACCTCATTTAAAATATGTCACACCTGCCTACATCATTCCAGGGGCCACCAGGAGACAAGCCAGGGTGTGGCTTCAGCAAAGAAGTGATTTCACCGCTAGTCACAGACACTGTGGGTATTTTCCACTCCAGTATAGAGGCTTCGTGTATATCTGTGAGGCTGTACACTTCCTTGAATCCTGTTAGTACTGTCTGGTTTAAGGTTTGTACTAGTCACAACTTAGGTCATTTAGAGAAACAGCAAACATTAGAGGTAAAAGCTTATTATTTCCTTGGTCAATTGTTGATGACCTTGAAGGTTCACATGCATATTTATGCTGCAGGTACATTCAATGACTTCTGTCTCATGTCTTCATGTCCATCCTACTCAGACAGTGCTATGTTTGTGGAAGGCCATTCTGTGCTGGGCACTGCAAGGAATGAATAGATTAGAGGCTAAACCATCCCTCTCCTTGGGGGCTTCGTGATCAGAGGAAGGAGGGAAGAAACACATATCCTAGACAAAGCAATCCCTTTGTGTCCAGTTCATGCTGGGTGTGGCGAGTGAAAAAAGGATGGTGGGAATGGAAGGAGTAGGAAGCCTGGAGAGCAGAGGAGAGTGCCCATGGGCCCGACTGGGGTGAAATCACTTCCTCTCCCATGCAACCATTGCGCTTAAAGGTAGGACAAACTCTGATCTTGATGGTCTGACAAACAGGTTACTGTGACTTCAGTCCCATTTAGGAAATAAAAAGAAGTGAAGGCATTTCAAATTGATATTTAGGATGTTTTATTGAATTTGGCACATATTTTGTGAGAGGAACTTCAGTCTTTTGGAACATAAGGATACAGGTCTGCTATAGTCTCCTGGAATGAGAAGGAGCCATTAGAGGAGTAATCTCCTGAAAGGAACAGAAGTGTCCTTCCTCTGAGAAATTTTCCTCAGAGAAATCAACAAAGCCCCAGAAGCTTCTGCTTAGAAGGTCTGAGTAAAAACCCCTAAGTTTCTCTTCATCATTTATGTTAAAATGAAAAATGTGATCTTTCCCCATGATTAAAAACATTTCAACCTTTTCCATGGATATAGTTCCCAGTACTTGAGATATGGTCTCCATTTGGCAGTACAATAGGTTGAGAAAGGAAAACCATGCCAACTTTGGACAACGTCTGATTGTGTATCTTCAGTTGTGATCCAAATTCACAATTCGGACCATGAGGCTGGTTCAATCTGTTTGCCAAGGTGGGTGATGAATCTTGGCTGAAAGATGCTCTTCAAACATGTAGAGTGTTGGACTGGATGGCAAGACATTTGTATTTGGGCTTCTCTGGTACCACTGTCTGAAAAGGCAAAGGCATCCTGGCCTTGTCTTTTCTTTCCATTTTAATGTAGAATGAATGATTCCCGACTGCTCGGACAGAAGGTTGCATGGCTAAATCAGAACTTCATCTAGAAATATTTAGAATCCTCTCTCCAAGTTGGCATGTCTACAATAATTATTGTTTAATAATCTACTTCTACTATTATTATTATGCTGTATTATTATGTTTTGGCCAGGATTATTATACCAATGTCTCTGTTTATTATAAAATGAGATGCTATTCTCACTTGCTGACTAATATACTTTCCAGGCGAAAACTGCTCCAGAGAAGTTAAATATGAAAATAATTTATGCCACACTGCTAAGGAAACTAGATACACAGTGGTCAAGAAATAACTACACTACACTTCTAGGAAACTATTAACTGAGAATGTTGCTTCAGATCCACTGAGGATGGATATTTTAGCTGTTTTTCACCCTGGTATGAGCTTTATATGCCAACATTTGATTTATACAAACCCTCTTTAGATTTACCTGAAACTATAAATATATATTTTGATTTATATTATATTCAGTCTGTTTAGGCCTACCTGAAGTTACATATGCAAATAGGATTTTGATATTGCCATTACATTTTAATGGATGAGAGGTCTTTCTTGTCACAAATTGTAAGACAGATATATCATTTTAGCACCAATGTCTTTTACAGTGACTGCTTTAAAGATGTAATTGACACACAGTAATTGTACATATTCATGAGGTACAGTGTGATATTTTGACACATGTATACACTGCAATGATTGAATAAGGGTAATTAGCACATCGATCATCTCAAATGTTTTACATTATTTTAACACCTCTCTGCTATCAGGCTCTTTTGACAGACAAGCATATTAAAATTTAAAAGAATGTCTAGGATACCCAAACAAGCTAGGTGAGTTGAGAGCATATCAGCCAAGAAGCCATGTACAGAGATTGCAGGTGACAAAAGAAAATCAGAATGAGAAGCAGCCATTGCCACCTTAGGCTGGGAGAGGGAGGCCAGTGCAGTAATATGATTACGGTAGTGATTCAACAAGTCATCGTCTGCTGCCTTTGTTCCTCGTGATTAACTTTTTGGAATTGCACAGACTCTGTCTCTGGGCTCATCAGCTCACCCAGCTTTTCTGTCCCTAGTCTGTCATTTCTCCCTGGCCCAGGAGCCTTTAAGTGCATTGCTAAATGAATCCATTGCTGGAACAAAGATTTGGTGGTCAAATAGAGATGGCTATCTTTTGTTGTCAGACATTCAATCCCATATAGCAATCCAATTACTTGAGCTGTTTCTATCAGTCTTATGAGGACTGGCCATTCAGGCAGCTAGAGTGCTGATCACTGTGTCTTGGAAGAATGTGGTGGAACAGATTAGCGCTTTAATGAGAGACTTTCTGAAGGCCAGATCTTTTCCATTGTATATATACCAAGATCCAGGAATCACTTTTAAGCGAGGGCCCAGAGTCGCCGTTACAAAGACTGATCAAAGGATGGCTGGAAATCTGTACAATTGCTTGAAGAAATTTTATGGGTTATAAAATATTGGCATGGGTTCTGTTTGTTATGGGCTATCTGCTGAAAATCTCTGGTAGGCCGGGAAAAGGAAATTGCTTATTGGCATTTATTCTGTGGGATGGATATCTTTGGAGTTTGCATTTGAACTCTTTCTTCACTGTGTTACAGGTCAAATTCTGTACTCAGTACTAACATTCCAGGAATGTGGGCTGCACAAAGTCAACATAAGCCTTGCTCCATATTCTGCTACCCAGAAAAAAATATTGTAAGAGTGGCTCAGACAAGGGTGAATGCAGGATTGCTAAGGAAAGATAGCAGGGGTGGAGTAAGATTACAGTGGTTAATGTATAGACTTTGCAACTTGAAGTTAATACGAGAATAGGAGTGAAGTCAAAGAACAAACTTGGGTCCTCCAGTCTGGCTATCAAGGAAAGAGGTAATTGGTCTCAGTGTTCAAAGAAAGAATATTCACTTTGTACATATCTTGCCTACTTTTCTGGAAATGCATGTGAAACATTAGATGCAAAGAGGTTTATTTGAAAGGAAGCAAATCATTCATATTTGGAAAATTTTAAGCCAGTAGAAAGAACTTTTCAAAATCTTATATAGAAACTTTTAAACAGACACAGAAGTACCCTTCACGCACATTCAGTAATTAATCACAATCTTGCAACTAACCCTTCTGATCATCCTGAAAAATAATCTCTAACTTCATGTAATTTTATTTGCTGCTCTGGTACTCTAGAATATAAGAACTCTTTAGGAATTTATAAACCTCAACAGCATTTATCATGCTTAAAATATTAAAAATAATTCTTTAGCATCCACAAATATTCACCTAGTGAAATTTCTCATGAACAAAAGTTGTAGAAATAATTGACCTATTTTCGGATGCCTATTTTGGAAAGGGATGTTTTAAGTAATTTAAGATTATAAATGTCTTGTCTCAGGAGGTTGTTTCTTACCAATAGACTTATTCCAGATTCTATATGGATATTAAAATTAGAATAAAGACATGTCTGCACAGAAAACATTAAAAATAAACTTTAGTTTAAAAAATTCCTTTTGTGTCTGGAACTTTTGATTTTTGTGTTAGCTGCTGTGAGACAGCTGGATACACCGGAGATCAGGAAACATGCATAACTTGTACTTGAACTCAATTCTTTTGACCTCAGCATAGTGTTCTTTCTTTTCCTTTGATTTTTGTGCTTCCTCAGTGTAATGGTACATTATATTTATCATATATATATAATAGTATATATGATATATGTAATTGTAGTTTTGTATGGCGGTACATATCTGTGATCCCAGCTACGCAAGAAACTAAGGTGAAAGTGTGATGAAATCAAGACCAGCCTGGGCCACATAGTGAGGCCCTATCACAAAAAAGAAAATAAAAAGGTCTGAGGATGTAGTTCCCTGAGTTGAATAGTCAGTACTGAAAAAAAAAAATTATGGACTTTAGAATTAGTCTGAGATTCAGATTCAGCAAAATTTGGTGATGGATTCAATAATAGAGGCTTGAGATATAGAAGATCATTGTGTTAAATGATCTTTCATCCCTTTTCCTGAAATTTCTTTCAGCCCTTTTCCTGAAAGGCAAGAAAAAAGCAAGAGAAACTTTCAAGCCCGTCCTTAAATAAGCTAGTTTCATACCTCCAGTGTCTGTGCAGACTAAAGACTGAAGGAAAACAACAGAAAGGATCTTATTCAAGTCATGAGTACTCTGTGTGTGTGTGTGTGTGTGTGTGTGTGTGTGTGTGTGTACACCTATGGTGCCTCTGTGTGTGTGTGTGTGTGTGTGTATGTATGCGTATGTATATATGGGATTGTGTATGTGTGTGTGTGTGTGTTTCTTGATACCTGCATATGTATGCATGTCTATTTGCATGTGTCCAAATATGTATGAGTGTGTGTACAAAAAATAAAAAAACAAAGTCTCCCTTAGGTTGCCCCAATACTCTATTCATTTCTTTACAAGATACAAACCATAAGAACTAACAAATGCAGAATTCTGCTTTTTTACTGAGAAAAGCAAGGCCACTGGAGCCTGCTTTCCTTTGTTAAAAAAAGAGCTGAAAAGGTCACCCAAGATAGGAATAAATGGAGGCAGAGGCAAATCAATGTTTAACTTTGAAATATTTTTCAGTTAATCATCTCTGACCACTCACACTAAGAGGGCACTGTGAGAGTGTTGGCAAACTTGAACTGGAAGCCACTAAGCTTCTGTTGTAACAGCCAAATGTCAGGATTTGTACAACCAGAAACCTTGAT
Source organism: Fukomys damarensis (assembly GCF_012274545.1). NCBI lineage: Eukaryota > Metazoa > Chordata > Mammalia > Rodentia > Bathyergidae > Fukomys > Fukomys damarensis. The sequence goes on along the minus strand of NW_022900919.1, from coordinate 35,791,638 downwards.
GCGCTGTAGGTTTAACCCAAAATGGGTGGGAACCCTTTGTCTGAAAATATCTATCCAGGGATATTTTGGCCTGTAGATTTTATTTCCCAGTATGAGGTTTATAAAACTACTTAAATTTTGGGTGGCTTATTTTAGGATTAAATATAAAAACTTGGGATGTGTACCTGTAAGAAATTTGTTGAAAGGTGTGGGAAATCATTTTGGAATCTGTGTTATGGCTTTCGTTTCTTGTTTTCACTGCTGGTACCTATAATTTTATGAAATACTACATAATATAATTTCTTAGCTTGTCTTTTGGGATGGCACTTTTGATTATTTTACTATGAAGAATCCATTTTTAAGAAAGTTTTGGAAATTTTATATGCACTTTTAAGAATCTTGTCTTCTGGGCAAAGATATTTTTTTATTCTGACCTCCATTTTTGTGTGTTTATAGATGGTCAGTGAAGAGGAAACACTATGATTTTTGACAGGCTTTTTTCCTTCTGTATGGGTGAAATAACTGTCAAACAAAAGAAATCCTTCTTTTGGCCTTTGGATATAGTGTGTCTATTACATTCATGTAAAGCTAAGTTTGTGAAGAGTCTTAGTCAAAGCACCTCCTTGACTTACAGTCACTGAGCTGTGCCCTGCGGAGCATACGGTGTGCTGTTTTTTGAGCCGCTCTCTGAGGTCTGTGATGCCATGGCCACTGCTGTACAAGCGGATAGCAAGGCCACTGGTTCCAAAGATATGAATATTCTAGGAGCCCAGAGGTGTGTTTCTCTTCCAAGCTTTGATCTAACATTCTGATTCTAGATATTTGAGGCAGCTTCTAAGAATTCAGCAGCAGCAGTATTCAGCAAAGAGACACTTGGATTGTTTGGAAAGTGTTAATTTTGTTTTGCATGTGAGGAGCTTTAAGACTCATTTTTGAGGACTTTTAAGGAATTTTCATGGAACTGAAGGGTTTTATAGGGAATATGTTAAATAACATTTTACACTTAACTCTTTCTTATTTGAAAGAATCCATGCTGGATCTTCTATGTTCTGTTTGATGAACGAATAACAAGAACCTGAAAAAATTCTGAACTGTAAGAACTTGAACAGTGAAAAAAATATCTGCTAAGTTTGGAATTGAGTTTTTCACCTTGCAATGCTTTTAAATAAAGACACTTTGTGTGTGTGTGTGTGTGTGTGTGTGTGTGTGTGTGTGTGTATGTATTTTTTTTAAACCAGGGTTCAAACTCAGGACCTTGTGCTTACGAGGCAGGTGGCGAAACCACTGAGCTAAATTGCTGGACTGACACTATGTTTTTATTGTTAACTATTACACAATTCGGGTCCTTATCTTGTACTATTTCTCTGACCATCATTTTGGTCCACTGGGGTTGGAAGAGATAAGGGGCCATGATAAAACCCAGTGAAATCAAATGGTAAATGTCTGGCCATGTGTTCACCTGCCAAAATAACCTATAATTTTTTCCTGTTCAGGAATTGTTGTCTATTCAAACCCTCCTGAATACAGGCCCCAAAATTTGTGGCCTAATATAGTATGAGTCACTGTCTATCCATCAGTCAGACAGATCTTCTGGTCTTAGCCAGTTTTGCCATGCATCTCTGGGGCCAAGTAGAAATTTCTGCTTAGATAGACTGGGCTCCTTCAATTGTTTGATGGTGCCTGATTGTAGGCTGCTCCACGATACTCTTGAATAGAATGGCTGGGGTCTCTTCCATGCAATCTCTTAACCTCCAGCAGGTCCCTCTGGGATTGTTCACATGGCAACGATGAAGATCTGAGTGAGAGAAGGATGCAGGACTTCTTGAAGACCACACTTGCAGCTGGCACACTCACATTTCTACTGCAAAAGTACAAGCAAATTGAAAGACAAGCCAAGACTCAAAAATAAGGGAAACAGACTCTTTTTAATGTCAGGTGGTACAGAGTCACACTATAGAATACAGACACAGAGAGACTATAGGTTGGGACCATCAATACAATCAATCTACTGTACCATTAGTGGGAAATTATCTTCAATAAGACTATGGATTTCTTCCTCAGGTGAAAAGTCCATGATCTATATCTATGGCCAATCAAAGTGTTATCTACAGGTAGCTCCTGCATCTGATTTGCCTAAGGGACTTAAGGCGTTCAAATCTGCTGAATTACAATCTTTGGGGCTTAGTCTCAGGAATCTTCATGTTTATTACCTTCCCACCTCCTACCCTATAATTCAGGTTTGAGAATCTCTGCATTAGGTTTCCTTACTCAACACAGTCATTGCAAAATATGGAAATCTGGCTCTGGAGTTAATTAAAAAATATGGGTGGACTATCCTAGGGAATTGTCTCAAATAAATCTTCTTCTGCTCTGTTATGATAAATATATCTTATTTCTGTATCAGATTAACTAATGAACTCATCTTGATTGAATCAGTTTGTTGGCTACTTGTGCCCATTTGACTTGTACCTATAGGGGGCCTTAGAAACTGATGCCTTTAAAAGTTGGGGTACTCCTTCCTTGACAATAACGTCAACGTCAACATTCTTAGGGTTTCTTGGCTAGAATGAAAAACTCGTCCCTATCTCATAGTCTCCAGAAGCCTGTGATGAAGCAAGGGTGAAAAATTAATAAATGTTTACTTGCAAGAGAAGACAGAATATAGAGGTTATAAGTTGCTTCCAGTGCCTCCCAGCAGGTAAGAAGGGAAGGAAAAAAGAAGTCTTAAAATCCTTTTTTTTTTTTTTTAAACTTTCAACTGAAAACGATGCACATGTATATGTCTCAGGGAGAGAGGGAAAGGGACTGGGAGGTGGAAGATTCTATCCTTTAACTTGAAGCTTTTTTGGGGCCACTGGCCAAAAGTTCGAAACATTTCAGAAGATTCTTGGCATCAAAAATATTTTAATGAAAACTAGGAGGTAGTAATTTACGAAAGGCTAGCACACAACTGAACGAGACTCTGTGGTGTTGTTCTTTCCTGCTACCAATCAAGCCTGCACACAGGACCAGACTGTCTTCCAAAGCACTATGGGCTCATTCTTCCCACCTTTCTTGGAATCATTTAATGATGCCAATTGTCTCACCAAATCTACAAGTTCAAATGCATCAGGGGCCAAGTAAAGAACACTAAGTGGGTGAAGCTGAATGGTTATGATGTAAGAGGGGATTGTGGACTCTGTGGCAAGCTGAAAAATGCATGTCCTATTGAGAAGCACTCAAATTCAAATTTTTAGAAGAAAAATTGGACCTTGCCAACGGATCCATTTGTGGCTAGATTCAGCTCTTTGACTGCCTGTGTACCTCTGGGCTGGCTCAAGTCCAAACTTCATATTTAGGCATTTAAGATTCTTTATGACCTAACATAGTGATCTGAGCAGAGTAGAATACTCATATTTATGTTTTTTAAAAAATATACTTTATTGGTACATTTTAGGTATACAATACAGTTACATTCATCATTGGTATCTTGTAGCTTTACATGAGGTGTCTTGGTTCTTATTTTTTCCTCACATTTATGTTTAATGCAACAAGATATGGGGGACATTTTTAAGGTCTGGAGTCTTGGAATTGAATTCTGGTACTACCACTCACTGTGGAAGCACAAAAGTGCTCAGATGAGTCAAGTTATTGTTGCTAAGGTCATGTTTATTTTTCTCATGTACAGTGTGGGCAGTAATGCCTGCTCTGGCTTAGTTCTTGCATTTCTTAGGAAAAGGAAATGATTCCACTCCGAGCTGTGCCACCATTACAGTAGTAATGAAGAAAATGCAAATGCAAGTGAGGGACCATGTTGTTTAATTGTATTCAAGTTTAATTTAAAATCTGCTTGATTCTGTTCCTTGAAAAATTTTAAGGATGTTTGACACAACTTGAAATTGTCAATCTCTTTTTAAAGCACAGACTTTTATGAGTTCAGAATGCACACCAAGTATTTCTGATGACAATTTGCCATCAGAATGGGATACTGACAAATGTAAAATACATACTGAATTTTGAACATTTATTTATTTTTTCATTGAGTTTATTGGTACCTTTTAGGTATACAGTACAGTTACATTCATCACTGGGGTCTAGTACCTTTACATGACAGATCTTGGTTCTCATTTTTCTCCATACTCCTCCCCTCCCTTTACCTCCTCCACCCTCTGTTATTTACAAAGACTTTTTTCCTTTCTCATATTTTTTCTTGTCCCCTATTTCCTTTCCCCTACCCTTCCCACCCCCTAAACCTTTAGCCCTTTTCTTCCTGTTTCACATTATCAGTTATACAATTTGAACCTTATTTATACTTTTAGTTTGTTATACCAGAGAAACTATTCAGTATTTACACATGTGTGTCCTATTTATTTCACTTAAGAGTATGGCCTCAATATGCATCCATTTTCCTACGAATGACTCTAGATTCTCATTCTTTATGGCTGAGTAGTACTCCATTTTATAGAAGAACCACAGTTGAAGATTTAGTAAGAAAAAGAATGTAAGACATATCAATAACTTTGTATTGACTATATAATTATTTTTATGTTGAATATTTTGGACATATTTGGTTCAGTTAAATCTATGTCTAATTTCACCTATTTCTCTTTATATTTTTAAGAAATGTACTGGATATATGAAAATTACACGTGTGACTCATAATATCTTCACACAGTACACTGATGTCCAATAGATTTTAATAAACTATGATGTTTTGAGTAATCAATTCTTTGAGTATGTTGCAAGATTTGTGAGGGTACAGATTATGTCTATAGCCATTGTTCATTATCTGTGGGTATTTTGCTCAGGACTTTCTGTGGATACTGAACTCTGAGGACACCAAGTCCCTTACATGAAGTGGCATGGTATTTGCATATAACATCAGCACATCATCTCATATACTTTGAATCATCTCTAGGTTACTTTTTTTTTGGTACCAGGGATCGAACTCAGGGCCCTGTACTTGCAAGGCAGGCACCAGCACAACTGAGCTAAATACTTGACCATCTAAGTTACTTATAATATTACTACAATGCAAATGCTACGTACTGACTTGTTATACAGGATTGCTTTGGAATAAAGGTAATGTTCATGTTCAGTACAGATGCAATTTAAAAAATTTTTTTTTGATTTGCAGTTGGTCAAATTCACAGATATAGAACCAGCAGATACTGAGGACTAGCTGTACTTTATTTTCCAACATGTATCCAGGGGCTAGCCTAGTGCATGGCACAAAGTAGCAGCTTGGTAAATGCACTCTGAATACATTCTTTATTGGGTGACTATGTTTTAACACTATCTTTTTGCATTGGATATAAAATTAGGATGCTGTGGAATGATATCTAAGTTGCTTCCAGCTCTAAAATACAGTAAGACCTGTCATAGCAGGACATAGTACTATGTGATGTGATAATCTCTCGTGCTTGTAGATGTGTCCTCTTGTTCACATGCTTGCATTGTTGGGAACATGATATGGTATCTTCATATAATACACATCAACAGCAAATGAGATAATCAAATGTCCCTTAGGTGACACGTTGCCCGATTTCTGATTAGTGATAAAGGAAACAGGACTGGCCATATCAGCATCTGTAGCTTGGACCTCATCACTTTGTTTCTGCAATTTTTTATTTTCTATCAAACTCTGCTTTTATTAGAATAATCCTCACCTAAGTAGACAGTATTGTCTACAGATCAGAGTTTTTATGCATGTGGATATTCCACACCTTGAAGTGAGAATTTGCCTCTTGGGAAGAAACATTTTTTTGGTGGAGAATGAATTGTCACCCTCACATTTTCCATCTGTCCTCCAGGAAATATGTTTATTTTTGGCAAACATGATAAACCCAGAGGGGATAAGTGATAGATTCCTCTAAGCAGGTTCCACTTTCATTTCGTGTGAAGTGAGTACAGTATCCTCTTGAAAATTAGCAGATCAGGTTTCTGGCCTTGGAGCTCCTCTTAAAAGGAAAAGTGTATGTGTGTGCAAATTAATACAAAATATGCCTATATGTTTCTCTTTCTGTGGGGAATGTTACAACATGGTTCTTATGGAAAATGTATAATTTAACATTTTAAAAACTAACTTGCACATTATGGAAGTAAAGGTGGAGACCTCATTTCAGAGAATAATTTCTTTGGAAATGAATGGCAACTTGTCATTTTCCTCTGCTTCTTGCTGATGGAAATTGTAAGGATTCCAATGCTTTCCCCTGGGAGATTATCTTCTCTTGGCTGCCATCCTAAATTTTGAGATGTTTATTCTAGAAGCAATTTAAACAAAAGGGGGGAAATGCCCTGGACTAGAGGCTGCATGCAATCATAATGAAAAATGTTTGGTATTGAATCAAAGGAGTGGAAGATGGTGTTGTGATTTCAGATTTCGACTCTCACCTCTGAGGTCGGGACTCTTTTGGAAATACTAGGATAAAAGAAAAGCATGTTTTGGCAAACTGGGCCCATTTGCAGTGTCTATATTTTTCTTTTCTCCTCTTTTCATGGTGTGATCATCTTGTGAATGCTAAAGTCTGGAGATTGCGAAGGCGATCTGCCCTGTCATGGTGGTCAGTAAACTAAGTTTCTGCAGTGTAATCTGAAGCACACAAACATCAGAGAAGTTGGTCTGAGTAAGAATCACCAACAGGTGCTAAATTTAGAGGTGCAGATTCAATGAGAAGCAGAACACTTGTATTATTTTAAGGTACCTGAAAGCAAAGAAAGAAAATCTGTTCATGGTGTAGTGAAGAAATGGGACAAAATCTTAATCAAACCATAAATGTTAGCATCACTAAAAAGAGGCAAATGTGTATTGTGGGAAGAGTACATCATGATGGCATATTCGTATCCCAAATAGGATACACTTGTCTAATCCCAGGGGAATAGCAGAGAAATCTAAGTTGAGAAATATTCTAAAATATAATGGAAAGGCTAAAAGATTGCCCCCAGGGTTAAAGGAGACTGTATGGAGAGAATGAGACGCACAATCTTTAGCTGAATCCTTTACTGCACAAATAATTGTTATAAAAATAGTTTTTGAGTATATGTGATGAAATTTTATATGGTTCATGGATTAAAGTATTTACATCAGTGTTAAATGTGTTGCCTTAGACCACTGTAGTGTGATCACACAAGAGAGTGTCTTTGTTTGTAGTAGGTGTATACTGAGATATTACAGATGCAGACATGATTAGTTCAGCCTACAGCAATGGAGTACAGAAATAACTGTCTCCAGCCAAGCACATGCATAGATGCACAGACAGAAACAGAGGGGATTATCAAATAAGATGTGGCAAGATATTTAAAAGTTGGTGAATCTGAGGGCTTGGGATGTGGCTCAGGGATAGAGCATTAGCCTAGAATGCAACAGGCCTTGGGTTCAATAATCAGCCCTGAGGGGAAAAAAATCGGTGACTCAAATCTGGTTAAATGATATTTGGAATTTCTTTGTATTATTCCTACAACTTTTCTGTAGATTTCAGAATAAAAAATGTAGAATAATAAAGCCGATAACCCCTCCCTTTAAACAAATGTGCATTTATTAATGGCAAGGTTTTATGAGAGGATTTATAATACAAAAAAGTTCACTATTGAGAGAATAATATGAGGAACAGCCATGAAAGCACCATTGCATAAATACTGTTGGAAGTAGTTCTTTCACAATGACAGACTCCAGAGATTCTGTGTCCATCAGGGTAATCCCATTAAAGAAATATCAGATGGCTGCAAAGCTCCAAGTCCAGGGTGTAGGGTGATGAAGCTCTGGTTAGCTGGTTGATTTATTGGCTGGCTAACCCTGCATGTGATTGGAAACCTGCAGAGCAGCAGGCTGGGTCAAACCTGTGCCCTGCAACACCCTTCAGAGGGAAGCAATGATAAGATTAAACCCAGGAAAGAGCACACTCACCATCCTTTAAGTGCTCTGCTCCCAGGGTTGACAACTGGCCATACATCTTGTCTTAGTTGACTGAATATCTCCTGTGGCTGAGCCCCTATGATCTGCTGTGAACATGTGAAGAAAAAGCTGGTTATTCTTGCCATCTCTCCCAACCAGAATCAGGAGGTTTCAAGTGCTCACACTTACCCTTCCTACAGTCCTGAGGTCTGCGGCCATGCATGCATCGATATCCATTTCCACTGTGTGCACAGGTTCCTAGGAAGGGCAGGACTTGCTAACCAGGCCGTTAGAGTATGCAAGAATGAGGCTGCTATTTAACCAATCTACAGAAAAAAAGAACCTCTGTGGGAGCTCCTTTAACAAACACCTGTAATGGGGTGGTTCACTAACACACACTGAACTCTCACACAGGCTTTTGCAATGCTCCGGGAAGCACCCCACGGTGTTCCATGGGAAGGAAAATTCAGCCCTTTATTACTTAATCACATCACTCCATGTTAGAGGTTTTCATTATCTCATAAAAAACTGTCGAGGGGTAGGAAAAGGTGGTTTGGGAGAAATTTTATTGACTTTCCTTGTTTCTAATTTTGTGAGCTTTCAGAAATACTTGTTTCTTTTAAATCACAACTTTTGTTCAAGGTTGGTCATGTTCAAGGCCATTTTATTTTGTTCAAGTATTCATATAGTGTCAGAATTATTTTTCTGTAAGTTTAAATGGCATAAAGGACTATCTAATCACAATATATTTTATTACAATAGTAGTTGACTGAGAACTGTCACCAATCAAGACCACTGGATGGAGCCAGTTTTGGACCTGCAAGCTTTCCAAGCTATTGACTTTAGAGAAGTACGCGGTCCTAAGACAAGGCCTTCTAGATTTCAGAGTGCTGTGCAGAATTTCAGCCTCATGATCTCTTATCGACTCTGAAAGGGGACAATTTTGCTGTTTGTGCTTAGGAATAGTTAAATATTTTCCATTTTTATTTCAGTGAAAAGCAGTATTATTTTACATGATATGAATTATTTTGTGGGGGAATATATAAGTTGAGGATCACGAACCTCTTTATTTTGCCAGTCAGTATCTAGAAAATAAGTAAAAAAACAGGAGGAAAATCTTTTGTGTATGTTTCTTTCTCTTTCTTCCTCCCTCCCCCCTTCCCTCCCTTCCACCTTCCTTCTTTCCTTCCTTCCTTTTCCTCTCCCCTCCCCTCTCCTTCCCTTCCTTTCTCCTCTCCTTCCTTCTAAGAAGATTCTAGATCTGTGACACACCTAGCCATGGCTCAAAGCTTTCAAGCAAGGGGTTCAATTTCCATGTGTACGAATTATTTGATAGAGTAATATGGGCCCAGATTCTCTGATTTAACTGTCTTAAAAGTTTCCATGGCTAGAACATAAGATTTCTAGGTGTGGGTGTGGGATTTTTAAGGCATAATTGAGGTAGAGTCAAAAGCTGTTTAGAAACTCAGCAATTAAAACATTATTGAGATCTCTTTCTGAAGACAAGGATGCTGCTATCTCCTTGAAAGTACCTGCCTAGAAAGGAACAGGAACCTTCAATTTAGGACAGAGGGCACTGGGCTAGCATAATGGCTTCTTGAGATGAGACTATGTTCCAGTGAGTTTTCTCACCTGTGCTGTGTGGTTATATTGTAAGAGAAGGAAAAAGTATTTCTTGGTAAAGTATTACCAGTCTTTGGCTGGTAGTAGGGTGCTTTGAGGTGCGTGTGCGTGTGTGTGCGCGCGAATGTGCACGCGTGCAAACATATGCGTGTCTTAGACTAGATGATTTGTTAATTGCTTTCACTCTTACTAGTCTTTTTCTGCACACCTGTGAGTGTGGCAGGAGTGAGTTTCAACTGAGAAACGTGGGCAGGAAACATTTTCTCCATAGGCTAATACATAGTATCCAGCTCTTCCCAGTTCATAGCAGGAACAGGAAAGGAACCAATTTTCCTTCTTTTTTCCCCTCTTCATGTTCTGGCAACTAGGCAACATTCTCTTGGGACCAAAAAATGTCAAGGCTGATTCTGCCTTTCTTCAGTGAGGCAGACTGACTTTGGTTAAGAGTCTTGTGAAATTTCCCTGTGTGAATGTTGGCTATACTTTCTTCCAGAAATGCTAACTGCTTGTCCTTTCACTGTATGTGGTCATTTGTGTTATCTTTTTCTCCCCCTTGCTTTTTTCTTCTTCCTCTTCTTTTCCTTCTCCTTCTCTTTCTCCTCCTTCTCCTCCTCCTTCTTCCTCATTTCTTTTCCTCCCACCTGTTCTTTGAATTGTTAACAGGCTCTAGCTCTGTTTTAATCTATGCCCAACCATTTACAATATTAAGGAAAAGGCAAGTAGCTATCTCATTCCATGAGGTACTGATTAGTTGGAAAGTTTTCTTGTAAAGTCTGCACTTGCTGAATACAAGGCAGAGCAGTCATTTCCACAGTCTTGTGCTTGTTCATTTACTAGAAAATCCTAAGTTGCTGAGAACCCTGGGAAGCCTTCCAGAGTGTTCCTCTGTCTCTGAATGAACTGGCTACTTGAAATGGTGCTGTTCCTGGCTAGTCTTTTCCTGTCCTGTGTATCTCCTGGGAGGGAGAGTCAAGACTTCTCTTTGTAACCTAATATGATCGATATCAATTTATGCATCAAGAATTCATCCTAAAAGCTAAGCTGACATTTTTATGGACAGACTTAAAGCCAGTTTTTAGTTGTTTTCTCCTTGGAGATAGAGAACTTTGATCTAATAACACTCCATATATTATTCAACCACCCTGGGGGGCAATCTCAGTTCTTTTAACCATTTCTCTATCCTGCTGTTTCCTAAATGTATAATCAGTTTACTTTTCCTCTTTCAGAAGAAGCACATTCTGTATCTATGTATCTGTGACTCTTCCATGCAATACCTTGTGCTGTTTCTGCTCATGTTTCCGTGGGTACTTTCTTTACCCATGTAACTACTGTTTCTCTTAGCCAGGCGAAGGACATACATGGTTCTCATGGTGTGACAGAGCTCTAGTGACAGAAGTAGGCACAAGTAGCATGTAGAAAGAGAGTTTACAAAATCAGGTATATTCGACTATATTTTTGCCTAGAACATAGATCAGACTTAAAAGTAAGCCTATATTCAATATATAAATTCTGCATAAATAAACTTTTATTCCTTTGTCATTTTCCTTGCTACCTAGATGACTATTTAAAGAAAAAAAACCTTCCAGGGCTGGGTGTGTAGTTCATTGTGGAGTACATGCTTAGCATACACATACCCTTGGGTCCAATCCTCAGCATCCACGCATGCACGCACACACATGCACACACAATCAACAAATCGAAACAACAGTACAAAAATTGGGATACTTTGAAATTTAAAGTCCATCCCCTCTTTATGTCCTCAAAAGAAAGGGATATAATATAACGGAGATTTTTACATTAATTAAAACTCTATGCCGGGGTAGAGAATTGGAAATCTGCTTGATTTCCACATGGCTGATCTTACCCAGCAGCTACTGTGTGCCCCAAAGTAACACTGATAAGAAGAGACCATTCCCAGAATGCCTTGGTCCTTTCAGTTAGAATTAGCATGGGTGTAACTTCTATACTTCCTGAAGCTGTATATCAGTTACAAATATGTGGAAACAGAGAAGATTAAGCTATAATGGAGAATTTTCTTCAGTGTAATTCATGTTATTTTTCCTGGTTAGAACTGTTCGTTCCCAGCTCCCTTCTCTCAGCTATGAATTAAATACTGAAAGTTCATTCTGTTTCTTCTGAATATCAGAATGTAATGATGATGAGAGGTTCTGGGAACAGGCTGAGGTTTTAGAGTTCCAGTGAAAGGATGTAGTTAAAAACTCCATAAAGGGCCAACTCTCGGCCATGTACTTTGGACATTATGTTTCACTAGTAGTGATTTTCCTATTTTTTTAACTCTCAAGGGAAAATACCTTATAATCTTAGCTTAATTGTGCATGGCCCTGAAGTAAACCAACAGGATCCTTTCAAATCCTATTTTAGTAAGAGCCACCTTATTCCAAGATCCCACATTTCAAATCAGTGAAATTTTAGGTTTTGTCCTCTCACCAATACATTTTTTTTCCCCTTTTGGAAATTGCCATCGATGGACCCTGAGTGATTTGGTTTTCCATTGCCCTTGCTGAACACAGAGCTTGAGAGGCCCTGAGGCCAAGGTGCTGATGTTACTTAAGCTTCTGTGGTGCAGAAACTGTTTAAACATGCCTGATCATTTGACTGTCAGTCTCCTTTGCCAAGTTATTCATCCTAGAGTCTCAGATGAGACTGTCATTTCCCTAGGTGTGACTCAGTGTTCTCTGCTTCCTCATCCACATCAAATGAAGGCTTGAATCTTTCAGAACAGAAGGAATTATATTTAAATGCTCATGCTTCTTCCTCCATGCCAAAGGGCCCTGACCTCTTTTTGTTATCTCTACTTCTTGTCTCTTTTGGAAAGGTAAACTTATAGATGGATCATTTTTTAAGGCCACCATTGCTACAGTCTCAGTGCCGTCGTGGGGAGGGATGCAGGCCAGGTTTGAAGCCCAAAAGAACTTCTTCGGTGCCTACTGGGTGCCAGAAGTCAAGGTCAACTGAGCTTGAATTATGTATTTCTCACTTCCAGAGGAGTGGCAGCAGGGGACCATCTGAAGTTGATGTTCTGACTCCAGTGGTGTGCAAGTTGACTTCATGATGGCGAATGGGAATGGAGCACTTGGGACTCAGCAAACAAAACTGTGGCTTTCAGTTAAATGAGATGACTCTCTCAGAATGGGGCATGCTTTCAAGCTTTTCATTGAGGAAGACAATGAAAGTATGCACTGGCTAAGACAGTTGCTTGCCAGGTTGAACAAGCTTCTTGATATAGATGAAGGTATTGCTGAGTGTGGGGGACAGATGGGACTCAGGGAAGTCTTTGCACATGTTTTGTTTTGCATGTTATCAAATGCTAATGCCCCACAAGAAGAAATACTTGCTAGCACTCCTAGTGTGCTTGCCATCCAACCAGATTTATCTTCAACCCTTTATATAATATATAATTTAAACCTCACAAGTACATCTTATGTCGGGCATGGTTGTTCCTCACATTAGTATACAAGAAGCCCAGGAGTCACCGGAGATATAAAAACCATAAGCACTTTGCCTAATGAGTTTATCTAGCAAGAGCTGGAGCAAGACAATCAGATACCTGAACAAGAAAAGTGGGGCTTCTTGGGATCAGGTTTCTTGTGTCACAATCTGTGAAAAAGAAGTACACTTCTCCTGCTCAAAAACTCATTTCTGTAAAGGTACGAGATTCCAATGATGAGTGTAACTGTACTGCATACCTAAAAAGTACCAATAAACTCAATGAAAGAAAAGAAAACTCATTTCCTACAGGCTTTGGATAATTTGGATGAGTATAGGATGGCGGGGAGGAGTTTTGATCATATGCGGTGTAACAAAAAATTGGTTAATATTTAAATTTAAAATATTTATTACACTAAAAAGTACACTGCTATTAGTTCCCCTCAAAACACTGTCCCCCCACTCTGAGCACCCTTATCCCATAGTTTTTACCACTTTAGGAAGCAGTTCAGGAAGTCCTCTTTCGTGTCTTCTCGTTGGCTGTCTCTAGGTCCTGCATTGATTCAAAATGTGGATTGCAATTCCTGCTAATAAAAACATCACTGTGTGTCCTCCTCCACCTCATTCACTGGCTCTGGCACCCTGTGACCTTTAGCTCTTCCTCCAAGTGAAAATGACCATGAAAGAGAAACTTTTGAATCAATTCAGGCCTTTGAAGCAGCCACAACAGCAAAGCTAAAAGCTTTCTTCATGGAAAAGAATTCCAGAGCAGCTTCAGAAAGTGAGAAGAATGATGGGATAAATGTGTTTGGAGTGTGTGTGTGTGTGTGTGTGTGTGTGTGTGTGTGTGTTATGGACATTTTGGGGGGAATTAATGGCAATGCATCTTACACTACAATGTATTTTTTAAAAATTTATGCACTCACTATATTTTTGACCACACTTTATATTAAATGAGCATATACATTTCCTCATATTGACCCTGAATTTGGAAACTTCTGTGGGTGATAGTTGTGCTCTTCCAGAAAATCTCCTGTGCTAGAGTTTGTAAAGCAGAGCACTGGAGCTCCTCTGGGAAAGTGGGAAGAATTTTCCTTTTAAGCTCATTGAGTGAAAGCCCCAGCAAAGTGGCACTGTATAGGAGAAACTCCATCCAAGCCAATAAAGCTGAGTATAATTCCTTAAATGTGTCTTTCTGTAAACAGGGAACATGCAATAAGATTTAACAATAATAACACTTGAGTAAGTGAAACAATTGCTGATATGCATCAGAATTAAACCGAATTCAGCAACTGCAACAATATTATCTGATGAAGGAGCTTCTGTGTCACACGTTCAAAGCTGGATGGTGTTAAGTCCTTAAGAGGTATCAAAATAATCGAAGTGTTTTCTTTGCTCTTAACCGTCATTGTGAAAGAGTCACAAGTGGTTGAAACATTTGTGTTGATCAGAAACCGCAGCTGGGAAGAGAAAAGAAAGTGTGTTTCCGAACACAGAGAAGGGAGGGGGAGCCTGTGTCCTTATAGTTTCTCCCTTAGAGCTGGAACGTGCTCTCTGCCGCCAAGCCAGGTTGTCTAAAGATTCCCTGGAGCATGTCTTGATTTATTTTGTTTCTGAGACGGGGTCTCACTATGTAGTCCAAGCTGGCCTTGAAGTTGCTATGTAGCACTCTGGTTTAGAACTTGCCACTCTCTTGCCTCAGCTTTCCCTCTTGGGATTACACATGTGCACCACCGTGCCTGGATGGAATAATATGAGGAGAATGGGAATTGGGAAAGGGATTCTCAAAATTGGATGATTGTCTTAATTATTCAAGGTACAGATTTCCAGGCTCCTCCCCTGAAAATTCTCATCCAGTAGATCCCAATGGAAATCTCTAGATAGGGACCTTCTAACCAGGCAGGGCTGAGAGCCATGATGTGGTGTACATGTCTTACAGGTGAGTAGCCTGAGGGTCAGCAACAGTAACAGACAGGCATGATCTGTTCTAACAGTGTGGCTGAACTGGAACTGGAATTATTTGTCTTTCCTTTCTTTTTTGGCTCTAGATTCCAGGTGTTCTTCCATGTCTGCGCTGTAGTTAGGGATGAGTATTTTGTATATCGTGGCGGGTGGTGCTGGGGGTGCCTGCAGGCACATGAGGGTGAGGGCCTATGAGTGGAAGGAAGTGTTACATATTAGGCGGTTTGTAATATTGTTATTCTGAAGTATAGTCCAATGACTAACTGTTCCCAACTCTTGGGATAAAATGTTTAATCCTGTGAAAATAATTGTTTAGAACACAGCCTCAGGGAAGTAGTCAAAAAATACAAAAAAATGGAGGAATAAAATATACTTTCCAGAAAGTTACTCAGAAAAAGTCCCCATGTTGTCCAAGGCTTGTGTAGCAGACTCACACCTGATGTCTTAGGAAAGATTAATAGAAAAAGGGTGAATAATGTCGCACAACTTGGGTATCCCCACCACAGTCCAGTGCATGAAAGCCTTCTGCCTGGTTAGCTACAGTAATTGATCTTTTTACTTCTGTTTTCTAATCATTGGATTTTGAGCTCTTTTAAGGTCAGAGAATGTATCATGTTCCTACTTCTATTTTTAAATGCCCAGGACAATGTCTAACATATAATAAGACAGATAATATTTATTGAATATCTGCTCAGTTTTCAAAAGAATCCTATGATGTAGGCATGGTTGTAGTCTTGTATCACACACATGGAGATAGATGTACAAACACCGAAGAGTTTGTTTAGTTGGTGATAGAAGAAGTACTGTCGCTGGACTGGAATGGTTAGAGGAGAAGTTGTGGTGCTGGGGGTTCAGCTCAGTGGTGCCACTGCTTGCCTTGCAAGCACAAGGCTCCTAGTTGGATCCCTGGTATGAGGAGGAGGAGGAGGAGGAAGAGGAGGAAGACGAAGAAGCTGTGAACAAGGTTGACTTTTGCCAAGGTTTAGAGGGTGGGTGTAGGTCAGATAAGGAAATATCTGGGTGGGATGCTTCCTAGCTGAAGAGGACTATTGGTATGCTTGAGGAGGTGGGCAGAAACAGGGATGGGCATACCTGGGGTTCAGGCATAAGTCGGTCTCTTTGGAGCAGGGTAGGGCAGAGAGCCAATGGGAATTTTGGTTGGGCAGACAACTTGGCATGGACCCATGGATGGCCTTTATGGATGATGTTGCAAGTTCTCTGAGAGCTTTGCCCTTTACTCTGTCTGCACTGAGAAACTCTGGAGACTTTGAGAAAGGGAAGAACATGCTGGGAAAGGCTATTCTAGGTGGCCTGGGTTAAGAATGAGGGATGGTTTGAGACACCACAGCTTGACGTCTCTGTAAAAAGAGGCTTTGCAGAATGATAAAAAGGGGAGAAAATAAATTCAGCTTTGCTTGTGTTGAGTTGTGTTATACTGCAACAACCTGCAGCAGGTAGTGGAGCTATGGGGCTGGGGAACAGTGATGGTGAAAGAGCCCTGCAAAGTGGCTGGAGAAAGGTCTGTGCAATGTGGATTTGTTTTTTTTTTTTTTGTACTGGGGATCGAACTCGGGTCCTTGCACTTGAAAGGTAAATGGTGGAACCACTGGGCTAAATCCTCAGCCTGCAATGTGGATTTTTGATGCTGGTTGTAAATGAGATCTCTGAGTAGAAGAATAAGGAATGGGAAGAACCTTTGATCCAGGACCAAATTCTGTGTACCTGTCCTACTGGGATCAGAAAGAAAAACCAGAGGAGCAAATAGGTAGTAGACTCTGACATATAGTGAGGTTTTGCATTTTACTGAAGTTATCCTTCTGTATAAGACGGTTTCATGTGTTCATCCTTTATGAATTTTCTGTCTCCCCAGCTTCTTTCAAGGCATTTTCTCTGAGTTGTTTAACGTCTGGAAATCTTGCCAGGACCTCAAACTTAATATTTCCCAAACTGAAATTAGATTCTCAATGTTCAAACTTGTCCTACATTCTGTGTCTTGCATTTCTAGCAACAACATCCCATCTCATAGGCATAAAATCCTCATGTCCTGTCCATTCCATTTGCTCTCAAGGCCTGGGAAAGTTGTAGTGCTTACAACTGCGCAATCTCCTCTCCTACATCTCTGTGTACCTGTTTAGGTCCCCAGCACCTCTACCTGGGGATGTTACAATAACCTCTTAATTCACTTTCGCTAGTTTTTACTCTGCTCCCTCTAATTCATGTTATATACTATGAGGGTCATTGTTGGCATCTAATCTTCGGACTTGATCTCCGCTCTTAAACATCTTGCAAAGCTTGAATTTATTGACATCAGTGGTTTCATACTTGGTCTCTCAATGAAATCTTACCCTACAACTCTAATATGTCAGTTAGATAAAGGCCAGCTGTTCTAGTCACATAGGGAGAGAATTCTGGATCATCACCCATTCTATCTCTATAACCCCCAGAGCTCATCAGAATAGATTGTGAATAAATGAAGCTCCCTGAGCCTCAGTAATGGACACTAGAAATTTACTCCCAATATATTTGTCCCATTAGTGTCAAATATTCTCTCCTCCAGTTGAATCAAACTGAGCTGTTATTTCCACATAGGGAAGCTCCTTAACTTACAATGATCTCACATTTTCATATACCCATTCATTATAAATTGAAAATATTGTATGTCAAAAATCCATCGACTATACCCAATCTCTAGTATGGGAGAGTGTCTGTCTTATTTGTCCTTGTGATCAGAAAGCTGACTATGAGCTGGTGCTCAAGGTTGCTGCCAGGTATCACATACCACAAATTGCTATCCCAGAAAATGATCAAACTTTCAGATTGGAAGGGTACATTTCTACTGAACGTGTATTGCTTTTGCACCATTGTGAAGCTGAAAAATTGTAAGTCAAACCCTCCTGAGTCAGGAACCCTCTGTCCTGTATACTTTCATTTCTCTTTTTATCCTTTCCTCATTTGAGTCAACTCCTTAATTTAAGAAGCCCTCCTATCCTGTCCATAAGACCAAATCCCGTTTATAAAGGCCCTTCCCCAAGTCATTCCTCCTCACTATTAAGTATTATTTCTTTCTCCCCAATTCCTCATTTGCTTATTATCTGAACTTCTCTTAGGTATATATCTCTGTGTTTTGTATGACAATTACTTATGTCACTTTTCTCTCCTCAGAAGCTCTTGAAATAAAAATAATTGATTGATTTGCCCTTATATCCTTTCTCAGGGATTGGGCCATACCTGGTACTTGTTACTACTCATGGTTTTCTGATTTAGCCTTGTAAGGATCTTGAAAGAAGGGATAAAGGCATAACAGTTATTATGTGTTTCCTGCCATGCTTAGGCAGGGCCAGCCTTATAGCAGAGTTCATAATGAGTATATAAACCAGTAGGTGTTTCAGTTTACTTTGTAGCTATAATATGCATTCTTGCCTTTTGAAAGTCATTGATGACAGACTCTTAGAGAGTCATAGAAGGACAGTTCATCCAGCATGCAGATGAGGGGCATAATATTACTACCATCATTTTGTTCCTGATGTGCACAGGCCAGAAGAGGCAAAATGCATTTTAGATAATTAAAGGCAGAATCTTCAAATGCATTTCTTTTTTATGCCTTTTCCACCCTAGGTCATCTTTCCAGTAAGTATTTTGTGGCATGTTCCCTTTGAGGTCATTTACTATATGTCATTGTCATTAGGGCAGACCTTCTGAAAGGGTCTGGAAAGAATCTAGACTAATGGTTTGGAACTTTTATAGTTATGCATCTCTAGTGAGGTGTATAAATGGATTGAGTTGAAAGCGCCTGCAGGACTATGGCAATAAGCTGCTGTGAGGGCAGTGGGAAGTCTGAAGGGATAAATTAAAGTACCAGATGCCCTTCATACTGCTCAACTGCGCAGCATGAGTCAGTCCTAACTTCCCAGCCTGGGTCACAAGTTTATCTTCTCCAAGGACTGTGAAAGCAGCCACAATGGCAGGGGATGATGGATGGGGTCGCTCAGAGGAAGGCTGTGCATGGAAGTTCTGTTTGAGTCTTGAAACTTCCCAGGAAGGTTCAAGAATTTCTCATAGTCTAAATTCAGTCAATGCAAAGAAAAAGCAGGGGGCTGAGAGCACTCGCATAAATCATCTGACTTTAATTGCACACATTTCAGTATCATCCAGCCTAAGCTTGCTCCTAAGTTTGGAAAAACAAGCAGAAATATTTCTTGATCACCATGCTGGAAAATTTAAAAAATATGTAATTATTTAATGTTAACGTCTGATTAAATGCAAGTTACAGCTCCTGTACCTATCTTTCACTTAATGCATAAAGGCTTAAATGCATTTTTCTTACAGCTGAAGTTGCCCTGAATTTTCCATCTACAAGAAATTCAGGTATTTTTTTCAATGATAATTCACTATCTTTTGGAAGTGGAAACTGCACATTTTTCCTTAGCCAATCATATGATTGGCGATGATAGTGTAATTCCTTTGGTATAATGTTCACAGGAGACATATGGTGAATGTTGGCCTATTCATAGGCATTGCCATTTATGAATACTAAACAAAGCTAGGGAAATAAAACAACTGAATCTTGGTTTGAGATTGAAATGAAATATTTTTTAACATCTCACATGAAATGAAATAGTAGTGTTTATCTTAAACACTGTAAATGCAAGCTCAGGGCACTGCTTTAGCGTTTTATTGCTTGGTTTGAATTCCAGCTTCTCTACTTATTTGGCTGTGTGACTTTAGCTAAGTCACTTAACTTCTCTGTACCCGAAGTTCCTCCTCTGGAAAAGGGGATAAGTACAGCACGTGGCTGTATTTAGTCAGTTTTCACTGCAACAGAGATATGTAACAAATAACTTCCCTAAATTTCAGTGGCTTATAATCTTAGTTTTGTTTGTTTTTTTTTCTCTTTGATGGTTTGTAGCTAACCTGTGGCCATTATTTTCTTTGGCGATAACTTAAGTTCAGATGTACTTCACTGATGAGAGGGTGAAAAGCAGTTGTTCTCTGGGGTAAATATCATGAGCATGAAAGAATGAGACAAACCACTGAATCCCAGTCAGGGTGGCTGTCTGTCTGTATCCACATTTAATTGGTCAAATGAGTCACATGGCCAAGATCAGCATCAAGTGATGGGTAATTATACATTTCCCGTGGAAGTAGGAAGGTAGAGGGAGTAGTTACTGAATGACAGTATCTACCTCACTATCCTAGGGTAGTTGTGAGTTACAACTGATGTTACACAATAGTTTGACTCACTGATAAAAGCCAATATTACTTTTTCTTATAAAACGATAGTGCTAGAATCTGAAAGGGTGCATAGGAAAAAAAGAACTTCTAGAAACTCACTGAGAGATTCCTGAGACTTATGGTCCATTTCTCATTACTCTCTCTGTGATAGCTCTTCTTCTGCTCCTCTTGTAGCACCTGAAAGATGGTTAGCAATCTGAGGACAGGGGTGTCCTCATCTAGGCTGCTGGACTATCAATAGCTACTTCTGTAATGGCCCCAAAGTATCACAAATCCCGTTTTCTTGGGGATTATGATGGTAAGTCATTACATTTTAGGAAATATGTAACTCCTATTAATTTTCTTCCTCCTATGCTCTTTCCTCCTTCCCTTCATTTCCTCTTTCTTTCATTTATTCTTATTTAAGAAAATAAAATGGGACTTCTTTTGAGTGAATGAATTTCATATCAGTACTCACTAAAGTCTTTGACTCTTAGAATGAGTGTGACTTGTCGGTCTGGAAGCAGAGACTGAGAGCTTGGGATGCAAGATATCTGCGAAGGATTAATAGCTATGAGAGGAAGAAGTAGAAAGTAGGAAAAAGAAGTTAAATGGTGGTCCAACCTCAACTAATATGGTATAGACTCTGGAACTAAAATATCTCTTCAAAATTGTCCCAAGTCTGGGCAAGGAGACCAACTCTGTGATTTTCTGCATGGATCAGCCATTCATTTCTGTGTGGATCAAGAAAGGATGTGGCTTGGTCCATGGCTGAGACAAACTCTAGAGCAACTGGCATATAGCACTTAGGTACAGACTGCACACCTGACAGCTAAGCAGCCTGCACTTCCTGAAAGAGGACCTGGGTGGTATAGCTCCACATTGACCAAAGTGCCTGGTTCACTGGACACATTTAATAGATATCTATCTGATGCTTCAGGACATTGGGATGGGCAGGGGATTCTTGGATATAACTTCAAAAACTCTTGCAACAATCGAAAAAAACAAATAGTATTACATCAAATTAAGAAGTTTTTGCACAGCAAGAATCACTTAACAGAGTAGAAAAACAATATGAAGAATGGGAGAAAATAGTTGAAAACTATTCGTTTGACAAAGGGTTAATGTCTGGAACATATAAGGAACTGAAACAACTCAGAACCAGAACAAAAGCAAAGCCAACAAAACCCAAATAATCTCATAGAAAGTGGGAAACAAATCTAGATAGATATTTCTTGAAAGAAGGCATACAAATGGCCAGCAGATATATGAACACATGCTCAATAGCAGTAATTACCAGGTAAATGCTAATTAAAACCACAGTGGACTATGACCTTGCCCCAATTAGAATGGTTGTTATCAAAATGACTAAAGACAAGTGTCATTGAGGGTGTGGAGAAAAGGGAACCCTTGTGCACCATTTATGGGAATATAAATTAGTACATTTCTTGTAGTAAACAGTATGGAATTTGAAAAGATGGAGTTTCAAAAATATTAAAACTAGAACTACCACATGCTTCAGCAATCTCACTATTGGGTGTATATTCAAAGGAAATGGATTTAGGACAGCAAAAAGATATCTGTACTCCCATTTACTGCAGTGCTAGTCTTGGTAGTCAAGAAGTGGGATCAGCTGTAGAATCAGAGGTAACCATCAATAGATGACTGGATAAAGTAAAGGTGGTACACATCTTCAATAGAACACTTTTCAGCCATAAAAAGGATGGAATTATAAAAATCACAACAAAATGGGTGGAACTGGAGGACTATATATCATGTGAAATAAGCTGGTCACAGAAAGATGAGCACCACATGTGTGGAATCTAGAATAGCTGATCACATAAAAGTTGAGAGTGGGGAGAATAGAGAGGCGGTTGGTCAAGGGATAGAAATTACTATTAGAAGAAATAAGTTGTGGTTTTCTATTGTATAGCAGGGTGAATACAGACAATGACAATGTGCTGTATATTTTTTAAAAAAGCTAAAAGAAAGGATTTTGAATATTTTAACCACAAATAAATGATAAAAGTTGGGGAGATAGATATGCTTTTCCTAATTTGAAAAATATGCAATGTTTACATGCATCAGAACATTATATACATATGTATAATTTTTGAGGCAATTACAAATGAAGTAAAAATTGTTGGCTGCTCTCATTTCTAGTTATCATTGACAAAGGCTTTGTACCATTTTCCTATCTCAGCTTCCTGTCCTCCAGCTACTCCAGATGACATTACATTATTGGCACAAGCAATAAAAGAGCTTTTGCCTGTTCTGCAGGTCGCAGTGGCAGTAAGGCCAGACCCTTGACTTTGAACCCTGGAGACCAATCTGGATCTCATGTTTACTCTGGAGCTTCCATCCTCAGCTCCTCTCACCTGCAGCTGGACCCAAGCAACCCCTGATATCCACTGGACTTGGGTCTGTGTTTCAAATTAAAAATCTATCAGGTATTCTAAGTCATTTGAGGCTGGAGTCCACATATTTAGAAAACTAAACTTAAAGTTTTATAAATAATGGAATTTTATAGAACAGTAGAATAGAAGAAAAATGCAAATTGGCTCATTCACTTTCCTCCTGTGCAAGTGATGAAACAGAGGCACAGAGAACAGTGGTCTGTGTAAACTCACCTCACTTTTCAGTGGCAAGAACTGGGGTGGAACCTGAACATTCAGGCCAGTGATTTTCTATGCTATATTACAGTGCTTAGGTGGCACTGAGCTTTTAAAGTGGAAGCCACAGTTGGAACTGGACAACCTGGCTCAGATCCTCTCTCACTTATAAGCCATGTAGTTATGGGCAAGGGACTGATTTAACCTCTATGAGTGTTGATTTCCTTACTTTTAAGAGGCCATTTCACATAATAGTTATGAGAGTTAAATTAGAAATGGATAAAAAGAACTTAGCTTCTATAATGATGATTTTTTTTAACAAATCTCATTCTATACAGTATTTAGAAACATATAATGGCACTGCCTTATAGGGTTTTATTATCTACTCCTACAAAATACAGTGTGTCAATAATGCAAGACCTCAGCAGCATACAAAATTATACATTTATGGCCCATGCAGCTAGCATCAGCAATGGGCAAGCCAGTCACATCTGCTGACCTTGATCAGGCTCATTCACAAGTGTAGGAGTCAGCTGGAAGTTGGCAAATCTACAATGGCCTTTACTTGGTCAATTGCAACCACTCAGTTGGTCCACTGTCACTTTTTATAAGACAAATCCAACAGGGACAAATCATTCTATTTGACTGTGAGTTAGTTATCAATGAACACTGTAGTGAAGAATGGGAATAATGGTGTATAGGTATAGACAAGAAAAGTGGTGGAACTGGTGAAGTAGATGTGAAGGGCATAAAATATTTCTAGACTAAAGTGCTTCTTAAACTTTTGGGTACACTCAAATCTCTCGTTAAAATGAAAATTCTCAACCAATCAGTTTGAGGCAAGGCCTGAGGCTCTGCATTTCTAGGAACCTCCAAGGAATGCTCCAGCTGCGGGTCTTGTGAATCCTCTTTGAGTAACAAAGGGCTAGACCATCATAGTCCAATAGAACTTTCTAGGATGATGCAGTTTTCGATAAACACTGCCCATAAAGCAGCTACTATTCAGCCCTAGGAATGTGAGTAGTACTGATAAAGAAATAACATTTAAATTACATTAATTTTTATTAATTAAATGTGGATGGTGGTGAATGTATTTACAATACAGGTCTAGAGATCTGTGCTATATTTAGCTAGCACGGAACATGGTGGGAGTCAGTACTGTTTATTTTCATGTGAATGGAGCATGTCACTGAGGCAGGAGGCTAGAAAACAAAGCTCAAACCCTTTCTACCTCACCTGTTCCCAGGAACTGTTTAGGTAGAGGAGTGCAGTAAATAAAGCCACACAGTCTAGAGTGTGCCTGCCAGGATTCAGATGTAGGCTCTACCACATTACTCATGTTACCTTGATCCCCTTGGCGTCAGGGACAATAAAATAATTCTTTTATAGGATTGTGTGCATCCATGGAATGATTTAGTATCAGTAAAATTTTAAAAGTTTTATATCATTATTGTTAGGTATAAAAAGCCAAAAACCAGGACCATAATAAGCCTTTATTATGGGGAAGATATGCTGGGCTGTCTCTGAACAAAAGAGAGAGAGCAATATGGTTGGGACAGGGAGCTTTTATATGAGTGGGATGGGGCTAGCCTGAGCTGAGGTGGAGTTGAATGAGGTAATATTAAGGGATTGGAGGAGCCTGTGACATCACTTGGAGGGGCTTATGGCATCACTAGTTGCTAGGAGGTAGCAAGTGTCAGGTTACTTTTCTTGGTGGGAAGAGGGGCATATTGGAGAGAAGGTGGCTGTCCTTTGGTGGGAGAAGCCATATTCTAAATGGGAAGCAGGGCATTATGCGAAAGAGAAGGCTGTTGTTTTATGCAGCAGCCATCTCAAGGCATGGAAAATCTAATATTCCAGGCTTTTGTTTTATGGTTGTTGGGCGAAGGTCTCTTCTTCTAGAGCCGCTTCAAGCTGAAGAAGGGGCAAAGGTTGGGTTTAAACCTGGGTCTGATGGGGTTGGTGGTAGGTGGGGTCTTTTTTCCTTCTACCACAGTGGCTGGTACCCTGCCATGGTGAGTTCTGTGACTGTCTGGTTGGTAAATCCTCTCATGTGTTCCTGTAAGAAATTTTGAACATAGCAGCACGGACAGAGTCTGAACAGGATTATGCAGAGAATAGTGAGGGGACCCAGCAAAGGAAGAAGTCATGGAAGCCATTGGTCAAAGTATCCTGGTAGAGAGTGCAGCTGGTCTAGGTCTCATCTATATTTTTCTATTCATTCCCTGAGTTCCTTTACCTTGTCTGCAACAGGCCCATCTATTCTGGAGTATCATGTCTGCCAGTGAATTGATTTGGGGTAGTAGGGTGACCAGAGAGTCAGCTACTTTTTTCATATCTTCATTTACCTCTTGCGATAGGGAATAATGCAAAGGTGTTGTTGTTGAGATTCCTGAGCCAATTCCCACTGCAATATTGGCCCTTATCAGAAGGGGAAGTATGGGGAGAGTGTGCTTACTGAGACAGTGGATAGGTGGCTGTTGTGAGGGCAAGACTTGCTGCAATAACTGGGTCTCTGTATAAATTGTGAGGGGAGGGCTAAGGAAGCCTACATAACAGAGGGAAGATGGGGTTGAGTTGAGACAGCAAAAGGATTGGGAGTCACAGATATAAAACAAACCCTTAGGGAGACAGGTTATGCCTGAATCAGGAGCATGAATAACTTTAGCACAAGGGGCAGAGTTGTATTGATTTGTGATGGATGAATTTATACAGGTTCAATCGCCATATATGGAGGATTTTAATTGGGTTGCTAAGGGGCCTAATATTGTTGTTTTGATGTTTCCTGGGGCAGGGATAGTCAAGTTAAGGGGAATTGGTATGGGGACACATGGCTGGAATTGGGGTGACAGGGACATTCAGCACTTGGTTGCCTGGCAAGCTAAGTAGTGTGGCGTTCATGAGGTGCAGGAGCCTTTTTTGTGTCTCAGCAGCTTTTGTGTGTGTGTGTGTGTGTGAGGAAAGATCAATGCTTTTATATGGGGGAGGTGTTTTGCATGGTTTGGCTATGAGCTGTTCTTCTATCTCCTCCTGTCATTGTTTTAATGATTCTCAGTATGTTTTTATTGTCCAGCAGGCCCATGTACCCTGCCTTTCTTTACATGTGGAACAGTCTAGAGATATAATCTTTCCCATATGGTATAGCTGGAAACTGCCAGAAGGGATCAGTGACTGTAAACCCTTTTTATACCTAGCTTTATTTCTATGGCACTGTTTTATACCTATTTTTTTTTCTGATGAGTAAGACCAAGTTAAAGTGAGACCTGTATTAATCAATATGAACCTCTTATCTATTAAGGTCAGTTAAGACTCCTCAGGCCATCACTTTGTAACCATGTGTAGAGCCTCTCTGCTCCTCTATCAGTGTCAGCCAAGAGGATAGGGCATGGCCTTGCTTGACTATGTTGCTTTCATTGAAAGCATGGGAGATTTTTTTTCTCGGGACCCTCCTTTGGTATATGGTACATTTGTCCTCTGGTGTCCAGCAATCTCCTTGCTCCAGAGGTTGGGTGACTTACCAAAGATGTAAGGTGTTATAGAAAAGGTTCCTTTATACCTTGGATCTTTGATGAACTTGGAGGGCCAGGGACCAGAGACAAAATATTGGTGGTCTTCTTAGCCCAGTTACCTTTTAGTGTTGGTCTCTGCACTTTGTTGGTTGAACACCCAGAAGATAAGATCAGTGACATCATTGTACTGCAGAAGCAGTGAGCTTGACTATCATAACTTTCTCTAGATAGCAAGCACCCTGGAATCTAAAATTTAGAGGACTGTTATTTTTATCAATCATGGTTGTTCTAGTAGTTGATTTCCTACAGAATATTAACAGAAAAAACTTTGAATTAGGAGCCACACATAATAATAATAATAATATTTTAGTATGACAATTATGATGACATTATCTTTGCAATAAACTTAGATATGTATTTCAGTATAAAATAGCCATTGTTAAATGTATTTATTCCCCTCTAAGAACATATTAAAAAATAGGAAACTGTTATTTAAGTTATATCTTTTGATAAGATGCCACCTAAGGAAAATGTATGGGCCTATAAATGTACCTGTAATCATGAGTAGGTGGAGCAGAAAAGAAGAGCGAATACCTGGATTAAAAGGAGGTTATTGTCATAAAGAATATGTTGGAACATCTGTACAGTCAGAAAATATGAATATATTTTGTACACTAGAAAAGTAGTAATAATAATTATTATAATTATATGGAACCTTATGTCCTGGTACCAAAAGTATCTTTTTAAATAACTCCTTGCTTTTCCACAAAAAAAATTATATTTTGGAGATGACTGTTATACATATATCACAATAACATGTTTAGAACTCAACCCTTTGATGATAGCAAATGTAAACATTTTATAACAACATATTTAGTGATGTTTATTGGGGATGTATCTCCCCATGAGTCTTTGAAAATTATTGGGGCTCCCATTAGTAAACAAAAACCAGAATAAAATTTTCTGAGTAGCTGCTTCTTTAATCACCAACAGTAGTCTATCTAAACCTAGAAGTTTATATTTAATTATCTCAACAATTTTTTATTTAACCTATAAAACCAGGTTGTAGAAATTAAAAATTTATTTGTATCTTTGATGTCATTTTGATTAAAAAATATAATTGGAAAAACACTTTAAAACAATTGGACAGACACAGACAAACATAGGACAATTTATTAAACTAGAGTGCACTCAAACATGTTTGGCCGATTGAATTATAACATCTTTTAATTAGAATCAGAGGAATGAAAGTTCTTTATGACTGTAAATGTAAAAGTTTTATAACAAACTTGAAATCAACAAGGAAATATATATATTTCTTTGATAAATCACTTCCACATATCTTCTCAACATACTTAGGCCTTCTGGTCTTGTGTGTCTCTCTTTGGTTTTCTAACAAGACAAACATATGAAATCTTTTTATATCAAAAGTATATCGCCTTTCATAAACCTTTAAACCTTTCATAACAAAGTTGGCTTCAGTTGTTAAAATTTTAAAGTGCACCCCTTTTTATTCTTTAAAATTTGATGGCTGACAATAGAATATTTGTAACCTTGAGTTTTTTTAATCAAAGTACAGAAAGAGCAAATTAACCTTATAATTACAATGTAAGAATTTGTAATGTACAAGAAATGTTTTAAGCATACTAATTAAACATTAGTTTAAGTTGGAGATGAAAGGTACATTTGTAATTTAGCCAGAGGAGGGAATGATAACAAAGTTCCTGCCTCGAGGTACGTGTAGGGTCAAGAACAGAGATTATTCATGGTAACCAGTGACATCTGAGGTATAAGAAGAGTCTATTATGTCCTGTAGCCCTGAAGTTTTATCTTTGCCTTAAATGAAATGTAGAAAAATGTGTAACCTTGAGATACAGAGACTCATTTACTTTGTAAGTGAAACAAACAAACAAAAAAACCCCGATAAACAAACAAACCCCCAAAAATCTTGTTTTAGAAACAAATTAACTCCCAGTTGGCTTGCAGATACAGCAGGAAGACAACAACCTATTGAAAGGTAAATTATTTTTTTGTACAAATAAGCAAACTTGAACACCAAAGCTAGAGGAAACTCACACCCATTTTACAATAATTTTAAGCAATTAAATCCAAACAGTAACATATACAAGACAAGAATAAAATAGCATTGTAGCAAGAGGGGCCTCACAGGTAGAATGACCTTTCATAAAGTGGTCTGCTAGATCAAAAGTAGTCTCTTTGAAGTCTAGGCTGAAGTTGGGGTTAGGGAAGGGAGTTGCTTATGCAAGGAGAATGTGTGTGTGCGGGGGTGGAACAGGAGGTGTGCACAACAGAGTTAGGGCTAGAAGTACCTGAGAAAGTGAACAGGTTTGACAGAAGAAGGGGCAAGAGCATAGATAGAAGGCTTTGTAGGTAGGGGGTTTATGACCATTTGCCATTGCATTGACAAAAACTGTGTAAATCACACAGGATGTCAAAATTGAAAGTGCCATTTTTTTAGCCATTGAGATTTATTGTCTAGTTTGTACTGAGGCCACACTTCACTGTAATAAAAAATGAGTCATTTTGGCTTAAAGTCAGGTTCCAATAATCCAAGGGAACCAAGTTGTGCCAGAAGGCAGCCAAGAGGCATTGAGGAAGGGGGTTGGGATTGTTGGGCACCCATGTTAGGATGGATGAGGAGGAGGTAACTCTGCAGGAGGAGGGAAGAGAGGAACATCTTCATCTCTTTTGACACTCCCTGAGCCAGTCCTCAAAAGGGGAGGATGACAGGAGTCTTGCTGATGTGGCATCCCACAGGGGCATGGCCCTGGGCCTAGTGGCCTGAGTCTGACCAAGCACTTGGATTTTCTGAGAGGGCCCTGGAAGAAGAGAATGAGACTGAGACAGAGGACCCAAGGAGAGGGAAGCTAACTACCTACTCAACATGAAATCAATGACCATTGTGGATGTGTGTTGTTAGCAATGGTAAAGGTAGAAAGCTCCAAGGAGGTCCTGGCTGGGCAGATATGGTCCAGAGGAGGTGGCAGAAAGGCCAATTGACCCCGGCCCATGGGGGATCATCACTTAATTGACCACCTTCCTCCTGGGTCTCAGCACCAGATATAGTAGATAAAAAAAGCCAAAAATCATACCAGACCAGGACCATAACAAGCCTTTATTATGGGGAGGGTCTGCCAGGCTGTCTCTGAACAAAAGAGAGAGAGAGTAACATAGCCAGGACAAGGAGCTTCTTTTATAGGAGTGGGATGGGGCTAGCCTGAGCTGGGGTGGAGTTGAGTGAGGTAATATTAAGGGATTGGAGGAGCCTGTGACATCACTAGGAGGGTCTTGTGACATCACTAGTTCCTAGGAGGTAGCAAGTATCATATTACCTTTCTTGGTGGGAAGAAGGGCATGTTGGGAAGAAGACAGCCTTTCTTTGATGGAGAAGCCATATTCTACATTTGATCTTAGCCAAAAGGCTGACAAGTGATAAGAAGCCATATTCTAAGTAGGAAGTGGGGCATTATGGGAAGGAGAAGACTTTGTTTTATGTAACAGCCATCTCAAGGCATGGAAAATCTAACAATTATAATAGTTCCTTAGATAGACTACATTTTCTCACATGCACATGGACTGTGTAAGGCTGCATCAATAGATCACTGTATATCTTCCACCTCTTGGAAAAGCTGAGGACTGCACATGAGCTCCTGGTTCTCAGGAAGAAAGGTTCTTTTCATGGTGCTACTGCTACTTTGGACAACTAAACCTTGTGTTGTTAATTCAGAAGTGTTTATCCCAAACCCCATCCCTAAATGGAGCCAATTCACCACAGAAAATATAAGTGTAAAAGAGAAAGGAGCAGCTGAAACAATGACTCAAACAGGGTAATGATAGCTGATCCCAGAGAAGACATGACTGCTAGTAAACTCTGCTCCAAAGTTTACACAACACTAAGCAGGAGACATTTGCCAGTGGAATAAATAAAGGAGTCTCTGGTTCCATAATGTTTTGTTGCACTCCAGTTTGTGGCCATTTTGGAATCAGTGCTTGGTATAGGTTTGAATTTGGGAGCTCAGGCTGTTGTCTCTTCTTTTGCTTGCTTGTTTAGGAGACTTGAAGCAACAGTCTTCTCTAGTTCCCTGAGGGTCTAGATTTAAATTGGACAAGGCCACCTGGAAGTGCAGCAGCACCCCTGTCCAGTTTCCTGCTGTGGCAGGGGCCACTGGAGCAAGTTCTGTGGAAGGGGCACTTCCCCAAGTGGCCCTAGCCTGTGGACCTATGCAGAAGATATCAACTTGTACTAATAGAACCATATAAATAATTAACACCTGCAGTCTCAATGTAACATGGGTATTAACAGTGATGGGGCCAGGGATTTAGCTCAGTGGTTCTGCAGCCTGCCGCGCAAGTTCAGTCACAACCAAGTTCAATCCTGGGTACAAAAAAAAAAAAAAAAAAAGAGGTTCTTTAACAGTGATGACAGATTAAAAACAGGTGCTCTAGAATCAAGGCCTTAAGAAACCTGTCTGCAGGAACCTGTCTTAATACTAGTTGAACTCAGCTAAAGAAATTTAAGAGTTTCTAGTATTTTCCATGGCTGAAGCTGAGAGTCTAAAACCCTGATGCTTAAGCTCTATACTAGGCCTAGCTCCAATTCCTTCAGGATATAAGAAAAAGAGAATATTTCCACAATGGTAGATCTTTGGTTATACAGTTATCAGACACTGCTGCAGATAATTGCTATCTTTGAGGCTCAGCACTCCCAAGCAGTCCAGGACCTTGAAACTTAGGCAAGCACCAGAGACATGCACTGAAATCCACTGGATTTGTGGAGAAACTCCAGCAGAAGGCAGATATAGGGGTTCCATATCCACAGAGAATTGTTCAGTCGCTTGAGATTGCATGGGACCAATATACCAATAGTCTTGGGACTTTGAAAGAAAGTTTAATAATTGTTAAAGACATACTAGGAGAGTTAGTTTTTTCCCCCATTAAGTTTATTGGTGCATTTTATGTATACAATATGGTGACATTTATCATTGGGAATTTGTACCATTACATGATATATCTTGGTTCATTAAATTAGTTTTTGATAAAGTAGGTTTACTTGCTAGACTAAAAAGTCCCATGGACTCTGTCCTCAAAAGAGAGAGATGGGGAGTCCCTTTTATATTGTTTCCTTTGAGTGACAGTCCAGAAGGCTCCTACAGCCATCTTCAGATGATAAGAAGCCTTCTGTGTGAGAACACCAAATCTGAAATGTTTAACCAGCTGTGGACTATTGAAGTGCAGAAAAAACTTGAATACTCCTGACATATCCTCTTGGGAAGGTAGGATCTTGGCGCCGGCAGAATGGGCAACAGGACAGCAAAACAGGTTGCTAGCCAAGTACAGAAGGATTTCATAAAGCTAACTAAAGCTGGCATCTCAGTTCCAGGCAGAAAACCAAACCTGTTTATATATTCCAAAGAGTCTTCAACAAGCAGGCCACAACATCCCCCTTAACAAGCATCTTTTTAAGCCTTCCATTTTCATGACTTCTCATGAACCGCCAGTGTACATGGAAGAAGATCACCAATCCTGTTTTCATAGTGACATGACCAGTGCCACTGAAGAAGTGTCAGATGAAGAAATTATTCCAACCACCTATAAATATATATATATTTATCGGACTATAAAAAACTATTATAATTTAAAAAGTTAAAGAAGCAGAAACTTCAGCAAATGCAAGTCTAAAGTGGATTTGTCCAGCATGTGGGCTTCAAGTGTGATAACTGTGGTTGGTATAGAACCTATCCAGGATGTTCAGTGGCACTGCCAGGATTGTCCTCCAGAGATGTCTTTGAATTTCTGTGATTTTTGTTTGGACTGCCTCCAGGAAACAGATACTCACAAGGAAGATCACCAACTAGAGCCTATTTACAGGTTAGAGACATTCTTAGACAGAGACTACTGCGTGTCCCAGGGCACCAGTTATAATTACCTCGACCCAAACCACGTTCCAGGGAACAGATGACATGGCAGAGTATATCCCTTACTAGTCCTCTTCAACACATAGCAATGGTATCATTGTTGATGATGTGCAAAGTCTGGAAATGCCTGCTTTCTTTCCCTGAATGATACTCACATCATGAGCACCTCCTGAGTGTTCACACCCAGGCCAGCTCTGCACTGTGTGGCTCTGGATCCCTGTTCAGCAGCCAAGCATTCTGGTGAGCAGAGAATTCCCTGGATAATCTCCCTGCTGCCTTATAGCCTGGAGGTGGCGATCTTGGTGGGAAAGATGGAAGTGAGAGCACACATTCATGCGTGAATAAATTCCAAAGGTTTCAAAGAACTGGTCATAAATAAGCTAACAAGAAAAAAACTATTTATATTTAAATACTTCAGTAGCTTTCTGTTTTGCGAAAAACAGTTTTCAGTACAGACACTGACTTACTTAGACAAAGTTTCAATCAACCACGGTATTTGCTTCTAGGGTCTATACTCTAAAAGAACTCATTGTTCAGTGGTGGTTGTTGATGGTCTTTAGCAAACTGAAGTTGCTTAACCATATTTATATCTACTCTCCTTCAATCACAATGAATGGTCCTTGTTATCAACAGCAAAGTATTATAGGAGGAAACTGTGGCATTGTTTTTTAACCAGCTCATGGTGTGTGTATACTATTGTCACTGAGATATATTTTTTAAATGTATGTTACAGAAGATAATCATGTGATTGATGTGCACAAATTATGGTGAAAAGTGCCAGTGGTAGTAATTATATAGAGTTTCTAATTCACAACATTATGAATTCCTTTAAAATACACAGACTACCCCGACTGCGTGCCACCAAATCCAGTAAGGAAGAAGGCCCCCAGAGGAGGTCTCTCCAGCTGCCTGCTCGGGCCCACCCGGCAGGTCCATGACCTCCCCAACTGCATGCCACCAGATCCAGTAAGGAAGGTAGCTGCGCGGGTGCCCTTGAAATACCCTCACAACCTGCTCGTGCCTCCACCCCCCCATTCTCAAACCTCCTGATTGGGCCAATCCTTGGATCCACTCTGCAGAGGCATAGGTGGTCATGAAGGGTATTTTTCTGAGCTCCCAACTTTGAACATCTTTAAAGAAAGGGCATGGGAAACCTGTAATAGAACTAAGTGGAGTTCAACCCTACTGGTTGGGAAACTCAATTTAGGCCTTGTGGGCTGAGGTCAGTCTGTGTTGTGGGGACCTACCATTGGCTAGCTGAGATCAAGGGATTTGGTTCTGCACATGGATGTACACGTGGTATAATATGACCAGAGAGACTTAGTCTGAAAGAGGCTCTTCAAATTCTTTTTAATTTTTTTCATTTCTTTTCCTCATTCCATCCTACAATTTCTTTCTTTTTTCTCTCCTCTCTCTCCAACTCAGTCTCTTGCTCCACCATCCCTCATCTCCCTTTTTATTCCTGCTCCTGCCCTAACTCAGACTTCTTCTTTCATTATTTTTTCTTTTTTTCTTTATGTTCTTTTCTGCTGTCATTTTACCTCAGTCATGGCTCCATAGCTTCAAGGGAAGGTGAGCCCCTGTTACTGTTAAGGGTATATATTCTTGTCCTGCACTCTGTCGATCCCCTTTGAAGTTAATAGTTTCATAAAGATAGTATGGTCATTCTACATACTCTGGCTTCACTTGAAACCTTCTCCAATTCTTTCGCTTATCTACTCCTCTCATCCTAACTCAGTCTAAACCCCCATCCTAAATGGTAAAGATGCTATATTGAAAAGCATATTCACTGCAGACATATTTTGGGCTGCTTCTTGATATTAATTTAATTCACATGGTTTAAAGGTGATAGATTAATGACTACCACAAGTGGTCAATCTACAAGCTGTGCTTGATCCTATTGAGCTGCTGAATGTATCAATTGGGAAAAAGGATCGTGATTGATTTAATGGGTTGTTTTCTCCGATAGTATGAAAATGAGAATGTCTATGAGTCATTAGAGACTCAAAAGCTGAAACACAACTATATCAGGATGATTTAAGTAATAACCCAGAAATTAAACCAAGGACAACCCAACAACAAAAATAAAAAATGAGAAAACACTTAAGCAAGACACAAAGACAGACTTCCAGTTCACCAATGTCAAACAGTAGGGCAAATGAGGATGAAAAGTCTGATAGTGAACCAGCAGGACACCCTGGACCCATAGCACAGGAGGTAACAAAACAGATCAATCAGGCTCTAGGAAAATTCAAATCATAAATAATTTCCCAGTTAACCATAAAGATGGTGAGCAAAATGGAAGTCATGATTCGAGACTCTAGAACAGAAACTGACAAAAAAATAGATGAGCTCAAGACCATGATAGAAGCCATGAAGACTCAGCATAAGAAAGAAATGGAAACAATGAATGCCCAACAGAGGAAAGAAATGGAATCCATAAAACAGATTCAAACAGATATCCAGATTAAAAACTCTATTGAAAGTGTACACAACAGAATAAAAGATTGCGAAGATAGAATTTCAGATATAGAAGATAGGATTGCAATCAGTGACCTTGAAAAAAGACATCTCTCAAAAACAATAAGGGATCATGAGAAATTGATCCAACAACTTCTAGATGATACAAAGAAAAATAACATAAGACTGATAGGAATCCATGAAATAGCAGGAGAAAACAAATGACTTAAAAAAGCTCTTCACAGAATTAGTGACAGAAAACTTCCCAAACAGAAGGGAAGAATTAGACATACAGATAAGTGAGGCATATAGAACTCCAACTAGCTATGAT
>NW_022900919.1:35756411-35756678 GCF_012274545.1 Fukomys damarensis | reverse complement strand
TACACCTAGACATATAATAATCACAATCCCAGAAATCCAACAGAAGAACAAAATACTACAAACAGTAAGAGAAAAGAAACAAATAACATGCAAATGAAAGCCCATTAGAATCACAGGAGAGTTTTCAACACAAACCCTTAGGTCAAGGAGAGCCTGGAGTGAGGTATTTCAAGTCCTAAAGGAAAACAACCTCCAACCTAGACTGATGTATCCTGCAAAACTCTCCCTCAAAATAGATGGGAAAATAAGATACTTCCATGACAAAGA
>NW_022900919.1:35737240-35756369 GCF_012274545.1 Fukomys damarensis | reverse complement strand
ACAGACCAAATCAAATAGGCAAGGCAAGAAACTAAAAGAAGAGGGGAGGAAAAGTACAAAGAGTCAACAAAAGGACAATAACATGACAATAATAAGTCAGAACATATCAGTTATAACCATCAATGTTAATGGCCTCAATTCACCGGTCAAGAGAAATAGACTGGCAGAATGGATTAAGAAGCAAAATCCAACAATATGTTGTATTCAAGAAACACATCTAGTGCAAAAGTAAGACCATAGACTGAAAGTGAAAGGATGGAAAACAATTCTCCATGCTCAGGAGCCCAGAAAAAAGCAGGGGTAGCAATCTTATTCACAAAGAAAATTTCAAACCAAAACTCATTAAAAATGACAAAGAAGGCCACTACATCCTTGTAAAGGGAACCATTCGAGAGGAAGAGATGACAATCATAAACATATATGCACCAAATATAAATGCCCCCAACTATATAAAACAAATATTAAATAACATGAAAAACCAAATAAGCACTAATACAATTGTAGTGGGGGATTTAAATAAAAATATCACAAATTGAGAGAATATCTAGGCAGAAAATCAACAATGAAATAATAGAACTGAACCAATCTTTGGAACACATGGACTTAATAGATGCCTACAGAGTATTCCACCCCACAAAATCAGAATATACATTCTTTTTGGCTGCACATGGATCATTCTCCAAGATACACCACACATTGGCTCACAGAACAAGTCTGAATAAATGTAAAAGAATTGAAGTCATCCCCTGTATATTATCAGATCATTGTGCAATCAAGCTGGAGATCAATAGCACAAGAAACTGTAGGAACTTCACAAGCACATGGAAACTGAACAACACTCTCCTGAACAATCAATGGATTACAGAGGAAATTAAAGAAGAAATTAGATAGTGTTTACAAATAAATGAAAATGCCAATACAACATACAGGAATCTACAATGAAAGCAGTTCTATGGGGAAAATTCATAACATTGAATGTCCACATTAGGAAAACAGAGCAGGCTCAAATAAACAACCTAATGATGAAACTTAGACTCCTAGAAAAACAAGAGCAAGAAAAACCCAAAGCTCGAACAAGAGAGGAAATTATAAAGATTCAAGCAGAAATCAATGCAATGGAAACTAAGAAAACAATACAAAAAATAAATGAAACAAAGAGCTGGTTTTTTGAAAGAATAAATAAAATTGACAAACCCTTAGCTAATCTTATCAAAAAAAAAAAAGAAAGAAAAAGCTCAGATCCATGCAATCAGGAATGAAAAAAGGCAAAGTCACAACAGATCCAATAGGAATCCAGAGGATCATTAATACCTACTTTGAGAAACCTGTACTCCAATAAAATGGAAAACACAGAAGAAATGGACAGATTTCTAGATACTTACGAATTACCAAAGTTGAACAACGAAGATAAAAACATTTTAAACACCCCAATTACAGTCAGTGAAATTGAAAATGTAATTAAAAACTTACCAACAAAGAAAAGCCCAGGCCCTGATGGATTCACAGCTGAATTTTACAAGACATTTAGAGAAGAACTACTGTCATTACTGTTCAAACTTTTCAGTGAAATTGAAAGGGAAGCTATACTTCCAAATTCATTCCTGGAAGCAAGAATCACTTTGATTCCCAAACAGGGAAAGACACAACTAAAAAAGAGAACTACAGGCCAATCTTCTTAATGAATATAGATGCAAAATTTCTTAATAAGATACAAGCAAAGAGAATACAGAGGATTATCAAGAAGATCATACATCCTGACCAAGTCAGATTTATTCCAGGGATGCAAGGGTGGGTCAACATACATAAGTCAATAAATGTAATACATTATATTAACAAAGTCAAGGACAAGAACCACATGATCCTCTCAATAGATGCAGAAAAAGCATATGACAAAATTCAACACCCATTCATGCTAATAACCCTGCAAAAAATTGGAATAGATGGTCTATATCTCAACTTAATAAAGGCTATCTATGAATAACCAACAGCCAACATCATATTAAATGGCCAAAAACTGAAAACCTTCATGTTAAAGTCAGGAACAAGACAAAGATGCCCACTATCACCACTCCTCTTCGATATAGTTCTGGAAACATTAGCCATAGAAATTAGACAAGAGAAAGAAATTAAAGCAATAAAGATAGGAAAGGAAGAAATTAAACTGTCATTATTTGCTGATGATGTGATACTCTACAATGAAGACCCCCCCCAAAAAAAACTCCACCAAAAGACTTCTAAATTGACAGATTCAGTAGAGTAGCTGGATACAAGGTGAACACCCAAAAATCAATAGCCTTCTTGTACACAAATAACAGACTCACTGAGAGAGAAATTAGGGAAACAATTCCCTTCACAATAGCATCCAAAAAAATGAAGTATTTAGGAATCAATCTAATGAAAGAAACAAAAGACCTCTACACTGAAAACTACAGTACTCTGAAAAAAGAGTTCGAAGAGGATATAAGAAAATGGAAAGCTATCCCCTACTCCTGGGTAGGAAGAATCAACATAGTGAAAATGGCCATATTACAAAAACTGTTATACATATTCAATGCAATGCCGATTGAAATTCTAACACTTTATTTCACAGAACTAAAAAAAAATAATCCAAAAATTCATTTGGAACCATAAGAGACCTAGAATAGCAAAAGCTATTTTAGGCACCCGAGACATGGTAGTGGGTATAACAATCCCCAATTTGAAACTATACTACAGAGCCACTGTGATAAAAACAGCAGGGCACTGGCAAAGAAACAGACCTGAGGATCAGTGGAACAGATTGAAAGATACAAAAACAACTCCAGATGTACTCAGCTACCTCATCTTTGACAAAGGAACGAACCATCCTCACTGGAGGCAAGATAGTCTCTTTAATAAATGGTGCTGGAAAAACTGGATTTCAACCTGCCAAAGATTAAAACTAGACCCTTATCTTTTACCATGCACTAAACTAAAATCCAAGTGGATTAAAGATCTAAATATTAAAAAAGAGACACTAAATTTGCTGGAAGATAAGTTAGGCAGAACTCTTGAAGACAATGGCATAGGAAAAGACTTTATGAACAAATCCTCAGTAGCATGGGAACTAGCATAAAGAATCAACAACTGGGATCTCATCTTATTAAAAGGTTCTGCATTGCAAAAGAAACAATCAATAGAACTAAGAGACAACCTACAATGTGGGAAAAAATTTTACCATCTGCTCCTCAGACAAAGGACTATTATCAAGAATATATAAAGAACTCAAAACAATCAGTCCCCCCAAATATAAAGACCCAGTTCAAAAATGGGCATCTGAAATGAACAGACTTTTTCAGACAAAGAAGTAAAAGAAGCAAGTAAATATATGAAAAAATGCTTTACATCACTGGTCATTTGAGAGATGCAGATGAAAACAACACTGAGATTCCACCTCACCCCACAAAGAATGGCTGCTATCAAGAAATCATACAACAAATGTTGGCGGGGTTGTGGGGAGAAAGGAACCCTTCTCCATTGTTGGTGGGATTGCAGACTGGTGCAAACACTATGGAAATCAATATGGAGATACCTCAAAGAGCTTGGACTGGAGGTTCCATTTGACCCAGCCATCCCTGTACTGGGTATCTTTCCAAAAGTACTAAAAGAATCATATCACAGTGATGTATGTCCACCCATGTTTATAGCGACACAGTTTGTAATAGCTAAAACTTGGAAAAAGCCCATTTGCCCCTCAGTTGGAAACTGGATAAAGAAGATGTGGTTTTTCTATAAAATGGAATATTACTCAGCCATAAAGAATAAGAAAATAGATTCATTCATAGGAAAATGGATACATATTGAAGATATACTCCTAAGTGAAATAAATAAGTCACACATATGTAAATACCGAATAGTTTCTCTGGTGTGAATAAACAGCAATAATACATAAGATCCTAATAAGATTACTGACATTGTGAAATGGGAAGAAAGGAGCTAAAGGTGTAGGGAAGGTGGGATGGGTGGGGGAAGGGTAATAAGGGAAAAGAAAAAAATGTGTGATAATGAAAAGAAGGAAATAAAGTGTTTGTTGATGGGGATGTGAGGAGGGGGTGAAGGGAGGGCAGGGACAAGGGGAACAAATAAGAACCAGGACCTGTCATGTAGACGTACAAGATCCCAACAATGAATGTAACTGTACTGTATCCCTAAAATGTACCAATAAACTCATTTAAAGCTGAAAAAATAATAAATAAAATACACAGACTTCTGCCTCTGTAATTT
This sequence comes from Fukomys damarensis, assembly GCF_012274545.1. Classification (NCBI taxonomy): domain Eukaryota; kingdom Metazoa; phylum Chordata; class Mammalia; order Rodentia; family Bathyergidae; genus Fukomys; species Fukomys damarensis. The sequence goes on along the minus strand of NW_022900919.1, from coordinate 35,752,127 downwards.
GGAGTTATCCTTACAACTCATCAAAAAAATTACCTAATATAATAAAATAATATATATGGTAATAATTTCCCTCTTTTATAGTATGAACAATATCCATGAAAGATTATACTTTATAACTATTTAAACAAGTGATTAAATTTAGCCTGTACAGTGAGCAGCAGTTCACTTGCATTCTTTTATACTGCTGAATTTTGTTGTGGATCATTTAAAATATTTTGTGTATTTTTTCTTATATCTGTATACAGTATATACTTGAATAATGTTCCCTTTTCAGGAAAACTGTGAGAAATAAACTCTCTGGATATTGTCTGTTTAAAACAAACAAACAAATAAACAACTGCCGCCCAGGGTCTGCACACCATTCTCCAGTGGCCAGGCCATCCCAGGCCTGCAAGCCATTCCTCAGCAGCCAGAGAGCTACCTGCCTACCTGCTATCATCAGCGGGGCCAACCACAAAAGCAATGCTCAGACCCAGACAATGGTGGAGAGCAGAAAGACCATCATTCTGATCTCAGGAAGATGACAGAGTGGTGAGCAGCAGAGGGCCTCCCCGAGGCTTGCTGCTGAGAATTGAAGCTCATGGGGACAGCGAAGATAACCATTGGCTGCAGTGGTTGGTGAGCGGTTGGGATCAGTACCTCCTACCAAACCCAGACTTACTGTGGGTGAGGGGCAGCTCAAACCTGCAGCAAAACTGTGCAGTTTCAACCCACAGGAGGTCAGAGAGCTCAATTCTGGCTTCCCAACTAGAAATCAGCCTGAATCTCAGTGGACTATGACTGGCTTGATGACAATAAGTGACTTGTTGCTGGACATTGTTGTTCACATTGTCTGTTGGTGACAGCAGAGACATGCCTTAAAGCGGACTTTCTTCTTTTCTTTCTTTTTCTCTTTTCTTTTCTCCTTTCTTCCTCTTCTTTAGTTTTCTCCTTTCTTGTTCCTGTTTTCACATTTGTTTTTTTGTTATTGTTTTTATTTCTATGAGTGTGAATATAGTTTCTAGTTCTCCTGTTGCTGTTAGTTTGTTCTATTCTTGCTTTTGTTCCTTCCTTCTCTCTTTCAGTCCTGTCTTAGTTTCCCAAACTAAGTTTCCCAAAGTTTACATGATCTTCCTGTATCCTCAAGCCCTATTTCTAACTTTTCCCTCTCCTTCTATTTCTCTATCCACCCCCCACCCCCCAACTTCTTCTAAGCCTTCTTCCTGTAAGGTAAATTCACTATATTGAAGGGTTTATTTACTGTAAACATACTTCTGGTTGGTCCTAGGTTTTTACATGTAACCTCAGTTCTAGTTCATGCAATAGAGGGTGACAGACAAATAGTTGCCACAATTTGTCATTTTCTAAGCTGTGTTTGATGCTGTTGTTGATGCTAACTGTATTACTTTGGCCAAGGTGATGTGATAGCTCTAGTCAATGGTTCTTCCTGGTATATGAGAGTGAGATTACCTAAGCGTCATTACAGACTCAAAACCCAAAGACCAGCTATACCTGGAAGACACCTTTGAGAAGCAGTCATTCCCTATGGGTTCTAAACACTGGCAATAAATATACTTGCAATAAACAATGTACAAGTATAAAGCCAGGAATTAAGCCAAAAACATTAACAACAACAGTAAGAGAAATAGAAATAAGAAGACACCTAAACAAGATGAAAACTCAGACTTCCAGCTCACCAAAAGCAAATCCAGAGGGCGATAAGATCAAACAATCCAAAAGCCAACCAACTGGATTCCCTGAAGTGGAAACAAGGGAAGTAATGAAAAAATCTCTGGAAAAAATGAAATCAGAAATAATTTATCAGATAATAACAGAGATGGTGACCATAATGAAAGATATAATTAATAAATGTAGAAAAGATACAAATAAAAAGCAGAGGAACTGAGGAAAATGATGGAATTGCTGAATACCCACCATAGGAAAGAATTGGAAAACATAAAACACATCCAAACAGATATGCAAGAAATTAAAAATTCCACTGAATGTTTCTGAAACAGAATAAATGAATGAGAGGACAGAATTTCAGATATAGAAGACAGGATGGTAGTTAGTCAACACAAAAAGAAAGATTTCTTAAAAATAGCAAGGAATCATGGGAAATCAATCCAACAGCTATTAGATGATATGAGAAAGAATAATTTAAGATTGGTTGGAGTCAATGAAGGAGTAGGAGACAGCACAAAAGACAAAAGCAAACTTTTCACAGAAGTAATGGCAGAAAACTTTCCAAACAGGGAAAAAGAATTGGACATAAAAATAATTGAGACATATAGAACTCCAACTAGCCAAGATAATAAAGAAAGAAAACCTATACCTGGGCATATAGTAGTCAAGATTCCAAAAAATGCAACTCAAGAACAAAACTGAAAGCAGTTAGAAAAAGAAATTAATCACGCACAAGGAGAGCCTATCAGCGTCACAACAGACTTCTCAACACAAGCCCTCAAGTCAAGTAGAGTGTGGAGTGAAATATTTCAAGTCCTAAAAGAAAAGAACCTTCAACCCAGATTGATGTGTCCTGCAAAACTATCTTTCAAAATCAAAGGAGAAATAAGGTATTTTCACAGAGAAGAGCAGCTGAGGAACTCCATGAATACCAAACCAGAACTCCATAATATTCTAAACAATATCCTAGGAAAAGACAGTGAGGATCACAACTCCATGAGGCCCAACAGCATGAATCCATCAGGCAAGGCAAGAAATTAAATGCAAAGGCTGGGGGAATCCAACAACAGGAAAAGATAACGACAAAGATAAGTCAATACATATCAGCTATAAAAATCAATGTTAATGATCTCAATTCACCAATAAAAAGAAACAGACTGGCAGAATGGATCAAGAAGCAAGATCCAACAATATGCTGCATACAAGAAACACTTAATTTAAAAAGAGATTCGTAGACTGAAGTCAAAGGGTGGAAAACAATACTCCATGTGATAGGAACTAGAAAAAAAGCAGGGGTAGCTATCTCATTAGCTGATAAAGTAGATGTCAAACTAATTCAGAGAGATACAGAAGGTCACTGCATCCTTGTAAAGGGAGCAATCCAAGAGGAAAAGATGACAATCATATATATATATATATATATATAAATATATATGCACCAAATACTAGTGTATCCAAAGATATAAAATAAACATTAACAGACATGAAAAATCAATAAGCACTAATGCAGTTGTAGTGGGGGAGCTCAATACCCCATTGCCACAAATACACAGATCAACTAGGAAAAAAAAATCAACAATGCAATACTAGAACTCAAACAAACTCCTGATCAAATGCATGTTTATAGAGGGTTCCACCCCCAAAATTAGAATACATATTCTTTTCAGCTGCACACAGAGTTGTTCTCCAAAATAGACCACGTACTATCTCATAGAACATGTGTAAGTAAATGTAAAATAATTGAAGTTATCCCCTGTATATTTTCAGGTCATAGTGAATTGAAATTTGAGATCAATAGCAAAAGAAACCACAAGAACTTCATAAACACATGGAAATTGAATAACACCCTCCTGAATAATCAATGGGTCACAGAGAAAATTAAAGAAGAAATTAGTTTCTACAATTAGCAATGCCAATACAACATATCAGAATTTAAGGGACACAATGAAAACAGTCTTACAAGGGAAATTCATTGCAAGTGAATGCTCATATTAGGAAAACAGAGCAAGCACAAATAAACAACCTAATGCTGTGCTCACTTTGGCAGCACATATACTAAAATTGGAACAACCTAATGCTGAACCTCAAGCTTCTAGAAAAAAAAGAGCAAGACAAAGCAAAAGCTAATACAAGGGAGACATTACAAAAAATCATAGCAGAAATCAATGCAATGAAGAGTAAGAGGATGATACCAAAAAATCAGTGAAGATCTGGGGATTTACCTCAGTGGCACTGCACCTGCCTCGAAAGCACAAGGTTGTGAGATTGATCCCTGGTTTAAAAAAAAAAAATCAGTGAATCAAAGAATTGGTTCTTTAAAAGCATAAACAAAATTGACACACTCTTAGCCAACCTTATCACAAAAAGGAAAGACAAGACCTAAATCCATGCAATTAGAAATGAAAGGGTGAAATTACAACAGACCTATCTGAAAGCTGGAGGAACCTGTACTCCAATAAGATGGAAAGCACAGAACAGACAGATTTCTAGATATATATGAATTACCAAGGGTAAATGAAGAAGATGCAACAATTCTAAACAACATAATATCAATTAATGAAATTGAAAATGTAATTAAAAACTTACCAATAAAGTAAAGCCCAGGCCCTGATGGCTTCACTGCTACATTCTACAAGACATTTAGAGAAGAGCTATTGCCATTATTGTTTAAACTCTTCAACAAAATTGAAAGGGAAGCAATACTACCAAATTCATTGCTGGAAGAAAGCATCACCTTGATCCTTAAAGCAGAGAAAGACCCAATCTAAAAAGAGAATTATAGGCCAATCTCACTAATTAACATAAAAATCCTCAAGAAGATACTAGCAAACAGAATGAAGAAGATTATCAAGAGTAACATATACCCCGACGAAGTAGGATTCATACCAGTGATGCAGAGATGGTTTAACACACAAATCAATAAATGTAATACACTATATTAACAGAGCCAAGGACAGAAACAGAAATCTTTCATGCTGAAATCAAGAACAAGACAAGGATTTCCACTATCACCACTCCTGTTCAATATAGTCCTGGAAACATTAGCCACACCAATTAGACAAGAGAAAAAAATAAAAGGAATATTGAAAATGAAGAAGTTAAATTGTTATTATTTCCAGATGACATGATACATTATATAGAAGACCCCAAGGACTCCACCAAAAGTCTTCTAGACTTAATGACCAAACTCAGTAGAGTAGCTGGATATAAGGTCAACAATAAAAAATCAATAGCCTTTCTGTACATGAACAACAGACTCATTGAGAGAGAAACTGGAGAAACAAGTTCTTTCACAATAGTATATAAATAAAATGAAGTACCTAGGAATCCATCTAATGAAGGAAGCAAAAGACCTCTACTTTGAAAACTACAACACTCTGAGAAAAGAGATTGAGGAGGATAGCAGAAAATGGAAAGGCATTCTTTGTTCTTCGATAGGAAGTACCAATATAGTGAAAATGGCCTTACTTCCAAAACTGCTATATAGATTCAATGCAATTCTGATTGAAATTCCAACAGCATATTTCACAGAACTAGAGAAAACAATCCAAAAATTCATTTGGAACAAGAAGAGACCTAGAATAGCAAAATCCATTCTAGGCAACAAAGACAAGGTGGGGGATATCACATCCCCAACTTGAAACTGTATTACAAAGCTACTGTGATAAACCAACATGATTACTGGCAAAGAAACAGACCCAAGGATGAGAAGATATAGAAATAACAGATTAGAAGATATAGAAACAACTCCAGACATACTCAGCTACCTCATCTTTGACAAAGGGGCCAAACACCCTTACAGGAGGAAAGATAGCCTCTTTAATAAATGGTGCTGGAAAAACTGGGTTTCTACTTGCCAAAGATTAAAATTAGACCCATATCTCTCACCATGCACTAAACTAAAATAAAAATGAATCAAGGATCTAAATAATAAAACAGAAACACTAAACCTGCTGGAAGAGATAGAGCTCTTGAAGACACTGGCACAGGAACAGACTTTGTGAAACAAAACCTCAGTTGCATGTGAACTAGCAGAAAGGATCAACAACTGGGATTGCATCTTATTAAAAATTTTCTGCACAGCAAAAGAAACCATTAACAGAATGAAGAACCACAATATGGGAAAAAAAATTTTACCAGCTGTTCCTCAGACAAAGGTCTACTGTCTAGAATATATAAAGAACTTAAAAAAATCAGACCGCCCCAATTTAAAGACCCAGTCCAGAAATGGGCATCTGAAATGAACAAACATTTATCTTAGACAAATAAGTAGAAACATCAAGTAAACATATGAAAAAATGTTCAACATCACTGGTCACTGGAGAGATGCAAATTAAAACAACACTGAGATTTCACCTCACCATAGAAAGAATGGCTGCTATCATGAAATCAACCAATAACAAATGCTGGTGGGTCTGTGGGGAAAAAGGAACCCTTCTCCACCACTGGTGGGAGTGTAGACTGGTGCAAACACTGGAAATCAGTATGGAGATTCCTGAAAAAACTAGGATTAGAAGTTCCATTTGACCCAGCGATTTCCGTGCTAGGTATCTTCCCAAAAGAATTGAAAGCAATATATGACTACCAATGTTTATAGTGGCACAGTTTGTAATAGCTAAGTCTTGGAAATAGCATGAGATTGGGTAAAGATTTATTTATTTATTTATTTATTTTGGTACTGGGGATTGAACTTAGAACCTTGTGCTTGAGAGGCAGGTGACAGAACCACTGAGCTAAATTCTGGGCCCATATTTTTTAATTAATAAAATGGAATATTCAGTCATAAAGACTGATAAACTAGAGAAATTAATAGCTAAATGGTACATATTGAGGCCATACTATTAAGTGAAATAAATAGAACACGCCTGTGTAAATACTGAATAGTTTATCTGGTGTAAAGTTTGTAAATGTATGATAGAGAATGTGAAATAGGAACAAATAAGACCAAAATGTGTATAGAGAATGTGAAATAGGAACAAAAGGTCCAAAAGGGAAGGGGAAGTAGGGAGGGAAGGTGAGGGAAAGGAAATAAGGGAAAGAAAAAAATATGAGGAAAGAATGAAAAAATGGAAACAAAATTTTGTAAATACAGAGAGGTAGAAGGGAGGGAAGGGTAATGGGAAAAAAAATATGAACCAAGATATATCATGCACAGATACAAATTCCCAATGATGAACGTGATCATAATGTGTACCTAAAATGTACCAATGAACTTAGTGAATAAAAACAAACAAACAAAATAAAAAAATAAACTGGACCAGAACATCACTTCACCATTTGGCTTAAAATAGTTCTGTGCTCTGCTTTGTTTCTAAACCTGACACTACTTTGATTCGTGCTGTGTGTACAGTGGGAGACAAAGGGGCTCAGGATAATTGTCCCATGTCCTATAATGGGGGACTATAATGGGACTAAACCCACAATGATCCCTGAGATCACACTCTGTCCGAGACATGGACCAGACATCATCTCAGACTCACTATAACCTTGTGATATGAGCAGTCATTGTCCTCAGGGGCTTTAAGATAACATATGCTAGGTGAGAAGCTAGGATGCAATAGTCCCTAAATCTTTACTTTTCTCTTGTTTTTTTTTTTTTTTACTTTTCTCCTTTATGCACTATTCTTTTATGACTAAAAATGAAAGCACATACTTCAACTCAGTTCCCTATGTTGCCCTGTACAATCCAGGCGTGGGGGGAGAAAGCATCTCATCCAGAAAAAAAATCTGGTGGTAGAAAAAGCATTATTCTACAAATTTTAATCTGTGTAGATGAGTGAATTTGTTATAATTTCTTTCCCTGAAAGAAATCACCATCTTCCCAGTATACAATGTATGAAAACACTGTGCACTTCTACTGAGTGCAATGGCTGCATGTAAGTGCTGGGGTTCAAGGATAGAAGAGTTCAAAATATTAACCTGGTTTGGGCAGATTGTTGAGCTTGGTGAAACCTGTGCTCCACCTTGAGCCGCACTTTGCTTAGGTAGGAAATGTTTGATAGCCCTGTGGAATTCTAGGGTGTGGTGGATTTGGGTGAGGACTTAGGGCCCCCCAAGAGAAACATGATACTCACTGTTTTCTTACCTCCTTGGGTGGCTGCCATAGTCAATTTGGAAACCCTAGAAAAGCTGAGAAAACATATCCAAATGTATCTAAAATCAAATTTTCCTAAATGTCCCTCAGTGTCCAGTGAGACTGAAAGAAAACCGAAAGGAAAAGCAAAATAGCGGATACTGTTGTATATGTGACATTTCCTGGAATTTGTTACATCTCTGGCACTGATGTAAATGTGTTACCTGGACCGCATTTGCTCATTTCAATAATTAGTCCAATGATTTTGAGTAGTGAGTGGGACATCTGAGTGAAAAAAGGAAGTTGAGAAAGTGGTCATGGGTTTGCCATGGATAGGAAAGGGGCCCATAAATTGGGATGACTGGGTGCCTAATTAATTTGAAGTTTGCATCTGGTGGCCTCTAAATTTCTCCTTAGGAGGGGTCAGGAAGTGGAAAAGGGTGTGTGCGACATATCTTGAAACTTCCTTTGCTGGGCACATACATTGTTTTCCTTAGTACGTTTATTGGTGGGGGTGTTCATTGGTGGCCACTGTAGGGCCCAACCCCTGTCCACTAAGCCACCCCCTTGGTGGTGACCCTTGGCCCCTGGAAGATCCTTTTTGCATCAGGGGTCAACGTATCTGAAATGGCCTCATTGAAAACTCACTTATTAGTGTTCTATTTTTTTTCTAAATGTATCCGTTTTTGAGTTTGATATTCAGGATACTGTACAGATCTTAAATATACAGTTTGAGTGATGACAAAATTATTCTCTCATAGAGAAGATACATCACCACAATTAATTTAGCATGTTTTCATCTCACTAGAAAGTCCCTTTCTGCACCTCTTTGCTTAATCCCTGCCTCTTCATACATTCCATGTAATCACTATTTTATAAACATCTGTGTCATTTAAATTGAATGATTACTTTCTAAAGTATGTATTTTTAAAAATAATGTATAGGTTTATTCACTTATCAAGGAATTTCCTGCAAAGTTTCTTTAATTATCATCTTCATAAAGTTAATGACAGCACAATGTATGTATTTTTAAATGAATTATTGTCTCAGAGGACAGGTATGTGTTTCCCGTCATAAGAAACCACCAGGCAGTTTTCCAAAGCAGTTGTGCCATTTCACGCTCTTATGCCCTATTTTCTCTGAAATGGTTGGCAGCACCAGGAGGATCTTTGTAGTACTTTCTCTCATCTCCCCATCTCCTCCTTTCCCTAGGAAGCCAGTCAGCTCAGCCAGTTAGAATATGCAGCACTGAGTAGTAAACATTCCCATCTCACATTATGTAGACTTTTCATTCTCTTGTTTCTTCTGTCCAAAATCGTTTTGTCAAAGGATACAAAGGAATGCAAGGGTAAAGGACTTTAAAATCTAGGGAGAAAGCAACAGCTAACATCATACTCAATTATAGTCACTGCAGCCCTACTCAAGATCAAGGAAAAGGCAGGGACTTCCATTCTTACACTTTCACTGATGTTGTAAAGGAGCAACATCAGCACAACACACAAGAGAAAGAACAGGCTTGTGTTCCTCAGCTTTTCCTTACTTTGACAAATAGCTGAGAGAACTTAAAGGAGGAAAGGTTTAATTTGCCTCAGGGTTTCAGTCCAAAGCAGAAACATCGTGGAAGAAAGACGTCATATAGGAAGAAGGTTGCTCATTTCATGGTAGTCAGGAAATGGACAGAAGGAAAGATAAAGGGGATAATGAGCTGGAGAAACCACACCACTCACAGACACACCCCAGTGACCTACTTCCTCCAATGAGGCTCCCCCTCCTTACAACGCATTGAGCTGTGAATTCATCAGCAAGTTAATCCATTAATAACTCTTGTGAGGGATTATTGGTGCTCTCACCATCCAATCACCTCTCAAACAGACAACCAAGATTAGTTGTTGCAAGACATAGTATCTGACAGGACCAATACAAGTCTTTACAAGCCATTTTTATCTAGGTGGCAAGCCTAGAAAATCTACAAAAATGAACTAGAACTAATATGTAATTTCAGCAAGATTTCAGTGCTTAACTTTGATATAAAATCAGTTGCATTTATACCTCTAACAGCAATTAAAAAATAGAATTACAAACACCATTTATAATAGCATCAGAAAGCATAACCTATTTTACCTTGTTTCTAACAAAAAATACACAACACAACCCTAAAAGTGCAGACTATTTCAGGGAAAGAAGAACTAATTAGTGGAAAAGCATGAGGTGTTCATGGGTTGGAACACTCAGTAACATTAACTTGTTGGTTCTCAGGTTGATCTCTAGTAGGGGTTGGCAGACATTTCTGTTAAGAGGCAGGTAGTAAATATTTTAGATTTTGTCAGCAATATGATAGTAATTGCAGTGATTCTCTGCCTTTGTATTGCAAAATCATAGACAATATGTGAAAAAACAAGTGTGGCTGCATTCCAATAAAGCTTTATTTATAACAATATGTGATGGGCTGGATTTGCCCTCTTCTATCATCCAGCATCTGAAAAATGAGAGCTAAAACTAGATGCTCTCCAGAGTTCTTTCCAACTCTGTCTTTTTCTGATGGTGCCAGACAGTGAGAGCACATAATAAGTTATACAGATGCTTATTTGGCAACTAATTCTTTTGCCAACCTCATCGTCATATATAAAGTGGTAGAATAAAGCCAACTTGGTAGTGTTGATGTGAGAATTAACTGAAACAATATAAAGATCTGGGACAACCCAGGCTGACTTAAAGATATGCTTTCCTTTCTTCTTCTCATTATAATATTTTCCTATTTGTTTTAAGAACTTAGTTTTAAAGGCTGGAGATTCTGAAGCTATCTTCAGTGGAGCACTTGATGCTAGATGATAAGGCTGAGTGGGCTTGGAGAAGCAGGCTTATGATGGGCACAGCTGAATGCTGGCCCAGCTGCCGTGCTGCTCCATTGTAGTATGAGGTGCTGGGTGGGGCTTGATCACCAATGGTCCCTACTGTAAACTTGGTGGTGCCTACCTGTGGAGGCTTTGTCTCCAGAGGGATTATAGTGAACAAAGTTCAGAATGCCTTGAGATTGCGGCCTTGAGACTTGAGCTAGTGTGTAGTCCAATGGGAAGCATGTCAGTACTAAGTATTACAGCATGTCAGTTGCAAGTATTATACACTCGCCTCCTGGTATAAGCCCAGATAATGTCATTTCTGGGAAAAGTTGATATATGGTGAGAATCAAGGCCTTTTATGTGTTGCTAGTGAGAGCCGGGAGACATACAGGAGTTTTTGTACAACTTCTGCAGCTGGATCTCCCTTTCATTCACTTTCTGGTATTGAGCTGGTCAAAATGAGGATTGGTGTGCTGCTTCTCTCAGTCCTGCCCTGGGTGGCATTTGTCTTGCAACTTTCCCATGCTTGTTTCAACAGAAAAAAAAAAAAACCCAGCAAAGAGATTGACATATAGCTACCCTGAGGCTAGATTGTCACCGAAATAGATTTCTCCAAATAAAAATAAGGGCCATTTTGCTCACAAGCCTTTGCAATGAAACACAGTTAATAAAAACTGCATGGGAAACTCACATTGCAGCTATAAAAAAATTAAAAAATAGAATTCTTAGCTAAAGTCAGCAATGATTGTTGGCTCAGCATAGAAGTTAGGGAGTAAAATATTCTGAAACATTCATTAAAAGTGAAGAGGGAAGATTTATTACCCTTTATTCACTTGTTTAACCCTTTCAGAAGTAAAGATAGAGTCACACTTTCTTAGAATGTGATTACATTGTGGGTTTTGAGAGCAAGACAGATAGTTTTCTCTGTGGGTAAGTTGCTGGAGGGCCACTTACCTTATAAACTAACACAGACACAAGCACAAACATAAAAACCAAAACTGCTGCAAAATAAAATGTGCTCAGATCATTGATGAAATGTTTCTAGCTTTGCTTCAGCAGTTTCCATTCCTGTGTGTGTATTTCAGACGTCTCTGAGGTTGAAGACTGTGTCCTTCTAGGCTGTAGCACAGAGACAACTTTCATCACTCTCCCATCCGCATCCCTAATTCCATCATCTGGAGTATCTCCCAGAAACCCAGAGGGTTTGTTCTTCCATCTCCCTGTGAGTGGGGTCCTCGCTCCCATAATGGTGCACCCAGGATGTATCCAGCCCCAGTGTGAGATGCCAATAGGCCATCAGGTAATGGTGATTCATTATCTGAGAAATTCACCATCTTTTTGTATTCAGGATTTGTCCCTACTCTAATGGGACCCCAAGACACCAACTAATTCCCAAGTAGGGCTACAAGCATTAAAAGTCACAATACATAAGACAAGTGAGCCCCTGGTTGCTGTAGGGGAGTTTATAGGAATATGTAGAGGTGATGCAGGGTCCTTTCTTTCCCTCTCCTGAACAACATATAAATTCTGGTCATTTTCACAGATTTTTGCTAATTAATACCACCACTGTGAAAATGGGGGCTGTTCTGCAAACAAGCAGCAACAAATGGGATTTTTATTGCTGGTAGAAAAGTCTGGGGAATAATTAGCAGCAGATCTGTGGAGATCCCTTGACTGTGGGTACTGGCATGGAAATGGCCAACCCTGGAGATCACTCAGAAAAATGGGGTCAGACTTTCTACCTTAAGGCACATTTATATTGTCAGTCACAGCCTTTAAGCTGCAGTTGGACAAATGTGGGAAAATATTCTGTGACATGCTAGACAAATGAACCTGATGTTGACCAATCTCAACTAGGAAAACTGGCTCTGCTTTGCTAAGTGCTGTACAGCAGCCAAGACTTGCAAATGAAATATTTTGATATCTCGTTAAACTTGAGTCCCCCGAGAGAGGCAAGCATGTACACACACACACACACACACACACACACACACACACGCTCACACACAGCGTTGGGTTTCTCAAGGTGCTTAGTTGGAGGAGATTATAGAATGACAGACTCTTGGGGCTAGAAGGGAACCTAAAGGTCATCTGGCCCAGAGGTTCAAGGAACCAAAGGATATTTAGAGGGAGTCCAGGGAGATCTGTGAACACAGATGGGGAAAATTCTTTATTCTTACTAAACTCTAACTTAAATTGACCATTTTTGTGTTAAGTGAAGACAGCAAAGCACAGAGACATTAGTTATACCTCAGATTTTGACACAACAGGAATCGAAAATGTCTTTGTATCATAATACACTGTTGTAGATAACTCAAGATATCATTTATGCTCATCACTTCTTTGAAATTACGGTAGTTATCAGGCCCACTGCTAGTTCTTACTTAGTGTGATATGAATGAAGAATAGATACATCACTATATCATATTTAAAACATGTGGAGTATTAAACTTTGTGTAGTTTTTTGTAGTTATTTACATTTTTTTCTACTTAAAAACATTCTGATAGATGCCACAGGCTTCATCAGACTGCCAAGGAAGTCCATAATATGTGGTTTAACAACTGCTTTTTTCGAGTGGGGATTTAGCTCAGTGGTTCTGCCGTCTGCCTCGCAAGCACAAGGACCCAAGCTTGATCCCTGATGCCAAAGCAAAAACAACAAAACAAAACAAAAAAACAAACCCTTTTTTCTAGTCTCCTCCATTTACAGCTGAGGAAATCAAGGCAGAACTGGTAAGTGACAGAAAAAACCTGAGAAGCCCAGGTGCTGTCCCAGCTCTGGTCCCTCCATTACGGACAGCTACAGGAGAAGAAAGTACCCCTGGTCAAAACAACAATGAGTACTCCCTTAAAACAATATTAAGTGTAGAAGTCAGAGATGATAAGCAATTCCTGTGGCTAATCTTAACCAGAGAATTCATTTTCAAGTTCAAATATACTTTTCTTCCTTCAAAGTGTGGACATTGCTATGTTAAGAGCATGACGGTGTTATTTAAAAAATTTAACCATGAGGCACCATGTGAGTTATATGTAAATAGTACCTCAGAATAATCCTATTTTCTGCATCCCAGCAGCAAGTTTATCTCCTGTATATTTAAGAGGACTTTAGGTGAAAATTGCAGTTGGTGCGATCTCCATCTGTGAGCAATGGGAAACTAGATATGAGGCCAGCCCAGGTCAGCATGAATATGGGTAACCTGGGTGGCCAACTTCATATATTATCTAGAATGAGATAAATTAATTGCACAAATATGTGTACATGTCTCTGCTCATGCAAAAGACAAGAAGCACATTCATTCCAAGCAGTCAGTATTTCTTATGAAAGTCTTAGTTAAACCCACATGCTCGGTATGAACATAAAGAAGTAAAAAATTTCAAATGGCTTCTCTCTTGATGTTTCACTTGGAGGCAAATTTTCTTAAAGTGATAGATCCTAATAAATTGTGACTTTTTAAATTTTGTAATTCACAAAATTGTAAAACTTTATCATGGAAAGGGATCTTACATATCATCTAATTCAATTGTTCTCAACCCTTTAAGATTTTCTCAACTAGTTTCTTTTCTGTGACATGCATGCTGATGCATTTGCTATGTTTTACCTTTTTATGCTTTAACTTTTATTTTGAAATAACTTTAGATTTATAAAAAGGTTAAAAATATACTCTAAGTAATTTCAGTGTGCTCTCTTTTAGACTCTTCAAATATTACTACGTCCTATAACTCTATTACAGTGATCAAAACCAGGACATTAAAGCAAGGCATGGGGTGCACACCTGTAGTCCAAGTATTCTGGGAAGCTGAGGCAGAAGGGTCACAAGTTTGAACCCAGCCTGGGCAATTTAGCAATGTAGCAAGACCCTCTCAAATAATAAATAAAAAATAAAAAAGGGCTGGAGATGTAGCTTGGTACAACGACCTTAGTTCAATCCCCAGTACTGAGAAAAAAAAAAAAGTCAATGCCATCTTATTGTTTAAATTATAGTTCTTTACATTTTACTAATTATCCCACTAGTGTTATTTTCCTGGTCCTGAATACAGTTTAAGATTGTATATTGTCATTAGTTTTCATCTTCGCTTATTTTCCTCTAAATTGAAACATTTCTTCAGCCTTCTCTTTGTTTTGTAATGACTTTGAATTCAGTTTTGGCTGGTTATTTTGTAAAAGATTCTTCGGTTTAGGTCTGACTGATGTCTCCTTGTGATTCTTTTCAGGTTATGCACCTAAATTTTATTATTACTTTAATTGTACATATATGTGGGGTCCAGTGTGATGATTTTTTTTTTTTTTTTTTTTTTTTTTTTTTTTTTTTTT
>NW_022900919.1:35736526-35737188 GCF_012274545.1 Fukomys damarensis | reverse complement strand
TTTTAGTATTTTGAGACAGGGTCTCACTATGTAGTTGAGACTGACTGGAACTCATTATGTAGCCCAGGCTGGTCTCGAACTCAGTGATCCTCCTGCCTCAGCCTCCCGAGTGCTGTGATTTTAGGTGTGCGCCACCACGCCCTGCACAGTGTAATGATTTGATATGTGTGTACAGTGTACAATGACACTAAGGTAACATTTCCATCTCCTTACACATTAAGTTGTTTTGATTAACTCACAATAATTACGCATATTTATGGGTTACAGAGTGATATTTCAACACATATGTGTAATATATATTGATGAAATCAGAGTAACTTTTTTATCTCTTTATCTTGCTTTGTGCAGCCTCTGGGCTCCTCTTTTATAATTATTTATAACACAAATAATGGTTATTGTGAACTATAGACCCCCCCTCACTTTTTAGAACATTAGGACTTATTGTTTCTGTGTTTAAGTGAGCACATTATACCTCCAGCTGCTAGTTGTCACTATTATTCATCCCAATTAATTTTTTTTTTACTGGGCTCCTAATTATTTATAACACAAATAATGGTTATTGTGAACTATAGACCCCCCCTCACTTTTTAGAACATTAGGACTTATTGTTTCTGTGTTTAAGTGAGCACATTATACCTCCAGCTGCTAGTTGCTAGTTGTCA
>NW_022900919.1:35729083-35730764 GCF_012274545.1 Fukomys damarensis | reverse complement strand
GCTCGCGCGCACGCCGCCGGTGATCGCAGGCAGGCAGGCAGGCAGGCAGCTGAAAAAAAAACCCCAAAACTCAATATTTAAATAACAAATTTGTTTCCTTGATTTGAGATTTACATTGGTTTTCATATTCATTTTCTCACTGAATTCTTCTCTCTCACTTACTATTTACCCAGAGTTATAAATGCCATCAGAATGTGACAGTTACAAATGTGCACATAAGCATATATACTTACAAAGTAGGTGTGGCATTTAGTACGGGGTTTTAATGGATTTCAAGTACTGAAAAACACAAAGAAAAGTGTGATGTGGATTCTTTTGTGAATGAATATAACTTGATTGCATCCCATGAGTAGAGTATAGCCATTTCTACCTTCCAAGCCACAAACACCTACTAAATACACACAGTATTGAAGGAAAACTTCCATGTTACACAGATATCAAGATCCTAAATTTCACGCTCTGCTATAATACCCAAGTGAGCTGGAGCCACCAGGAGGTGTAGGGATACACAGGGAGGGTGTATTGGGGAAAATTTTTGCATTAAAACTTGGTCACCTCCTTCTAATATTTTTTATAGCTCAAATCTATGTGTATAGAAAGAAGCAAATAGCAGATACTCCTGCCTTAGATTTTACTAACTGCTTTGTGATGGGCTTTAAAGACTGAGGTATACCTTGGCTGCCTTCTAGCATAGAAGAGCTGAGCCTTCTTGTTCTTGGAATAGAAAGGGCCAGCTAATGGAAGATATGCTAGGGCAGCCTCCAAAAATCTGAATAAGAATCAGCTCCCCACAAAATAGATTTCTTTTTTAATGGTCAATTCTGTTAAAAGTGGATGGAGCCAGGTGCGGTGGTGCAAGCCTGTAATCCCAGCACTTGGGAGGCTGATGTAGAAGGATCACTGTGAGTTCCAGGCCAGCCTGGGCTACGGAGTGAATTCAAGGCCAGCCTGAACTACACAGTGAGACCCTGTCTCAAAAAATCAAAAATCAATAAATAAAGTTTTAAAAACAGAAATGTTGGTATAGGAAAGGTCATTTTTGTTTTCCAAGACACCAAACACGACAATTCCACCAACCTTTTGGAAGAACCTAAAGAAGTCATCTAGTTTGACCTTCACTGCATCAGAAGAAGTCTCTGTTTCTCAGTCCTCCCATTCTTAAAAAACCCCAGCGTTCCCACTTCCATTCTTATCACCAGTTGTTATTGTTGAAACTCATTCCTCCTGTTCACCTGATGATGTATAGCAATAAAAATCCATTTTAAAAATTCAAACATAATACTTGATGCCAAATCTTATTTCTTAACCTCTCTTACCAAAACTATAAATCAGAGCTATAGATGAACATGTGAAAAAATATCGTCAGGAGTGTTGTACACACAGTGATGAGAAGAGAACACAATAAAAGATCGTAACAGCTGAGTGTGGGTCATACCTGACAAGCGAAAATGAACAGAACTATAATTTTTAGAATACTGTTCATAAGGGTCAAAGTGATCTGCCAGTCCCAATACAGATCAGAGAGGAAGCAAAAGGCTGAAAATAAAATAAGACAAAATCTTAAGAGATTTATAACAAATAAACTCAAGCTAGAAATGCAAAGTGGCCAGAAGTATGACCTCAAGATCTTTTGGTTATTTTGTCTGTACAACAATCTGTTAGAAATAAAAAATTTAGACAA
>NW_022900919.1:35710053-35728882 GCF_012274545.1 Fukomys damarensis | reverse complement strand
ATAAAAAATTTAGACAAACAAATAAGCAATAACCAAAGAAAGTGTAGAGGAAAAAAAAGTCAAAGAGAATTCTCGGGAAAAAATCGTAACTAACCAATTTGGCATAAAAACAAATAATTTATGCATGTGAGAATTAAATGTATAATGGAAGAAAAAACATGTCCAGTGTTTTGAGTACAGAAGATTGAATGACATTAGAATATTTTTCATCAAATTAATTTACGAATATTCTTTTGATACATAATCTTCTCTGGTCAGTGCCAAAGAAATGATGCTTATTCTGGGAGGGAAAAACAGAATATAAATATGAAATAGAAGATTTGTACTTTTTTTTTTTCTGTATGTCTACCTTTGTGCTCTCGTCATCAATCGAATACTCAGGTATAAAAATGAAGAACAAGAAATGGGAGTTGAGAGAACATTGGAAAAGATTTCTGCAGAACACAAAGAAAGAGTATTTTGGAATCCTGAGCCCAATTCTTGGGCATTTTTTTCCCCTTGTCAGTACCTCCCCTGTCTTTAGGTCCATCCAAGGAGATCCACATAAGCCTGGGAAAGAAATTCAGTTTTGAAGATGACCTGTGAGAACCCACTGAGGAGAGAGCCCGAGGAGGCAGCAGGCACAAACATCTTCACTGGAGGCATACACAGAAACACCGCCCATCTTTTCTTTGATTTTTGGTTTTGTTTTTGAACATCTTGAAGAGTGAACTAGATAACCAGATCTTATCTCTGTGACACTCTAATCACTGCAAGGACTGAAGCTGCAAAGCCACATCAACCGCTTCCTGTATCATCAGAAACCTCCCAAGCTTTCCCCCTGTCAGCTCACTACGTGCCTTTAAGAAACAGAGACTTAAAAGTCCTGAGACTTTAGGACCATAAAAATACATATTTTCATGTGGTCACATGTAGGATTTAAGACTGGGAGTGCACCCCAAGGGGAATTCTTGTATAATAACCAAAATTCAAATTCACTTAATGATACGGCAGTTCCAACCGGAACATGGGAAACACCCAGCTAAGAATCTGTATCCGGTTGTGTGTTCTGAAGCTTCAAGGATGTGTGGTTGTGAGCCCCAGCTCCCCTCACCCTCATAAGTTTCTTCTGGGGCTTTCTGCAGTCGTATAAAATGTAGTTAGTGAAACAGGTTTCTGTGGGAGGGAGACCTGCGAGTGCCTGACTTTTCTTCTTCTTTTGCTGAACAATTAAGCAACAAAAGCAGTCTGGGAAAGTAGAAGACATTTCAGGGCCGACTATGCATTCTGCACATGCCAAAGGAAGGGGGTTATAACCTTTTGACTCCTAATCCTATATTTACTTGTTGGCTAAGTGGAAGGAATTCATTTGGTTTTAAAGAGTGTGGGCTTTCTTCGCTCTCTGTTAAGTTTTTCTTCTCAAAAAGAATGGCAGATTTACTTTAGAAGGTTGAAGGTAGCTTGGGGATCTACTGTTATTTGAATGGAAAAAATGTTCTTTGTTTGATGAACAAATTATTCAATTAATTCAATGTAGGTAGATATTTCAGTGGGTCAGGCCATTAATAAGACATGGACTACACTGGTGAACAAGATATTCAAAGAGATAAATAAAGGAATGGGCAATTGTGGTCCGTGTGACACAGTAGTGGGGTTAATGGAAGGGAAGGCATTAAGAAGACTGCACTTGGGGACTCACAAAGGTTTCTGGCAGAGATCACACTGGAGGTTCAGGGAGTGACTTGAATGAAGCTCCTTTGGTGACAAGGAGTAAGAGCTAAGCTGAATTATTTTTCTAGGTAGAGAGGCAACATGGGAAGGCTTGATTATAGATACATGCTCAGTATGTACAAAGAACTAAGAGGATGCTGATGTGATGGACTCACAGATGGGTGAGAGATGGATCAAATAGAGTAGGTGGATGCCAGGCTCCTCAGATTGTTGTTGCTGTTGTCAAACATTGGGATCTACCCCAAGAATAAGGGCATGAACAAGGAGTAGCTTTGAAGAGGAGAGCAAAACACTCAGCTCGGGAAGCTATCTCTAACTACAGTGTGGTGAATGTACTGGAGCTGGATGAGATCAGAGAACAGACCCTGTGTTTGTTGGGTGAGAAGCGAGAGATGACCGTGCTCATCCAATTTCCATGCCATGGGGGCTGAGGGGTGGCATTGAACACATGCCTCTCCTGATGTCAGCCATAAACACATGCACCCAGGATATCCCAAAGGGCTGGGAGGATGCTTTCTCTCTATCATCTAAGTTAGGTAGACTTATTCACATGCTGCATTGCTGTCTCCAACCTATCTCTTTCGGAGGTTAATGCAATTGTTTGTTAAAGTAATTTAGCTTAGCTTCAAGTAAAGGATAAAAGGGGACTTATTCATTCAATTATTCTGGGGTTGGAAGAATAATTTGGTATTTACTTTATCCTTGCCCTTTGAGCTAGTCTTTGCTTTAGAGTCTGAGAGAGTTGCCTGTAGCTATAAGAAATCTACAAAAATATTTGTGGATTTAGAAATACTAAGGTGCAAAGAAAATCATTCAGTGTTTTACATTCTTTGACTTTGTGCAAGCCCATTTTCTATTTCCTCATGTTATAAATGGTCTTCTTTTCCTTTAGATATATTTCCTTAAATGTAATTCCTCGTCCATATACCTATTAAATATTAATGCATCACACAAGTATGAATACTTTTTCAACATGGGAAAAATGTTAGAAATGTGCAATCTTAAATACTAGTAGGAGAGCCTGAGATTTAGCTCAGTGGTGCTGCCGCCTGCCTCTCAGGCCCAAGGTTCCAAGTACACTCCCTGGTACCCAAAAGCAAAGCAAAGCAAAGCAAAGCAAAACAAAACAAAACAAAAACAGTAGGCATTGGTGTGGTTTGCAGAAGGCAAGCAGCCCTCTTGGATCGCACGGACCAGATAGAAGGAGCCCGGAACATTAGAGGGAACAGATCTGAATTTATGGCGAGGCTGTGAATTATGTACTTTGTAAGTAAGGACTTTGTGGAAATTAAGGTAAATAAGAATATATAGTGCACACATGTGTTTAGAACACTGCCTGTGTGAAGCAAGTACTTGTAAGTATTGGCTGTTGTCAGGAGCTATGGACCTTCAGCAGGATGTCTAGAACTGTTTTGAGTAAGTGTGGGAAATGAGGATGTATGTTGCATGGGAAATCTCATGGAAGAAAGTGCATTTTCAGCACCTTCTGAAGTCAAAAGCAAGATACAGAACATGAGACCAGGAGAAAGAGAGCATAAGACCCCTCGTGTTATGTCCTAAGTGCATATCAACTGAACGCAGCCCTTAGCTGACTACTACAGTAAAAGTTTTGCTGTGAAGCTGGCTGAGCAGCAGCCCTTGAGTATGTTGCTTTTACAAGATTTGCTTCTTTGCAGATGCTCTGTAGATTCCCATATGCTGACAAAAGCTGCCCAAGGTAGGGTCCTTCTGCTACCATGTATACAGTTGGTGATGTGGTCTTTGCAGACTGGATGTAGTGAGAACAGCCAGGCCTCTCCCTGCCCACTCTTTCCTATTTTGAAGTACACATTTATGGTTACTGATTGTTACTGGGTCCAGAGCCCAGTCTTCTCCTATTTCTCCTGCTCGTTCTTTGCCAATATCCCACATTTCATTAAATCTCTCCTGGGACACCCAAGCAGCAATGGGAAGAAAATGCAATTCAGAGGTCCAAATGTGGGATAATGGAAAAACAGGAATGCATTATAGAGCCTTAATTTAAATATATTATTAATGGGAGAAGGGCATGCACTGAGCACTGCAGTGAGTACCACGTACATTTGATATTAATACTTTGCAATAGTGGATTACATGTCCATGGGATCTAGAATTTCATGGGGTCTTTGTGAACATCTCTCAGTCTGCTCTTTTTGTGCTTACTTCCTTTTTTGTATATATAGGAGACTGAAGTAAAAAATGTGAGCAGGCACCCACCAGAATGGTCAAAAAGGTGGAAGATATAGACTGTTGACAAAAATGTGTATCTTAGTCTATTTTGTGCTATCAGATGATACCAAAGAATAGGTAATTTATAATGAATAGAAACTTATTCAGTAATGAGAAAAAGGAGGAGGCTGAGATATCCACAGTGGAGGGGCTGGCATCTGACAAGGCCATTGCTGTTGTATGGTAATATGACAGAAGGCATTGTATAAGGAGAGAGAGGAGAGGGAGAGAATGCGAGTGTGCAGGCATATGCAAGACAGCCAGACTTGTCCTTTCATAAGAAACTTATTCAGAAGACAACAAGCCCACTCCCCAAATAGCAGCATTAATCCACCAATGAGCACAGTTGTGCCATGACCTAACACAACCTGAAGGTCCAACCTCCTGATGCCTCCATTTGGGGGATTAAGCTTCCAAGAGAGACTTTGAGAGGCACCTTAAAAAGTTAGCAGTGTGGAACAACTGGCACTCATTCATACTGCCGGAAGTATAAATGGTGGGAGTATAAATTGATGGGGCCCTTTTGGAAAAATTCTCAACTGTATCCATTAAGGCTGACATAAGGTACCCCATGCCCCACTGAGGCTACTTGTAGGTGTCTATTCAATAGAATGCATGGAATAGCCACTAAAAATATAATAGAACGTTCAAATGTCCCTGAGCTGGAATTACTCAAAAGCCCACCAGCAATAGAAAGGATAAACTGTGGCATATTTATGACACAGAGTGCTGTATAATATAGAAAGCGAATAATATAATTCTGACACGATTCAATGTAGGTGAATCTTACACAGGTAGAATATGAAACAAAAAAGAACATGGACTACATGACTGCAGTTATACACATGCAAAGATAAGCACCCCTAATTGGTGCTGTTAGAAGTTAGAATAGCAATTACCCTTGAGAGATTAGCAACCAAAACCAAAACCAAAAACCTAAAGAACAAAAGCATGACTGGGGCTTTTTGGAGTCTGATTGTACTGTTTCTTAGCCTGGGTGCTGGATAAAAACCTGTGTTTAGTTTGTGAAAATGTGTTGAGCTGTATGCTGAAGATTACTTCCTATATATTACAATAAAGGGGGTTTTGTGAAAGGCTGGCAAGATTAAAATACTATTTCTAACACTTTCATGGCCCTAGATTCCATCAGTAATTTTTGTATAACATTGCTGCCAGCTGAGCCAACCACCTACACACAATTCTTCCAGTCATTACATTTATCCATTTCATACAGAAAGGATAAGTTTTACATCATTTTAGGATGGTATAGTCAATATTTTTCACTACAAATGTTGCCCTTATAGGGCTACTGCAAATGTTAACAGACATCTTGTACATCGCCACAGTGCTACAGGCATTCGATTGGTGATCCTGAGCCTCAGATTCAACTTGCAATCTGGGTATGAAGAGAAGGAACAATTGCTGAGCAAGAGTTATGTACCAGGCATTGCTGAATAAGTCACTTTATCACATCCCATATCAGTCCTGTGGAGTAAAAGTGATTTGCTCCACTACACTGACGAGGCTCATGGAGCCAGATGGGCCAGGTTACTAAGTTGTAGGGGATTTGATAGCTGAACATAGATCTGCTTACTTCCAAAGTCCATTCCTTAAAAGTACACCCCTCCCAGTTAGGTAGGAAGTACCCAAGTTGGACTTTGATTTCTCTAAACACAGTGGTTTCCTTCTGAGGTAGGAACTATCTGATCAGCTGGTCCCAGAATACTATTTCCTTATTGAGTTGACTTAGTGGTGAAATAATTTTTGAATGAAGCGGGCAAACAGACCCAGAGAACAGCAGGGAAAATCTCAAAGGATTTTGATATTTTGGGCACTCACTGTGGAAGTTGTTATACTTTGCAATAATTGCACGTTGAATAAATAATTCCAATTTCCATGGAAAAGGATATCTGGACCCTACAACTTTGAATACTTATTGACTTATTTCATATGGTCTATCAATTTTACAACTAAAACACTTTCCTCTTGGTCAAGAGTTTCCCAGGCATATAATAGCAAAAGTAGTAGATGCAAATTTGTTAATATCTACTTTCACCTCTGCTGAAAGGAAAATAAATAAAAAGTCCAGGTACTGGCCAAAAATAACTTTTACTAAAACAGTCTCAGAAGCCCAGTATAGACCTTGTAACCAAGATATGATGTGTTCTGCCCTCTTTGCAATTTGCAACTTGGCCAACATCTGCTGGCCTGATGCCTCTGACAGCTACACAGAGAAAGATACAGGCAGGAGACATGGCAAAAGAACCAGCGTACTTGGTGCCAAGCATCATTCTAGACACCTGCAAATTAGAGAATTGAGCTCCCAGAGAACGAGTGACTTGCTTATGTCACAGAGATATTAAGAGGTACAATCGAAGGATAGGTCTATTCATAGGTTGGCAAACATTTTCTGTAAATGGCCACATATTAAATATTTCAGCTGTGTGGGCCACACAATCTTTGTTATAATCACTTGACTTATGTTACAACATGAAAACAGCCCTAGATAGTATATAAAGTAAGTAGGTATTGAATTCCAACTATTTGAAAATGTCAAGACTACTTTTAGCTTGTAGGTTTACACAAACAGGTGGTGAGCTAGACTTGACCCTGGGCCACAGTTAGTTGGCCCATTTTTTTTAAAAATCTGGTTCCAAAGGTCATACAAGCTGTTTTAACTTAGTAGGCGATATTATCTTATCTAAAGTTCCTTGGAATCAAAACTTCCCTGTAAAGACTTGGATTCATGCTCAATGTGCTTTGACTGTTGAAAAGAGACCTTTAACACACAGAGGAGGCATGTTGAGGACATGTCTGAGTGTGCAGGCATATGTGTGTGCAAGGCAAGGACATACAGATAGTAAACAGAATTCATTTTCTCTTCTACCAACTGACAGAGTTTGGTCTTAGTGACCTTTCCATCTTTATAACTTAGGATATCTTGCCAGCTGTTACCTAAAATAGAAAGAAATTAAACAACACTAACGTTTATTGAATTGTAACAAGTCCAGAGAGATTTGTCAACTGCGTGGCATCTGCTTGATGGATTTCAGTGGTGTGTAACTTGGAATCTGATGAATTTTAACACGATTAGGTCCTGTGATCTGAGGGTGGTACTCAGGTGATGTGTCCTGAGGTGGTAGGAAGATCTCCTGAAGTCCTCCATGCTATTTGCTATTTTACTGTGTTGTAGGAGAGCCCATTCATGGAACTGGAAAGCATAACTGTGCTTATAGCTAAACCAGGAAGTATCTTGGCATAAATTAATCTTTGGAAGGAAAGTCCCAGTGGTGAACTATGAATGAAGACAGGGGAACAATGATTGGAATCATAAAATGCTAAATGGGAAGAAATCTTTAGGTAAACCTAATACATGAGAAAATGGTCATCTGGGTATTAGCCATTTGGTGCCTAAGCCATGACTAGTATTGGCACAACTGTTGATTATTTTTTTCTATTGAGTATCGAGGCTTGTTTAATATTGTTAAAAAGCCTTGAGTTTGGCTTTCCCATATAGGGTTTAAAATAATAACATCAAGCCATGAAATAAATAAAAGAAGTCCACAACAGTTATAATTTCTTCCAACATGACTGTTCCTGATACTTTATAAAATAACCCAAATCAGATTCAAAGAATGAACTTTTGGCCCTGACTTTGCTCGTCATGTTTTAAGCAAGTGAATGGTCTGCCTAACCTTTCCCAAAGGCTCTGAGATTAATTTTTGGTGACATTTCTAGGAAACTCCCATGAAATCTTGTGGATCTATGGAAACCACACATAAGTCTCTAACATACTGTGTAGATCACATCCTATCATGTGAAAATGTTTTGTTCCAAAAGTCCCTTGGAACGCAGATGAATTTTTCTTATAGAATAATGTTCCAAGGAATGATTATCTTCCCAGGCCATCACAAAGGCCTACTGGATTCCCCAAGTGGCTGAACTGGAATGAATGTGCTCAGAGACTGGAGGTCCCAATTTGCAGCCCTTTTCAGGGCAACTCAATGGACTGGGAAACTGGTAAAGGCTTTGCTATATCCTGGCCTCCTTTTGGAATAACTTGAACGCTCTTAAGAAGAGAGGAGGAGGAGGGTCTGTGGGAGTGGGGGTTTAGTGGGGAAGCAAAAGTCTTCTCTGGAAACATCGGAGGAAGGCTCCCTGTTAAAGGGGAAAGGAGGAGACAGGAAACCTCCATTAAACTGTTTATAAGTTGAATTGTTTCTAAAGCTGGAAATGACAACTGTGTTTTCACAAAGTAGAAAAGGATGCAGCCAGTTCCACAGCCCTCATTCAGGCATGTACAATGTATAAGAAGAACACAGTGGAGTTTTATTTGGATAGGTAGGTTTCAGAAAGCTGAGTGTAGAGACAGTGTACAAATTCTTTCAATTTGAAGATTATTAAAGGTTATTCTTGATGCCATTTGCACAGGTCTGTAACATTCGCAGACTGTGGGATAGCTCAAATCACTGCCCAAGCAAACAATTATTTTGTTTTTGCTTTAGTTAGACAAGGAAAAATGTTTTACATTCTATCAGCTGGGCTTTTATTGTTGTTCGTGTTAGGACAAATGTTCTTTGAGAGGTGGGGTCTTGTTTGAGGAAATGTCAAACTGTCCAGTTTAGATTTATTAGTGATTGTGGCAGGTGCCAAATGTTTAAAAAAGTTGGTGTATGCATTTTTTCCCTTCTCTGGCAGACTTTTCTAGAATTAGTGATATATTCTATGTGGGAAGAAAGCACTGGGTTGTACTTAGAACAGTGCACAGCAGAAAAACCTAAAGAAGGTTTAGAATGGGTAGATTTACATCATCTGAAAGATATTTTATGCACCAAGTTCCAATGTTAGGGAAGACAGCTAAACTAGGAACTGTCACTTAAGGCATAGGCGTTGTCTATTGTATCTGGGTGGGCCAAAAAGGCATGATTTATGGGAGTATCGTAAGACTTGCTGGCTCTAAAATATTTGTCCTTCAATGTCCAGAAATTCCTGCCTTTGGAAAAGTCTGTGGAGAAACACTGAATTGGCCCAATTTTCCCACTAAGTACCTTTAACTAGCAGGTCAAATTCAGTGTGAACCTCTTGGCAGGAAATCCTGTGGAGGCTTAAGTTTTATCTTGAAAATTGCTAGGAATTTTGCATCCTTTCCGTATTATATTTGTTGTATTTAATATGAGAATGTTGCCTATCCTCAAATCTTGGAGAAAAACTGATGCTTCAAGAAGATAGACCATATTTATTGTGCCGTCTCAAATACCTGAAATATTGTGTTGTCTCATTGGGAAGAGGAGAAACCTATTTTGACAAAAAAAACCTTTAGTCATTAGTCATCATGTCCAATTGGTGGTCCTGTTATTGTCTTTTGAAAATGTACAGATACTCTCTTGGAACAATAATGTGAATTACTCTTTATGTTAGGAGGGGTACTTTGTCAGTGGAGGTCTTCATCATTTGGGTGAGTAGTATTCGGGCCTCTGAAGGACTACACTAGAAAGTCTTGGGTGATGTAAAAGGGCTAGTCTTGAACCTGTGGATATTATGCTGGGAGGGTACTTTTAGGGAGGAGGTCAGAATCTGTGTTGAATGGGGAGAGAAAAGGGTGAGTATGAAGGAGAAGCAGAGGCAAAAGAAAAGGACAGAGTTGTAAGCGGCAAGCTTTGCCTGAGATTTTCTTACTTTTTTCCTTTCCCTTTATTTTTGGGTTGCTAGTGATTGAACCTAAGGTCTTGAGTCTGACAGGTAAACGCTTGACTACTGATCCACACCCTCCGCACTTTTTCCTTCTCCCAAGATCTCTTAATGGTTTTTAGTTCTTCCAAATCTGTCTATGGCCTCAGCTTCACTTCTCAGCTCCCACTCCAGCTCCTCCGGAGCTCCTCTGGTAGTCTCCATCTGGAGACTTAAGACAACTTGAGTTCAAAATGTTAATGCACCTATGAATAGTTCTTTTTGCTCCTTGATCCTGCTGCATCTCAATCTCTTCTGGCTTCATTCTTGACATTTCCAACACTGCTCACTGTTCCAGCCCCAAACTGGAAGTCCTTGCCTTTGTCTTCTCAACCTCCCATACACACATTCAATCCATCAAGGTGTCTAACCAAGTAAGCTCTGAAACAAACTTTCATTTTCTGTAGAAATTATAGATCTTGCACAGAGTTGAATACTTGAAGGGATGGGTAAATAGATTGATGAAGGGCCTGTTCACAGAGTAGGGATGAGGACACTAGGAAAGAGTGGTGAAGGACCAAGGGACAACTATGGGACACTTTGACCATCCCTAAGAAAGCAAGGGCCAAGGGTGCAGTGGGATTCCCACAAATACCTTATACATGAACTTGAATCTGTGCAAGAAGGGTTGCCTGGTGGCACCCGAAACAGAGTACGGGGAAGGGGATGGGTGTGAGGCAAGCAGGGGAAACAGTCCTCCCACCCTTCCCACTACTCTCCCTCCTCTTGTCCTTTGATCTCCTGCCAACGCTTCCTGTTGGCAAAGGCCAACCAGAAATCTAGAGAGCAATGGAGTTAGTGCTGTAGGTTATAGGGGCCAGCCTGCTGTGGGGCACAAAAGGGATACAGGTTAGGTGAAAAGGAATCCAGTAGCGTGAGCAACAAATGCAGAATGACCAGTCAAAATTCAGCAACTTCCTTCCAGTTCTGGAAATTCCTCCTTACTTCAAAACCATCATCTCTTTCTTGAATGGCTAGAACAAACTCTTCCCAGTTGTTCTATTTGTCTCCAGTTTGTGCTCTAATTTCATTTTACGAACCAGAAATTCTTAACAATTTTAATGCTGACAGATGGTCCCATGTGTAATGCACATCCTGGGGAAGGGGTGGGGGCACTCACGGGTATCACAGTGCCCTTAGCTTTGTCTCCTTTCTTGTGTTCTTCTTCGCAAGAGAGCACATGGAATCTCAACTAGAAGAGATCTCATAGGAAGATTATGGAATGATCTGTATTTCATTAAGAAAACATATGTGCTAATTCTGTGCCTAAAAATTACCTAAAACATGTTCCTGGGGCCTCATAGATACTCACAGTAAGCAATTAAGAGATGTTTATTGAAAGGGCATTATTTCTGATATACAAAATAGTGGATCTGTAAGTATCTATGCATTGAGTACAACCAGATTGTCACAATTAGACTTGTTATTCTAAAATTAATTTATTGCTAAAGAAATTTAAGGAAGAGATCTTTACCTGCTAGCCTCACTCTGATCTCTCCAGGTCTCTTCCCGCAGCTCTTCCAGTGCCATCAGTTTCCCCATCTGCTTTGAGCTCCTTATCAGTCTTGGAAGAACATACTCAGAACCCCATGCACATTCCCTCTATATTTAACATTTCTGTGCACATGGGCCCAAATTCCAATGGCCAGCACCTTTATACTCTCTGTTCAAAGATCTTTCTGACCAGTAGAGTCCATTGTGCCCATGCATCGGGAAGGCTTCAGGTACCAGGGAGCTCATGGCCTCTTTGTGTCCTTTACCAGTAACTTTTAAGAATGAGTGTATAAATACCTTAACTCTCTCCTCCGTTGGGGTGACTCTGAGGGATATGTTCAACATCATTTCATGGATTCCCTAGCAGGAGCCAGCTCCTGTTGCCCTCATGGTTAGTTTGGGCTTGAAGCATCCTTTATTTGCTTTCTTCCTTTTTCATTTCACTTCCCCACTTCCCTACCAGGATTTCCTGGAATTATTTTCCAATTAAATTGCACTGAATCCTTATTTGATCATAGCTTTTTGAGGAACCTAATCTACAACATTTCAAGTTTCATTTTTGGCATTCTCTTGCCTTTGCATATTGCCATTGTGTCTGGATCCCCCCTTTTTTCTTTTTATAAACATCTAAAATGACAAAGACAAACAAATAATAAAATGTTAAAGTCTCTATCACCTCTTCTCTCCCCTTCTCCTTCTCATCCTGTTCTCACTTTCCCAGATGGAGCCTCTATTTGATATGTGTGCTTCCAATTTTTATATCCACATATTTAGAAGATAACCTTTATTGGCATATGTACAAATGTATATATGTGCATGTGTACATACAAATGTAAATGTGTTTGCCAATGTATGTATGCAATGATTGTCTATACAGGCCTTTTGCACAAATCTACTCACACTACATATATTGCTTGTGGTATATTTTTCAATAATACAAACACGCTCCACAGTATGGTATGATGAGTTATAATTATTTAAATATTTCTACTGTCGATAAACACTTAAGAAGCTGGGACTTGTTCCACTACTACAAAAAATGCTACTCTGACATATATCTTGTAGTCATTCATGTGTTATTCATCCTATAGAGGACCATTTCTACTTGGGCTTTTTAGTTGTATGTAATTGAAAATCCAACCTAAATTTTAAAACCAGAAAATTTAAGAGTCAAGAGGGAGGCTCTGGCTATAGGATCAGCTTGCAAGGGCTCATCAATTTTGGAAGGGATCTGGTCCCCTCCCTCTGCTGTCCTTGGGTGGTTCTGTCCTACAGGTCTTCCTTTACTGTGGCAATATGGCTGCTGTGATCTACAGGCTTCTGTCCTCAACACTCCAAGACCCCTGGGATACAGGGGGCAGTTTCCTCTCAGTAGCTCAGAAATGTCCCCAAATTGCATTACCCCGACTCATATGGCTATCCCTGAACCAGTTTATGTGGCAAGTAGGCTGTGATGCTTGTGTTAGACTGGCCAAGGCACAGGTCACACTGGACATGTGACATGGGAAGGGGTGGTTCCCCAGAGTTACTTCTCTCACTAGAAGGAGAGCAGAATGCTGCATGACAAAAGGAATTAGTGTTCATTCAAGATGGATTTTTTGCAAGTGGAAATACAGTCTTTAAGGGTACATGCAATAAAATTTTGATAGCTACAAACAAGCCGCTCTCAACGTTATATCTCAACTTTTATTTCTATTGCCAACAGTGTTTGGAAGTTCTGTCTCTGCACACCTTTTAGGCCTGGGCAGTCGTCAATATTCTAATGTCAGTGTAATGTCTGAACATGACATCTCACTCCTAATTTGATATCCTGATACCTAATAAAGGTGATTGCCCTGTTGGTAATGATTCAGTGGGGTTGCCTTTTCCTTGTTTTTGGCAGCTGTTTATATATTATGGGGATGAAGACTGTGAGTTCTTTGAGGGTGAGATTTTACTGTAACCCCATATGATCTATTACAAAGTAGAAATCAGTAGCTATTTGTGATGTGAATGAATAAATGTAGGGCCGCATAAAAGAATATGTTAAAAGCTTTGTTTGCCCTCATTTGTACTAGGCCTGAGAGTGGATGAAATACCCTCTCTTCATATACTTTCTCGAAGTTTCTCTGTATGGTTTTATAGTGAGCCTGTGTATAAGCTGTGAGAAATGTGAATTGGGTTGGCAGGGGGGCCTATCATTTGGTCTTACTTTTCAGAAGTGCCCTCTGTATTCTCTTGTGCATGCCAATCCCACTGATAGGAGTAAACGACCTCCTCTGTGTGACTCAGTCTCACACGCTCGCGTTCACTGCCTTTGAAGAATTGCCCTGGAGTTCTGTTGAAGCTTGCATCTGCCATGGGAGGCAGCTAGGACGTTTCCCAGTTAAACATCCATCCAGGATTTCATAGGAACTTGAGAATCATTGTTTTTGGCTGGAATCCGGGGTTTGAGGTTTCTTCATGTAGGCTCTGAAAAAGGGCTTTGGAAATGTTGTCGGCTCTTATCCTGAAGTATGTACTTGGGAGACTGCCTTCACTGCTACCCACCTAATCACTCGGGCTCCTGGAAATGTTTTGCCCAAGTACTTTCATTCCATTGGTAGAGTCAAAAGGAGACAGAGTACCTGGGTTCTAATCCTGATTTTGGTAGGCAAGTTATTCACCTTTGCTGTCCCATTTTCTTATCTTAAAATGAGACAGTTGGGATGGATGATCTCTAGTCCCTGCCCAACTCTCCAGCTCTGAGTGCAATTGCAAACTGCGTACTGCCACCAACAGTGTGTCCTAGGAGCTTTGCCCATTACTCATGAAAATGTCAACATCTGGGTAAACAGATATTTTCAGATCAGCTCTATAAAGCCCAGAAGTATGTGTTGCATGTTGACTTTGGCACATGGACAAGCTCTAGCAGTACCGTGTCAAGAATTTTACCACAAGAGCTGCAGAAAGGCTGGGTAAGCTGCTTGGAAAGAAGAGGACCAGCCTGAGTCCCAGGGCACAGATGCTTTCAGGAAAGGTGGAGAGGAGGGGCCCAGGACTGGGTGGAGACACTCTAAAGATATCAGGGTGTTCATGTTGGAAAGGGTGTATGACACTATGTCAAAGCCACATTCTCAGACAACAGGAATAGCTGTAAATAGATCCACACAGATATCCAAGCAAAGCAGAATAAACTAAAGGAAAGCCAAATGCAACAGGCTTAGCCAAAGTTTGGGGTGAAAATGTTGGGTGTTTCAGACCGAGAAGTTCTCCATTGGAATACTCATAGAACCCACAGCAATGGGTCCTTTAGAGATGGCTCTAGGACAGTTGGCTCATGCTGTCACCCCACTGGGAGCCATTGAAGGAAGGAGATCGAGAGGCAAGGATACTTTCCAAGGGATTGCCTCACATTTTGGAAGACTTGGAGCATTGCTCGTTGTTACTCAACTGACAATTTATTGAAAAAGCATGTTAGTTTCCGAAACCACATGACTGAGAATCTTAACACATGCCAGAGAAGTATTAGAACATGGTGTAATGTCCTTTCATTTAAAAAAATTGTCATAATTTCAAACTCACAGAAAGCTTGTAAGAATTTTTATACAAACAATTTCTGTATACACTTTTTGTTTGCATTCAGTAGTTTTCAGTTCTTTCTTTCCTCCCTCATACTTCCTCTGTCTTTATCTCATCTGTATATATATTTCATCAGAAGTGTTGGAGAATAAGTTGTAGACGTGACACCTTTTTACATTTAAGGAATTTTTTCTAAAAATGAGGACATTTTCATATAGTTATTGTACCACTATCAAAATCAGGAAATTAATATTACCACAGTACTATCATCTCGTTCATAAATTTCCTTTATTTCCCTAATTTTCCAAATCTTTTATAGCAAAAGAAAATTCTGGACCACGTGCTATGCCCAATTAACACATTTTAGTTTTAGTGTTTTTAAAAAAAATTCTGGAAGAGTTTTTCAGTCTTTATCTTTCTTGATATTTTTGATGAACGCAGGCCAGTTATTTTGTAGAATGGACTTCAATTTGGGTTTGTCTGATGTTGTGGAATTTCCTTTTAGCTCCATAAGCTGCCTCCTAAAGTACAAATGTCCACTTGGGATGTGACTGCTTGCTGGAAACATCTTCTTCTGCCTGGAAGTCTTGTGCTTGTGCAAACTCTACTTTACCTTGGCTTGGGGGGGTTCCTCTAACCCCCTTAAGGGTTCTCCATCTTCAAGGCCCATGGGAAGATCAGGCATTTTGCTTGTTATAAATTGCTATACACATAGTGTTAAATGTGACAGATGGATATTTTGTTTTATCGGAATTAGATGGCAGATTTTAGGTTAAAAAGAGCCAAAAATCCAGGACCAGACCAGGACCATAACAAGCCTTTATTATGGGGATGATCTGCTGCCTGTCTCTGAACAAAGGAGAGAAAGTAATATGGCCTAGACAGGGATTGCTTCTTATAGGAGCTGGGGTGGGGTCAAATGATGTAGCAGTAAGGGAGTGGAGGAGCCTGTGACACTGCTAGTTGCTATGGAGGTAGTGAGTATCAGATTACTCTTTTGGCGGTAAGAGGGGCATTTGGAAAGAGGAAGGTTTTGGTGGAAGAAGCTATATTTTAAATGGGAAGCAGGGCATCATGGGAAGGAGAAGGCTGTTGTATTATGTAACAGCCATTTCAAGGCAAGGAAAATCTAATAGCAGAAACACTCAATATGCATTAAAGGGACTAAATTTATGATATCTACTTTAGATTATTCGGGAAAATAAATCTTTTTTAGGCAAAGTCTTGGTATGCAGTTCAGGCTGGTCTTTTACTCGCTGTGTAGTCTAGGCTGGCAATGGACTCATGGCAATCCTCCAACATCAGCCTCCCGAGTGATGGGATTACAAGAATTCACCATTACACCTGACCCTTTTGAATCTGAACACATTTATGTATAAATTTCTGCAGTTTAATGAGCTTGTTGCTGGAAGTTTCCATTTGCTGTGTAGCGAAGTTTGGTATGATTCCATCTTGACCTTCATTTGGGTGAGCTTCGAGGTTAGACCCCCAAATATACTTCCCTACAGCAGTCTCTCTTATTAGCTGGTCTTCTGGAGTGAAGTCTGGAAATGACAGTGTTGCAAACTTTAGTGAATATAAAACATGTCTTATCGGGTTCACTGACCTTTCTCATT
Organism: Fukomys damarensis; assembly: GCF_012274545.1. NCBI lineage: Eukaryota > Metazoa > Chordata > Mammalia > Rodentia > Bathyergidae > Fukomys > Fukomys damarensis. The sequence goes on along the minus strand of NW_022900919.1, from coordinate 35,712,548 downwards.
TCATTGTCAAACCAAGGAGCATGTAAGAAGATGGGAACGTATGAGATGAGGAGACACGCCAAGTATTTCATCTTTGTCTTGCAGATAATTGAGAGTTTCCCAAGGACTGGAACATTTCTGGACAAACTTAACAGTCAGCTGAGGAATTGCCCTGATGAAAATCACAAAATGAGACTCTTAGAAGATCAACAGTAGTTACAAATTCTGTGGACTCTGAACACTTTGAAAGACGAAATGTACTGAAGTGAATCTCAACAAAATTCATCTTGGTAGAAAGGGGCATCTCCAGCTTGAACCAATAATAAGCCAACATTTATAAATACTTGAATGAATCACTTAATTCTTGGGACACATTTAAATAAGGATTAGATCTGTTCTCAGACATAGTCCCAATGACCAGGTCTTTGGAATCATGAGAGGTTTATATGGTTATATTTCTGCATAGTGTGAAGAACTATTTTTTACAGATCACTTTTGATTGTTAATATACATCCCTTCTTCTAATGAATCAATTATGATTTTAAATGTAGCATAAAGAATATTGTTTCTAAGCTGGAAGAATGATATCTAATCTTTAGCCATTTATCAGGAAATAAATAATCAGTATGTGTTAGACACAGCCAGTCAGCCCCCTAATGTTTTCTATTACTGTATTTGTCCTTTTCACAAGAACTGTCACCCCAAGAGATAAAAAGAGAAATGCCAAACAATTCCAGTAATCCTGGAGCAACAACTGTAGTAGAAGAAAAGATAGATTGAAAAACTTTCCCTAATTTTAAGACTAATATGAATTAGTCAAATAAGATGAAGCAGAAGGCTGGGACTTAGCTCAGTGGTTCCACTGCCTGCCTCTACCCAGTACAAAAAAAATAAATAAATAAATAAAAGGAAGCAGAGAAGAAGTGAGATGGGTGGAGAGAGATGGACAGCAACAGCTAACTCTGCTGCAATCAGTTGGGGAAGACTGTGGTGTCACCTATCAGAGGAATTGAGATGAGTTTGCAAATTGTTAGAAGTCAGGCAGGTGGATGGGGAAGGGGAAGGCATTGTAAGCAGAAACAGCAGCACATTTATCGTCTGATCATGGCCTGCAGGCTGGAAGCTGGGAGATTGTAGAAATAGAGGGGAAGCAGGAGATGGAACAGGAAACAGGAGGATTGCGGAAATCTTTGTAGATCATATTATACAGACCTTGGAATGTCACCTCAACATTCAGAATCATTAAAGGGATTTCAACAAAGAAGCAACACTGCTGAATAGCAAAGTTAGGCAGGTCAAAGATCGGAGGGGTAGGCTCAGCAGCTAGGGAACAGTTGCAATAATATATCAAAGAGGAATAATGGCTTAAACTAAGATCATGGCATTGGGAATGAAGAAAATAGTATGCACGGGAAAGATGTTTCAGAGATGGAAGTATTAAGACTTGGTAACTGATGATTTATGAGGAAACGTCAATTAAGGATTGTTAAGATTCGATATTTTGTGGCTAGGAAGATGATTCTGTTATTCCTCAAAATAAGGACTCTAATAGTTGATTTGCAGGATGCAGGGAAAGATGGTGTCTTCAGATTTTCACACATGTAGAATGTGATTTACCTGAGGATCATCCAAGGGAGAATATTCTATAAGAAGCTGGAGATTAAGTTTCAGATTATAGAAAAGATCGAGTTCATGGTAGGATTTAGAAACTATTGATACACAGATGGTAATAAAATACATAGAAAAATGTATAGAGTGAGACAAAAAGGAGATAGAACAAGCCTAACAAAAGCAGGATTAGGAAGAAGGCCGAGAAGAGACTGAGAAGAAGCAATGTAGGAGGCAGGGGAACCCAGGAGAGAGGGAGTCAGGGAAAATAGCAAAGGAGCAGGTGATTAAGATTGTCGTTCAGGCTGACATTGTTATGATAAGATTTAAGTAGCATATTTTAAGAAATACAATTTATTTAGGGAAAATATATGGTTGCAGTATTTTTCTGCAGATTTTGTTCCCAGAAGTTCCAAGTCTCCAGCTACTGTGGATTTTAAGAAACATGACTTTTGGATTTTCATTCCATTCGACTACCTTGATGTGAGTGCACTGATTTCTTTTGTCAAAGTCCTCTGGGACTGCAGTTTGTCCTAGGTGTGCCTACATTTTCTTTCTTTTCTTTTGAAAAGCTGGCAGTTGCCATAGGAAGATTCTGATGTAAAATATTGAGGAGAGCACTTGCTTTAAACTGAAGTGGATGGTGTGTTTGTTAACAGTACCACCCATAAGTACAGATTCTCAAAGGATCTTCTATTTGTGACAAGGAAGAGACTAGGATGAACATGATATGTATTCCATATCACTTCCTTTCCTTTTCAAATCTATTTCAGGATGCATGGAACAATGTCCATAATCAATTTCAAGACCTTTCAGAAAAGACAAGTAAATGTCTTTAGTTGAATGTGCCTTATCCAAAATGCTGAAGATCAGAAATGTCTTTTTTTTTTTTTTTTTTTGTTTTTTGG
>NW_022900919.1:35639310-35709612 GCF_012274545.1 Fukomys damarensis | reverse complement strand
TTTTTTTTTTTTTTTTTGAGTTTTTGGACTTTCAGATATAGGCATAAATTTTATTGGTTGATATTTCTAGTTTGAAAACCTGAAATTGAAAATGATCCAAAATATGAAACTTTTTAAAGCATAATGTTGATACTCAAAAAGTTTTATGGGCCAGGGATTTAGCTCAGGGGTGCCACCGACTGCCATGCTAATACAAGGACCCGAGTTTGATCCCTGGTACCGGAAAAACAGAAAAGTTTTAGACGACAAAGCATTTCAGATTTTTGGGTTAGGAATGCTCAGCCTGTACCATCGAATTTCTCTTTTGAAACAACATTACTATTTTCTTAGGCTTTCTTCCAGAGGGATTCTGGTCATTGGGCTTGTAGGATCTCAACACCCTCCTTACTCTCTTTTCCTTCCTGGTTGTGAGGAAAACAGTTTTGCTGTGCCCCATCATGATGTTCTGCTTCACCACAGCCCCAAAGCAATAGGGCCAACTGATCATAGAATGGAGGCTCCAAAGCTGGGAGCCAAAATAAGCCTTTTCTCTTTATAAGTTGATAATCTCCCAAGTATTTTGTTACAGTGACAGAATCTTACACAATGGGTTTGTGAAATTTTAATGTGGAATTATCTCAACTAGTCTGAAAATGGTTGGAATGAAGGGCCATTGGTTTGGGCCAAGTGTGTCACCTGATTACTCAGGAGGGAAAAGTAAGATATGAGTCCTTGGAGGAAGATATGGGGCCACACATCTGTATCCTCCAGTCTAACAAAATGGAGGACTGAGTCAGGATGGGAGTGGGATAAAACATCACTCTTCAGGACCTATTAACCCAAGGCAATGCGTTCCTGCAGGTCTATTTCTTGTCAAGGGTATGGTCCATGAGGTTGCAAGAGAACTTTGTGTGCTATATGCCCAGCTCCTGGGAAATTCTCAGCATCATCCCATCTAGAAGGGAGGTACCATTACTTCCTCTCCTATAGCCTTATGTCCTAGGCAAATGGCCTCTTGGAAGCCAGGTGCTGATAAACTAGAAAGCTGGAACTTTCAGGACGAAGAAGCGAGTTATGAGACTGTTAAGCAGCATCTCAAAGCCAGAATGGTAACAATGGAAGCAATCAATTCAGATAAGAGCCCCTGTGTCTGTAGCCCCACTCCTTCCTCCATCTCCCTTCCCTCTCACGTCAAAGAGAGAGACAGACAATGCATGAATTGGGTGTGATAAAATCAAGAAGGTCTGCTGTTCTACCCCCTGCTAGCAACTCCCCTTAGAGCCCCAAACCCTAACAAAATTTTCTGTGCCAGAGTCTCCAAACACTGGGTGATGTTCCACGAGAAATTAGGAGTTTATTTCAGCAGAGAAAGATAATAATTAAATCTAAGACACACCTCTGGTAGCAAGTCATGTCCTTCCCCAACCTCTTGCACTTAAGCACATAAGCACTTTCTTACATTTTAGCAGGTACTGTGGAAGAGAAAAGAGGGCTGAAAGAAGGTGAGTTGTCCAGAAAAGACATAAGCAAGTATGGTGGAGAATGATCATGCCACCTGCCCCTACCATTCACCTATATTTATTCTTTTATCAAAGAACACTGCAGATGAGCCTCTCTTTTCTCATTCTGTTGTTTTTGGAGTACAGGAAGTATAATGGACAACAGTTGTCAGTCCTGGAGTTTAATTTCAGCTACCCCATTCTCTGGTCAAGGGACTTAGAATGGATTTAATCCAGTGAGGTTCAGAGTATACATTTTTATTTATTATTTTCACAGTACTGGGGATGGAATCCTTTTTGTTATTTATTTTGTACTCGGGTCCTTGTGCTTGCGAGGCAGGCAGCAGAACCACTGAGCTAAATCCCTGGCCAGAGTCCATATTTTTAAAAACAGGGATCAGAACAGTACATAAACCACAAAGGTGATATTGTTAGAGACATGATAAACTGCTTGATGCATGCTAACCTGCCAATGACTGTCAGCTATTCTTAATACTAAGCCTACAGAATGAGTTATGTCACCACTTGGTTTGTAGTAGAGACAGATCTATAGCACTCATTGTCACAATTTCTTGGCAAAGTCACCTGTTTGCCTCATCCTCCTCATGTGGCTTCCATGTATGCGGACACAGCCCAGGTCATGCCTCGAGTGCAGAAAGATGCAGTTGCACAGAGCCAGGAACTGGGCCAGTGGTTTTCAAGATGTGCTTCTTGGCCAGCACCACGAGCATCACCTGGACATTTGTTAGGAATACAAACTCTCGGGACCTTCTACAGACACATGTGATCAGAACTTCTGAGGATGAGCGCAGGTACGCCTATTTAACAAGCACCACCTGCTTCCCCAATTCCAGGAGATACTCATGTAGTCTGGAGTATGAAAACCACTGATCTCTTATCTGGATTCTGAGATGACGCAACTTCTTCACTGCACGCAGGAAGAGCTGGAGTGGGAGAGGAACTCTAAATCACATGCTGGTAACTAATGGCCAAATTTGGGTGAGTGGCTTTAACAATCTTGCCTCTTCGTGAATGCTCTCCGTTTTGACTGGGAACAGCCTGTCAGGCTGCAAATATTTCCTTTTCTGTCCCTGCTTCTCTCCCACAAGATACAAGATAGTTCCTGCCCAGGCATCTCAGATTACCATTCCTTCTTCAAAGCCAATTAAAGGTCTCTAATCCCTTCTGTGTTTATCTAAAGGATGAATTTGATCAGAAAGGATGAATGGGAAGGGCAAAATCCTAGAAGGGCTTGGGAAAAAGGTCTGTGCTCCACTGGTGGGAACACACCCTTTCTCACTAAGCTTATTATGAACTGGTGCATTTTTTGAATTTCAATTCTCCATCCGCCTGCTTCTTTCATCTGATCTCCATTCAGTTTTCAAAAGCAGCTTTTGACTTCACCCTTGGTTTTAATATGTTTGAGCCCCCCCCCAAGTACATCTCAAGGAACCACAAAGTAATAGTTTGTACCCTATGTTGTATCCCCTTTGTGCATGGAAAGCTGTTGAATTTCAGCAATTTATTATAATTTGACCTAATATATGCATTTAAAATCACTTCTTGGAGACCTATCATTCTGCTTGATTCGAGTGGAAGGCAGATTATTTTCTAAGGGCTTTCTAGAAAGAGTAGATCACCTGTTGTGAGACCAAATGAACTTTGCCACTTCCTGGATGGGATCCTTGTATAAGTAGCTGAACTTGCCACACCTCACTTTGCACATCTGTGAAGGGCAACACTAGTGCTGGCCACATAGGTTAAGGTAGGAGTTAATGAAAAATCATGCATAGAGTGCTTGAATTTTAATTGTCCTTATATGTTTAACATTCTTTAGCAAGGTTAAAGATTATATCATTGTGCTCAAATATGTATCTCTGTCTCTTCTGCTAACTTTTAGCCTTTTTTTCTATATTTATGGGTGGTGAACCTCCAGGTTGCAATTATTACTCATCAAGAAATGGGCATTTTAAAGGCCTCAAAAAGTGTGTGGGTTGTCATGAGATGGTAAGGGAGTGAAATATTTTTTTTGCTATAAGTAGCCATTCTTATTCTTCATTTCAGAGAAGGGTCAGGTTGTTGATGTGTTTTTGGAATCTTAGAAGAGAAAGAAGCCCAGTAAATGAATGCAGATCCTTATCAGTCAGATTAGATGATCTTAGAGAAGTAGCTTACCCTAAATCTCTCCATTTGCACCTCATTCAATCTTTCTGGGAATCGCAATGATCAGTAGACCCCATGTTTCACCAGAGTGTATTGAGCTTCTGGAATGCAGAGGTGTCGTACAGATCCAAATTGTGATTGTGCTAAGGATTGTCATCAGGCTTTGTCAATAGCCATAACATCAAGAAAATGTCATCTAGTAGAGTTCAAAGGCAGACTCGGAAAAGAAAATATTTTTTGCTTTTTACCTCTAGTAGAACCATCATCACCCCAGTCCAGGAAGGTGTAATTGGAGTGTTCTCACTGGCCTTTAAGAGCAAGGTTAAGAGCTCTTGTGCTTTTTGCTTCTTTGAGGATGCAATGGTCTGAAGGATTGTCTTTCTGGCTAAACTGTTAGATGTTAAAAAAGGTAAATGGAAACCTGATACCCTACACATTGGATTGTTGACAAGAGACTGTGAATTTTCAAAGCCGGGTGTTGATTAGAAATTTGCATGTGTCCTTAGTCTTGTTTATGGAGTCATCTTGTCAGTGGAAGTAAACATGAAACAACTCAATCTTCCCGTTGACAAAATAGCTCGCTCTGTGCTTGTGAAACATTCTCTGGCTTATTCATATCTAGGAGTTGAATAATAAAAGTGTATATGATATTATTCATGGTCAATGAATTGAGATCCTTCACTTTCCTTAAAGTGAAATCATTCCTAGAGAGATGAGGAAATTGATGTTCAAATAGGAGAATTTTAATATGGGGATTTGATTGTTTTTTCTTGCTAAAATAAAGGGCTTGCATTTTTTTGTGCATATCAAACTGTACAGATAAAACTATGTGCATAAAGAAAATCATATAGAAATGACAAATAAAGATATTTGAATGGCTCAGGGTTTTTGTCATTTTTTGCCACCCACTGTAACACGAACGACAGACTTTTCTGAGTTTAGATGTGTCATTTGTGTCATTCAATTCTCGCTTAAAGACATTCATTTTATTGAGAGTGATATCCCTATGCACAACCCAGCAATCCTGTGGACAATTTTGTTTTTCTCCTGAATGAGTAAAAGTAAAACTATTATTTTTTTTCCACCTTCTCGTTTTATTTTTTTTGCTCATATTGTTATTACATGCTTACATATAGAGTCCTGCATTTTTGTGATTATATAGTTATGCACAAGCATATATGGAAAAGAAAAGAGAGATCATAAAAACTAACACCCTCTCTCTCACTCTCTCTCTCTCTCTCTCTCTCTCTCTCTCTGTCTGTCTCTCTCCCTTAGTAGTCCTGGACCTATCCCTTCCAGAGAAGGCAACTAATCAAGATCTCTAACTGCTGCCTTGGAAGTGATTGGTTAAGCAAAGGAAGTGGGTGAATGCTCTTTCTGGTTAACCGCAAAGCAAGTCAAGATTGAGAACTTCCTATGGGTATAATTCTATAGGTATAGCAAGTGATGCCAGCCTGATGTACCGAAGAAGTTTTTTTTACACTTTAAATTTGGTAAATACCAGTTTTCTACTGTGAGTCTAGATAGACTATAGTGTGCATAAAGATTATTTCACAGAAAATATTTTTGTCTTGTAAAAACATAATTGCACATTTGTCTTGATTAGAGGTACAGGAAGTGAATCCGAGGAAAGATAAAATAAATTCTGCGGTAAAACCACCTCTCTCTTTGCCACTCTCCAAAATACACCACATCTGAAATAGCTTTGTGACCACAAAAGTGAGTGAATCCAGATGACAGATTACAGCACATGGGTGGAGCACAGGAACACAAAAAAGGTATGTGGAGAAGGGGTGAGACAGACAGATTGTATTATGTACACTGCCCCTCTGCTTCCCAGGGGCAGAATGAGGGGAGCGCCCAGTACTCTGTGGGCATCAACACGGGACCCGCCGCAGTGAACCCTGATTCACGCCCTCACAGCCAGACTCCAGGCTTACCGCAGGGTGAAACTGAACCTCATGACAGGCTCTAGGCTCATCCCTGCAGACCCAGGCTCCACACCTGCCCCTGCCCAAGATGACTCCTGAATCTCAAGGCTGCAGAGAATCTTAACAAAATGTTAGCAAAGGGAATTCAACAACACATTAGGAGGATCACACACTGCAATCAAGTGCATTCATCCTTTAGATATAAGGGATAAATACACAAATAAATAAAAGTAACATGTCCTATAACAGAATAAAAGGTAAAAATATAATAATCTCAACAGGTACTGAAACAGTTTGAAAAAATTTAATGTATTTTCATGATAAAAATTCAATATTTTTGGTATAAAAGGAATGTGCATCTGCTAATAAATGGCATATATGATAAATCCACAGCTAACACTATGCTCCATGGCAAAAAGCTAAAAGCTTTTCTCCTAAGATTGGAAGCAAAACAGCATGCTTATTCTTGCCACTTTTATTCAATAAAAAGCTCTTAGGGCAACTTAACGAAGAAAAAGAAATAAAAGACATCCAAATTGAAAAGGAATGAGTAACATTGTCTTTGTTTAAGGATGACTCTATCTTATGTATGGAAAGCCCTAAAAACGCCACCAAGCACTGTTAAAATTAATAAATTCAATAAAGTTGCAGAATACAAAATTAATATACAGAAAATCAGTTGTGTTTCTATATACTTAAACACCAACAAAAAACTACCTGAAAAATTCAGAAAACAATTGGTTTGGAATAGCATAAGACATATGTAAGAATAAATTTAACCAAGGAAGTGAAAGATCTGTATACTGAAAATTATAAAACACTGATGAAAGAAATTTGAGAAAATAGAAGTAAATGAAAAGATACCTCATTTGTTTATGGTTTGAAAGAACTAATATTGTTAAATTCCCATACTATTTGAAGTGATCTATAGATTTATTATAACCTTGATGAATATTCCCAATGGTGTTTTTATAAAAATATAAAATACAACCCTAAAAACACATGGAGTCACAAATAGTCAAAGCAGTCTTAAGCAAGAGGAACTAAGCAGGATAAATCACAATACTTAATTTCAAAATATGCTACAAAGCTATTGTAATAAAAAAGCATGGTACTGGGATAAAATAGATTAGCTATTATATTTATCTGTATATAATAGAATATTAATGCACGTATATAAAATAGACTATTACCCAACCTTAAAAGAGAAGGAAATTTGCCATTTGCAGCAGCATAGATGAAGATGGAGGACATTATGGCAAGTGATAGAAACCAGGATACGAAAGAAAAATATTACATGATTTCCCTTATATGTGGGCTCTACAAAGTCCATTTCATAGGAACAGAGAGTATAATGATACTTGCTAAGTGCTTTGGGGTTGGAGACATGGGCAGATGTTGGATGTAAAGCTGTGGAGACCTAATGCATAGCAGTAGGGAGTACAGTTAGCAGCACTGTACTGGATACATGAGACTTGCTAAGATCTTCAGTGTTCTCCCTAAACACATAAACGGTAATTATCTGGGGTGAAGGATATGCTAATACCTTGTAGTGATCACATCACAATGTCTACATATATCAAAACATCCTGTTGTGAACGAGTTGTATCTTGGTAAAGTGGAAAAATGGGGATGATGACAATAGGATTGTTGGGAAAGTTAAATCAGTTACTTGACATAAAGCAGTATTAAGTTTTCAGTAAATTTTAGCCAATGTTATAGATATTTTTGAACAGCTGAATTCAAGTAAGGTGTTCATGCGAATTTAAATATTGAAACAGGAAAGAGGAAATTTGTGAGCACAAGATGGGAGAGGAAAAGTGGTGAACAAGAGAAGAAATTATGATGCTGCTTTTTGCTGTCTTTATACTTGTCACAATCAAAAACCACATCGGTTTTTGGGAAACAATTTTTTTAACATATCATATCATACTTCTCACTTATGTTACAATACCAGGGTGCGTCAGGCAGTTTGGAGGGAATAGGACGGATGGTTGAAGTAGGAAGAGAGGCCTGTAAGGAAAGGCAAAGCCATTTCCTGGGAGCGCCAGGCTGTCCTTAACTTCTCTGGAGAGAAAGCTCAGGTTATGATACCAAGGACTCCCTCATGAACACAGTGGCTGTTATTGGGGAGATATTAGGGCTTGATGAAAGGACGGGTTTCCCATAATCACTGCTGTTAAATGGTTTCTCTCTTTTTTCTCAGTTTGGGGTTTTCCCCAAAACACTGCCTCATCCCATAAAACAAGGTGAGCGACTGGGAAGACTGACAGAGAAGGGAGGAAGACAGCCAATCTTGTGTAAACGACTGACTTACCCCAGTGGGCAACTGGGGCTCGGCCCTGCTGGGGACCCCTCGAGAACGACACGGGACATACCTCACAGTGTTGGGAACCTGGAGTATTTATCATCAGTCCTATCCTGAATGGATTGAGCATTTCCTTGGAAGTGTTAAGTCCGCGGTGCTCCTGGGCTGCTCTGTTGGGCTGAGGAAAGCTGCCAGGCTGGGAGGCAGAGTTACGGATGCACGAAGGGGAAGACATCTGCCTGGTGAAAACTGGCCACTGCACCACCAAGTGACATTGGGTGGATGGAGGGAACTGCATCTGTTTGACCTAGTGACTTAAAGGAGATGATTTTCACACAAGAAACCAGGAAATGGCAGATTGACATAAACTGCTTGCTTTCTCAATAGGCTAGAACTATCTGCTGATATGTCTTCCCTTCCATTTTCTTCCCTTCCTCTTTCTTTTATAATATTCTGACATTCTTTTCTCTTTCATGCATTTTAGATTTCTACATAAGGTCATTGAAGATAGTTACACACTGTGTAGTTGGCTGCTATGTATAAGGCTTGCCAATGGCAGAAAATTTGAAATTATCACAAGTTTTACATTTTTCTACCAAGGCTATGTGTTACTTAGTCCAATACTTTTATTTTTCTTCTCTGTTTTCCTTCTCATGGTGACTCAGTACACCTGCAGAGTGGTTTTTGATTTTTATATTGCTGGGCCTCTTGAAATGTGAAGAAATTAAGATTCCTTCCTTCCAGGGGAGAAAAGATAGGACAGACAGAATGTGTCAGTCCTCCAATAACTGATTTCACAGTTCATATCAACCAAATATGTTTCCTCTTTGATTATTTACTTAAGGATCATCTTACTAATTTTCTAAGGATTCTGGCCTATTTATTATTGGGCTGGCAATACTCAGAGTAAACTTTTGTTTGGTGAGCATTTAGTTCATGAAATAGTTTAGCAGAGTTGGCCTGTATTTAATTCACTTTATTAATTTTAAAAGAGAATAGAGTTTATTAAGCTTTGCAAATCCCACTGAACATAGGCTTTGAACAGTACAAAAAGGACAGGGGCCTTGTTATCTCTGGGGACATCACGAATGCAATAACTCCCCTTGCTTGGGGAAGTGAGGCCCTGCCAGCTCCCACCAAGCCAAACATTGCTACTTTCCACTAGTTGAATATCCTGCATACCCAGTCTTTGGTCCTAATCAGAAAAGTGATTTCCTATTCATATCTAATTATCTTAATTGCCATTGCTTCCTTTACTACCACATAGTAGATAAGAAATGGATCAGTTAAGAATTATCAGGCCCACAGTATGCCACATAGAGTGGCAGAAGTTTTATCCCACAGTTAATGAAAGTGTGGGGAATTTACTTGCTAGCTGCTCTGTGTTATGTATTCAAAGACATTTCAGGACATGCATGTCTAATTCCAAAATCAAACGTTGTGAGCTGTTAATGTTTTTTACTGTGCCTCTCTTCTATCAGTAATGCTCAGTGGTTGAGCATGGGATGCTACTTTGTTTGACTTGCACTTGGCCAAAATGTGATTAATTTAGGTTTAAATTCAATGGGTGCTTTCCTTTCTGGCCTTTCTCTGTGGAAGAGGGAAGTTGAGTCTTGCAGTGTGTTGCTCCAAGAACCAGTACTTTGCCTTTTAATAGATCATCCACATTGTGGCACCTATAGAATCCAGAGACTTATGTAGTTGCCTCTTAGCAACTCCAAAATTGACAGATTAATTACAGGCTGGTCTCTTGGTTTTTGTCCAAATAACCTGATTTCCTTACTAGGAAGAAAAAAAATTTTTTTTTTAGTCATTGTCCTTTCCTTTTTTTTTTTTTTTTTTTTTTTCTTTTTCCTTTTTTGTAATCACTGGGTCAAAACTTTGGGCCCTTCTTAACCCTAATTCAAACATCACTTCAGAAGTTAACACATTTCAGTTCCAAAAGCAATGCTTTTAACTTCTGTCCCGTGGTTAATAAGGAGCTAAATCGATCTATAAACAGTGTCAGATGGTGTCCCACACATGGCACTTAAGAAACCTTACTCCTGATAGTGTCCTGACCTCGGAGCCTATGATCAGGCAATCTCAGTGACACTGAACAGGAAGGCATTAAAGGAAGGGCCTGTGCTGTCCCTCGAGCCAGCAGCATCTTGGCCTCTGGGGTGAGGCACTGTGGCCAGAGTGGGTGTTGAAGACAGGGCAGGCATGGAGCTGACATGGCCACTGAGCCTTTGGTTCTGCTTGTTGCATGACCAGGCTAGACAGGTTTCAGGCTTATTTTCTTCTACTCATTCCATTACTTGCTCTGCCTTATTTACAGTTCATCTAAAAGCTTTGCACTGATGGAGTTTGGGGACACCTTTCAAGGAAACTAGGACAAGATAAGCCCAGAACTGGGGAGGCCCAGCAGAGTCTCTTGGTGATATCATGACTAGTATTTGTGCAACAGAACTGCACCTGGATTTAGTAAAGCTCCTGCAGAGTTTGTGGCAGACACTGCTGATTACCCAGAGCCCCTTCACACTGACAGCTTCCGGGTGTCTCTGCCTGAGGGGCTTCCATGACCGCCACAACATGGTGCATGCTATATAACTCAGGCTCTAATGCCTGCAGGAAGGGGTCAGTGATTGAACCCCCAGCTTCTTAGGCCTCAGTGCACAGTCGGAGCATGTGCTCCATACAGGCTTTTGGATCAGTGGGGCCATGCCCACAGATTCTCAGAGGCTGACTCATGTATGCAAAGTGATTGGAACATACAATGAACGTTTACAGTTTTAAAAAGTTTGTTGCAATAAAACACACATTGCCATTAATCTCCCTCAAAAGACTCCCCTTTGCTTCAGACACCCTTATCCCTTCATTTTTGCCACTTTCTGAAGCAGTTCTGGAGGTCTTCTTTATTTCTTTAGGTTCACTGTTGTAGCTTTCTTGACAGGAGCTGGTGTTCAATGTCTTTCCAGCCTTAAAATTCTGTAGGATTCCCCTATAGAAGCCCATTCCTGGGCTGTTGGTGCTGTGGGAGTTACTGGTGTGTGCAGCTTGTGGTCTGGAGGCAATTCAGGTCAAGGAATATCCTGAGCTGGCAAAAACATTAGAGCTGAAAACTTATTTCTGAAATCAATAGCAAAGAAACTCAAGGAAGCAACATGACTTGAGCAAGCTCACCCAGCTAAGAGAGGTAGAATTGGAGCCAGGATCTCATTTCCTACTCTCGATTAATGTATCTTTCTATTAATTCATGGGCTGCTGTTTGGTAGCAAAAAGTAAGAAACAAGGCTTCTGAGGTGTAGGCTAGTAGCTAAAGAAATCCACTGAATCCGGATGCTGTGACTATGAAATTGGAGGAAATTTAAGGAAGGGCTTAACCCACATCTCAGTGCTGTAGCTCCTCAGAGATGCTTTCCTGACTGTGTACTGTCCAGTAGAATGCTGGTTTGACTTGCAGAATTTGTACCATGTAGAAAAGGAGGACCAAGTAATTTTACTTTAAAAATCCAGCTTTTAGGGCCGGGGATTTAGCTCAGTGGTTCCGCTGCCTGCCTCACAAGTGCAAGGTCCCAAGTTTGATCCCCAGTACAAAAAAAAAAAAATCAGCTTTTAGATACCCACCTTGATAGAGGCCTTGAGCCAGTAGATTGCATGTGTGCTAGTTAGCCTTGGTTAGTGTATGTTCAAGATGGCAGGTTGGTAATAGGGCTGGCAAGAAAAGAAAACAGAACTGAAGGGAGAAGTTGAGGAGTCCAACGTCTTTAGAATGTGAAAGTGACTGAGAGACAAATATAGGATTTGAAAATGTCTCAGTGGTTCTGTTTCTTGTGTCAACAAAAATGGGTGTCTACACTTCAATCAAATACCTTTGACATTTCATAGGACTTAGTGCAGGCTGGTGATCATAGGGTGAATGATAGGTATTATATAAAGCCTGGTTATTTTCTGGACTGATAATCATGTGCTGTTTTGTGTTCTATCTGAGCAAAATCTTAAGTGTTGGAAAATCCAGCACAATGTAAGTCCCCTTTCGACTCTTATGAGGAACAACATCCAAGCATTGTTAGGGAGCTTGTAAGAAAGTCAGAATCTCAGTCCTATCCCCCGATGTACCTCATTGGAATTGGCATTTTTAATAACATCACAAGATGATTTGTATGCGCACTAAAATCAAAGAAGCAGCATGGCAGGTAAGAAGTGCTACTCAAAACAAGTGCATACTTCTGGAGAGAGACTATTAAAAAAACCTGTCAAACAGAAATAGACTGCTCAGGAAGACTTGCAGACAAGTGCAAAACTGAATATAATTCAAATTATCAATGCAATAGCACAATAATTAGTGTCGTCGGCTAATATTAAACAGGAGAAAACCAAGCATCTGCTTCAACTTTTTTTTCAAGTATGAGTGTGTGGGAAGATGTTATTTTCATTTATACCTTGCTTCGTTCCACAAAGGACAAAGACATGTGGTTTTTAGGCACAACAGTTATTACTACAGAGAAAAACACCACTGTTCAAGGGCTGTTATGGTTCCCACTGTTTTCAGACTCTACATTAAATACGTCTCAGAAGCATCAGATTCCTTACCTGTTTCTGAATCCACAGAGGTAATTGGCAGTCTTATATCTGAAATATTGCCAGCCTTTATTAGTGGAGACTCTGAGATATTTATAATGGAGAGGATTTGCTGCTTCTTTTCCTATTTTTAAAAGATCAGAGAAGGAATAACTTGCAAAACAGAGCTCAGTCAAATAGGTTTTGTGGGGAAGAGCTAAATTCCTAATAATAAAAACTTTTTAAAACAACATTAAAGATTTGTGAAGCAATCTTTTATTAGTAGGGTTTAATAGGTTGATTACAAAACATTTTTCCATATTCATTAAACTCAGTACTTATTATGTAGCAGTAGCTCACTGACACATGAAGGAGCCAATCACCGGGGAGTTGCTGGTGCTTGGCTGCCACACAGAGCTACCTCTTGCTAGAAGGCAGTGGGAAAATGTTTCTGCCCAGACCCCCGGCTTCACCCTCCAGAGCTTAGTGTATGTGAGATAGGTGTGGTTCTTTCAGAGGGCAGAGTGAGGTTGAGCCATGGAAAGGACTTCTGTTCTCCAGCCTCATCAAGAGTCCTCTGCAATCTCAAGGCTGGTGTTGTGATACTGCAAATCTTCCTTTTCAGCTGTCATGTACTTCTCACTGTGAATGAACTGGCTTAATTTATGGATGAAGAAGGTTTGTATAAGAATTGAGCTACGTGCAGGGAGTAGAGAGGTGCCCTGTCCTGGCCACACCTATACCCTGAGGTTCAATCTCTGAGTCTGTGGTTGTCATGCCCCAACCACAGCCTAAAAAGTGTTTGTGATGTCTGTTATGATATCTACAGCCTTACCGTTATGAGCCTTCAGACCCACAGTGAAAATGTAAATATGATGAAAGGAGAAATCTGGGTAACCATGAGATCCTAAGATTCCCAGGCTTTCAGGAAAGATGCGCAGATACTTGATGAAGGAGAATGAAGAGGGTGAGGTGCTGGAAGGAAAAAGGAGCATTCTAGGGGGAGACAGTGTTGGTTAAATAAAAACTTGGGTTTTGGTGCTCTTTTGTGATGACCTGGTTCATCAGTGTGTTATATGAGGATGCAAGAAAAATACCACCTGCCTTACATATGTCTTTTAGCTCACCATCTTTGGTCTCCATTGTGTAAACTTTATTTTCCTTACAGGTCAACTATAGGTTGGGTTTTAAGAGAGAATCTCTTAGAAGGTCTGTGGCTTGGAAAGTGAATGAATGAATAAAAAAGTCATGTAATTCACACCATGTTGTTCCATAGGATCTGATTTATCCTTATATTTACAGTGGCTAACACTGACTTAACACATGGTAAAAATTTATTAAGTATTTGAATGAATGAAGGTAAAAAAGTTATCCATTTATTCTAAACAGGCCAAGAATGACTATATGAAGACTAGCAAGGCAAGTTTCTCATTTATTACCTAATTCATTCATTTGATAAAAATAAAAGAAGTATGGACATTGGGAAAAATTTGAATTCCAGTCACCACTTATTGTAAACAGAGGTGGTTGAAAAGGGCCATAGGTTTAGCCATAAGGACATACAGTCATGTATATAACATGCATGCACACACAAAAGGAGTTTTGTGTGTTATTTTCCAAGGGCTTGGATATGGGTAGTTAATCAAGAATATAGGCCTTGAAAGATATAGTAAGCAAGCAGAGAAAAGGGAGAAGAGAAAGAAAGCCAAGAAAACAGTATATGATTAAATTTGGCACTATTAGAAGGAACTGGGGGTACATTGCACAAAGATCTTATGGTTTTTCATATAAAATGAACTTCAGGAGCAGGTCCTCAAGAACAGGATTAAGGTATTTCTCTACGAACTCCCACTGCTCAGGGGTGAAACTTGTCCCTGAGGGATTTAACATCCTTCTTTCCCTACTTGTGAGTATGCATGAGGGCTGGCAAGAGGTACTTGAAGAGGAGAAATGCGAAGTAATCAGGATCTGCCCCATCTTTTGCTTTGTGAAGCTGAGGGGGGAAGAGAAGGATACAACAATGGGAGCTAAAAGCCTCAATTACAATGTTCTGGGGGGAATTCCCCAGAGATTCTTTGTAGAGTATTTGCTATATGAACACGAAAATAAAGCAAAAATATAATAGCTACCTTTGAAAATAACTGTCAAAGCAAATTCTCCCCCAAAACAAAAATATGGAGGTCATTAATATATTTAATGCAAAACTCTTAGACATTTGTGTCTTAGAAAAGCCAAGAATTTTGTGGGAGTCTTTATGACTATACCTGCCTCAGTGTCTGGTTAGGGAACAAAGAAAATATATTTTTAATTTTTCTCTCCTCTACGCCCCCTTTCCTCTCCTCCTCTCCTTTCCTTACTTTCCTCCTTAGCCTTCTCTTCCTTCTAAAATCTACCAATAAACTCAATAAAAAGAAAAAAAAAAGAACATTTTTGTAGTCCTGGGGATTGAACCCAGAGCCTTCATCCTGAGCTATATCCTCAGCCATTAAAAAATTACTTTGATACAGGGTGTTGCTAAATCACTAAGTTTCCAGGGTAGCCTTAAACTTATGACACTTTTACCCCAGCCTCCCAGCATGTTAAAATTGCAGTCATGTACCACTATGCTCATTTAAAAAAGGCAGCTTATTAGAAAATAAATGAGTGTGGGGTCTAACCAATCTCACTGCCTGAGCAGGAGTCTAGTCAAACTATTATTACATAAGTCCAATGTTTCAGTTAGCTCTTGCTGTGTAACAAAAAACACTACAATTTAGTGACAAAAATCACCACATCTCATTATTTTTTGTAAGTCTGAGGGTTGGCCTGCAGGGAAGTTCTGCTGACCTGGGGTGAGCTTTGTTGATTACTCTCGGTCTGTTATAGATTGAATGTCCCTCATCTGAAAACCCAAAATCCAAAATGCTCCCAAATCTGAAACTTTTTGAGCAGCAACATGATGACAAAGTGGAATGTTACACATCCTGAGATTTTGTTTCATCAATAAAATTATTAAAGATATTATAGATATTACCTTCAGGCTACTACAGTAGACATATATGAAATATAAAGGAATTTCATGTTTAGTCTTGGGTCCTATCCCCAAGTTATCTTTTTATGTGAGTGTGAAAACTTCCAATTCTGGAAATATGTAATCTAAAATACTTCTGTCCCAAGGCAGTTGGGAAGAAGGATACTCAGCCTGTATCAACTTCTGGTTAGCCAGGACAACTTGGCTCTTCTCTATGTGGTCTCTCAACCTCTAACAGGCTAGTCTGTTTTCTTCATCTGGTGGAGATTGAGTTCCCAGAAAGAGAGCAAATGATTGCAAGATCTCTTGAGACCTATATTTAGAACTGACACTTTGTCATTTCTGTTACATTTCTTGTGCCAAAGAAAGTCATATGCCCCAGTCAAGGTCCAAGGGATGGAAAATAGACTTCCATATTTCATAGAAGAAGCTGCTAAATCACATTACACAGGAGGGAAATAATTAGAGTAAATTTTGCAGTTAATTTGCTACAACAGGATAGGCTGATTGCTTTAATAAACAAACTTCAAATCTTAGGATTTTAATAGCATATTTCTTATGATCACAGTCTAATAAGGGTTGTCATGGGAATAAAAGGGACTGTCTCACAGTCATTCAGTTACCCAGACTCCTTCTATCTAGTTGCTACACCATTCAAGATAATGGTGCCTTTCACTGGGACTTCAGTTGCCAGCCCAGGGTTGAAAGAGAGTGGAAATATGTACAAGGAATGCCTATTAATTCCCTCAAACCAGAGGTATCGTGTATAACATTGCCCTCTTTCCAATGGCTGGAATTTGGTCATGTGGATGAATATCTCTTTGACAAAGGAAGCTGGGAAATGTGGTCCAGGTGTGGTAGGAGAAAAGGGAAAATGATTGGCTGGACACCTGGCTAGATTTTGCTATAGTAGACTCACTGAGGAACTCACTCCAGGACATGGTGCACTGGGCCATATTTCAAAAAGCTGATGCATGAGGTTATGGAGTATAAAACGGGAGTCCGGATAAAGAGCTAGAAAGACATTTAGGATTAGGTGAGTATCTTGGAGGCAGCGGAATTTGACTAGGAGACAAGTGTGAAGGGCAAGGGAAAGCTGTGTGCTACACGGGGAAACCAGGTTTATTTGCTTGTTTAACATTGTGGCCTCTAGCGGGGCCTAAAATTGATGCCTTAATATAGGATGGCTATGTTAGTGCTGACCAGAATAATGTACGCCTTAGGGCTACATTAAAAAGCTATGCTCAGTGCCTCATTTGCACCTTCAAAATATGCACATACATGTGTGGGCCAGAAAAGGCTATGCTCAGAACATGCATTCTTACGTGAACTTGAGGTAATTGCAGAAGCAAACAGGAAGTTGCATAGGTCTGCTGGCAGCTGGCTGCTGGAGAGGTGCATGCTGGCATGGGCAGGTGTGTTGCCTTGTCTGTTTGAGGTCTATTTTAAAAGCGACTGCTGTTGGGAGGCAGGGAAAGCAAGCCTCTGGCCATCTACTTCCCTAGCTGCAGCCCTCACTTGTCCTTCTCAAGGTTTCCTTTATGGGCAGGGCAAGTTCAGGGCATATTTTTGACTGTAAGAAAGCAAGGCCTTTTTAAAGCTGCTGGTTCAGGTGCATGTTAGTTCTGTGCCGCCGCACTGCTGTCTCTTCTGCTCACTGCTGAGCCCCTGAGTCAGCTCTTCCTGGGAAATTTGCTTTGTCTCCTTGTTCCCCTCCTACTCTCCAGCCCAGGTTCCCAGTCAGATGCTATGAGGCTGCCTTTCATTGCCTCCTCACCTCTGGGCCGGTGCTGTCCAGTGTAAGTTCCTGTAATTATGGACATGTTCTGAATCTGTGCTAACCAACATCATAGCCACCGGCCATTGGTGGCCATCAAGTGACTAGCATGTGGCCAATAGACTTAAGGCACTGAGTTGTACACCTTATCGAAGTTAAATTTGAATAGCCGCATGTCCTTATGGGTAACGATTCTCTCAGTTTCTATTGCGACCCACTCACTACCCAGTCTGTCTCCTGCCCTACCTGCTCTCCTGACCCTCCCTTATGAATATTCAAGATGCTTTCATCTGGTTGCAGTACAACGTGGCTAACATTTAACTCTTAATCTTTTAACACATTTCCTCCTGATCTTCTTCCTGCCACTTACCTTTTAGGACACAGTTCATGTCAACAGGTCATTCATCTATGACATCAAGTTGGATCCAGTTTTGTGGAACCCAGACTTAGACAAATGTGGAGTTGTCTTTGAGAGAAAATGCAAAGCATGAATGCAGCTGTAGATCTGGAGCCTTGGTGTCCCACTATCTTCATTCTCTTCACTATGAGCTATCCTCAGCTTTCGATGAGAGTATCTACGGTCTCTGGGTTAGAATCTCACTTTCGCTACTGTCTTATGAAAAATATGGGGAATGGCAGAGAACCATACTGAGATTCAACCTGCTACAGGGGATAAGCGTAATAATGCCTATTTGAGTGGGTTCTTACAAAATTAAATAAGAAAATATATGAAAAAGCTGGTATATAAAAATACTGAAGATGTTTTATGAAAATGATTTTATTTACTTGTTCTCATTACATAGAGGAAAATAACAACACTGAAAGTGATAATAATATTGGTTAATTGTCTTAGCTCATTCAGGCTGCTCTAATGGGATACCATAGAGTTGGTTGCTTATAAATAACACAAATTTATTTCTCACAACTCTGGAAGCTGGGAAGTGCAAGATCAAGGTGCTGGTAGGTTCCATGACTGGGAAAGGCTGACTTGTCGATGGATGTCTTCTCACTGTAGAATGAGAGGGGAAGGTGTTCATGAGCTTTCTCAGGGCCCCTTTCGCAGGGCACTAAGCTCAGTCATGAGCTGTAGCTTTATGACCGCATCACCCAGGAACCATCCTGCTTCCTAATATTATCACACTGGAGGTTAGGCTTTTAACATACATGGTATTATAGAAGGATACGGCGACTTTAAAGTTGTTTGAAACATTTGTTATAGTAAAAGACACATTAGCACTGATTTCCCTCAAAAGACTCCTCCTTCACTTTGAATACAGTTATTCAATCATTGTTGCCACTTTCTTTTAAGGAAAACTTTCAGTTGCACATGTTTCCCATACATATGGAAGATATTCATCCTATCTGAAGCAGTTCCGGAAGACCTCTTTCCTGCGTGTCTTCAGTGGTGCTGTGGTGACTGCCTCCAGCTCCTGAAGCGATTCAAAATATTGACTTTGCATGGTGATTTTGGACATTGGAGAAAGGCCAGAAGTTGCACGGTGCCAGATCTGGTGAATAAGGTGAGTGAGGACACACAGCGATGTTTTCTGAGCCTGGCTTTCTGTGGAATGGCACTTGGCAGCAGCAATCACTGTATTTTTATCATAGTGCATAGACACTAAAGAGGACTTCCAGAACTGCTTCAGAAAGTGGCAAGAGTGATGGGGTAAGCGCGTCCAAAGCAAGGGGGAATATTTTGACAGGAAGTAATGGCAAAGTGTCTTTTACTGTAATTTTTAAATTTAAACACATACTATATATTTTGATCACCACGTGTATGAATTTTGAGGGGTCGCATACCTTCAGACAATATCACTAAAGTGTCAACACATCACATAGCTTATCGCATTTATTTCTACAGGGTAGGTGCTACTTCTTCCCATTTTACACACGGGGAAACTGAGGCCCAGTGAAGGTAAGCAACATACCCACATTCCCATGGGAAAGTATGCAAGGGAACTGGGACTCAAACCTAGGCAATACTGAAGATGTTTTATGAAAATGATTTTATTTACTAGTTCTCCTTGCATAGAGGATCCCCTGGGCTCTGATGCTCATGACAGTAGGGAGCTCAGCATGCTGCACTCCTTCCTCATGTGTCTGTCTTTTGGCCAACCAGGGAACAGCCCATGATCTGCCTGTGTGCTTCTTTCCTTGTCTTTATCCTTTTCTTCTCTCTGGACCACTCCTCCCTCCTGCTCATCTCCTGTGCTTTACTTCTGTCTTAATACAATAATCTTTATTGCTCTTGCCAGAAGGAGGTTGCTGAGGGCTCTTTTCATTCTATCTTTATTGAAGAGATTTGAAGGTCTGGCTGTGAGAAGAGTGTATTAAGTGAAGTCTTGTATAATAAGTAAAGTCTTGGATATATTTGAAATTACCAGCATATATCAATACCTAGCACCTGGCTCCACCCCCAGTATTTAGTAGGTTCAGGGAGTCTTCCCGCTCAGACGTGGCATCTAGTCAGGTTTTAACTTCTGAGTGCATTAACATTGCACAGGTACAGCTGCGGAATTTCCCATTTTCCTTCCAGCTGCCTTTGCCTTGACTCATCTGAGAGCCTGCAAAGGGGTCATGGCTGTGAAGTGACTTTTTTCTTCATCTTTCGTCCCCAAAGTGACAACGTGGAAAGGAGTGGCCAGGGGAAGGGAGCCTGGCAGGATTCCCGTGGTGTCCAGCTGGCCTTCTGCCAATGGCTGCAGATGGTGGGGGCGAGGGCACCCCCCCACCCCGTTCCCTGGCAGCCGCGTGTGCCTCCTTAAAGGCTGATTATCCGGCTGCTCTCCTTTGTGAGCCGCTCATTACCATTTCATTGTGCAGCAGGATTCTTAGGGGCGCAATGAATATTGACTTCAGGCTGCTGTTCTACCTGAATTACTGCGGGACTCTCTGAGAACTGTGCTGCTTGCTCAGCTCCAGACCCTGGCAGCCACTTGAACGGTCTCAAAGAAAAGCTGTTTGCTTGAGCATTTAGGGATAACAGAGAGCTGTCACAGGCCGCTGAGGCGATTTATTAAAGGCAGGGAAAGGAGAGAAAAGACTTACTTTTTGCACCAGCTGCCTGCTAGCTTCCTTTCATTCTCTTTCTCTTCCTCCCTGTTTTCACTCTACTCCTCCCTTCCTTCTTTTTTTCTCTCTCTTTTCCTCCCTGCCTAACCCATCACTCCTTGTTTTTCCCTGACTCTTCTTTGTCCACATTTTTAAAATGAGAGAAAGAAAAAGAATGCTATGTTTTGAGCAGATGCCCATTTTCTACACGTAAGTGAGATGCATTTCCTCCCTGCCTAACCCATCACTCCTTGTTTTTCCCTGACTTCTTTGTCCACATTTTTAAAACGAGAGAAAGAAAAAGAATGCTATGTTTTGAGCAGATGCCCATTTTCTACACGTAAGTGAGATGCCCCAATAAAGGTAGCTTGTCTGAGGTTCATCATGCAGAGGATATGAGAGGAGACTGAGTACTTGTATGTCCTCCCTCCCTCTCTCCCCGCACCTCGCACATACTGTAAATGATACACAGCTGTTCTGAACGTAGGAGGCCCTTCTGAGGAAGGTAGGGCGGGTGTCCCATCCTATCAACCCCTGCTCTTCAGACACGTGGGACTCTGAGGCTTTCTGAGCTGGGTGCCTACAAGGTGAAGGGACCACACTGGCACTGTCCAGCCTAGGCTTCCCTCAGGAGATACTATGAACTCACTTCCCTCCTTGCTGCTCTTGCCCTTCCAAGGCCAAGCTCAGACCACCATGTCCTGGTGGCTTCTCCTGGCACAGTGGAAATTTAGGGAAGCCACAGTAAAGGCAGTAAAGGCCTGCACAAGTAAAGACCTTTAGTGCCCTGGCTATGTCTTTGGTGAAATTTCTGCTGAATAAACCAACCTATCGAAGCACTAGGTAAGCTGATTCAGGGGACACTGGGCCTGGAAGGAAAAGGGAAAGCACGCAGGCATGTCGGCCACTTGGTATGGGCAGTCACATTGGGCAACTCTTTGTTAAATTAAGTTCAAGGACTTTGTTTCCAATGACATCTGAGGCACAGGAACTTGAGCCTTTCTTTGTGGCTTCTGGGAGCTTTCCAAACACCGGGCTTTCATGGAATGCACACGTGGTTACTATGCTCTGCTCCTCCAGCGTTTCTGCCCTTGATGGTGCAACCTGTGTACCTGCCTATCCCTTTGCCTCTCTGAATGTCTATTTGGCCCTTATCTCCCACCATCAGCCCCTAATTAGCTGCTTCACAACCCATAAATCAGCTGCCCCTCCTTTTCTCCTGTTTGCTTCCTCTGGTGAGGTATGGAGGCTCGCTTTTCCCTTCCACATGAGAAAACAGCCATTAATCTTGGTTTGGAAAACATTTATTGGCTGGCTTCCTTCAGTAGCTGCTGAGCTGTTTGCGAACAGAGGAGGGATTTTTGGTGACCTCAGTAGAGCTAGGGACCTACAGGTGCATTTATTCTCAGGTTTGATTATTTCCTTTTTCTTTATATCTTATGAAAATGCTTAATACACAACTCTGCCGCTAGGTGCTTCTAGTTTCTTATTTTGGGAACATTCTTGGATCTTTTGTGGGTCTAAAGTGCGTTTGTTTGTTCTGGCTGGGCAGGTTTGTTGCTATGTATGGACTGAGACAGTGTGACCTTCAGGGTAGTGAAGGAACTGGCATAACTCCGATCTTTTAAAGAGGGCACTGCTACAGTGTTTTAATGGCCAATGATAATGGCTGCAGGGAAATCATCTGGAAGTTTAGGAAATCAGTGTTTTGGGCCTCTTCAGTAGCCTTTTAGGTTCCTGGGCCTGTTCTCCAGGTGTTAATAGTGCACCAATTCTTCCTTCCTTTTAAGTCTCCACCTTATACCTTGGATTCAGTCTCGGGGAGGAAAGCCAAAATTATCAGCCAAGGCAGGTCATGAAAGGTGCAGGAAACAAAGCTGGAAAGCTTGTGGGAGGATAGGAAGGATATTAAGGGAAAATTTCTCAGAGGAAAGACCAAGTTCTCAAGTGAGGATGGTGGTTCCTGAAGTGTCTCTCTACTTCTCCCCAAAGGAATTTGTGATGTGGCTGTTTGGGTATTGAGACAGGGCAGTGGGCAGATTTTTCACTGGTCTTCAGGCTCCGTGTAATTATGCCTGTTATGCTTTGTATCTAGATGTCCCCCCAAAGGCTTTTACTTGTCAGATAGGGGGTGTCTTTCTAATCATCAGAAAGTCCTAGAGGATTTATACTTATTCACCTTTGTGTCATCTCCTTCCCCAGAATGGCATGTTTATTTTTCAAATATTTTAATGCACATCTTTCTTTTTGACAAATACTTCCCCACATGTAGCCCCACATTTCTATCACCCCAGAAACCTTTTTTTTCTCACCACTCAGTCCCTTTTCCCTTGCCAGAAGTGACTGCTACTTTGACTTCTATTGCTACAGATTCCTTTTGCCTGTTTTAGAACTTCATACAATAGGGAATAGATATAGTACTTATTACTAGGAAATATATAGTACTTATGCCTGATTTCCTCAACACACTGTTTTTGAGATCCATCTACCCACATGCATGCATCCATAATTTGTTGCTTTTTATTCCTGTGCTATCCCATTATGTGTATATGCTACAGTTTATCTCTATATTTTTTGTCATTTCTTTTAGATAATTACTTAGTAGTGGAATTGCTGGTCATAGGGTGAAGTTTTAAGAAAATGTCAAATGACTTCTAAAGCATGCCTACCATTTTATACTTCTACCAGTGATGTAAGAAAGTTCCATTTGGTCTACATTCTCACAATATTTGGTGTTGTCAGTCATTTTCATTTTAGCTTTTCTAGTAAGTTTGAAATAGCATCTCACTGACTTTAATTTATATTCTTTTGATGTAATGTTCTTCTTAAATAGTTTTACATGTGCATACTGACTGTTTATATATACTTTGTAAAGTGTCAGGTTTTTTTCCTATTTCATAAACTGTGTTGCTTACTTTTTAAGTATGGAGTTGTAGAAGTTCATGTATTTAAGATATGTCATTTCTCAGATACAGATGTTATCTCCCAATCTTTTTCTTACATATTTGTTTAAGCACACTTTGATGAGTAAAAATTTTAATTTTTATGAGATCCCATCATTTTGTTGCTTTTCTATATAGAGCTGTTTGGGCCTGTTCTAAGAAATTTTTGTCTACACCAAAGCCAAGAACAAATTCCTCCGTTTTTTAAAATGAAGTATCATATTGTAGGTGGTCTAGTCAATTCTTAAGCATTTAAAAATAATTATATACAACAAAAGAAAACAAAACAAAAATCCAAACAATTCAACTAAGCAACCAATCATTAAAACAACCAGTGATCCCATCTGTCAATCAATCAAAAGAATCCAATTTGCAGTCTTTAGAGGGGGTGAATAGCATGTTGCAACTTGTGTGCTTGGAACGGATCCGCAGCGTGTGTCTGGCTGCTATGGTTTGGCAGATGATCAGTCCACAGAATATTTACTCCCATAGAAAGGGTCATGGCCAGAAGAGTCCATAGCATCCTACTTTCATCTGGGTTAGCTAACCCATTGTGTCTGTTTTGAATAAGCACCTGAGGATGAGAGACACTGCCTAGCGTGTAGCAGGTTGTACCACTTTCTTTTTGGTACTTAGAAGGAAATTTTCTTTTGAAACATGTTATAGTCAGTAAGTGCAATGGACACATTTAATACAGGACACAGACATTTACAAGTTTAGCTTACCATATTCACCCACAGAGTCAAATGTACAAGACACCTGCCTATGAGCTAGAGATACAAAGAATCTGGCTGAGGCCTGGAGCCCATGACAATGTCCTTCCTATGAGAATCTGTAACAGGAAGCTGAGGAATCTGTGAGGGAAGACTGCAGAGCCTGTGTTAAGAAGATGACACCCAAGGTGAAGGCAAAGGCTGAAGCTCTTCCAAGAGAACAGGAGCTATAGTTGGAGGCATTGGGGACTGGAGCTCAGTTGAAGCCCCTCAGAGGAAAATTAACCACAAAGAAGCTCTTCCAAGGAAAATCAGCTGAAATCCTTCCCTAATGTTCTCCCTTTATCCCATTCCAACAAGCCTTCTGAAGAGTTCTTCCATGCCCAGAACTATTCTGACTCAGTTCAGGTGGGTGTTCCCCACTCAAATTAAGAACTAGTGAACCACCACAAGATATTTTTACATATAGTCTATGTATGAGTCAGCTTTCTATTACTATAACAAACACCCAAGATAAATCAGCTTATAAAGAGAAAAGGTTTATTTTGGATCACTGTTTTGGAGATCTCAGCCCACAGATTGGCCCCATTGCTTTTTCATTTGGGTGTGTGATAAGGTGGCATATCATAGTAGCATGTATGGCACAAGAGAGAAGAAGAGATCAGACTCCTATAACCCCCTTTGAGGTCATACCTCAAGTGACCTCTACTAGGCCCTACTTCTTAAAGTCTCCATCACCTCCTCTCATACCAAGCTGGGGACCAAGCCTTTAACACATGGGCTTTTGAGGATGATCTTGATCCAAACTTTAGCCATCTGTAGCTCATTCAAACAATTCTGTAGCTGTGCTTTGGGGAGGGTGTTCTGTGCTAAGGAGGTATCCATGGACGTGCTGGGACACCTACCCTCTGTGCAGATTATAGCACCTACACAGTGTGCATATTACCCAGGCTGTAATATGCTCCTAAGGTGCATATTACTCTGACTGCGGGATTCTTTGCCTTGTCACAGGGCTGGGATGTGCATCCTGGGCATGGGAGATTTTCTGGACTTGCTGCTCCCTCACAAGCATTTAGGTTTGGCTGGCCTCGGCTAACATCCAGCTAATTCTTAGGGTGGGTGTTGTACCAGCCCAGCTGCTTGGGGTTGCACTGGGGCACAGCCCTGAGAGTCACCTTAGTTTTTATTTAATTTCTCTCTCTTGCCAGTGGTGTGCTGTTAATGATTAATGTCTTGTTCTCCATACTTGAAGATACCACTTTAGAGAGTTTACATTTACTTCTAACCAGGTACTTTCTCTCATTTGATTCTTAGACATCATAGAAATTTAGAGTCTTGAGTGCTTCTCTGGATCAGCCTTTTAAAAAATAATTTAAAACACATGTGTAGAGAACTTCACTGCTTCCAGGAAGTCACTACATACTAGGTGGCATATGCAGTTCGATGGCTAGGATTGAGGCCTCCTAACAGTTACATTAACCTACATGATCTTTGTCCACTATGGAAGCCAGGAGGACTGTGTATTATATTCATTGATTTAGTAAGTGCCACTGATGTGTGGTTACTACATTCCTCATAAAGGAGTGAAATTTGTAGCAAATGTTTTGTACTTTAGAAGATAATTTAACATGTCTCTGTGTCGGACATTAATAAAATTTCTGTGGTCAAGAAATGTTGGATTCACATATCGCTCACTTCCAGCATATAATTTCTTCTTGGGGCTTCTGTATTTAGAAAAAGGCAAACTCTCATTCCTTAGCATTTAATCTTTGGGTAAGGACGAGAAGAGGAGATAACCCTGCCCCTGTCTTTGGGGCTCAGGAGACCTCCGGCTGGGGCCTGTGGAAAGCTGAACATGTGCAGCTGAGGGAGGATGTGGCCTTCGGGCTGCGGGTCTGCTGGCTATAGAAGTCGACCTTGACAGTGAAATGGAGAGTTTCAAAAGCAGCTTTACCCAAGGGCCCAAAGCTAATGATTCCAAAGTGTTGACCATGGTATCAGAGTAAACAAGAGCAGGCTCTCTTAGTGTTTACTTAGCTCAGCAGCTTACAAAGGACTTGTATGGGCTTCTCTCCACACCACATTGCTGGCTTGTATCAAAACCATCCATTTTTGAAGCAACTTAAATGGTTTTGACCTTTTGTTTAGGTTGTGGGTCAGTGCAGAAAGGAAGTTTTCTATAAACCACCATGGTGTCTGTCTCAAATTGGAATGGGCATGCCTTTGATTACTTTATTTCATAACCAGAAATGGCGTCAGCAGACTGGTTAGAAGTGTCAAACTGGAGGGGCATGTGGCTTAAACTTGTCAGATGTTCACACTCCTTATTTTGTTTAATCAAAAGCATAATAGACAATGTGAGCTGCTTAACTGTGGCTTAGATCATTTGAGCAAAGCACATCCTACTCAAATGTGCCTGACCTATTGCATTTTTCTGTAAGCAGCATTTGGTGATGTGGCTTTGTACCCACAGGCTGCTGTAGTATTTTCTCAAATGGAAAAAAAAATTTCTCAAATTTCATTAAAGAATAAAGTTCTGAACTCCTAATTGCACATGGTACCCTTTTTGAAGAGGCTGGAACTATGTTCAAGCATAAATTACCAAGACAGATTCTCTGCTTAGAGCTAATAAATGAAAATTGCATCAAAATTAGCACGCATTGCTATAGTCTGGGTGTGTTTTGTCTTCTCCAAAACTCAGGATGAAACTTGGCCCTCCAAGTAACGGTGTTGAGAGCGGGGTAGGACTTGCAGCAGGTGTTTGACTGAGAAGGGCAGAGCCTCATCAAAGGGTTAATGATGGTCTCATGGGACTAGGTTAAGCATTATGGGAGTGAGTTCCTAATCTTGTGGGATTGTTTCTGAGAGAGTGGGTGCTTATAAAGTGAGGCTGCCCTGTGTGTTTTGTCTTTGCCCTTCTGTTTGTCTTCCATGCTATGCTGCAATATGAGGCCCTTGCCAGACCACCCAATCTTAGACTTTCCAGCCTCCAGATCTGTGAGCCAAACATACTTCTAGACTTTATAAATTATCCAGTCTCAGGTATTCTGGGACAGTGACAGAAAACATGCTATGACAGTAAGAATGCCACATACTGTTATCATTATTTTTTCCAAAATATTTTTGAGGTATGAAGGGAAAAAATGTCAACACATTTTATCAACTTCCTTTTACCAGTGTAGGACCGAAAGTTCAACAGACAAAAGTGATGTAGATAAAGTGACCCAGTAGTAGAGCTGAGGTTAAGTCTCAGGCTTCTCCATCCTTGTTCTAGCCTGTGTCAGTTGGCCACACTGTCCAGGGCACTGTGTCAGCTTCAAGTTTTCTATAAGCTTATTTTCCTCAGAGTAAAGTGCAGGATTCTTTGAGCCACCGCACTGCCTCTGTACAACACCAGCACCCATTTAGATTTACTCCCACCCTATGTTATCCTGGCATCACACCCAGAACCATCCGATGTCAGGCGGTTGTCACTATGGCATTTCGACGGCAACTTTCCACATTTCACACTTGCCCTCCCTTTTCCCAATTCATTTTTTTTAAAGTAATGGGATTAAGGATAGGAAAATTTATTAGGGAATATGAAGGAAGAATAGGAATAGCTCCTTAGAGGCAGGAGGGGACCTGAAAGTAGGTTGCCCTTTCCAATTCTGTTTACTTATTCTGTGTCCTGTGTCTCCAGGGCAGCCATGATACCAAGATGGACTGAAAAATGAATAAGAATTTGCCCTGGCATCAGCTATATCTGGGACCCTCCTGGAGAGCAGAGACCTTTCTTTCATGCCTTGGGTCAAAGCAGTAATTGTGAGAATTGGGGATGAGACTTAATGACAAAGGTCACACACATTTGAATGGAGAGAACTTTCTTTGTGCTTCTCCTATCAGCAGTGGAGGGATAGATTGAAAGATGGCAATCGAGCAGGGGAGAACCAAGAGTCTTGGGACCAAGTCTAGCTTGGCCATCGTGTGACTTTCTCTGTCTTACACAGTCCTTTGTATTAGTTTCTTTTGGCTGCTCTAACAAATTGTCAATAAACTGGGTGATTTAAAACCACAGACATTTATTTTGTCATATTTCTGGGAAATAGAAACCTGAAGGTATCAGCAGGGCCATGTTTCCAGTGAAGACACGAGAGAAGTGTCCTTCCTCCCCTCTTCAACTCTAGTATTTGCCGGAAATTCTTGGTGTTCTTTGGCTTACAATTGTATCACTGCAATTGCGGTATTTATCTTCACATGGCTGCCTTCCTTCTGGGTGGGTCACTGTCTTATAAGGATATTGGTCATTAGATTAGGTCCCACCCTACTCTAGCCTGACCTCATTTTAAACATCTGCAAAAATCCTATTTCCAAATATGGTCATAGTCATAAATACTGGGATGTTAGGACTTGAACCTATCTTTTGTGGGGGCACAAGTGGACCCTCAACATCCTCTGAATATATATTTAGAGTCTCCCTTTATCCCAGTACTTTGAGGGATGAGAACAAGGAAGCTGCTGCACTATTTGTCTTTCTAGGCAGGATTGGGCAGGTCAATAAAGATCTTAGCTCCAGTTCAGAAAGGGTGCACAGTAGAGCAAAGTCTGCCCCCATGGGCATCAGGCTTCTCCATTTCTGCTGCCCAGCCTTCTGGTCTTGTCTCTCCAGGCTGTGCTTTCTTCTGTGTGATGACAGCCAAAAAGGCACATTGGTCTCTTCATTCTCAGATGCATCTTCCATGGTTGTTTATGTCTCCATGGTCAGGATTAATGAGGGGATGACAAAGGTTCTCTTGTTTGGCATCCTCCCTTTTCCCCGCTATGTCATGCATGGATCCATTTTCCTCCAATGTTTTATTGAGATCTGAGGCACCCTTCCTTAGACACCCCTTACTTCCCAAATGTGTCCTCAGCTGCCTACCCACCCCCCGCCTTTGCCCTGGTCCAGGTCACCAGCCTCTTTGATCTGCTCTGTTTACAGCAGTTGTCACACAGGCTGATCTTCTTTTCTGCCTTCCTATCACACTCAACCCAAGCAGCCAGAGGATCCCTTCTTAAATGAGCATCACATTCTGCTCTCCTCCCTTTCTTCTCTTGACCATCCAGGGACTGTGCAAACATCAAAGTAACATGAAAGTTCTTGTGACGGTCTTAAACCTCCTTGGCTATCCTGATCTGCCCCCAAACCACCTTTCACATGCTGCTTCTTGTCCTTCACCCCCGTTCATCCCCTCATGCATCCTGGCCTTTATGCTTTCCTTACACATGTCAAGTATGCATCGACCGCCACCCCTGCAAATTTGCTGATCCCTCCATCTGGAATAATCTTTGGCCATGAACTCAAATGGCTCAGTCTCTTGTTTCATCCAGTCTATTCAATGGTCACCTCCTTTCTGGATCTATTTTCCTTACTTTACTTCTTTATTTTTCTACAGGGCACTTACTACTATCTGGTCACTCATAATCCATCTATATAAAATCGTATTTGTGGTGATCTTGATGTACTCCCTGTGTAAGACAGTTGGACAGTTTCTTTTTATCCAGGGTTCATAGATTTCTAGAATCCAGGGGATTCTGTGGTTGGTTAAAAAATGTGCTCTCCAAAGATATATTCGTTTCCTAATTCTCAAAAACTATGAATGTTATTTTATATGTTGCCTTACACAACAAAAGACGTGATGAAGTTAAGGGTCTCAGGAGACTAAATCTAGCCTGAATCATTTGAGTGGGCCCTAAATACCATCGTGAGTGTCTTTGTAAGTGAAAAGAAGAGGGGAGAAGACACTTCACCCACATGAGGAAGCTCATGTGCACCCACGCAAATACACAGAAGAGATGGTGATGTGAAGGTGGGGACGGGGACTGAAGTGATCAGGTTGCAATCCAAGGCTCACCTGCCTGTGCCTATGAGGAGCTGTAGGGGAAGGCACAGCTCCTGTCCTAGGGTCTCCTAGGAGAGTAGGCTGTGGACACCTTGAGTTTGAATTTCTGGCTTCATAATTGTCAGAAAATGAATTTGTGTTATCTTAAGCGATAAGGTTCATGGTAATTTGTGATGGTAGCCAGGAAATTAAACAGGGTCCATGAATATGGGTGAAAATTTTTACATCAATCTTCTTAATATCTGACTGAAATTCATCCTTTTCTTTAGTCACAAATACAGGTTACAAAATGTGGTTTTAGTAGGAACTGTCACTTTGTCACCAGTGCAAATCACAGATAGCTTTATACTTTAGGACAGGCATTATAGAGACCTTGAAGTACCACTGGCATCTATTACTGCTTAGAAATTGCTGTGGTTATTAAGCCCACCACTGGATCTAGTAATTAAAATGTTAATAAAACTGCATATTATTGCTAAGTCACAAATTTCCTTTTTAGCAAATTGAGAAGTATGTTCAGTATAATTCATACTGGTCATACATAATCCATCTGTATATAGTTTTCTTTTCTTATTTTTTGTATCAAAAATAGTCTGGTAAAAGGACATCGAAAAATTCCCCAAAATATCAGGACCCTGTAGTATGGAGCGTTGATCTGCAGGAAAAAGTGCCTGGAGGAATAAGAAAAGATATAATTATTGTCCAATATACTCATCTCAAAGGGTGAAATGAAGGCTCAGGGAACTAAAACAGTCTTCAGGGAGCCGCCCTCGCTCTTGCTTCTGAAGGTCAGTTCAGATCTTGCGTCCTTTAGCAAACCTTCCAGAGAAACTTCACCTGCTACTGTGTAGTCCCTGCCTCCCGTGACCCTTTGTTTCCCCCATTCATCTTACCCTCCGTTCTGCTGAACGCAGCGCTTTATACCAATCCATTGTGCATCGTTCTCATCCAAGCTCAATGCCTGGTGTGTCAGAAATACCCTGTTTGTTGACAAGGGAACTGTAAACGTTTTCGGCGTTTTGGTCCATGAGCCTCCTGGACACGGGCTACACACCTGCCTGCAATTATTGCTTGTATTTACACAGTTCATAAATGTATCAGAGTCACATAGTAGGTGTTCAACAATGATTGCATTAAATAAAATTGAATTTCCTGATAGTGGAATGACTAGACAGACTCACGGATAAGATATAAATTAGTAAAGCAGATTTAAACCATGTGTCGAACATTGAAAAGTTGTTTCATTTTTAGCCAAGATAAATGCTTTTTTAATGTGTAAAGAAATCTATAATTTTCTGTGCTTTGAATTAAAGCTCCCACTTGCCAGGTTTCCTGCCGACTTCTGGCTTCTCTTAATGAGCTAATTTACCCACCGAGGTGAGAGATTTCCTCTTGGGAGAGGGTTTAGATGTGCCTCTCTCACATCCAGGGCCCCAGAGCGTTTCCTTACAGGGCTTTAAACACTCTGAGAATATTTAAGAGAGAAGCCAAGAAACAAATCTGTTGTTTTAGTTTTATTCCTCGAGGCTCGGCAGCTCGGCTTTCCTTCCCCTTTGATCGTGCTCAGTGGAGTGGCAGGCCTGGAAACTGTGGAGAAGGGCTGGGTCTCTTTAGGAAGCCCAGTTCAGGGGGACCCACCCAGCTCCACACAATGAAAATAAAGTTGTCAAACCTTTGAGGTGGCTGTGAAGATTTATTCTTCCTGGACAAATTGGTAGGACATTTGTATTTTTAAAAAAATGCTTTGATGAACTTGATAAGGAAGCTCTGGTTTGCACGTGGGAAAAGATTCTGGAGCTTTTTCCATTGCCCAACTGGGTTTGTGACATGCATTGCAAAGCCTGACCTGTGGAAAGGAACTTGACCTCCAAAGTAATGACAAGACCATCAGAGGATGGTTATTACAGAACACAAGCTTATACAGTCCTAGAATACAAGCTTCCAGGAGGTAGGCAGTCTCAGAAACCCTTTGCAGATCTTGACATCTCCAGACATTTCCCAGTCATCAGCTGCCCACCGAAATCTTCCTGTTGCTTTGTTATGACTCCATTACTTACACTCCTTGTACCAGCTGAAGCGGTTGCACATGCAGTATTTTATTTTGCATTATAATTGAAAAAGTCCCTATCCTTCCTAAGCCCAACTGTTGTTTATTGTGGAAGTGTCACATACTGTTCTGAGCATGTCTTGGGTCACATTCTCGGGGGATCTAGCAAAGGAAATGGAAGCTGGTGTGAAATCACTCTCTCTCCTGTTCCACAAAGTCATTTCAGCCAGGGATATCTGCTAATCTTGCTGAGATTATGCTCTTAAGGTCCTTTAGTTTTCCAGACTATTATGAATGACTTTTAAAAGGCTGTGAACTCTAGAGCAAAATAAAACGTGGAAATTTATTAGTTGTTGTTGGTGAATATTCTACCATCACTGGGGGGATTTTCTTGGGAAAATCAGGAAACCACCCCTGAATTCTGTTATGAGCATTCCTGTTTTGGGTTGCAAGTGGCACTTTAGCTCAGTAGAGAGCCTATGGGCTGGTGATAGAGAAGCCATGTCTGGAATCCTTTGAGGGCACTTCTGTGTCACATTGGGTATATTCTTAATTCCTGCTCAGTTAGCTCAGCTGTAGTATCAGGGTAATTGCACTTTACTGGGGGAATCCTTTCAGGTTGTAAAGATCAAAGACAGGCTCAGGTTACACTGGAGATCAGGGATTACTCTACGGAACGCAGGCACTTAAGGAAATGTGCCAAATGATCATCACACAGGATGTGGCAGCCCTTTCCTAAGAAGCCTGTCGTATTTATGACAGAATTTCTTCCTGTTTCTCTTTGCTCTGTATGCCTATCTCTACTCTGCCAACATGGGTTTTCCTTCTCTTTTTTCTCCCACTGTTTTCTTGTCCATCAACACAGAGGATCCCATTGAGTTAGGTGCCACTGCCAATAGGGAGCTGCTATTGGTCAAGGTGCTGGGCTCCCTCAGAGCTGGTTTAGCCTTTGAATGGTTGCCTTTGGCTCAGGATCTAATTCCTGGAACCATCTGCAAGAGAGTCAGATGCCATCAAATTTGGTACTTGGCTCAGGAGGGCACTTGTGCTTGATGATCTCTACCACCTTCCCCCTCCCAGTCTATTTTCCATCTTTCTCAACCCTACTGTGAATTCTAGGGGACACACTCTGTAAGCTATTTCTTCTGCTCCATTACTGTTTTGTTTCCCATTATGTTTGCTAATGGGAGAAGGCATCAGAAGGAGCTAAGACAATAGAGAGAGGTATCTATCCTTTAGCATCTTTCGACCACCTTCTTTGGCAATGCCCACAGCTTCATCGGACCCTCCACCGTGCCTACACTTGTCTCTAGCATTTTAGTAACAGGCCCCTTCTCCCGAGCTGTAGGTAGTAGCTTCTACTTTTTGCTTTTCTTTTTTCCCTTCTTTTCTTTAGTACTGAGGATTGAGCCCAGGGCCTGCTCATTGAGCTGCATTTTCAGACTCCCCCCACCCCCCACTTTACATTTGAGACAGGGCCTTGCTAAATTGCCCATTCTGGACTTGAACTTTCAATCCTCCTGCCTGGGATTACAGTCTGCTAGGATTACAGGCACATGCTACCACATCTAGCTTTGTTTCTTTTTATGAACCTTGAGTGTTTCATGATCCCTCCTTGGTTCACTCAACTCTGACCACACTTTTATAAGTTGTCCCTTTATTCTGCTCTTCTCAGTGAACCCTCAGAATGGGCTAGGTCTTGATGGAAACTTGATTAATAAAGGAATTGCAGGTATGGAGTATGTAAGTGCAGTATGCACTACCTGGGTGAGCATTCAACTTTGCTGATAGTTGTAAGAACTAAATGGTTTTATATTTCTTTTCCTTTTTTGTTGTTGTTGTCTTGTTTTATTTTGTTGTTTTTTGAGACAGGATCTTGCTATCCTGTAGTTCAGGGAGTTCAGACTGACCTGGGACTCACTATGTAGCTCAGGCTGGCCTCAAGATCACAGCGATCCTCTTGCCTCGGCCTTCCAAGTGCTGGGATTATAGGAGTGCCTGGCTCTTTATAGGTTTATACTTCTGAGGGCCTAGTGTGCCATGGTACTCAACAACTAGAAGATCCTGTCATTACTGCTTTTCTTATGTTCAGGTAGATGAAACTAATCAATAAGATGTGTTTAAGAGACATAACGTTTTCACACACATTTATCTAGTTTCTTTAGTAACCTAGAAGGGCTCCCTTGCAAGGTGATAGACATAGTGTCCACAGGCTCATTCACCAGTGGCCCCGTTCCCAAATGAAACTGCTGAATTTTGAGGGATGTAACAAAATTTTGTGGGACGTCACTTAAGGCTGTGAGAGAGAGCACTTACTGTTTTTATCTCCTTAAAACAGGATAATAGAATGAGTCTGAGCTGAGGTGTGAGGAGAAAAAAAGTAGTAGCTCAAAATGTGAAGAAAAAAATCGGTGGCTATTGTTGAATTGATGCTACTGCTGCTTGTAATCAAAAGTTTGGGCAACTAGGAGTCACAAAATATCAGGGAAGAAATCACATTTCTAGGTAATCAGAAGAAAACTTCAAAGGTGTTACACGTGGAAGTGATCTTAGGTAGAGCACAGTTCAAGTGTTTTCTTCTACAGATAAGCAAACTAAGGTTTTAAGGACTCGTGTTCAGGCCAGAGATAGCAAATGTATAGTGCACATGTGATACTGATCCTCCCACACCTGTGACAGACATAAACAATCGATCATGGAACTCATTCCCACTTAGCCTGAGGGAGATCCTAAATGCCTACCCTCAGTGTTCCAGGTAGGCGCTAGCAGTTGGTTCAACTCATCATAGACATGGGAAGCCATTCACCACTCCTGGGCTAGGGGCATCCATCGACTCCTAAGGTTTAATGATAATTCTTGTTAGCAACAGAGCAGAGTAGTCTTGATTTTGACTTTTGAATCTTGAATTTTCAAGTTTCTTATGTATACAGATCAGCTGGAAGATAAATTTGAAGTGATGTGTGTAATTTATGCATACTTTACAGCAGGAACTAAAAGAAAAGAGGGCTGGATGCCTACATCTGCATTGGTCATTAAGTCTGAAAATCACCTAGGTTTTGCAATTTCATTTTTGTTCTTTTTTCCACCTTCCTTAGCACATTAACCCACTAATTAAAGCCACCTCTAAAAGGCCAGTTAGAAAAATCCCAATCTCTTCTTATTTGGCCAAAAGTTTCTAGACTCTCTCTAGGCATAATTTTTCATTTTCATTTATCCCCTATTCTGGTGAAGGGCAGCACTGATTTTGATTTTGATGAGCAACAGGCCCATTTCTTCATGCTGCACACCATTCAGCAATTTAAAAGTCTCTGTAAAGAGGCCTCAAGACAGCCCAAGAGGTGTCTTTTTTTTTTTCCTTTGATTTCAGCATCCCATTAGGCAGAACCAGGTGAACTTCGTGATAGTCGACTATTTTTAAAGTACAAAAAAAAGTGGCAATTTGTTATGGTTCAATCTAAAATTTTGCACTTATATCTTTACACTCTACATGTAAGTCCACTTAGGTACATTTTAGTAGCTAATGAGGTTGTTTTTGTCTGACAGCAATTATATGTTAGGAGGACAACTCACCAAGCCCAGCAGTCTGGTCTGTGCTGCTCAAAGGTAAGACTGAGGCAGAGGAGAGGAATAAACAATTTCAGGGATGTTTTTCACATGCCATTAAAATGTGTGACAAAGATATGTTTTTCTTTCTTGTATAGCTATTACCTCGTGCAGCAAGCAGTGGAAACATGGCCTCAAAGTCTGAGAAGTTTGCCAGCTAGATTATTACTATTATTTTTTATTTTGTTACTGGTGATCGAACTCAGGTCCTGCACTTGTAAGGCAGGTGGTAGAACCACTGAGCTAAACCCCTGGCCCTTAGCCAGATTCTTTATAGAGCCTCTGATATTATGAGGAAAAGAAATCTATATGAGGAAGTTTCAGGAGTCTCCAGCTGTCTGCCTGTGGGCTACATGAGCTTGTGAAAGGGTTTTGTTTGGAGTTTTATTTCATTTGATTGTCTACAGCCTTCTAGTGTCATCCATTCCCTTTATGTGTTGGGATCCCAAGAAGGTGGCTGCCCTTTTGGCTCTCGTTTAGATGTTACAGAGGTAGCAAGAACTTGGGCTCTGTCCTCTGGAGTTAGACAAACAGGGTTCTGGACCCAGCTTTCGTACTTCAAGGGCTGTGGCTGTAAGCACTTTGTCTTTCTGAGTCTCGGTTTGTCCAGTGGGGTTAGTCAGGGAACATACTCCACACGTTATTTGCTATGTATGTATGTAAAGCGCTTTTGTGAGAAATATTAGGAATACTAAAAAATCTTAATAGTTGCTTGTTGTTTGTGTGTTACTTCCCCATCACAGTTTGCAAAGTGGGGTGTCCATCGTGCCCCATCCCGATTCTTTATCTGCCTCAGTGTACCAGTCCCCGTTTTGCCAATGGCTTGAACTTGGGATCTTCAGAGGGTTGCCTTTGGGCACTTGGAGCTGCCTCCCCTTCCCTGAGAGCCACAAATGCTTTGGAGTTTCCACTCCTACACCCCAGCCTTAGTTTCTGC
The DNA here is from genome assembly GCF_012274545.1 of Fukomys damarensis. Lineage (NCBI taxonomy): Eukaryota > Metazoa > Chordata > Mammalia > Rodentia > Bathyergidae > Fukomys > Fukomys damarensis. Next base: position 35,673,249 of record NW_022900919.1, on the reverse strand, counting down.
AGCCACAGACAATGGGACTGGGCTGCAAATGCCCAGCTTCTTTGCCTTGGTACACAACACACTCTGAGGTTTAAATATGTTCTAGAGCTCCCTATGGGTTCTTGCCAAGGCTGAAAATTTGCCAGGAGTCTCAAGCCTTGCTGAAATTCTCTTTCCTGCTCAGTATTCCTGTCTTGGCTCCATCTGATGGCACTTACTGAATCCATGAATCTTTGCAAATGTATACCTCATAGAAACCTAAGCAACTATGGAGAGTATTGATTCATCCCCTCAAAATATCCAATGTAGGAGTCCCATTTTATAGTGGTGGTAATGGAGGCTCAGGAGGCCTCATATCTTGCTGGAGTTCTCTTGCTGTGAAACAGCAAGACTTCTGCCTCTGGTTGTTCTAACTGTGGAAGGAGACACCTGTCTCCAAACCATTCATCTCTATTTACTACAGTTATTTATATGAATAAGAGAAGGCTAAAGTGGATGATCTTACCAGGCATTTGGAACTGAGGAGGGAGAGAAAACTGGAACCAGGTTAAAGAAAAGGGCCAAAAATCTCATCACAAAGATTGAGTCCTGTTGCTTTTGAAACCACATAACAGAGAAATATCTCTGATAGCAGCAAGAAAGGGCTAAGCAAGAGGGAGGGAACCTGAGGGCTATTGTATTTCTCCATGCTGGGTACACTGCAGCCTGCTTGATGCTGGCATTGGCTTGCTTCGTGCTTAAACTGGTTATTAAAGTCTAGACGCAACATAAAAGCACATAAATTGGTTCCAGCCATCTCTAGTAAAAACTTCAACTGGAGCTGGGAAGTGATTGGAACATCTCTTGGTGTAATTAAAATTGACTCTTAGAGTTTCTTTAGCTTAATTGGTAACACTTTCTTTGGAAGTTGGTGAAAGCATCTTGCTGGGAAGGTTAAATGCATTTCTGTGTATAAGATCAGAATTCAAATATAGTTTTATGGACACATTTACAGTTATATTCTACCCGGGTGGTCTCTTTCCCCCTGTATCTTTTCTATTTAAGATTTATGCTGTCATTCACCACAGTCTAAATGTGTTTTGATAAAGAGAAAAAAAATGAACCGTTGCTGACGCATTTCAAACAGAGGGTTGGTAATATTTTGAAGCTTTCAGTAAATTGAACTGCAGTTTGGCTTAACCCATCCTCCTTTTTTCCCTCAAGCCTTTTACTTGGAGTCTAGTGCTTAAACTTTGTTTGTCATCCAGAAATTGTTAAGTAGCTACTACTATTTAGCTGGGTCCAGAGGCAGGAAGACAGGCACTTTTCTGAGATGGTCGAACCCTTGCTGTGGCTGGAACTACAGGCCCCCCATCATGTGGAAATGTGTTTATGCATATGAAGGACTTCACATGTGGTGCAACTTTTCTTTTTTTCCTTTTGCGTCTTGAGGGTCTGGTCTATGTAATAGATTATGACAGTAGAAAAACTGCTGTTTTAAATTTTTGGAGAGTGATTGTGGTTGATGCTTCAGGTCCCTGGACTGTCCTTAATTAAAATACGATGATGCAAAATTAAGACCTGCTTAATTTTACCTTTGGGAGCATCAACTCTCCTTAATTCTTGGAGTTGTGCTTTCATTCTTGTCTACCAATCTATTTCTGTCCATCCTGCAATGGAACAGAAGAACACACCATTTTATATCAGTTCAGTGTTCACGGGAGAGTGAGTTGGTTGGTGAAACAATGTTATGAAGATCACGAAGGAAATAAAAGTCACTTGATCCTATGATCCAAAAGCAAAAACTACTTATATTTAGGTGTTCTCCCTAATATTTACCTACAGACATATATATTTTTGTATAATTGTAATTCTTATGATATAGATACAAATTTAAACTGGGAATCTTTTAAATATGGTTAACATTTTACTCTACGTACTTGTTATAGAACATTTAAAACATAGAAAAATATGCAGGTTGAGTATCCTTTATTTGAAATGATTAGAACTAGAAGTGTTTCAGGTTTTAGTTTTTCCTCAGATTTTGGACTATTTGCCTAGACTTTGCTGGCTGAGCACTACTAGTCAGAACATCCAATATGCAAAATGCTCTGAAATTTTTTGTGTCCATGTCAGTACTGAAGATGTTTTGTATTTTGGAGGATTTTAGATTTTGTATTTTTGGGTTAGATGCTCCACCTATAGTATCATTGCTCAAAGATAATGCCTATTAACATTTTAATGTTATTACTTCATATTTTATACATATATTACTTTTATTTCCATAACTTTATTAGTTATACATATACATTTTATTTCCTGTGTTTTATTTCATGATTTTATGCATATGTACTATTATAAATCTAATAAATGGTTATGTGATACAGCCCACTAACAGGTTATACTTTGTTTTAATAGTTTATTAAAAATAATGTTATATAATATATTTGTTTTGCTCTAGTGCTGTAAATGGTCTGGATAATTATAAATTCAGTTTTTTTGTTTGCTTTCTGCATCTAGGATTATTTTCTCCCCATCAATCTCCAAAATGAAATTATATGATCAAAGGGAATGAGAGCCTTTAAGGCTTTCGATAATAGTGCCAAATGGCTTTCCAAAGCACATTATCAATTTACAGTCCTACTAGGAACAGAAAGGGCTACTGCCATGGTTTATTTTTAAATTTCTCTGTTATTCTGATAGAAACATGGCATTTTGTTTAGTTCACACATCTCTGACAGTCTAGCTCTGTCTCTTCTCAATGGAATCATCTGTCCTCCTCCTTTATTCACTTAGTAGTGGAATTTTTGAGCTTTGAAAAATATTGATCTCCCTTAGCTATTATACATGTTATAGGAATTAAATATATTTTGATCTTTAGTTGTTTTTACTTGCTTCTTGGAAGAGGAGTGTTTGGTTGTTTTGTAGTCTAGGAGATGTGAATGCAGACACCATTTCTACTTACTGTGGGGAGCATGAGGTGATGCTATAACTGTTTTCTCAGGTACAGACCTGCACCCAGCTCTCACACAGTGATGCCTCCTCCATGTCAGGGTCCATCCAAGATTGTGCCTGCATCCACTTTGCTTATGGAAATGGAAATTCTGTGTATTCTTCAAGGCCTAAGTCACACATAACTGTCTTTTCCAATTTCCTCACCTTCTAGTGATGTTTTCTTTTTAATAACCCTGAAACTCTGTGCTTGAGTAGAGGGAGAGCCCTTCCCAGGATCTACAAATGAAGATTTTTGTGCAATTTTATTTTTTCATAGAACCACCAATGAAGATATTGAAGATGGGTAGAAAAAAAATAGATAAGACAAAGAGATTTCCTACAAAAGAAGAGCAAAAGGAGTAGTTGGCTGCATTTTTTGAGTCTCTCACAGACAGCTGTGGAGGCATGTGTGTGCACGTCTGTGTGTATATGCAAGTGTGTTAGCAGAGATCCTACGAAAAGCAGAGCCTGAGGCAAGGATTTATGCACAGGAGGTTATTTTGGTGATGATCCCAGGGAGCAGGAATAAGAGACTAGAGAGAGAAAATCAAGGAAGAAAGGAAAGCTGATCTCAGGATGCACTACTGAGTTGGCTTTTGCTGGGCAACTTGGGCTCAGTACAGAGCTCCAGTAGGATTATCTTTTGAGAAGCAGAGAGTATGATTTCCTGGTTCCCAAACCTCATGGTGCCCCATGGCTGTTAACCATTTCACCCTTCTGGGTTTATAGAAGTATCAGAATGGCTGATTGGATTCTTTTTGGTGTCCCTTGTGCAGGTTTCAGAGAAAGTTTCAGACTAGCAAGGGAAAGGTATACAGTGCAGGTGAAGTGAGGGTCTGTCATGTTATATGCCATATATCTGCTCCTGCAGGAACTGGGGTGGAAGAGTTGGGGTGTTTTGTAGGTGAGGATCAAGAGGGGTAAGCACAGAGTGCGTGTATTATAAATGATATTCTGCATTTAATGTGGTTCATTTAAAACCTGTGAATGCAGTATTAATTTACTCTAAATCTGATTTTTTTCCTCTTGAACCCACATCCCACTTTCTTTCAGTAGCAGTATCACCTTATTCACTTCCCCGCTTCCCACCTCCTCCAGGTCTGCAATGAGAACATTGCTTTTCCCCAACCAAAAGCTTTGGTTCGCAGGTAGACATATGATGCTGTCAGAACCAAGAGAACCAAGCAAGACTTTTCTGGGATTATTGGGGACAAATTATCTGTCTTTGCTGCCAGAAAAATAGAAGTTTATCTCTTCTTGGACTTTTGGCTAAGATCAAGGGCAGAAAAATTTAAGTCTGTCATTTCAGGAGTATCATTTAGAGCTTGAAAAAGAAATGAACAAAGTGGAAACTAAGGATGGATTGTTTGAATTCCTTGTTTCAGTCATCCATGGAAGGTTTTAAGTACCCTACCCAGTCAAGTAGTTGTTTCTTGTTTCTGCAGAAGTAAGTTTGACAGGGGATGGCAACCCTTAAAACACAGAAAACTATATAGGCTGAGTATCCTTTATTTGAAATGACTAGGACTAGAAGTGTTTCAGATTTTAGTTTTTTCTAAAAAGAGGCCAATTTCATTAGTTACTTTTCTCTCATTGCTAAGACAAAATATCAGACACCCCAAGTTAAAGGGGAAGGGGTTTATTTGGCATACAGTTCATGGAGGTTTCAGTCTGTAATCAGTGGACCTAAGGCAGGGAGGATAAACAGGCAGGGCAGAGCCGGAACAACACGGCATGCACGAGGAAGCAAAGGTCACAAGAGAGTTGACAGCATCCCTGCTCCTTTTGTCTTATTCGGACTATGTAGGGCAGGTAGCACTCACACCCTTAATCCTAGTGCCATGATGCATTGCATCATGAGTCAATTCCAGCTTCACACACTTAGATCAAGCCTATGAACACCTGAGGCTCCGGGGGCACCTCTGGACCCAAACCATAACACCAATAAATACTTTTAATTTATTCCCATTTATGATCAATCTTCATTTTACTTAATTCATTTATGTGTTCAACCAAATAACAAGTGACATGTGCTTATTGTGTGCCTTGTGCTATGAAAAAGTTCGGCTTCTAGTTGTATGGAGAAGAAACGAAACATAAATAAAAGTTCAAGTGTACTTGAATATTCCAAAACACAGAATATATTACCTTTTATTTTCTTCCTAGATTCCATATAAAGAAAACATGTAATATTTATCTTTCTGAGTCTGGCATATTTCACTTCACATGATGATTTCTAGAATTCTCAATTATGCTGCAAACGACATGATTTTGGAACATATCACCTTTAAGTAGGCACAGCTTTGAGTAATAGCTGAATTGTCAGAAGATGTAGAAGGAAATTTGGACCCAACACTGAATGGATTTGTTCTTTATTTCAAAAAGATACTTATCAATATCTCATTTCAAAACAGTTGGGCTGTTGGTTTGTCCTCCTCCCCGCTGGATCCAAAAAGACTGCAATGTAGGTGAGTACATTTTAAGTTAATTAGCTGCAAAACGTACACCTAACAGACCTCATTGAAATCTCTCATGAAAGTGGAGTTTGGGTGGGGAAAAAGCTTTGAAAAATAACCACATAGCTCACAGATTGTGGAGAACTCTGACAGTCAAATTGGGTGGCTAGGGTACCCTAAAGAAGCAAAGTTTCAAGATAATGTAGCATTTAAAAACTTTTTAACATAAGCTATTAAGTTTTTCCATCACTGGCTGATACAAAGTAAAATGAGGTGGCACTTTAAGACACAGCAGCTTCAGACTAAAAAAAAAAGCGTGAAAGGGTATGTTTCATATGGCTAAATCAGTAGCAAAAATATGATTTTCTTTCAAGGATGCAAGAGAGCTCTTAAGTCATCACTCAACATCAAGGGGCACAGGAGGACCCTTCTGTGAGCAGTTGGGAAAGATACCTTTTGTTGAAAATGTATATCTATGTTAGTAGTTTTCTAGAAAAACGGTCTCTTCATATGCTCTGTACAATTAGTGTATCAGTTATGAATTGATGCAATAATGCAACTTAATGAATACCCCCGTCAGAAGTAGGTGCTAAGTATTTTTGCTTATAAACCTATGGGTTGCGTGCAGATCTGACCTGGGCTTGGAAAGGCTTACTTGTGTGCCTGTTACCAGCTTGAGACCACATGGGTGACTTTCCTGAGATTGCCTAGACTCCCCTACATGTCTGAGACCTCGACTGGGTCAAGCAGCTTCTCATTCTTGAGTGCTCCAGACAGAGTCTGCTCCACGTGAAGCACAGGGGCAAGAGATAAATAAAAACAATAACCTTGCTTCAGGCTTTTGCTCCCATCACCTTTGCTGATATGTAATTGGCTGAAACAAGTTACATAGTTGAGTTTGGGGACATGAGGTGACCTTTGTTTCACTCTATACCCAAGTGTGAAAAAATCAGGGAAAAGTAAAGAATCGAGAACAACTTTGTAACCTGCTGAATACACTTGTTAGCTTATGTACAGCTTATTGAGATGAGCATTCGTATAATTGGCTTGATTTGTTGGCAGATAGACCACATAATTCCTGACATTCCTGAAGAGTAAAGATACCCACAGCCAATTCTTGGTCAAATTGGCTCTCTTCCAAACATATGGGGCCCTTCTTTTCTCTGCATAAATAATTGAATATTTTGGTTCATTTTTGGTATTCTATAAAAAGGAAAATAGACTTTGGATGACCTGGTTCCTTCTATGAAGCTTAGATTTCCCCAGCTGGAAGCTATGTATACCTTTCCTGTAAGCTTAGTTCTGGCCTATACTTTCCACTGTCTTCGTTGAAAAAAACTCAAGGTTTTATACAGTGTTCTCATCTATATATTATATAAAGCTTTTAAAAGGATGATTTATTGGGGTTTGAATAGTCTAGAGAATTGCAATTGACTTGTTAGAGATTCTATTATCATTTGACTTTGTTTTCTGATATTATAGATTTATGCAACACTTGGCTTTTACAAGTCCTGGAAGTTTTATTTCAAGTCAATCTCAGGTCTGGGGAGTTAGCTCAGTGGTGCCGCCTCCTGACTCTCAAGCACAAGGTCACGAGTTTGATCCCCAGAACCCCCCCTCCCAAAGCCAACAAATAAATCTCAAATGCTTTTGTTCCCTGTCTTTATGGATTCCAGCTCTGAAAAGTGGTTGATAGATTTGAGGCATGGAATCAGGCCTTACATCTACCAACTGAATCTGGCTAACTGCTAGGAGTTTGAAAGCAGGTATCGTATTTGTGAAACCAAATTCTTTTTTTCTTTTCTTTTTTTCAGTACCAGGGATAGAACTCAGAACTTTGTGCTTGTGAGGCAGGCGCAGTACCACTGAGCTAAATCCCCAGCCCACCAATTCAATTATTTTCAGCCTCAGCTTTCTGCCTGGTAAAACAGGTGCCACAATGCTCTTTCCACAGTATTGTCATGGTGGTTAAATGAAGTGTAACACTTGTCAACTCTTTTTCCTGGTGCTTTACAAATAGGATGTACCAATAAGTAGGGCTGAGCTTGCTTTATGATTTTATTTCCTGTGCATTGTCATCAACGACATTCTTGAATACCAGCTTCCTGCTATGCAGCACCTTGCTCAGGCTGTTGATGGTAGCATATAATGGTCGATGTAAGACATTCTCAAAGGACAGCTGGGTCTGGGAGATGGGACCAGGAACGACAGGCAGATGGTGTATGCGGGAGACAGAGTTGTGTTCTGCTCTTGTGGAAGTTTCATGGGTCTCTTCCCACTGTGACCCAGCTGCTCCTCTCCCACCTCAACTCTTCTGTAGGCCTCAACTAGGCCTCCATCTCCTTTGAAAGAGCCTTCACTATTTGTCAGGATGGTATGAAGGACCAACTATAAGAATCAGTGGTTCTCAACTTTGGCTAAACAAGAGAATTGCTTGGAAATCTTTAATAAATGTTCCTGCCTGGGCCCTCCTTTAGGAATTCTGAGCTCTTGCATGAGGCTGGAAGACATTGTGTTAAGTGAAAAAAAAAAATCAGGCACGGGGACAAATATTGCATATTTTCACATATGTGTCAAAACTAAATAAAAGTTGATCTCAAACGTAGAGCCCAGAACATGAATAATCAGAGGCTAGGAAGTGTGGGGATGGAAAAAGGATGCTACAGAGGTGCAGCTAGACAGGAGGAAAAGCATCTAGTGTTTAATAGCACAGTAGGGTAAGCATGGTTGACAGCAAGCAATGCACTGCATATTTCAAAATAGTTAGGAGAGAGAGTTTTGAAAGTTTCCAACACAATGAAATGATAAATTTTGAAGTGATTGGGTTTCTGTGACTTGGTCACTCTATATCATTTATGTATTGAAGTGTCACAACATGTCCCACACATTTGAACAATATGGGTCAATTAAAATAAACAGGGTGTGAGGCCCAGGGTTTAAATCCTAGTACCACCAAAAGAAGAAAAGGTAAACATTTAAGAAATAAAAACTCTAAACAAGCAAACATTCTGACTCACTTCATCTGATATGTTTGTTACTTTTCTCTTCTTGCTGAGACAAAATACCCGACACCCAAAGTTAAAGGGGGAGAGGGTTTATTTAGCTCACAGCTTGCAGAGGTTTCAGTGCATAATCAGCTAACTCCAAGGCAGAGTAGTACATGGCAAAGGAGAAACAGTGCATGGTGTCCATGCCTACGTGGTAGCAAAAGCAACAAGGTACTTAACAGTGTCGTTCTGCCCCTTTTATCTTATCCAGACTACTCAGGGTGGATAGCACTCATACCCTTAATCCTAGTCCTCTCAGGCCTAGCATTGCACCACGAATCACACCTTGTGGTTTCAGCCACCTCTGAAATAGCCCCGGCTTAATTGCATGAGGCTTTGGGGGACATCTAAACACAAGCCATAACCCAGGCATCATCAGCATTTAATAAAGTTCCCCATGCTCTGCTAAAGTGCAGCTGGGTGAGCACTAAGGAACCATGCTCTCTTAGTGCCTTTGCAAGATTTTTATTTTACTCTTCACAGTGGTCCTACTTCTTGTGACTTGTGACTACAGGCCCCATCCTGTAAACATTTGAAAGAGGTTTGTTTTTTTTAATAGAAAACCAGCAATCTCTGGTGAATAAGCTAATGACTTTATTAGGATGTGCCTTGGAAAGTGATTTGTACTCTTCCTGAGCTCTCATGTTTGCTTTCAGAGGTATTACAGTGAAGTGAAGAGTCTCAAGTTAGGACTTGAGAAATCTGAGTTGGAGTTTTATAAATATCACTAGTTAGTTAATGTGACTTTGGCCAAGGTCTTAAATTCTGAATTTCAATGGCATTAATTTCATTATTTCCTTTCTTGCCCTCTAAAATATTCTGGGATGATGTATGGAGTCGATACCATTGGGTCTTTCCCTACTTGGCAGATGAGGAAACTGAGCCGATGTTTTTGGAAGTGAAGGGCAACTGGTGTGCAGACCTAAATAGCCCTTTCTCTTCCCACTCCCATGCTTTTGCTTCCTACATTATTCAGAGGCACGTGTACAATGGATGTCTCATCACAGGGACAGTGGAGCAATCCTGAGAGCCTGTCCGTAACCTTCTCTATTCTGTGGGCAGTTGCATATCTGACCTTCTTTTGACCTTCTTTGAGCATGGAGTTAGAGAGGAGGGGTGAGAGAGACTGTCTAGATGTTTCTCAAATGTGTGTTCACTTCTTCCTGGCACACAGCTTCTAACTGACTTTTCCTAGCTGCTGCTACATGTGGTCACTGATTGAGTTCTGGCCAATGGAACGTGGGTGGAAATGATGTGTGCTCCTTTCAGGCCCTCAAAATCTCCCAGGGGCATCCTCTGTGGGTCCCCAAAGCTGTTCTCTTCATCATAGAAGTGGTGGGTTTGAACATGGTGAAGTAAAGAGATAAAAAGAGCCTGGATCTCAGAATTAGAGCTGGAGGAAGAGCTACTGGATCCAGAAAACATGTAGAGCATGAGAACATGAACAAGAAACAAAACCCACCTCCTATTGTTGAGTAAGCCTCTGAGATTTTCAGCTTTGCCTTCTTTCTTTCTTTTTAAATGACACTGACTAAATTTGGAGGAACAGGAGAGGACTGGGGGTTTGTGGGAGTGAAAAAAACTTGGGTGGTACGAGGCTGGCTCTGTGGTGGCCCTCATACTTCAGAGGTTTCTGGGGGGCTCAGCTCAAATCTCATCTTTCTTTAGCTCCCTCTTTTGCTGTATGCCTCACTGCCTTATAGGTTCTACCTGAGAGCTGTCCCTAACACGTGCCTTATAAATCATACATGGGAGAATTGCCATCTCAGGCTCTGTCTAATGGGAGCCCAGTGGAAGCCATTCTTCCACTGGAATGTAAGTTCCCGAGGGCAGGGATGGACTTTGTGTCATCTTCCACTGCATTTCAAGTTGGCAAAGGAACAAATGGGAAAGTGCCTTACATGTGTAAGTCACCAGACATGCTGGATAAACCTACGGAAATATAAGTCTATCCTTTCAAGTCTTATGCAAAGGTAATTGTTTTCTATATACCTGTAAGATTTATCACCATGTTTTCTTAATGTGAAACAATAAAAAGACATTCCTTTATTTAGTGGCCCTGTTTTTAAATTCAAGGGAGATTTAATTGTGGAAGTGATTTTTTTAAGACAATATTTTTTTCCTCTGATCAGTTCTTTATATGATTATTTTTCTGAAAAGGAGGCATCTGAGACAATTGGTTTTTGGAGGAACTTTTTTGCATAGATTATAAAAGATAGCTGGGCAGCCAAAGCAAAGAACATATCCACTTTCAAGACCTTTTAAATCCAAACATAATTCTTTTAAAGAAGGCTGTTCCAGACAATGTAGGCTTCCTTTGAAAGACCTGCTTCTGGTGCAAGAGAAGTGGGGGCTCCTTCCGTGTTTGTTGCGGAACGGTACCCTTTGCTGAGCAGTGGGAGAGAAGCGGTGAAGAGCGTGCAAAAAGCGATTGCTTTAAGCGTGTTGCCTTTTCCTTTCATATTTGTAACAAGATCCTATTATTTTGAAGCAATGGGGTCATTTAAGTGTGCCTGGCTGGAGGTTTGCTATTTTCCTCTATTCTTTCCTTTAAATCTTTTTGTCAACCATGTTCTCCTCGACTAGCAGAGCAGCTGTCGGGTAGTTATAATCCCATTAAAGAGGCCTCTATATGTTCAATAATATATTTATAGAGAAATTAGTCACCTGGGGTAGTGGGATGCTTTTTCTGTTTGGACATATTGTACCCCAGAAAAGCAGGACCAACCCCTTCTTGTTAGATAAGGCTGCTGCCTTTGTCGCTGCTGCCATATTGGCTGAAACCGATTAGCAATTAACATGGAACATGCCTTTCTCTGTTTGCAAAGCCCCCTTAATCTTTTGCACTGATCATATTCCTCTTGAGCTTTCATGATAAAGTTGAGATTATAGAAGTGTCTGGGTGTATGGGGCTTATAGTATTAGATGAAAATATGATAGGCATTAAACGACTATCCTGGTAGGAAGGACAGGGAATTTAACCACAAAGACTTTCTAAACCTGCTCAGGAGCATTTGAGCAGTGTCCTAAAATTAGTAGGGCATCTTCCCGCAGACTCTTTTCTTTTTTCTAAAGAGTTTTAAATTCTTGCCATCTGAGCTCAAGTCTAATTATATTCTCCTAAGAGGAAGCAGAAAGGCAAATCCTTCTCCTGCACTTGGGCAGTTAAGGGGCTAATTGCATGGGACTTCCTTGCACAGAAATATATTAGATTATGAAATGGATTAATTAATATAGGTACATATTAGATTATTAAACTATCCACTATTAATGAGTTGAGGTTTAGTTTTTGGAAACTCACCATGTTTTGCAAGCTATACAACCTGGTACTTTTAAATCAAGCTTTATAAATAAAGAAGGTGACCTTGAAGTTGATCCATATAACACAGCACTTCCTTTACGAAATTTCTCTTCTTATTTTCTAAGACCTGATTGATATTTGAGATACTCAAGGCTGACCTCAAAAGCTCTCACTGTTAATACCTCACTGGTTTAGGATTATGGAAATACGTGGATCAAGAAAGAGAAAGCCACTCATTTGCTGCGTGGTGATGGGTCTCTGAGTGCTGGTGGGAAGTTCTAAATACAGAAACAAACCACAAAAGCAAAATTCCAGGTTGCAGCTGTTGATTTCTACCTTCAATACCAAGTAGGTGGCATTCAGGAAAATTCTGATCAAATTTGCAGAGCAGTTCATCAGATTTCAATAAAGGTTAGAAAAGATAAGAGAAAGAAAGAAAGAAAAAAGCCCAGCGATATTTATACAACAAACAGAAACTTCCTCAGCTGTTTGGAGTTACTCGAACATCAAGTTTAAAGTGTAATTCAGAATGCATTGCAACTTCATGGATGGTGAAGACTTGGCTGGGGCCACAGGAAAGAGGAAACCATTCCTAGAACCAGTTGGGGCATTTTTGTGGGAGTGTCTGCTTGGTCGGTCTTGCCCACTAAATGCCCACTGAGTGCTCAGCCCTCTGACAAGAGCATGGATGAGAAGCACTGCCTTGTGTTTGTGAAATGAAGAATTCTACTTGTCTTTGAGGTGCTGAGCTGCTCTCAAATTGTACCTTGGCTTTTGCACAACATTTGTCCATCTACGTCACTGGGGATGACGTGAGACCCGTGAAACTACAGAACATAGAGTAGACTTGTAGGTGTTTTCCTTAGCAGTCAGGGCTTTGATTGCAGTTTTTCTAGAGGTTGTCTCATGGCTTTTTAAAAAAGAGACTGTGAAGTTCCATTTCTGACCTCCCTGAAGTGTGGATTTCACGCTGAGCTGAAGATCTGAGCTCCAGGACATTGAAGCCTGTTGAAAGCTTTATCTTCTCACCTTAAGGTTTCTATTGGGTCTTCTTGGGATTTAGAGGCTTATGTGGTGTTTTTTTAGCCAGAAATGTTTGCACTCTTAGTTGTCAGAAATAAGCAAGAGCCATGTCTTTACCTTTTGAAAACAGTGTTTAAGCAAATGTTAATTTGGAGTGAGGGACAGTGCAGACAGCTCCGGTGTCAGCCGAGAGTAGGCAATCTTGTGCTGAAAAAGAAAGTTGTATAATTGTGAGAGATACATCTGTTGCATCAGGAAAGAAGCTGCCATTGAAAATAAACCCTGATACCCAGAGACATGAGTGGAGATAATTCATATGGTCCCCTTTTCTCGCGTTCACATTTCTTTGGGAGGTCAGGATGGGAGATGGTTGTGGGGAATCCTCTTAAAAACCCACAGGACTTCCCAGTGCTAGCTGAGTAGCCACCCATAACCCTATCTTGTCTTATCTAGGCTTTTCTCACTGGCTTGCTAAAGGTATTTGAAAACAAACAAGTGAGAAAACTTCCCAAGACACAGTTGCACTCCACTCTAACACTTGCTGGGACAATAGACGAAAGCTGGTCCCTCTCTATCACTTTCCATGGTTGAGTATTCTAACAGCCTTTCTCTGGAATTCAGGAGTGAGATTCTACACAGCACTGTCAAGTGCTGTGGCCAGAACTTTTGCCTTTGCCACAATTTTAGAGGACTATAGTTTTGGATAGAGTTATAAGGTGGCTCCTTTCAAGTACAAGTACAGAGGGAAGCTCATGGGCTAATGGAGAATGTCCCTGCAATTAACATGGTTCTTTTCAATTCATAATAATCACATGGGGAAAACACATCTACATGCATGGAATGATGAGTGCAGAAAGCTATCCATCCTGGCAATGTTTGTAACTAAGTCTGGGAACAACTCTGAATGCCTACCAATAAGGGAACTGGATAAATTTGGCATAGTATAGGGTATTATGCAATGGGTAAAAAGAATGAGGTAGGGGCTGGGGATTTAGCTCAGTGGTTCTGCCACCTGCCTCACAAGCACAAGGACCTGAGTTCGATCCCTGGTACCAAAAAAAAAAAAAAAAAAAAAAAAAAAGAATGAGGTAGAGGTAGATACTTATTTACTGACGTGACTATTTGTGGAGATGAGCAAGACCAAAGGAGAAGCAGGAATCTTGTGCCTCATAGACACAAGAGGGCAAATATGAGAAAAGGTGTATAGAAAGAAAAGTAAAAAGAACATGCTACGTGGAGAAATGTAACAGAAATTAGAAGAAAATGAAAGAGAAAAAAAGCAGGTAAAGAGTTTTACTACTATTGGTTGGAAGATTTGATATACAAACTATTATGAGATGTGTTGGAGTTTGAGAGATTTTTGAAAGACCTATTCAGAGGAGTTGGTTTGGTGATCAGACTTTTCAGAGAAGAGCAAATGCAAATGTATCCTACCAGTTGCTCTAAGAGGAAGCATCTGGGGGTATTTAGGGTCTGGAATCTTGGAAGGACTGAGAGTTCGCTTACTTTAAAATTTTAAGTTTTTTTTTTTCAATTTAGTCATCAAAACTATAAGTAATAGGGATGAACTTCTTCTCAAATAAAGATGTTTTCTGAGTGGTGTACTTTGAAAATCTCAATAGATGAGCAGAAAAATGCCATGCCTCAGCTTTTTCCATTGGCCCTACTTCTTTTGGGGCCAAGAAGCAGGAGCTAGTATTCTCTTTCCATCATGTTCTATAGTGAAAAAAAATGCAGCAAATGTAGCATTGCTCCTTCAAAGATTTGAAATTAAGAAAAATATTTTGGGGTTGGAAACTTGGGAGCCATGTGCTGTGCTGATCTGTCTGTCCAAGCCCAAAAATTCCAAAGAGCTTGGAAGAAAACATGACAAACCTTCCTGTAGCTTTGGTCTTGGTTAACTGTTCATCCTTCAGGACAGACTTCAAGGAAGCCTCTTTCTATTTTAATTTTTTAAGATTGTGACTATTCTCCAAAAGTGTACAGTAGGGAAATCATTATAAAGTTAGGTTAAACGTCAAGTTTATTTTTATGGCCATGTTATACAGTGATACCTTGGTTCATGCACTTAATTTGTTCTGTGATTTTGGAAATGATGGCATGTTTGTGTTTGTGTGGGAAAGGTAGCTGTGGTCATGTTTGTCACCCAACGCAGAATTTGCAAACAAAAACATAATTTTGCCATATGCTTCTGTTTGCCAACCAAATTGTTTGAGAACAAAAGTGTTTGTGAACCCATGTATCACTGCGTTTCCAAAGGCAATGATCAAGGAGCAAATGGAAGGACTGGAAATTCCTTTGGAACCATTTAGAATAATTTATGGGCAATCAAGTTGGAGTTGGGATCTTCTAATCATGAATCTATCATCTATGCCTCCCTTACAAAAGGATGAACTTGAAAGGAGATAATTGTGGGTTTTGATCGATTATTTCTAGTCCTTCATGTTAATTGGGGACCATAATAGAATCAGCCAATTTCTAATATCTGAAAATCATAGCCAGCTCTAATACAAGTGGATGACTACATGAAAAGCATTATTTCTATGCTCCGAGACCTGCACTGGACATTCTATACATATTATCGCATGCATTCCTCATCCAAACACATGACCATTGTTAGTTTCATTTTAACTTCCACACACATGCAGTCTTGTCCAGGAGGCTCTGAGATGTGGACACATCAAGCAGAAGAGCTGGTGCCATTTCTTTACGGTATTGTATAAGTGTTGACTGATCTCCTAGGGACTCTAGAAGTACCCTGCAGAAGGAAAATGACTTCAGCTGGAACGGATCTGGAAGGCTGAAGGGTTTTGGCAAAACCAAGCCGCAGGGAAGTACCCTGGAGACCCCAGTGAGTGTTCCTCTTGAAAGAAGGAAATATCACAAGAGGCACAGCCTGTTCTAGGGTATGTGCGGCGTCTGAGACTAGCGCATAACCTTGTGCTGGCACGTGGGGATACTTGGGAAAAAGGCAATTGTTGCAAATTAGAAAAGGGAGTCGTGCACTTGAATTGCAGCATCTACTGGAACTTCCTATGGTGCTGAAAATGCCCTATATCTGTGTGGTACAACAGAATGTTCACAGGACACTTAGAGCCACTACACAATCAAAGCGAGGCGAAGGTGATGGAGGAACTGTAATTTAATTTTGCTTCAATGTAAATATACTTAAATAAATAATAAATAAATAAGTTTAATTACATTTGTTACATGAAATAAACAAATTTAGATCCGCTTACATCTTCACTGAAATCTTCTCATCGGTCTAGTGACGGTCCCAGCTAAATGCTTTAGTACCTACAGTGCTGTGGGATCCCCACAACTAAGCACAGCTCTAAAGGCAGAGTTCAGGGATGTAGACGGCAGTGGAGGCAGTGTATGGAGGGCGAGACATCAAAGTGAAGACAGCTCCAGTCAGATTAGAGCTGGATATGAGTCACTTTAAGGACTGGGCTTGTACAAGGAAAGGGAGATGTAGGGTTGGCAAAATATGTGCCTTGAGGACCCTATTTTTACCCACATAGCAGAGAATTTTGGGACAAAGCAACAACCAGGTTCATTACTCTTCAGAATGCGTAGGCCCCACTTTGGTATGCAGCACACTGTGTGTGTTCAATAAACGTTTTGGGTAGATGCATGGAAACATGGGAGGTAAAGGGACTCATTTGAGATAATTGGATCAGTAACTGCTGCCTCAGTAAATGCGGCATTAGCAATGCAGTGGCTTTCAATAAGGACCTTTCTTATCCTCACTCCGAGGTCAGGATCTTAGCAGTGTGGCCCATGTCTTGGGAACTCAGATAGAGGCTCAGGTTAAAGGGGCAGCAGCTACACAAGAGAAATTCTCACTGTACAGGTGACAGAAGCTCAAGAGAATAAGCCGAAGCTCATGAGGTCCCCTAAAACATGTCCCTAGAGCCACCATTTGCCACCACCACCCACATTCCTTTTCATAAAACATATGTTTACTCTGAAACCAGCATTCAGGGCTGGGGAGGCACACTATGGCTACAGTGCAGGAAGGACAGCTCTGAGGTCAGAGGGCCCAGGGAAAGGTGAAGGACTGTGCTTCGGGTTCAATCTTCCATAGTCATTTAGTGAGCCAGGGTCAGACGGGGAGTTCATATTACAGTTTCGTCCAGTTCCATAGACTACGTTTTTCTGGTTCTCCAAATACTTCACATGTATGATCAAAGAGAGTTTTACCATCCATGGATTTCTATTCTCTGAGACTGATGTTATGTTTCCATCCTTTAGAAAATCTGATAGTCTGCTTTTAAAAATTTTGTTATTTATCTGACTGAATGATTGTCATTCTTGTGGTACTGGACTGTAGTCAATCCACATGATCTGGCTCTGTCACAGAGTTGGAGGTGTAGCCTCATGGAGGTTCAAAGAATCTGTTAGTCTGCAAATATTTTTGCCTTAATCATGAACCATCTCAGTTACTTAGGGCTTAGGATTCTGCTGCCAATGTCTGGAGCACAAGTGGGTGGAACCTGGGCCTTGGATTTGATTTTCTACTTTGAGGTTCCTTGCTGCTCTCAGAACCTACCACTGCTTTATTTATTTACCAGGCTCACTTAAAAAAATTACATACTGTAAAGTTCTCTTTAGTGTATGTTCCTGTGAAGTTTGATACAAGGTTAGTCAGACAGCCACCAACACAATCAAGACTCGTCAATGTATCCATCACCCACCAGCTTCCTTGTGCTGCTCATTTCCACACTTCAGACTTTTTTTTTTAGAAACTCCCACAAATGGAGTCAGAGAGTGTAACTTTTTAAATCTGGCTGATTTAGTCATCATAATGCACTCGAGACTCACCTATGCTATTGCAAGTATCAGCAGGACATTTCTTTGTCTCTGAACAACATTCCATTGTACGGATGCACTACTCTTGGTTTATTCATTTTGAGATTGGGAGTAATTTGTTCTTTTCTAGTTTTTGACAGTTATGAAAAGGCCACTATAAATATTGGTATATAGGTTTTATGTGAACATGTATTTTCATTTCTCTTGGATAAGTACTTAGAAGTACTTCAAAATGGGAGTACTGGGTTGTATGGTAATATATGTTTTATAGTTTTGAGAAATAGCCGTAATTGTTTTCTAAAGTGAACACCCTTCCCTGTCTTGGATTGTTACCAACATTGTTTAAGGGTTCAAGTATGTTCAGTATAGCTTTTTATTGCTTTATTTTCTTCTCTGTCACTTACTTCCCTATAGGAGTTTGCAATCTCAGACTCATCCATTTATTCAGACTGTTCTCTGCTTGTTTCCCAGTTTAAAAGAGGCTATTGCCTGGATCAATTTGCTGTAGAATAAAGTGCATTGTAGTTCTCTTCATAATGTAGTAAGTGTTAGTATTGGAGTTTAAATGTAGAGAATTTGAAATATTAATTTATAATTGATGTACTGAACATCCAAGGGAAATTTTTTTCTTGGCCTTCAGGCATTTCACATAAAAATAAAAGTGTTGATCTAGGCATATGTATAGTTTATATAAAAATAGCTTCTTAGACTTAGAAGCTTGTCACCATGGTTTCTGATACTCATCAAGCTGAATTTTGACTTTGGCTTTTTCAATACTGAGATCAGAAAATGATACTGACAACTTAAAGGACAAGAAGTTTATTTAGCTCATGGTTTTAGAGGATTCAGGCCATGTTTAGTTGGCTCTAAGGCAGAAACATCATTGTAGAAAGGTATGGCAGAACAAAGATCTTTAGTTCATGGCTACTTAGAAGCAGAACAGGGACCAGTGCCAGAAAGGAAGGGGCCAGGGAGCAAATAGTACTGAAAGTTACATCTCCATGACCCACCCAGAAGCACTTAGAAGTGTGCTTTACTAATCCCCTACGTGTCTCCCAAGCCAATCAAGTTGACAGTTAAGTTTAACCATCACAGAGCATCTTGGATAAGTCCTCCCTCCCCACCGGAGGAGCAGCCCTCAATCATGGATCGTCATAAAAAATAGATTGAATTGGTGTCCAAACCTCCCAGCTCTAAAAACTCTGAGATGTGTGGCTCTGTACCAGCTCCTAGAATTCTCCACTGAACTTAAATTCCAGTTGCCTACTGCAGCGACTTGTTTGATAACACAACTGTATTGGATGCCTTTCCCTCCCAGTAGACTTCTCCGCTCTCTTGGTGCTATCTCTTTACTTCTCAGATCTCTTACTTGAATGCAGTCCTAGATTCTATGTCTACTTTTTTTTTGAGAAACCAAGCTTAGATTAGCCTATTCTTCATTTCTCTCTTCAAATCCCTCTTTTGGTGGTTTGCATTCCTGACATCCAAGTGATTCACTCTTCAGGAACTGTGTCTAACATGGCTACCTGCCTTTCTGCTGTCATGTTTACTGGGGTAGAAAGTATGGCTGCAGGAATCACCTCTGTGTAGACTTCGGTATGTGTCAGACTATTCACAACTTCAGTTATGACACCTGCAAATGAAGAAGGGTTAAAACTTTCTAAATTTTATGGTTGTTTAATGGCCAGTATTAGTTTTCAGCATAAAGTTGGCTCTCTTCATTGTCTTATCACTTTATGGGCATTCATTTCTTTCATCGATGACCACTTTTCAAGAACATATATCAGGGAGTCAATCTGTTTTCTTTTTAATCTATGGTATTTGGGATTTCATTGACCTAAGAAAGTGACATGATGTATTTTTATTTCTTGTTTTGGTTAACTATTTAAAAAAAGAAGTAGTTATTTTCAGTGTTGCAGGTTAGGAACTTAAGCAAAAATAATAGAGTATTTCTTAAGCGCATATTGATGTTAGGTGAAAAAAGGAAAGCAGTGAGATAAATACACACATCCTATTTCTCCTTTGGACCCTGAGCATTATAAAAGAGAGAAGACTCAGAGCAAAACAGAATCTTAAAGTTGGAAACAACACAAAAGGTCCTTTAGTAACAACAATAATAATGGTTAATATTCACTGAATATTCAGGACAGAAAATGCCAGAAAGTGTTCCTAGTAGGTGACTTGTCCTCTGACTTTCTGATGTGGGTCCTGAAATCATTCGGATCATTTTTTCAGGTAAGGGAATGAGGCTGGACAAGTTAATTAACTTGTTTAATATCACATTGCTAAAAAGTGGTTTGAGATAGGAGTCAAACCCAGGGAGTTAGACACCAGCATTCCGATTAACCTCTGTACCATGCTGCCTCCTCACCAGCCTGAGTATTTCTGTCATGGAAAACTGATTATTTTCAAGACATTTTGTTCCTTGTTAAAAAATCTTAGTTCTTCATCTTGAGTGTAAATCAATTTTGAAGTTGCTTAAACTTTTTGATCTTAATTCTCCAAGTTTCAGAAAAGATTATTTATATATTTGCTTTGACAGCCTTCTAAGGTTTATTCCATCACTTCTGGGTTCTCTCTCCTCCAGAATAGACAGGCTGCAAATCCTTGCTGCATATCATTTGTGTGATCTGTGTATCTATGGTCACAAAAAAACTGTTCACAAAAAAGACTGTTATGTATGTCTACTGGTCACTGTTGGGCTAGTTCTCCGCCAGGTACCAATTGATATTAGCCTTCTATCATGTCTAGTCTTAGACTTGTATTAAAGCAAGGAACATTCAAAAGGTCTAAATGGAAGCAGAAATTTTAACATTCTACAGGAAGAAATAAAGAGCTCCAAAAGCAATGATTTCATGAGTAAATATAGAACCCCTCCCCATTTTCTTGCTAAGTAAGCAATGCATTCTTGATTTATAAGCTATATAATAAAAATCATTAAAGATGGAAGAGAAAAAAGTAAGAATGATATTCTAAGATTCATATATTTCAGATGAAGTGACATTATATTAATTCATGGCAAATTGCACTATATTAAGAATGCATATTATAATTGTAAAGGCAACCACTAGTAAAAATGACTAAAGAGGTTTATAGTTAGACAGAGAAGTGCATTAAAAGAATACTAAAAGGGGCTGGGGATTTCAGTGGTGCCGCCACCTGCCTTGCAAGTGCAAGGTCCTTAGTTTGATCCCCGGTAGTACACACACACATACACACACACAAAGATACTTGATCAGTTCAAATGAATCAAAGTAGAAATGAGAAAATGGGGCATATAAAATATAAATAGCAACAACATGGAGTCTTTTAAAAGAATGTAACTAATCACATTAAATGTTAATGGAATAACACTCAAAAGGCAGGGATTATCAGGCTGGATGAGAGTAAAGTCCGTATAAGTTTTGTTTGCAAGAGATGCATTTTCCAATATAAAGATACAGGCTAAAAGTAAGAGGATGGAAAAAGATGTGTCATGGAAGGGGTTGAACCACATAAAGCAGGGATCCCTGCCTTAGTGGAAGTAGGAAATGTGGGGGACCTACGTAGATGTCCAAAGCCTTAACAGGAAAAATAATATGAAAAGAATGGCACCTTAAGAAGAGAGACATGCCAAGAGAAAATGAAATGGAAAAATATTTCTCCAGAGATATAGTAATTTTATCAAACAATGTAAATGTCTTCCCTTTTCTGCTTTGTAAAAAACTGTCAATTAGAAGCAATTTTTGTGTCATGAAAGTGTGTTTTTCTGCTACTTCTCCAGGGCAGATCTTTAGCTTGACCAAGAATTTGAAGTTATTTGATAGCAGTTTCATGAGTTGGGTACCGATTTCTTTTACCAGTTGGATTTGGTGATGAATTTAGCTGGCTGACACCTTTTTTCCTGGTTTAATGTGTCTACTTTTCCTGCTGACCCCATGACAGTGGCTGTTGCCAAAGCAAACAATGGCAGAATACACAAGATAGGAATGAATTGTTGGCATATTTATCACTATGGTTTTCCTGCAGACTTCAGGGTTTAAAAATGAAAGATGCCACTGTGGCTTTGTCAGACTTTGCTCTGAAGCTGTAGTTGGTAGAAAGTAAGATCTTCAAGTGGTAAGTTATTTTCTGCAGATGCAGCACACATGTAACACCTGCCTGGCTCTTCACAAAATTAGCTATCTACTATGCTTCTGTGAAGGAAAAGTAATCCTGGAATACAGTATTCCTTCTAACTCTCTGATCTCCTGGTTAGATTCCTGCTTCACAGGCTCTATATGTGGGACCATTACAGAGACACAATTTCACTGCTAAAGTTCAAGAATTCAGAATTGCATGTTAAATGAATTTCAGATAAAATGAAGATTGTTTTCAACCTTTATACAGAATTAGAGTGGGCCAAAGAGAAATTTTCTGGAATGGATGATTGATTTTCTGGGAGTGACTAATGTTATCTTATTTAATCCTGAACCCTTGAAAGGCTCTTGAAGATGATGTTTCCCCTACTCCTACAAGGGAAAGGTGAAAATTGGGTTTATTTTTCACCATTGTTAATTTAGTTGATACTGGGGATATTCCAAAGAAACAATTAAGGCTATCAGAAAATGAAGGTTAATACATTTCAGAAAGATTCTGGAACATTTTGGCTTCTTGGATTAGCCTGCAAAATTTTTGGCAAAAAGAAAAAAAAAAAAGAAAAGAAAAGAAAAGAAAAGGTTGAATTAATGATCTACAAATAGTGGAAAATATTATACATGGCAGTAAATGAAGTAAGTGGGAGTTTCCACTGTAATGTATGATTGTTTGAGCCAGCCACCCAGAAAGAACACAACTTGGTTTGCTGGGTGGGGAGTATAAGCTGAAATGAAGACACTGGTCTTGGGCTCCTCGTGCTGCTGGGGTTAAGGCATTCCTTTTGCTGCTGTGGATCTGTGGGTTTATGGCCCATCTGGGCCCTGCAGGCCTTGCAGCCCATTGAATCCAACCGAATGGAGCTCTCACCTCTTTGACTTAGAATTGACCTTAGGGTGTTGCTTTCCCTGCCTGATTCAGGCTCCAAGGGAAAAGAAAATACACTAAAAGACTGGCCTCTCCTTTTGTGAGGAAATGGTCTCTTGCTTTTGGATGACTCTCCTGTTCCAGCTGCCTTTGCAGATGTGCCGAACAAAAGCCATGGCCGTGTCTCCTCATTGGCAAGGTGCAGTCTGCTCAGGGCTGGCTGTGATGTTCCTCTCTGGACCTCACCCATCTGTTTTGCAGGTTTAACCTGGGAGTTTCCAGCACAGTGCTGGAAAGCCACATGCTTCACTGCAACGTCTCCCTCTCCTACAATTAGGGGTTCTTAAAGGGGATCCTTCATCTTTGCCAGCTTCTAGATGCCACTTGCTTCAAAATGAGTGTGACAGCAGTGGCCTGGAGTGGAAGTGAAGGACCCTATGGGTTCTCTTCTCTTCTTCTTGTGAGGACGGACTGTCACCTACAGTGTCGTAGTACCTTCTTCATCTTTCTTAACCGATGTACTGATTTTTGAGAAGTTCGAGGTGATTTTTAGCTCAGTATTCAATATTTATCATGAGTTTCAAAAGAGGGGATAGGTATGTCTATACCTACCTATATTTTTAAAATGAATTTTAAAGTGAAAGGGTATTATTTTCCCCCTTTTCAGTCTTACCAAATGAAAAACAGCCCTTAAATTAGGCTGGGGAATTCTTGCTGGTCCATACAAATTATAGCATACTGATGCCAAATTCAATTCTACAAGTATTACTGAGAGTTTAATGTAGGCCAATTTCAAAAGAAATATGTGACAGGTTCAGACCTTAATGAGCAGAAAATCTACTTTACAGAACATACAGATTTGGAACACTGGATATGCATTTCGTTCTGTTTATTCTGTATGACACATATGTACATACATACCTGTACAGGTGCAAGCGTGTAGAATAAACACATGCATACTCAGGTATACATGCCCATATATTTGCATATATACCCATACGTATGCACATGTATTACATATATACACACACATGTATATACATACATTCATGAACACCCATTTGAAGATATCTTCACACACATACAAATAAGCTTTTCTACATGTATACACACCCAGTCACAGAAGCATACACATAACACATACATTTAGTAGTTCTGTCACATTCATATTCCCACTCATATGTGCATATATGTACATATGATGTATTCATGTTAACACACAAACATTCTTACATACACAATCTTACACATATGCACACATTTAAGTATGTACACTCACACATTTAAAAATTTTGATCAGCTAATTAAATAGCTGGAGTCCCTAGACCCAAATTAATTAAAAAGTGTATATGATTATTTTTTATTATTTTACACTTGATCTTAGCCAAAAGGCTGAGAAGCAATTACTTTTCATTATTTTGATGCAGATGCTTCTACTATTTCAACAGTAAGAATGATGCTGAGTTTTACTCTAAAATATACTTTTTATCCTACTATGGAATTTAATTTATGTTTTCACTTTTAAAATGGGATTTTTGTTTGTTCTGAAAACTTTGAAAAATACCCCAAATACAGTGACTCATGATGCACATTCATAACCCGAATTGAGGCTGGCTAAGATTTTGCTTCATCTGAATGTAAGTAAAATAAGCATTGAGAATCATGCAGTATTCACCTGCAATATTGTTACTCTTGCTACAAATCCAGAAGGAAATGTGAACTGAGCATGCATCTCTTCCCCTCCTTTTTAATATACTTACATATATACCTAGGTTGAGAATAATGTATGATGTTCATTTTTTTGTGTTTTTAAATTATGTATAAATGTCAAGCTATATACCATCTGAAACTTGGGTTTTCTCATTCAATTGTGTGTGTGTGTGTGTGTGTGTGTGTGCAGCTCCAACTATATAGCTGAATAGCATGGGCTACATTATTTTAACAACTGTATAGAATTCCAATGTACAAAAATACTAAATGTCATTCAGGCTTTTATTGATATACATACACACATAAATTAGTTTTTTTCTATTTATAGAGCTTTGCGATGGAAACTGTTGGACCTGTCTGTTTATAAACACGTGCAAGAATTTTTCTAGAATATATACCCAAGAGTAGAATTTCTCAGTTATATAGTTATATACATTATCAATTTTCCTGGATACTGCCAAGTCATTCTACAAAATTATTTGACTAATTTAAACCCCCACCAAGAGTTTGCGCAAGTTCAGTTTCCCTACATCCTTGCAGTTTTTAAAGAGTTTCAGATGTTAGCCCAAGATGTGAGCCAATATACCATAGGTCCTGAGGAGTTTTTCAGAATTTATAGGTCCTGAGGAGATTTTTCAGAACTGGAGATACTATTTTTCTTCAATGTCTTTTCTGAAAACAGCGAGATTTTCTTAGCCAGTTACATTGCTAATTATGATAATTGGCTTTTCTGAATTACAAATTGGGTGTACTCATATTCAATTTATAAATTCTTCATGTCAAAATGTGTAGCTGAGATTTTTCTGTAACTTTTTTCTTAGACTATTTTTTTTTCAGAGTTTTGTATCACTTTAATATTCTCTTCCTTAAAAAAAGAAATATTTTCTCTTTAGGCTCTGGAATACATAATATAATATAAGAAAGAATCCCTTGAACATTTGAAAAATTCACTGTTGAACTCAGCTGGTCTTGGTGCTTTTTGAGATTTTTGTAAGTGTGATGGCAGGAATATAAAAAAGACAAGGAAATAATTTCTTCCTTGATTGTTCATGCTTGATTTTCTCAAGTTGTTTCAAGTCTGCTCTATTTTTCCTAGAACATCAGTATTCCCGGGTTTCAAATTAATCCAATTACAGTGAAAGTCGGATATGTTAATGATCATCCAGAACATATAAGTGTAAAATTTAATAACAGACAACCTAATTAAAAAATGAACAAAGTACCTGAGTAAACTTTTTTCCAAGGAAAATATGAAAATGGCCAATAAGTGCATGGAAAGATGCTCAACATCACTAGTCATTAAGAAATGTAAAAATGAGAACAAAGACGTGTCATTTAAAGGTACAAGATCCCAGTGATGAATGTAACTGTGCTGTATACCTAAAATGTACCAATAATCGAAAAGGGCTAAAGGTGTAGGGAAAGTGGGAAGGGAAGGGGAAAGGGAATAAGGGAAAAGAAAAAAATATGAGAAAATGAAAAAATGGAAATGAAGTATTTGTACATAGGGATGGGAAGAGGGGGTGAAGGGACAGCAGGGACAAGGGGAAGAAATGAGAACCAGGACCTGTCATGTAAAGGTACAAGATCCCCATAATGAATGTAACTGTACTGTATACCTAAAATGTACCAACAGACTCAATTAAAAAAAACTCAATGAGAATAAAAACAAGAAATGTAAATCGAAACCACAATGAGCTGTCACTTTGCACCCACTAGAAAGGTTGTAATCACAAAGACACGCAGTAAGAACTGTTGGCTAGGGCTAGGACATAAAGAAGTAGGGACTCTTGCGCATTGCTGGTGGGAATAGAAAATGATGTGGCAGCTTTGGAAAAAGAATATGGTAATTCCTCAAAAAGTTAAAAATTAAGTTACTATATAACTCAATAATTCTGCTCATAGGTATGTACACAAAAGAATTGAAACATGTTTGCACAAAAACTTGTACGCTGATGTTAATAGTAGCATTATTTATAGTAACTTCAAAATAAAGATACCCCAAATGTCCATAAATAAATGACTGCCTAAACCAAATATGCCAAATCTATATAATGGAATATTATTCAGCTATAAAAGGGAATGAAGCACAGATTCATGGTGCAACAAGGATAAATGTTATGCTGAGTGAAAGTAGCACCCCATGCTCCCAGTCACATCTTGTGAAACTTAAATTCCCCAATCAGTCCTCAGAGGCAGGAAATCAATTAATAGTTTTCGGGGATTAAGAGAGAGAGGACGAGAGTGATGGCTAGTGGTACAGAATTTCTTTTGGGGGTGATGAAAATATCCAGGGAATTGAATAATGATAATGGTTTTTCAACTTTACAAATACACCAGAAACCATTTAATCATATACTCTAAAATGGTGAATTCTGTGGTGTATGAATTACATCTCAATAAAAAGTGTTAGTAACATTC
The DNA here is from genome assembly GCF_012274545.1 of Fukomys damarensis. Lineage (NCBI taxonomy): Eukaryota > Metazoa > Chordata > Mammalia > Rodentia > Bathyergidae > Fukomys > Fukomys damarensis. The sequence goes on along the minus strand of NW_022900919.1, from coordinate 35,646,544 downwards.
ACAGAATAGACTGAGAGAGCTGGAACTGATCTAGAAGCCATCAACTTCAAACTCAAGTCCCATTGGTCAAAGATCACTGGTTGAGGTAACCTCAGAGTAAACAAGCTCCCAAAACCATAGCAAAGAGATGATTCAATTTTTGACCAGTTTTGATGCCGTTTTTATTGACCTGAAATTTTCCTCCTTTAAGCAGTGGTCAGTTGATTCTTGTTCTGATGTACTGAGCGGATAGACAGTCTCTCACCCTTCTTCCCATGCCTCCTCTCACATGGCTGAAGATGGCGTGGTGCCCCTTCTATGTTCCAGACATTGTCGATTTGGGTATTGTGACGTTGGGAGGTTTCATTTTGTTCCTTATTTTTAAGGTAGTCAATTTTTCAAAAACTACTGCAAATAGTCACATTTGTTATGCAATAGAAAGGGAAAAGAAAAAAACATGAGAAAGAGAAAAAATGGAAATAAAGTTTTTGTAAACAGGGAAGGGAGGAGGGCGTGAAGGGAGGGCAAGGTATGGGGAGAAATGAGAAGCAAGATCTGTAATATAAAAATAGAAATTCCCAATGATGAATGCAACTGTACTGTATGCCTAAAATGTACCAATAAACTCAATGAGGAAACAAAAAAAGAAAAATACATTGGCAAAATATGCCATCTTGCATGGAGAATGACTTCATTAGGGAAAAGTACAGTGTGATCGATTTCATTTGGGGCGAGATGGTAAAGTTTATAACAACGTCAGTCCCCTCATTCCCTTCTCCATTCGTTCCCTCAAATTTGCCGATCAAGGAGCCTGCTCCAATGTTCTCCACAAGTTGTGTTGAGCTGTCTTCAGTCCTTTGCTTAAGGCTCAAGGAAGTAAACATGGTAAACCCAACCCCATTTTTCATGAGCTCAGAATCTATGGCTTTTGGAAACAGTAGTTTCCTATGATATATTTGAGGTTTGCAGTGGTATCACAGAATTTAAAAAATGTAATATAAACAGGAATGGATGAAAAAAAGATTATTCATTTAAGACAAGAGTGACGACAGCTAGAGTCAGGGGTTTCATTTCTATCTCTTCTAGTCTGGTAAGTTCTCCTTACATAACCCTGTCACACTTGCCCCTACAGAATACTGGACAGATGGACCATAAATCTCACCCAGTGTGCCTGAAGTTAGAATTCTATCTCTCCCTTCTCTGACCTAGACTGACAGAAAAACAGACTCCAACTGATGGCCTAGATTTGAATCCCAGATCGACATGCGATTTTCCGTGTTAGCTACTGCCACTGCTACCATTCTTCTTGTCCTCATTTTCTAACAGTGTTTGGACTCCAGACTTTCTTCAGCTAATGCTTCAGTCACACCTGGTACTGGTGGCTTCTTTGACTTAACTGGCACACAGAGAGTCTACTTATTTTCTACTGAATCTACCTGTGGCTTCTGCTGACCTCGATTTCTGTAATTCTTCTTCCCATTTTCCCAGCGAAGAGCCCAGATTGCATAGAGGAGTAGGGTGTGGTACAGGGAGGCAGCTAGAAAAATCTCAAACTTCCTTAATCCATAGAGAAGTTCTGATTATTTCCAGATCCCCCAGTGTGGGGAGCTGCTGGAATTCTTTGTGTTCATTTCTCAACTTCAAGTTCTCTTAGGTGGAACTCTGAGCTCTCTCTGTTCCTCAAGACGAGCAGCTCTCAGCCAACACACTGGATTTGTCTTTTCAGTTTTACTGTGTCGTGGGTGCTTTGTGTTCTCAACGATGCCAGACGTGAGTCACCCATTCATTTGTTGGCTCATTCATTCATTTAGAAAGTCTTCATTGAGAGTGTACCACATGCTGTACTTGGGCCAGTGCCAAGGGGGAATGAAGTCAAGAACCAGACAGACAATGGCCCTGCCCTTGTGGGTGAGAGGGCACATATTGAAGGGAGGATTTACTCTGAAGCAAGCATCAAGGGCAACTCAGGATTTTTTTCCAGTATGGTCTGATGAATGAAGGTGTTTAAGGGATTCTAGAAGAGAGACATTGAGGGTGGAGTGGGAGACAAGAAAGAATGACTAATTTTAGATTTGTTCCTTTGAGGTACTTGAAAACTAAAATGTGGTTCTGGAGCAGATCTCTCCTCTCCAATATGATGCAAGCCACATGTGAAGTTTAGATGTTCTAGTAGCCACATTAAAGCAATGAAAAACAATGAGGCAAACTAATTTAATATTGTTTAAATCTAATCCAACATATCCTAAATGTTATCACTTCTGCATCAAATACATATAAAAATTACTGATGAGTAACACTTTCACACTAAATCTTCTAAATTCAATATATATTTTTACATTGGTAGAACGTTTCAGTTGGGACTCATAGATGAAAAAGTCCATTTAGATACCCAAATTGTTTCAAACATACATGTATTTCAAAGAATACTTTAAGTGTCATTTTGAACAACTGAAATAATTGGAAATCAGGTACAATAGAAAATGCAGTTGCTTGGTTGCATTCATTAATTACATTTCAATTGTTCAATACTCACCTGTGACTAGTGACTACTATATACAGCAGTGTAGCTTCGGAGATTAAGAGGAGGAGCTGCACTAAAGAATCCTTAGACTACAGATGGGATTTGACAACAATAAAGTGAGCATCAGGAAGACTACGTGGTGCTGGGTGATCCCCATGATCAACCCCTCTGTATGCTATTTCTGAGGCTTCACCCACTGCTTTAATAGGTTCAGCATCTTAGATGTGGGCATATAGCTAGTGATGAAGATCCTAAACCCTATTTGGAAGTGGGAGCATTTAGGCTGACGTTAAGACTAGAGATTAAGAGTGTTTAGGTGTTGCCCAGATATTTGCTGAGCTCTGCTGACCCCTGGGAGGTCTGGATTTGTTTGGCATCAGGCCTACCTTACAGCTGTTAAAAAGGTAAGCTCTCCCTAGACTCCTTCTACTTCACTATCTCCTCTAGGGGCTTACAGAGTGGGCACGGTCTCTGTATTGTTTCATTAGCTTGTCTGGAAATGTGAACTCTTCACTATTTTATGCCAAAACTCTCCTTGCCCCAAGGCACTGTTGAATTTAGCTTTCTTACTAAAAATTGAGGGTTGAAAACAACGTGGATAGCTTTTTATGATGCTTCTAACCTCTCTCGGTCCTCTAATCTCCTTTTTCTTTTCTTTTGCTTTACTCCTCTTCTCCTTCTTCTGAGGTAGATACGTTGCCTGCTCTTCCTATAAGATTTTGGTAGCTTAAACTTGGGATTTTCCCATACCTCTTAAATATGTTATGTGGCTTTTTTAGCCAAGCAAATATGGTAGCCTTCTTACAAAAAATTTTATGTAATTGTAATTATCTCCTCCTTTATGACAGCTGCTTTCTGAATTGAGCCTTTAAAATGTTCCATCTTATCCTGTGGTATGGTTTATCTTAATGTTCCCCACAGTGCCTGCTCACAGAAAGTAGTCAGTTTATATTTGTTTAATGACTGCCCCTGCTTCCTACTACCCATAAAACTTGTGTTTCAGAGTAGAGTTGAACTAATTGCTCCTTTACCCATTTCTTCCAGACCATAGGCAAAGCCACAGCTCATTTGGTGGCTGTTGCTTACTGAAAGCTTCCGTTCTTGTGGATGCAGGCAGCTTATTTGAGCTCATAGCAAGGCTGGCTTGAAGGTAGCCATGGACAAAAGCTGCTAGGACAGTGACTGCTTATGCCTGGGGGATAAGGGGATTGAGAGCCTTAGAAAGTACAGTGCTGTGGCCTGGGAAATTGAACCTTAAGTCTATAGATTTATAGTAAGTATGATCAAAATGAGAGTAGCGGCTGGTTTTAAGCATCATCAAGAAACAAACAAAAAAAATGGATAATTCAAATACCTACTGATAGCTAAGAAAGAATAAGAATTTGTGTGGCCTTAAAGGTTAAAAATCTGAGAAATGACAATGGCCTTTCCTATGAACAGGTGTCACACAGAGAGTAGAGTTGCAACCTGTTACCAGGGATGTCTTCCTTCCTAATCCGTCTTCTTCCCCCGTTCCTTCCTCCCTCCCTTCTTCCCTCCTTCCTTCTTTTCTCTCTCTTTCTCTTTCTTTTCTTTCATCAAACATCTGGGCTAGCATTTATTGAGTCTTACATGTGTCAGGCAATATTCCAAGACCTTCATTTAGATCATCTTATTTCATCCTCCCAGTCATTCTACTTATCTGGCACTATAATTAACTTAATTAACTTGTTCAAGCTTACCCCGTTAGTGTGAGAGATTTGAACCAGGACATCTGATTCCAGAATCTTTCAACTGTGCCATTAGGTTGGTGAACAAGACTGGGTCCCTAAGCTCTATGGGCTGTATATTCTAGTAGAGGAGGCAACCAATAAACACACACATGAAAGATGAATAGGAGATATTATTTCAGAGAGTGACAAATGATGTTATCAGATAATGAGAATGACTAACTGGGAGGGCAGAGTGACAGAGTAGCTATTTTAGCTAGATGGTCAGACATGGTGCAAATAATGACGAGAAACCAGACACACAAAGATCAGCAGGAGGTTTTAGGCGGTAGTCATTGGAATAACTTCTAAAGGTAAGCATTATGGAATTGTTGATGCCTTACCTACATCTCCTTTCCTGGGCTAAGACATCCTTCCCCCAGGTTCTGTGAGTTTGACTGCTCTCTGCTCACTGCTGCAATTGGCCTCCACTGAAGAACAATGCCTGAGCTTATGTCCACCTTCAGAGTGGACCCAGCACATCGTTGAGTGTGTAAGATATCAGTTGCTTGCTTTAGGATCATCAGGCTGAACGCAGTCTAGTGGAAGCAACATTTTTTGATTGGCATCTCTTGTCTTTCTGTTCTGAAAGGAAATTTAAATGGGAAAATACTCCCTCAGCTGTAATTTGGAGAATGGCCAGTGGGGCAGTGGAGGCAGAGAGCCCACTTGTAACTTTTCAGACAAAATGTGATAGTGCCTTGTATTTGACAAGGTGGTGCTGAAGGAACAAACCAGAGCCGGACTTGGTAGGCTGTGTGGAGGTGGAGTCAAGATTTACATTAAATTGGGTATGGTTGAGGAATGCAGGTGAGGTGTATAAAGTAGTAAGAAAAATAGCGAGGTTTGATGACAGCAGTGCCTATCTAATTTTAAGTCTTGAACATTTCTCAAATGGGCATCTACTCAATTTCAAATTTTTGGTTTTTGGATGAACTTCAAAATTGACACAGTTTCGAATTGAAATGGGACAGACAGGGGAAACAGTGATGTCCCTGGGTTGTGTTCCTCCCCATATAGGCTGATTTATACCTGAGTACGTGTGCTCCTTCTTGCTTCTTTTTTCGTAGCTATGGTATGGCTTTGATTAGACCTTTCATTTAAACTGGGACGAAGCAATTCCACAGCTCCTTGCTTTCTTCTGAGCAGCCATTTTGTATGAGGTCTATTTACACAGCAATAGCCTTGGTTAAGCAAAGGCCAAGAAGCCACACAGCAGCAGGGAGGGCAGAATTCAATCTCTACTGCTCTCTATTCCAGGCGGATGTGGGTGGGAGAGAAAGCATGGAGTGACTGTGTGATTCCCTTTGAAACACTGTGGGAATATGGAACAGATTTGGATATGTGAACGCTGTGAATGCTGCAGGTCAGGCAGAGAGGGGTGGTGACCATCCCAAGGGCACAGGCCTCCCGGATTTCAGGGTGAGGCCTAGAATTAGCAGGAGGCCCTGGATGGGGAGTCCAGGCTCCTGGTGGAATCAGGGAGCTTTTCTTCATTTTCCTTTGTTCAAAAGAGAGACTTTTCTCCCCTCTAAGGCGAGGGTGGAATACATGGATAGCCAACATTTTATTAACTCTTCCCAACTTTCCTAATGTGGGGAGGGAAATGTTAGCCCTGGAGTCGTCCAGGAGGATATCAGTCATAAAGCTCTTTGGGATTTAGGAAGGGATGATTAGGAAAGCAGAGCCAGGCACTCACACTAAGAAAAGCGAGTCTGAGTCAGAGAGATGCTTAACAGACACACAAAAAGTGGAGGGACAGAACCCACACGCTCTTTAATTGATGGAAGGAAAGCATTTACAGTGTGAACAATAAGTGGAAAAGAGGTCACAGCTTTTCTTGATCCACTGTGCCCAAGCCAGACGCCCCATCACTTCCTGCTTTATGAAATGCCATTGTACCTTGACTTGCAGCCAAAGTAAGTACTTAATTTTCTATCTCTAGGTGTACAAGCAGTGTTTGTCTAACTTTTGGTGATGTTGCTATCTGTTATCAATGTCTTGCACAGTGCAATTTTCAGGGGAGCCTAGAGGCAAACTTACAGTGTCAAACACAGAGGAAGCACAACTTTGCTGTTTTGGGTCAGGATCTGACGGTCTTCTGTCTCCTACTGTTGCTTCAAGAAGATAAAATCATTTGTTGTTTCTACCTGCAAACCTGATATTTATCCTTAGTCAGAATAATAAGAGAACCTTCCTAAAAGTTATGCAAAATGGTTCTTAGTATTAGGGTCATTCTGCTTCAGTTGTGTAAAACTAGAGGAGCCAGTAGGCCACATTTGTAGGGATTCAGTTGCTGGCTTAGGGAGTTTAGCAGGTATAGGAGATGAGGCCTGGGGTTTAGAGTTGAGATCAGAATAGAAATATGTCTTTGAGAAACACATAGCCAGGGTGAAAGCCAAAGAGAGGAGTCAGAGGATAAAGATCATACAGTGAGCAGAGAACAGGTTAGAGTGGTATTTTGGGAATAACTTCCACTGAAAGAGAACAGGGGAAAACACTGAAGGACACAAAATGAGCAGCAGGAAAAGTTGGAGGGAAACCAACATCACAGGAAATAAGGAAGTGAAGGTCTCAACTTCAGAGGCAAGAATACTTCTGGGAATGCAAGCAGGGTGGGTGGCAATCCTGGGCCTTTGATTCTGTTGACCTCTGGAAAGATAATTTCATTTAGACTTGATTTTTGTACATGGTATAAGGATCCAATTTCATTTTTTGGTATGAGCATATCTGATTTTCCCAAGACCTTTCATGGAAGACTATCCCCCCCCTTTTTTTTTAGTACCTTTGTTGAAAATTAACTGAGTATAATAATATGTGAATTCATTTTTGAACTCCTTATTCTGTTCCATTTGTCAGTGTGGAATGTCTGTTCACTGAAAACAATAGAGCACCATTGAAAGAAATTGACCCCCCAAAAAAGAAATATTCTATTTTATATATAACTCAGAGTTATATATATATATATATATATATATAAAATATA
>NW_022900919.1:35631754-35639210 GCF_012274545.1 Fukomys damarensis | reverse complement strand
ATATATATATATATATATATGTATATATATAAAACTGAGTTGGGTGGTACGGTGCATACCTATAATCACAGCTAGCAAGAGGCTAAGGATAGAAGATTGTAAATTTAAGGCAAGCCTGGGTGACATAGCAAGACTTTGTCTCAAAAGAAAAAAAGTTTGAAAATGCATATGGAACCACAAAAATCCAGAAGAGCCAAGGCAATCCTGAGCAAAAAGAGCTAGACTGGAGCCCTTGTAGTACCTAACTTCATAATAACTGAAAAGACAATTCACAAAGACAGAACAAAAGCAAAGCAAAGGGGAGGAGATGGAAGATAGGGCATCAACTCATTTGGTGCGTTCTACACTGAATGCTGGGTTATATCCAGACACCACTTTATTTTATCAAAGTCCTGAGGAGAGAAGAGAAAGCAAGAGACTAGGAAGGAGACTGGTAAATAAGGGAAGGCTAGACTGGAGAATAGATGAAGAGGGACGTTGCTGGTGTATTTAGTTTTGGATGAGAAGATTCAAACCAGTGTCAAGGAACTGAACAGGTCACCAGTGGAGAGGGAAAATAGAGACCCCGGTCACCAAGGGTGGCCTAGCTGGTAGGAGGCAGGGGAAGGGGTTAACCTGCCCAAGTGGCAGGGAAGAACATTTCTTCCAAGATGGGCGGGAAGGAAGAAAGTTTGGAGGACGATCCAAAGAAAACTTAAGGAGTTTGGGAGGAAACTTGTGGGAGTTCTCATCAGATGTTCTCAATTTTCCCAGGGAAGTAGGTGGAGAGGTCATCCTTACAAGTGGAGGGGTGAGGGAGGAAAAGAGGTGGAGTAGGATGAGGGTTGCAGGGAAGGCTGCTGGGGTGAATTCCATGGTGAGGAGCAAGTGCTTGTGCGTGATAGAAAGGCCTCCCAAGGCCCACCTGACCTGCTCCCTCTGCTCAGCCCTCCTCTTCTGTGATGCTGACAAGGACTGAGAAAGCTTGAAGACGACTGAAAGCAGTGGGTGGGGGAGTACAGGAGAAAACGTTATTGTTTTGCATAGCTGAGAAACACGGCACTGTGGAGGAGAGAGCTTAGAAGGGGTTGATTAGGGAACACAGAAAAGTCTGAGGGATAATCAGGGATCAGATGAGGCTCTCTGCGAACACATCCCTCAGTTGTTTGGAGGAGTGAAGGAGAAGTTATTATTCAGTGGATTACTGAGGCTCCCCACTCTCTTGTTTTATTATACGACTGCCAGAAGTTGATTTGTAACCTAGGCCAGCTGTGTTACTACATCTTTCCTCTGATAAATGATGGATCGGGGACTTTTCAGGTTAGATGTTGTTTTTCAACCATTTGGAAATATGACTGATTGGATATTTTCATAGCAATAAGTATATGTTTCCTGTCATCTCCGGGCCAGAGATGAAAGTTTTATTGATGTCTTACTTTTCAATACATTCTTTTCCTTGATCTTGACCTTCAACATGGTGAGAATTCCTTATTTTATTCTCAGGTTTGGGGAAGAATGTCCCCAACTGACAGATCTTTCTCCAAATGTACCCTGAAAACAGTGATCTGTGTAAGACTTTAGTGTGGGTCTGTGTTTCTCACTTCATTAGCGTTGATTTACTACAGAGAAGTCTCGAGGCAGTGTTTTAAAATAACCAGAGATGCTTGCTGATAAACAAGCTGAAAAAAACCAGGACCAGCTGTATAATTTGCAGGGCCCAGTGCAAAATGAGACCGTGAGGCCCTTGTTTAAAAATGAACAATTCCAAGACAGCGACAGTATACCATTAAACAAAGCAAAGGGCCTTTCTAAGCACAGTGCCTTGTGGATGCTCAAGTCACGTGCCCCGGAAGCTGGGCCTGGAAGCGTTTCAAGGGCAGTACTGTAAATTGCAGGAGCTTTGCCTCTAACTCCTGGGCGTTCTTTGGGATACTTAGTCTAAATCCCAAGTCAGGATCTTGTTTAGTTTCCTTCATGAAAATTCTGGAATTACCCAGTATACAGGGTGATCGAAATATGTGTTTAATGATTAAATTAACAAATAATTACAGTAAAATATGCATTGCCATGAATCCCTCTCAAGCTCACACCCCTCCTCACTTTGAACACACTTATCCCACCCTTCTTGCCATTTTCTGAAGCAGTTCTGGAAGTCCTCTTTTGTGAGTATTTTTATGAGGTCTGATGAAAAAAAAAAATCAGTGAATCCCGCTGCTGTGTGTGCAGTGTCATCCAACAGAAACACAGGCTGGTATACATACATTACGGTGTGTCCTCATCCACCTTATTCACTGTATCTGGTGCTGTGCAATTTCTGGCTCTTCCTCAAAGTCAAAATGATCATGAAAAGTAAACATTTGAATTGATTTGGGACATTGAGGAAGCCATATCAGGGCAGCTGAAGAGACTCTCCCTTTGTTAGTGATTGACAATTTGTTCCACTGTTGTCATCCGCTGCCCTGTGACCACCCTGGAGCCCCAGAGAGGGGGCTGAGCATGGCATGGTGCAGTGGACAGAGCTGAGCAGGAATCTACCTGCGAGCCATGTTCCCATATGGCTCCTAAGTCATTTTTAGTTTTTGCCTAGAAGTCACTTCTTTCAGAACTTCCTATGGTGTATATTTCTTCTTGGTTTTTTGAAAACAAAAATCTGACAGCTGAAGCAGGCTGTACAAGCTAGGGGAGTCTTATTGAAAGAAAAGAGCCCCTTTAGCCACTGCATTAAAACCCAACTAAGAGTAAATATGTGTTCAATTTTGTGGCTTGATTTACTGGAGAAACTCTGCTCCCCTCTCTACTTTCAGTTGGGTGGAACGCTAAGCCCTGACTGTGAAGTTTTGACCTCAGTGGTTAGCAGCCTGTAAATCCTATCTAACTTAAAAGGCTTGAGAATGAGGGAAGAATCCTCTACCCAGGAAAGAGATTTTGCAGCTACCCTGGGAAGCATATCAGGGTTGTGTCCCACCAGGGTGACAATGAAGCAGCAGGGATTTGAGATTCAAACAAGATCAAGGGTTTGAACACCTGAAGGCTACTAAACTAGATGGAAACAACTCAGCAAGATCAGAAGGAGAAGTGAAGCTGAGGTCAGGAGTGGGAGGAGATCTGTGGGGAGGGGAAGCCCATTACTGGAGGAATTTTTGAGTTCATCTGGGGCAATTTCGTGAGACTTTATCTCAAAATAAAAAAAAATTTAGAAAGGGTTGTGGATGTAGTTCAGTCAAAGTCCCTGGGTTCAATCCCCAGTACTGAAGTAAATATTCTGTGGAAAGGAGCATGAAAAGACAAAACTATGTAATTTCCTTGTTCTGCAAAGGAAATTTATGTATTTCTTGTTTTCAGTTAGAGAACTAAACTCTTTAAAGGCAGTGTTTATTCTAGTCTACTCCTTTCTATGGCATAGGTTGCCATTACCCTGTCCTTCTTTCCTGTTTTTATTATTGAGGCGTCATTTAGATACAGTGAACTGCAAACCTTTTAATACTATAATTCAGTGGCTTTCTGTGTGTTTGTACCTGTATAATCACTACCTGGATCAAGATATAGAACGGGTATATTCCTCTAGAAAGCCATTTCAACATCATTCCTAGTCAGTCATTCTCTGACCTCCATCCCTGTGAGTCATGTTCCTTTTCTCGCATGGAATCAGAGAGTTTATCCTCTTTTATATCCAGTGTACTCTGCTCACCATTATGTCTGGAGACTCTTCTCTGTTGTTGGTAGCAGCGGTTTATTCTTTTGCTTTGTTGATAGTGTTCTTTCATTTAATTAGATTACAATTTGTTTATTCATTCTCTCGTTAATGGGTATTTGGGTCGTACTCATTTTTAAAAGCTGCTACAAACTTTCTTGCATAAGTATTTTCTGATGAACATATATATTCATCTTGCCTGATGCCCTCCCTTTTAAAGCACTTTTTCATTAGACATCCAGGGTATTACCCTCTCTTTATTCTCTTTTTTCTTCACCGACTTCTCTTTCCAGATGTTCTGCTATTTTCTCCTTCTCTACTCAGCCTCCAAATGTTGAGCTCTCCCAACCCTCATTCACATCTTGGCTCTTTTCTTCATCTGCACTCATGTCTCTGCCAGTATCATTCAGCCTATGGCTTAGCATTTATGAGTTTCTGATGCCTCTAGCTCAGATCACTCACCTAAACCTCAACTGTATATATTCCAGTGTATCTCCAACATCTCCACTTGGATATCTCCATGCGGCATCTCATACTTGGTGGGATGGAAGCCAACCTTCCCATCTGACCCTCATGATTTTTTCTAATCCTAGTCTTTTCCATCTCATTTGTGGCAACACCATCCTTCCAGTTATTCAAACTGACAAAATGTGGAACAATCACTGACCTCTCATTTTATTTCATCCTACATCTCATTCATTAGCACATCCCATGGAAGCCACCCTTGCAGTATATTTTGAACCTAATGATTTCTCACTTATGTTTGTCATCATTTCCTAAGCCTGATATCTCTGCTGCACATTTTGTTGTCCTTTAAACTTCTCTGCACAAAGAAGCGAAAAGAGTCCTTTTCAAACATAAGCCAGGCCATATCACTGATCTATTCAATCTTCCAATTGTATCTCATCATACTCAGAATCAAATTCAAATTCTTTACCACAGCTTATATGACCCTACATGACCAAACCTCTTACTTTCTCTATGCTTTGCTTCATAGATTTCCACCCTTGCCCACTCTGTTCCAGCAAAATTGGATTCCTTGCTCTTCTCTAAGCTAAGCTAAGCACATTACTACCTGAGGAACATTGCTTTTGTTTGCTGTCTATGAAGTAACATTCCCTCAGATAACCTTTTTAGCGTACTCTTTTATCTTCTTTGGTGCCCATCAAATATCATTTGATGGTGGAGGATTTCTTTAAACAGTTTTTTTTTTTTAAAGAACTAACTCCTTTTATCCCCCACCCTGTGGAAGAATGTAACTTGTTTGTTTATGTCCTGTCTCTCACAGGGAGTTCCTTAAAAAGACTCCCCCTTTCCTTGAATATAAAAGCAAACAGCATAAAGAAGCATGATTTCTCCAAAATTAGATTATAATCTCAAGGAGGTTATATTTATTTTTTACCATTTACTGTGTTTGGCCCCATAGTATTAATGTAGTTCTATAAGTATTTCCTAGGTTTAGTTAAGTTATAGAAAAAAACTAATAGCTTAATCAAAACATCTGTGGGATAGTGGTGGAACTGCTGGAAAGACTGTTTTTTACAGTTACACATCATGGAACCAAGTGAGTTGCTGTCTTAAGTTTTCTCATCTGTAAAGGGAGGGTCATATTTTTGTTTATATTTTCTCCAAAGGTAAGCTCATCGTGCATGAATCACAACATATTTCAGGCAGACTACCTGGTTCATGGCATTACAGGAATCTTAATGGACAGCACTATTTTAGATGTTACATAAAGGCAGATTTATACTGTGTAAAGTGCAATATGAAATTAAGATATTAAGATATTGAGTACTTGTACCCTGGACAATACCATCTGTGGATGTCTGTATTAAACACGGGTTTCTTCTCAGTCATTCCAAAGGTATATGTCTGAGTGCAATGTGGTTATTATATGAAGTCCCTGTTCTTCTGGAACCTTCTGTTATATGCCTCTGGTCTTTGCAAAGTGATCATTAACTTCCAGGTGGCCTCCCATTCTGACTTCGGCAACGGGCCAATTCCTTGATTCTATCTCACAATGTAACTTCCAAAGTAAATGTCTATTAAGCCTTTGTGTAAACATTCCGGGCTTGTAGCAGAATCAACTGAACATAAATCATACCCAATGAAAGCAGTGTAGGAGAATGTGTAAGTTTGAAAAATGAAATGATACAGTGCAGTTTCATCACAGATCTCTGGCCTCAGTTACCTTCACTAAGACTCTGGTCTACATCACAGTTCATCATCAGTGGTGGTGGTTTTTAGTGATTCTAGTGGGTTCTGCCCAAATATAGAGAAAATAAGCCCTTCATGTGTAAAGATATAAAGATGCCTACTTGCAAATGGGCTTAAGAAACCTTGTAAATAAAAGTCAGATTGTACCATCTCCTTGTCACTTAGTATATCTAGTAGACATTAAGAGAGTTTGGCTGGAAGTCAAAGAAAGCGGTTATGATTAGTTTGGTTGTTTTGCTTTGGTAGTACTTTTGTTTGTTTGTTTGTTTAGAAATGGGTGGTGGATGAAAATTCTTGGTCTTATGAATTGATGTTGGATATTTTTTCCCTTTAGAAAGAAAGAAAATAATATAAATGAATGCTCTCTCTGGAGAAATGGAGATGAGTAGAGGGAAGGTATTTGATAAAAATTGAGGACTTTGGTTATATTCTTGCCTTGAGAGATTCAGGTGTACATTCTGACTTTCAAGTGTAAACTTGTTTTCTTGAAGCTAGTTCTGTAAAAAATTTTAAATTTTCCTGAAAAATATGACCCATGGAGTGTATTATGTGTAAGAGTACTCCTAGGCATAGGAGTCAACATACTGAAAGGCATTTTGAGTTTATCACATTTCTAAGGAGAAAATTTCAAATATGGGAACTACTTCTTTTCTACACACCTGGGCAGGATTTAAATATCACAGCCTTTAAAAATTTTTAAAAGTCAACCTTACTCTTTCGTTCTCCCTGTGGTAAAGCAATGTAGATTGAAAATGATCTTTAAAAGAGATTTGGGGAGTTTTTAGGGATTTCAGAAATGTTTGATAAACTTTGCAATGAGTTGCTGGGAAAGAGACATAGACCTTTTTATGAAGTTAATTCATGATGTGTCCTTGCTGGATGCATTCGTCTTTGGTTCTGTCTGAATGAATGCAATAGTCAAAGAGACAGAGAAAATTAAATTGTATGTATGCCTATGTTCCCTGGCCTTGTTGACTTGCTTGTTTTCCTCTGCCCAGATCAGGAGATCACTTGCACATGAGTGTCACACATGATAATGACTTCCTGCATCTTAAAGCCTCTGTGCTGATGGTTTGCAAGGATGTTCCTCCTTTGCATGATTGGTCTAGAAGTCGTTGCTATAAAGTTACCACCTGAAAAGCATCTATCAGCAATGAAAGATGGAGTTAGTGGATAAATTCTCCAGCTGCCTTCCCTTCAAAGGGGCAAATTTGAGATATTTGATGTATTCTGCACAGTAATTTAGGGACTCCCAGGAGCCCTGTGCCCAGTTCCCCACAGTAGTAAACTATTCATGAACACAGCCTTAAGTGCTTCATTTCCTTCCCTGTTTCCACTGGTGCTTCAGCTCCCATATAACATACTTTATATTGTATGGTCTGCTCCAGAGGGAGTGCAAACTAAGGTAATGCCTGACCTCTTCACAAAGGAATTGCTTAGGCCAAACATGAACTTTTATTTTCATAGCTGTTATTTGGGAAAAAATAACTATTTATTTAGTACCTGCTATGTACTTGATACAGTTCCAGATGTGATATGTATATATATATATATATATATATATATATA
>NW_022900919.1:35591857-35631681 GCF_012274545.1 Fukomys damarensis | reverse complement strand
GGAACTTTTACCCTGGTTCTCAGGGATTCAGACTTGGATTAAATTATGCTACCAGCTTTCTTGATTCTGCAGATTTTAGACAGTATTTGGTAAGTTTTCTCATCTTCCATAATTGCATGAACCAACTCTCATAATATGTCCATATATATATATATATATATATCCATGTTGTGCAGACAGGAAAGTAGAGGCATGGTCAAGTGGACAAGGGGTAGGTGGTTTGCACATATCACAAAGCCAGGATTCCATCCAGGTTTTCAAGCCAGGATTCAAACTCGAGCACCCAGAACAAGCATTCTTAGCTACTAAGCCATTCTTCCTATTCTTTTGAGAACTAAAATCATAGATGTGAGTGTGAGTTTGATTAAAATATAGTTCTATACAAATGAGAAGGATGATTGCAACTAAAACCTTCTCAGTGTTCTTTTTTTTATAACTCCTGCCTTTTAAGGGGACTTTTGGCAAAAGTAGGAACTGGTACCATGTTCACCCTGTAGCTAAAAACTTCCTAATGAGTTGACCTAGGTCAGAAAGAGTTCTAGATTCTGTTCTCTCATTGCATTTGTTTTAGAGTCCTCAGGAAAAAGTGCATAGTGGAGAGTTCGAGAGGTTTCAGTTGCAGTGGATTAGAAGAGTCTCTGGAGCAGCTGTTATTCTAAGGTGTCATTAAGAGTTATATCAGCACCAAAGCACAGTCTCACTGCAGACATAATTGCTGTGGGTGTGTGCTCCAGTGTAGGTGCCAAAAATGCTAAGACCCAAAGAAAGGTGAGGAGAAAGTAGACTGCACTTCCTCTCTGTACCCTGCTGCTTGGAAAGGAGGCAGAAAAACAGCAGGAAATGCTCATTTTTTCTCCTGGGATCTTTCAGGGACCTCGCACCTGAAGAGGCTGGCTGAACTTTGCTCGGGTAAGGGATTACTTGTGGGGAATGGAAGGCCTGGTGGTAGAACCTCGGTTGGAGCTCTTCCCAGCTCTGCCTTATTGAGAAAGAGGAAGTGGCAGGTGTGGCTTCAACGTCCTAACTGGGAGCTTTCTTGTTCCCTCTCCCCTCTTAGGGCTGCAGCACCGAGGAAGCATTTTACTTCCTGCTCCTAGAGGAGAATCAAGGTACTCATGCTGTGGTAAGCAAATAGAAATGATCTCATCTGCACTAGGCCTGAGGATAACTACCTAGGTTCTGTGAAGGGATAGAGCACAGCCAGGCTGGGAAAAAAAATCTAGGATCCTGAACTTGTCCCTAATCCCCAAGTCCTGGGTATGGTAGCCAATAGCATTGGCTTCAGTTCACTTGGTGCTCTAGGGAGCTGTCTTAGGGTTTGGCACATTACCACCCTTCCGTGGCAGATTGGGGACCAAACACCATCAGCACATTGCCAACTGTTTGTTTTCCTTCAGCATTAGGGCTAAGAAAAATAAAGAGGGGAGGGTATCAGGCTCTGGAGTAAGCCTTTAAAAGGTTTCCTCCTTTGATTCATTTATGGTTGTATATTTGAAATACTAACAATCACAACAGAGAGAAAAAGACTTCAATCACTCCTGGGACGCATTTTGTCAAAATTGCATTTAAGTACTTTTTATTTATGAGTGAGAAGCATTATTTTTTATTATGTCTTTAAATCTGTGAGGGGAAATTTTGTGTGTAAACCAAGGTGTTGCTGTGGCCAGTTGCTTTTTCTGCATCTCTAGAAAAAATCCCAAAGAAGGATGCACCAGGTAACTGTTGGCTAGCCAGTTTGCAGGAGGAGCAAAGAGATCTTTTTGAAGACCATTAAAGATGATTCATAGGCTGGGGATTTAGCTCAGCGGTTCGGTGGCCTGCCTTGCAAGCACAAGGACTGAAGTTCAATCTCCTGTACCAAAAAAAAAAAAAAAAAAAAAAAAAAAAAAAAAAAAAAAAAAAAAAAAAAAAAAAAAAAAAGATTCATTGCTATTGGTTGTAGACATGTTATATTTTATTATTTAAAAACATAAGTCACAGACTGACAAGTAGTCGTGTATGCTGCACTATTTTACATCCTGGAAAGCCCATAGAGGTACAAGATGTTATTATTATTCCCAAAGAAAAGCAAGTTTAATTAGAGGGATGAGATTGCCATGTATGCAGTAGTTGGAGGCTACACGAGAGCCTGTGATTAAGTGGTGAGTTGTGAACTATGGGCTTCTCTTAGACATAAGACATTATGGATAAGGCAAAGCTTGGACCAGCCTTGAAGGATTGGTATAATCAGAACAGGTGGAGGTGTAGAGAGGCCATTCTGGGTGACAAGAGTGAGGTCATGGGGCAGAGAGGTGAGGATGCCTGTGACACCTAAAATGCAGCAGCCCAAGCGCATTGGATGCTTTGGTCAAATGGTAGCTGAACAATAAAGTAAGAGAGAAGAATGTCAGGAGTTGGCAGTGGGGCTTTCCTGTCCCCAAATAATGCATTCTCCTCACAGCTCTATAATAAATCTATGCTAAAGTTTTCTGTTCGATCCATTTGCTAATTATAATTTTCAGGAGTAATTTGTATACGTAGCACTGTACTGGGTTATATTGACTTAATTTAACTTTTCTCAGATGCAGGCTCTGATACTAGGAATCCAGGACAAGGACCTTAGTTGGAATGTGATCTGTGAAAATTCTCACAGAGGGATAGAAAAGTTAGACAATAAGGTAGAGAAAGGCAATCAGTGATGTGGTATCGACGTATTTGCTGAAATGGGCAAATGGAGCTTGCTCTCACTGTTGAATTCCTGAAATCAGTATAAAGAATACACCATACTATTCCCACCTGCGGGGTGAGAGGATTGGAGTATTTATCCACCAACTCCCATTAGTCGTCAGGAGAGGGCTGCTTTCCAGGGCATTTAATTCCCTCGCAGTTTTGTTCCAGAACAAAAAAATCTGGAAGGTGAAGTTGGAAGTTGCAGATGTTCGCAGTAAGGAAGGTCGGTCCTCACACATCAGTGTCTTTAGGCTGGCAGTTGTAGTCTGTGTTTCAGATACCTCTTAGGAAGGCCGAGTTGCCAGGGTATTGCCCTTGTTTGCTTCTTCCTGTTTCCTTCACTTGTTAATCTGTCCGTGCTGATGCAGAGATCTTTGGAAGAATAACTTTGGATTGTAAATCAAAGCACCAGAGAGAGTTAGAATTATAAGAGAACTCCACCTGGGTGGATTCTTTTTTATAAACTTCTAGTCCAAAGAGTTTCCAACGCAGCTCGGGGAGATTATTAAATACGAAAATGGCTCAAATTTGAAGAAGCCAGAGCAATGATTCTAGATTGAACCCTGGATTTTCAGTGATGAATATGTGTCAGCACCCTGACCTCACAAATGATTTTATGGGGAAACCAAAATGGCCTCATTGAAATTCAACAAACAAAATATCCACCCACCATACAGCCAACCCTGCCACATCCCCCTTCTCTTGCTCTCCATGACACACGGTATTGCCACAGAATAGATGGGAAATGAAAATTCAATCAGTGCTTTAACTCAGTCACTGACTTTTCAAGTCCCTCTGCAGCAATCCTTCCTGGTAGTTGAATTTGGTGGTGGTGGGGGGGAGATCATCAAGGGGAAAGTACAGTGGAGAAAGTACTTAAGAAAAATGTCCTTTTTTCCTTACCAAATTTTAGTTTTTAAAATTGCGCTGTGGGTTTTTCTCAGTTAAGAGAGAAAAGAAATTAGGAAAATATAACTAACCAACATTTTGTTTTTCCGTATGAGTTTTTGGAATCATGAATTGAAAGAAATCGTGAAAGACCATTTTGATGGTTTTGGCTTTTCCATTAATAGTTATTAGGTTGAATTAATGTGCTATTACATGCAAGCAACAGACAAAAGACATACAGGGGGATTGACGCGCCCTCATTTGGTACTTTTACCACGAGTTAGATCATACTTCCTTTTTAAAAATACGTTGACACAGATGAATAGTTTTTGTGAATAAAGATCTAAAAGACATCAAAAATGAATTGAAATTAAAAACATTGCTATGGTTTGAATACTATTTATTCCCCTCCTCAAATAAGTGCGAGTTTCATTCTCAAAGACGTACGAATGGTGTGAAGGGAGTAAAACTAGTTTGACCAAGGTGTTTAGAGGTGGAGGCTTTGGAAGTGATTAGGTTTAGATAAAGTCATTGGGGTGGAGTCCTCATGATTGAATCCTGGTGGTTTTAACAGGGAGAAAGACAGATCAGACAGACACATACAGAAACGAGCTCTCTCTGTTTCATGCCATCATGATGCGATGTGCTGTCTCGAGACTGCCAGAATGGATCTGATCCTAGTGCCATGCCCTCAAACCTTCAAAACCCTGAGATGAACAAACTGTTTTCTTTTATAAAGGTAGCCTGCCTTACATATTGTAGTATAGTAACAAAAAGCTGACTAAAACAGAAATGTTCATGGATAGGAAGAAAACAATAAGGATACCAATTCTCCTTTAACCTATACATTTCATTATTCTGATGATAAGTGGACTGATTTCAAAGTTTAAGCAAACAAGAACAACTGTTAACATTCTGAAAAGGAAGGATGAGGAGTGACTACTTAATATTAAATTTTCAAAGAATTTAATTAATGCAGCCTGGTTCTGGCATAAGAATAAATAATCACTGGGACAGAACAAAAGTTCAGAAATAGACCCAAATTCATAAATTTAAGATTAAGATGAAGGCAAAAAAAAAAAAAAGATGAAGGCTGCGTCTAAAGTCAGTGAAGAAATATTTTACAGAGAATGAATTTAGGACAACTAAGTAACACATCACATCTTATAGTATGTCAAGGTCTAAATGAATAAAATATTTAATGTTAAGAGAAGAAACCATAAAAATACAGGAAAATGTAAAATATATTTTATAATTACAGAGAGGGAAATCTTACAAATCATAACAGAAAGTCTACAAATAATAAAACAAAAGTAAAATCTGCACCTGTTGCAAATTCCCAACATCAGAGTCCAAAGATCAATGACAAGCTGGGGAAAATGTTTGCAATTTTGTCAAGGTCTTAATTTTTTCTACTTTTTAAGAAGTTGCACAAACTGATAAGGAAACAATTAATATCAAAGAAATAATGGGCCAAGAATAAGTTTACACAACAGAAAACACATATGAAAAGACAATTTACTTTGCTTATAAAAGGAGAAAGGCAAAGTATAGCTCAACTGAGAAACAATTTTACCTGTGTAACTGGCAAAGCTTTAAAAGTTTGATAATGTCTGGTGTTGGCAATTGTGCAGAGGCAAACAAACTTTCATATGAAGACAGTGGGAGTAAAGGGCAGAGGTCAGAAAACTATGGCTCACTATGGCAAACTAGCTGCACGATTATGATTTTGTACTGCCCATGAGCTAAGGAACCATTTTTACATTGTTGAACAAAAAATCAAAATAATATTACCTACTAAAAACTTATTGAGTGTAGATTTAAGGTACCACACACACAGAAGCTAACTGTGGAAGGTGATGGATAGGTTAATGTTTTTTTACTGTACTAATCATTTCACTACATGTATAATTATTTCAAAACATTTTAAGTCTAAATTATAAAATAAGATAAAATATTTTGAGATACATGTTAATTTATACAGTTCAAGTTTTGGGCCCTCAAGGTTTTATTGGGGCAAACAAAACATTGTAAGTCTAAATTATAAAATAAGATAAAATATTTTGAGATACATGTTAATTTATACAATTCAAGTTTTGGGCCCTTAAGGTTTTATTGGGGCAAACTCATGTTCATTCCTTTCTATGTCTGTGACTGATTTTGTGCCACAGTGGCAGATCTGAGAACTCGGCATAGAGCCTGTGTGATTTGCAGAGTTGAAAATATTTACTTTAATGTCTTGTGTAGAAAAAAAGTTCTGACCTTCTGTCTCCTGCCATATGATTTGGTAGCATCTGTCAAAATCATAAGTTTTTTTCAGCTAATGCCACATCCAGTAACTCATTCTACTGATACACTTGCATAAATGCAAAATGACAAGTGTTGTAAAATATTCATATATATATTTGGTTGTGGTAGATGGAGATCAGACTCAGGGTCTTATACCTGATAAGTACCTACATGATCTACTAGTTGGCAAAATATTGATGCACAAAATGTCTACCAGTATCATTTGAGAGATACAAATGAAAACAAAGCTGAGATCCCATCTCACTCCAGAAAGAATGGCTGCTAACAAGAAATCAATCAATGACAAATGCTGGCGAGGCTGTGGGGAAAAGGAACCCTTTTCCACTGTTGGTGGGAATGTAGACTGGTGTGGAGATTCCTCAAAAAACTAGGATTAGAGGTCCTATTTGGCCCAGTATGCCCCTGATGGGTATATTCTCAAAAGAATTAAAAGCATCAAACCACAGTGATATATGTACATCCACTTTTATAGTAGACAGTTTGTAATAGCTAAATCTTGAAAACAGCCCAAATGTCCATCAACTGTTGATTGGATAAAGAAGATTTTTTTTCTCATTGAGTTTATTAGTAATTTTTAAGCATACAGTACAGTTATATTTATCATTTGGATCCTGTACCTTGACATTACAGATCTTGGTTCTCATTTTTTTCCCATACCCCTCCCCTCCCTTCACCCTCTCCACCCTTTCCTATTTACAAAGATTTTGTTTCCATTTTTTCATTTTCTCACATTTTTTCCCCTTATTTTACCCCCTACCTTTCCCACTTCCACTACACCTTTAGCTCTTTTCTTCCTATTTCACATTGTCAATTATACAATTTGGATGTTATTTACACTTTTAGTTTTTCACACCAGAGAAACTATTTGGTATTTACATATGTGTGTCTTATTTATTTAAGTTAAGAGTATGGCCTCAATATGCATCCATTTTCCTATGAATGACTCTAGTTTCTTATTCTTTATGGCTGAGTAGTACTCCATTTATAGAAAATCACATGGAAGGCATGTTTTTTTACTAAAGTGGAGTACTACTCAGCAATAAAAATTATAAACAAGAGACAATTATAGCTAACTGGATGCATTTTGAGGTCATACTCTTAAGTGAAATAAATATGACACACATGTGTAAGTACTCAGTTTCTTGGTATGGTGTGAGAAACTCAAAGTATAAGTGAGGACCAAAATGTATAATGGATATCATAAAATAAGAAGAGAATGTTGAAAGGGGAAAGGGATCTATGGAAGTGGAAAGGAAAAAGGAGAAAGGAAAAAAAAAAGAAGAAAAAATTGGAGAAAAACGTTATGTAAATAGGGAGGAGTGGAGGAGTTGGAGGGAGGGTAGGGGAATGGAAAAAATAAGAACCAAGATACATCATGTACGGGTACAAATTCCCAATGATGAATGTGATCCTAATGTATACCTTAAATGTACCAATAAACTTAATGAATAACAAAAGTCTATCACTAAAGTACTAAATTGGGACTGTAGTATATAATTTTTATAAGTATAATAATATATAATTTATATATAAATATGTCTATATAAATAATATATAATTTGTAAAGGATATCCATAGTGAAAGCTGTATAATTTATGCAATTATAAAAATAAGAAAATTATTTATTGTGCTTGGAATAATGTTTAAAATATATTAAGTGGAAGAAGCAATGCAAAACGATATCTATAGATGGATACTAACATATAGGTAAAAATAGAAAAGAATGTAGATATGCATACATGCTCATATTTGCTTATGTCTACACCAATTTTCTCATAAGTATACATAATATCTCTAAAGAATGCACAAGGAATGTTGGTTGTCCTCTTGGTATATTGCTCCAGGGGTAAGTATCTGAGTTCTTGAAATCTCACAATTGCGAAATGCACTCACAGAACCATAGAAGGGTAAATGACAGAAACCTGAGATCTAGAGTGGAAAAGGCAAGGTGCCAGTTTCGATCCATGCTGACTCTCTGAAACTAATAGGGAATATTTATTTGACATTGTCCTACCTCAAAGAGACCATACAGGGCTGGCAACAGAAGATGGGCCAGCATGGTTGTCAAACTATGGAGGTCCTTTTGTGAAAATTTTATCACGTAAAGTTTATTAACAATAAAATCATAATCTGAGCATGGAAGTGGCTCCAGGATGGGACTGAGGAAACGTGTCCACATTCCACCCCTATAAACACCTGCTTTCTTTGTTATTATGTCCTGTTCTATTTTCTTAATCTTTCCTGATGCAGCTGAGACAACAAGACAGGGTGGTCCAGGGATGGAGGTACAGACACCTGGGTCCTAGTCCTCCCTCTTGCCTGGACTTTTCCTGGAACTTTGGGCTGTCCACGACCCTTTTCACCTCCTCAGTTTTCTCCCCAGGAAGGGACCTCTCCTGCTTGAGCAGGAGCTCCTGGTCTTATATGAGGGTATGGATGTCATGGGATTTGGATTTTTCTCAGACATTGTTTCTATAAGTGTGTGTGTGTGTGTGTGTATCTAATCTGAAACTCTTTATTCTGGCATCCTATTCGGAACTTTCTATTGTATTTTCCTTTGTGTCTTCACCCATGGGGTCATCATGCAAGACTGGAAGAGGTAGAGTCCACTCATTGAAGATTATCAGTTTCCAAATGAACCCCTGAGAAACTGAATGACTTTGCCTAGGTGTACTCAGACTTGAACACAGGAACCAAGTGGGCCTCTTCCTCCAGATTCAATAGGTGGGGTTGGTCTGAGATTCTGCATTTCTAACAGGCTCCAGGCGACACCAATTTTGTCGTTCCACAGATTGCACATAGAGGACCCAGGTGTGGATACAAAGTGCTCAGAGGCAGAGTCTGGACTTGGCCAATTTCCCCTACTTATACCCTGTGTGCTTTCCTGCAGAGGGCCTAATTGAGTTGAGTTGTTGCAAGACCAAACACTACCACCTGGTTGAGAAGATTTTGGTCAGCATCCTCTGGAGAAACTAAAAATATTTAGTGTTCCCGAGCCTCTTCACATTCCCAGTTTGTTAATCTAGTCTGAGTCCTGGGAATTAGTATTTTAATAAGATACCTGGTTATTTTTATTTATTTAGTTCACTACTAAATTTTGGAAGCTATTATCTAAGAATATGAGCCATTTGTAAATATTAAATTAGATGTGACATAAACTGTATTTTACACTTCATTTTAAATCATTCTTTTTTTTAGTAAATTTTGGTTCATTATTTATCTCTTATCACTTCCTAAATCACTATCAAGGTACTGAAGAAAAATTCTCTCCCCTTATAATCCTTCTACCCTCAATGTATCAATACACATATTCTGAGACTAGGGAGCATGTACTGTAGACTTCAAGGACTCTTTGAAACCCTTTTCTAAAAATGCATTTACTACCACTTGCTTTCTATCATCCTCTTTGCATATTTGGATTAACAAAATTAAAATGTCATCTTAGAGTGAATGACGCCCAGGCTATATTTCAAATATTTCTCAAAGTTCACTCATGTTAATTTTAGTTGCATTTGCATCTTTCATCTTTTTGAACTCTTGCGACAACTTAACATCTGTAGAATTTGCTGTTTTGCTATCACCTTGTTTTTTAATTTGGTTGGGGAATCATGATTTGGTTGTGGCTTTTTGTTGGAGGGACCATTTTAGTCAGGGTGGTTGTTCATCAATCCACCTTTTGAGTTTTGTGTCTTCTATGGCTCTACATTATTGTTTGCCTTGAAACACCCACAGCACAGATGAAGGATTCTGTCTTCTTACAAGCACAGTTCAGTCATGCCTCTCCCAAGCTTCTCAGGAAAGGGTTGTGCTGTCCTTTGTCCTAGCTCCTGACCTCCAGCAACAAGAAACTCTTTCATATTTTATCAGCAGTTAATTGCAGTCACTGCCACTCTGTGGTCTGACAAAGGCCTTCATCTTCATGATGCAGTCATTGTTTCCTGCTCTTTGGTGGGGCTTGGCGATCGCTTTCCCTCCCTTCTGTTCTCAGAGATGCTAGCTCAGATGAATTTCCCAGCTGGTGACGAGGTGAGGCTGTGGCTGAAGCACGTGAGTTAAATTCTGACATTTAATAGGACACGAATTATCTTTGAACAATGTTTCCTTCTTCCTCTAGCCTACTGTGGGCAACTGAAAACATGCTTTACCTGCATAATAACATCTCAGTAATGGAAAGAAAAGATGATTATTCAGCAACATGGGCACCAAGGGGAAAATTTTGAAAGCATCAGGCCTCGGCCTGTTGTCACTTTATTCTACCTCACTGGAGGCCCAAGGTACCACAGGTGGGTGACGACGACAATGTGGAAAATAAAAGCTAGGCACCAGGGTGGTAGGTGGTGGCTGCATTCTCTCCAGCTAAAGCTGGCTTGTCCTTTATACCTGTCAGACAAAGCAATCTGATGACCATCGATGTCCAGATAAAAATATTGAAAAATCAGATTCACCAAGTTTGTATGGTTACGTCACTGCAAATAACTGTCCTATGAGAAGGGAGCTGTCAGCATGCCGGAGAACCTGGTTGATTGTTTTGGCAAGAAATGGAAGCAATGATTCTAGACTCCTGGTATTCTCAGAGTCTGCTGGAGCATTTTCTACACTGTTCTCCTTAATTCTTATTTATTTCTTATTGTTCACCTTGTCTGTGTTTCCCAAAGGTAAAGGATGTGCCTTTATGTCTTATCGTTCTCTGTTGTTTACATGCAGTATGGAATATAATTCCTAGCACACAGTAGAAAGTAAACTTGCCTTCACTATTTCTTTGTTATTATATAAAATTATACATACATATAAAATTATGGTTATTGCATTTGCAGTTTGTCATTGTTGATTATGGCCACAGTTACAGAAACTTGGACTGAGTTTTAGTTACTAGTCTGTACACACTGCATATCAGTGCGTATGGTCCTTGCCATAAGCCTTGAGATTGGCAGATTATTTCTCTTTTGAGACTCTAGGAGGGATGTTAAACTTAGATAACGGCAAAAGTCAAAGACACAATTTAAACCCTTTGTTTTGTGGCCTTGTCACTATACCATGTTGTGTTGCACACTGCTCTACTGTTGATGAGACTTAATCTTGGTGTGAGACATTTCTCTTCAGGTAAAAGCAGATTCTGACTATCTGGGGATAGCCTCAGATCTCTCCTGACTCAGAAGCTTGATGATGTTATCCCAAGAAATATGTAAACATATCCTGGTGTGAACAAAAACAGTATATGTTCTTCTTTTGAATTATTTCTGGGTTTTTTGCCATTCCTCCTGGTTTTAGATTTGGTCTGAGCCAATATTTTTACCATTGGGTTCAACTGTCCTTACCATAGAGCTGTTAGCATCCTTCTGTGTTCTTTATCACGTACATACTTGCAAAGGACTAAAACTTCAAGCTGTTTCCATCCCCCAGAGCTGTGGTAAAACTCAACAGGTAATTGTAACTCTGCTGTATTTGCCTTTCTTAAAAATGGACTAGATAAAAGTGGAGAGAAAGAAACGTTAGTAGAAGCAGAAGCTAAAATACGAGAGAGTCAGCTAACCCTGTGAGGTTATCCTAGTGGAGAAAATCAGTCACTGCACAACCATATTTCATCTACTAGAAAATTTTCACAATCTACTGATTTTGTTAAAAATGTCTGAAAACTAATACGTATTTCCTTTTCATCTTACTTTTGGCAGCTCTTAGTAACCAACTAGAGTTACATATGGGATAAAAACCACCTCTAATCTCTGATTTGGAGATGTTTCTAATGGGCCTTTCTGTTTACAAAACACAACACCAGGGAAAGGTATGGTTCTATTTTGGTTTCAGTTACAGTGTTTTCCTTGGGGCTAAATCTCAGCTGTTGAGCTACTCTCTTTTACCAACAAGAAGGCTTCCTATTTACCTCTCTGACAATCAGTAAGTGATATAGTGGATAGGATATAGAGTAGAGGGTATAGTTCTATCTGCTGTATTTTGGAATAAAAATGCAAAGACTTTTGCTACATTTAGATGGTCATTGGTCTTATTGAGGTAAATTAGAAATTGTATATTCCATTTTAAAACATGGTGTAACTCTTTTTGAACTTTTTGCAAGTGAAATAAAGGGAAGTCAAATATCTTCAAAAGTAGACTTGATATATGAGAGAGACCATATTTTTGGGGGGCAAACATATAAGGGCTGGTGAAAAATATAGTGTTTGTTTAAATAAGGTAACTATTATAGCAAGACACAATGCCATTAATCTCTCTCAAAATACTCCTCCTTGCTTCAAATGCATTTATTCTATCATTCTTGCCACTTTCTGAAGCAGTTCTGGAAGTCCTCTTTCATATGTGTCTTTGTAAGGTGTGATAAAATATGCGGTGAATGCTGCTGCTAAGTCTCATCCAACAGGAGGGCAGCCTTGTAAGATGTCAAGGTGCATCCTCATCGAACTTAGTCGTTGAATCTGGCCTGGGGGACTTCTGGCTCTCCCCTAAAACCAAAATGACCATAAAAGGTAAATGATTTAGGACTCCGAGGCAGCCATGACAGCACAACTGAAGACGGTCATAAAAGAAAACTTCCTGGACTGCTTCAGAAAGTGGCAGGAATGATGGGATAAGTGTGCCGGAAGTGGGGGAATATTTAGAAGGAGATTAATGGCAACTTATTTTTTTACTGTAATTAATGTTAAAAATGTAAATGTTCACTATACACAAGGAAATGATCGGAACTATTCCAAGATATTGATGATAGAATGATTCTAAAAAGTTCTCCAGTTTTCTATCCTTGTCTATATCCCTGCCATTGACCATATAAACTTATAGGCCATTCCTAGGTGAGAGGTGACATCTAGTTCCTTCTTCTCATTGATTATATCAAGACTTGTGACATGATTTAGTGAGGAGAATGGATAAGAGATGCTATACCCATTCTGACCCTAGACCTTGGTCTCCTCTGCCACTATTATGGGAAAAAGTCTGGAAAATAATTTTGTAGGATGTGGAACAATAAGGAACCATTTCAGTTGAGAGCATATATAAGCCGTCTCCCAGCCAATTCGGCGGTTACCTATAGGAACATAGGTGAACCCCACTACAAGTCATTTAAGCCTGGTAAAAGCTCCCAGCCAACCCAGAAACTCATCAGCAACAATAAATTATTGTGTTTTCATTAAGCCATTACCTTTTGATTTGGTGTGTTACACATCAAATGCTAATGGATACACATTCTGATACTAGTGATCATTCCATGGATAATTTACATAGCTCATGTAGAGCTATGTATAGTAAGCACTGGGTTTGACATTTACTATGTATATAATAAGTAATGATTCTTGTCTCTTTCCCTTTCTCTAAAAAGATGTGTTCCCAGACTGGGGTTTTCAGCTAGAAATAGAATAGCATCTCAAAAGCCACGTAACACAGATGTTCATGACTGAGGGACTCAGATCCATGTGTAGAAACAGGAAGTAACTTCCCAAGAGGCAAGATAGAATATTGATGTTTCTTCCTTGCCTTCTCAAACAACAACTCTTGGTATTGTCTGCTTCCTAGGGAGCAGAGAGAAAAGAAAGATTTAAAGGACATTCCTAAATTCCTGTTAAGTAAATGGTATTGACTCTGGCTTATACTTTTTTCTTTAGACAGTACTTGTCAAAGGTAAGTATAGGGGGCCAGGGATTTGGCTCAGTGGTTCTGCCACCTGCCTCACAAGTGCAAGGACCTGAGGTCAATTCCTGGTACAAAAAAAAAAAAAAAAAAAAGGTAAGTATAAGTATAGCACGGTTAGGAAAATTAAGTATCTGGAGTCTGTGTGACCTTATACAAGTCTCCAACTTTCTCTGGGCCTCAGTTTCCTCATCTCTAAATTGAGATGGTCTGTCCAATATGAGTGCAACCTCCAACAGTCCATGACTCTTTCAGCAGCTTTGGTGTAAAGTCTAGAACATGAGTTCTAAAGCCTGCTGGCTCACTCTGAAATCTCGCTCCTACAAACTCTAGCTACATTCCTTG
The DNA here is from genome assembly GCF_012274545.1 of Fukomys damarensis. Lineage (NCBI taxonomy): Eukaryota > Metazoa > Chordata > Mammalia > Rodentia > Bathyergidae > Fukomys > Fukomys damarensis. The sequence continues at coordinate 35,617,800 of NW_022900919.1, read as the reverse complement.
GACATAATAATTATTCTGTCTGGGCCTCAGTTTTCTTATCTAAAAATGGGGCTGCCTCATGGCGTGTTTCCGAGGATTAGATGATATAATCCAGGAAAACTGCTTAGAGCAGGGCTTGGTACACAGAAAGTGCTAAACGAATGTTCACTATTATTTCAATTGGCACAGAGTCATGCCTTATGCAACTGTACTTTCATGGTATTGAAATGATGAAAGTTCACATGGTGAATATCAACTCTGTGGAGGAAACCTCAATATGTTTTTGAAATTTACATGTACACATAAAGAGTGTGAACCATCCCCAAGCTCCTATATCCAAAATTCAAAGGATTTTTCCCCTCACCTAGTTGGGTATAGTGTTTTACACAAATGAAATTTACCACTTTTTCTCTCTGTGGTTCCTACCCTTCAGCAACAAGCAAGAGGAGGTTAAAATGTAATATTAAGAAAATGGGGTCCTAACCCTGGCCCTGCTGCTTAATAGGTTGGTTAGTTCTTTAATTAACCCATACTTGCATTTTCTCTTAGGTAATATATGGCTAGTAATAATTCCGATCTCCTAGGGTTATTGTGTAAGCATGATGCATTTAGAGAAGTGCTTAGCACACAGTGGGATTTTAACAAATATCATGAATTAGTGTGCTTTTATATCCTGATATACTAGAATGGCTTTAAGCATCCCTAGGGGGCTGAAGACAGCCATTAGGATTATCTTTCGGGATGAATAAGGAAGGTAAGTACAGTGATGCTATTGTTGACCCACCCAATCCACTTTACCAGGCTGGTGTTCCAGATCCCAGTACTACATATTTAGCTGTTAATGGCTTACAGCTGCCTCTTTCTTTGGACAGTCGCCCTTGGCCAAATGGGAGTTGCCTAGGCCAGAATTGCCTGAAGAGTTATGCAACTCCCTGGCCCTTGCTGGTGGCTCGCAGCCAATGATTGACTGATGCAGGGGTACAAAAGGACCCTTTGCCTCCAAAGGGAGGGAGGCAACTCTATGGTGCAATCCATGCTCCAGAACTCCCTATGGGATCAGACTGCAGCTCTACCCCAGCTGAGGCTACACCCTTCCCCTCCTTCCCCTTCCCCCCCTTTCTCCTGTATCAACAAATTACTTCCAAGTGAATCCCCATGTTGAGCTATGCTTCTAGACCCTGACTTAAGATAGCACAAAAACAGGAACTGAACCATGAAAAATTCTAGAGATGTTGAGACATTACAGTCGGACTTGCCAGTAGGGCAAACATCACAGGTAGGTATAGTTTTAATTCTATTCAAGCTTTTGTTTGGGAGAAAAGGCTGGAGACACTGAATAGGCACTGTCATATAGGGATTAGGAATAGTTGGTACTGTATTACTCAGGTCTGTATGTCAAGTTCATGTGTATTATCTTGGCTTGGGTTTATGTAAAACAGAAACCCTATACAAATGAGCCGTGTGACCATGACAGTATTAATATGAAGACTTCTCCAACAACCAGGGTATTCTCCATTCCCAACTCCACAATCTGCGTCTTTTGACTATGTGGAAAACTGCTTTTATGTTGTGGCAGTTGCCTGTCCCACACATCCATCAAAAAAAGATTTTATACAGGACTTTGCTGATGAATTAAAATGCTAAATTTTAATTTGTTTGCTAATGAGACACTGGCAGATGGAAGCACAGAGGAAGTTATGTGTGTGGATGGATCCTAGTCATTTGTCTCAGAGGTAAAGTTATGTATGAAAGTATAGTTTGGACTTGCAAGTGCTGAAGAACCAACCACCTGCTTGAATCCCAAATCATATAAATCATAGTGCATCCTGGCATTTCCATGGGAGTGCAGTGCAGGATTTCCCTAGCATTTCCTTCTTTCTTCCAAGTAAAGGCACAAAGAACCATCTCTTGTCCTTCTTTAATTCTGTCTCTTTTGTATTTTATTCCTATTCTATATGGAGCACCTTATAAGCATGATTGTTCAATTCAACAAGCTAATTGCGATTTACTAACATGAGGTATTATGTTCTTCTTTCAAAGGGCCCTAGGAAAATTATTCTTTGTTTCTCAAAGCCATGCAAGATTATCTATGGAATAGAAGCCAATTCACCTTCCTAGAACATCAAGTAAAATGATATTAAACAGTCTGTAATAGTGCTGATTTTATACTGTAAAGGGCACACATAATTTAGAACACATATTTAAGATAAATGAAATTTCAAAGTTAAAATTGCAATTATGATGAACATTATAAGTTCACACATTAGCTTTCTAGTGTGGAACAGTGTTTTCTTATGCTCAAAGAACAATTTTGCTGAAAGGATCTGAGAAACATCCCCAAGTATGACTTCTACCAGTCTAGGAGATAAGCAGGCACTGTTTCAAAATAACTGTACCTCAGTAAGAAGGAAAAGATGGGGAGACATCTAGTGTCACTTGTATCCTACCACTGGATGTGCCAATAAAAGTCTAAGTTTAGATCACTAGCTCCTGATCTAGCAAAAATTAGTTTTCTATACTCTCCAGAGCTGTGAAAACTTTGCCTCTCTGAGACACACATTGACTAGATACATTCATGAGAGGACAGGTCTGGTTGACTCCATTGATGATAGATAAGATATATGGACATTCAAAGCTTGCTTCTCAGAAGTGATTCAGATGGATGACCATTAAATGACTGGTGGCCTTCATGACTTGTTGGCCAAAAAATAAGAGAGTTTCATTGTTTCATAAATAAATTGAGAGCTATTTGCTCCTGGGGACTTTGCAGGATTAAACTGGCATGAAAGAATCTTTCCTTCTCATGATCCTATGTCACCATTATGTTGCTGTTAGTCTATAACTGGCTATCTGCAGCCTGAGGTAGACTCAGGAATTGTCCCGAGCAGTGGGAAGGACCATGTTTCCTCATGTAGGACAGTGATGACACTTTTGCCCATCAGGTGTGCAAGCCCTTAGAGGCTAAGAAATAGGTTGCGTAGATTGTGCTGCCTCAGAGGAGACAAGTAGAGAAGCCCTACCTTGAGCCAAGATTGTGGCCCTGCCTTTTGACAAGGTGACTGATTTTGACATCATGAATTCCAGGGAAAGAGCTATATGGCAAACTGAGGCAGATGAACTTGGAGTTGGCTTTTGACCACACCAGTTGACCTTTGCATGTGGTGAAAAGATTCAAGCCATGAAACAGAGTTCAAGAAACATACGAGAGGCCAACTTGTATAAAATCTAGATAAGAGTGTGACAACCTTAGCTATAGGGAGAGACCTTGAAATGATGAGGACACCAAACCCCATTGCTTGACCTGAAAATCTTTGTTTCCTCCAGCCTGCAGCTTTGCACTTGGAGAGGGCGTGTTTACCACATGGTATATAACCTCCTGCTTTAGGGAATCTTGGTCAGGCAGATGAAGTCTACTCTCTCAGGACTGGGGGTAAGGTGTAATGGGCTTGCATATTAATTCTTTTGATCATGATTTCACTTTAACTAGTGGGAGCAGATCTCACATTTCCTTCCTGCTCTTTCTTTTCAAGCGTGCAGTTGAGTGGGTGGTTCAGCCAAAGATACTCAATAAATATTTGCCAGTGAACATAACAGAGGGACCCTGATGACAGCAAGGTTGTTGGTCCCAGCCATGCTCCCTATGGGAGGTGACACCACGTGGTTCTGATGCAGTCACAGAGGACCTCACAGCACTGTCTGAGCCTGAAGCCCTGGCCAGGATCCATCTAGCCACACGCTGTCCACCCGGGCTCCATGCAGTTATTGCCTTCTCGAGCACCTCATTTCCAAGAGAAGGAATCACTCTCCTAACGAGAGTGCAGACAGAAGAGGGTATTAAGTAGACAAGTAGAAACCACCCAGTAAGAGGACTTGAATAGTGTACAGGGGAGGGTGGGGGAAAGGAGGAAAGGAAAAATGTGTCCAAACAGTAATGTGTCAATTCTATGGCTTTTGACTAATCCGTGTGTGGATTTGTATCAGCACTCGTGTCTAACAACCAAGACAAGAGCCAGACAGAAATGCTTGGACTTCGTAAATCCTGGAGAGAGGTCTGTTTATCAAGGACTATTATTGTTTGAAAAACTCAGCATCTGTCAAAGCTTTGTAGGTCTTTGGCCTCCACACTTTAGGCAGGTGCTTCTGGTTTTATGATGCTGGCAAATGAGCTTTAGAGAAACATCAGTGGGAAAACCCAAGGTCATCCATCTTTGCCTCTACCTCTGCTGAAAACTAGGCCTTCTCATCTCTTGCTTGGGTCACTTAGAACCAAATTAGGCCATATATTTTCCTATTTCAGTATCTTTTACATAGGATTTTTTTTAACTCCCTTTCTACCTATTTATCTTTTAAGGATCAGACAAAACAGTATCAGCTCTTTCCAAAACTTTCCCTCTGATTCCATAGAGCAGAATTGTTACTTCTTTGGGATCCCAACATGTGCGATACTTGAAGTGAGATGTCACCCCCAGTGCACAGCATTGCTTTTGGTGCAAAATAGTTGTTGATATCCACCTTTCTGAACAAACGTCTAACTTTTCCCTGAAAACTCCAGATAGGATCTAACACCAAAGAGGTCTATGTGGTAACAAAGGCTTCCTGTGTTGAACATAGGAGTGTTTATTAGGCAATACACAGGTTACTTCATGGGAAAAAATGCTGGCCTACTTCCCAAATTATAGTTCATATTTAATGCATGGTATCAACAGCAAGGTAGATAAAGGCCCAATACTCTATAGCCTGTTTCACCTCAAGATATATACGAATAAATAGGGTGAAAACATCACTGCCATCTGCAAAGGCAATGGGAATGTTTGGAGCCTGTTTTAAGTCAATAGCTTTTATTTAGCACAAAAAATGGCTCAGATATACAATTAATCTGATTTTAAAGTTAAGAAACTGCACAAGACAACGGGAAGAGACAGAAAGGAGATTTTTCTTTTCCAAAGTTTTGGACTAGGCCAAATTTTCTTTCATCACCCTCATTTTCTAGTTTCTACTCACCTGCCCAAACTTTCACAAGGTTCCCATTTCCCTAATCTTGGGGTTGTTTTCAGCTTTATGGAATTTTTTTCAATCACAAAGTTTTATTCTCATACTTCTCTACCTTATTTTAGTCATATATTAAGAAGAACGCTTGTTTTTATGGGGAGGACCGGTCTTTCATGGAACTTTTTATCCCTTAGTTATTGTTTTTACCTAGTAGGTGGCTTGACAGTTTACTAAAATAAGGATGGCTCACCCTCTGATCTTCACTGTAAACTCTTTCAGTGATTTTGCTCTTTAGTTGGAATGAATTTCCAGCTTTTGGAAATTTAAGTAATAAAAAATGGGTGAAAATGTTTGGTAAAGAGGATAGTGAAAACAATTCTGAAGGAGAGAAAGTAATGTTATTTGGGGTTTGACCCTGGGTGTCAGGTTGATTCTCTATAATCAGTATTTTCCCTTTCTTTTGTTTTAGGAATTTATGTAAATCAATAATGCTTTCCATTTCAGAATACAACAATCTCCCTTTAATAGTAAAACAATTTTACATATCCAAATGTATTGAAAGTGGTAAAGATAAATAACCAATTTTACCCTGAATTGAATGTTTCTTAATGGTAGAAATCATTGCCTATTGTCACCAGTGGGTCGATGCTTACTGTGAACTCTTCCTTATGGCTCATTTGAGACTGGCATTTGGGGAGGATTGCTCTCAGAAGGAAGGGAGGGAGAGAAGCAAGACAGAAAATAAAAGAGATGATTTCAGGTTTGGCCTTATGTGCAAGAAACTCTGGAGTATGATGGCACCAGTATTTTATTCTACCTGTAAACTGGGCCACTGTCCTCCCTGAACCACCTTTCATGTCTACAGGATGCCTCTGTGTAGTGTAAACTCCTTATAGGTGATGTGGCCCAGTTGCCTAAGAAAATCCTCCAGGGAGTGTTGAAGGCCTAGGCCACCAGTGGCTCAGATCATATAGCAGCTTGGGACAAAGAAATTTGGAAAACGGATCTGCACACTAGCAGTATATAGTTATTACATAGTTAATTCCTTCATCCATTTAAAAAATATTTGTGAAGTCCCTTAGATATAGACAGCAAGATGGAGGTCTCACTTTCATGAAGCTGACAGTTTGTGGGGAAGACAGAAGGGAGCTAGTAGATAGCAGTACTAGCAGGATAACTTCAGAGTGGTCATTTTCTCATTGAGAAAATAAGCAGTCTAATAGGTTGTGGAATGACTGAGCCAAAGGGTGGGCCCAGTGGACAAGCTGAGTGGACCAGCTGGGCAGAGTCTTTGGTAGTGACAATAACAGACCCTGGAAGGATGTGAGGGCTCTATGTCCAGGCAGAGGAGAGACCCTGGTTACATCCTTAAGAGAGGCAAAATCCCAATGGGCTTGAAGAATAGAATGAAGGCCATCGGACCTGTGGCAGACTTGGGAGGGTTGTAAGAGAAGGCTGGGGTTGAGTCTGATGGACAAAGGGAAGCCAAGTTTATAAGCATTGTGGTGACTTTGCATCCCAGTTGCAGAAATGAGTTCCTTGGCCTGCATTGAAATATGAAAGATGGCAATTTGTGTGACCACAACATAGAAGAAACGTTTGCTAAGCAGATTAATGAACTAAACAAGGGAAAAATTAGGATTAAGGCCAGTCTACTGTTTTCAAACGCTGCAAGCATAGGAGATACCAAATCCAGACATCTTCTATGATAATTATGAGAAAATTTTCTTTCCTTAAAACATTCCCAAGATTTTAAAACATATATAGTTGGACTTAACCTTCCTTTGTCCTTGGCAATGTGACAAAGCAGCATTTTTTTAGAAAAGAATGTAAGTTGGAATTGACCTTGGCTTTAAGCAGGGAGAGTTATCAAGGTCACTTTTTTGAGTTTGTTTTTACTGCAATTGCTATTAAAATGAATCAAGAAATAAGAAGAATCCATCCTCTTTTCACTCAATATTCTGTTCTGGGGACTGAGACTATAATTCTGAAACGCAGATTTTTTTCCCCAATTGCTAAATAAGTAGCTGTTTTAATAATTGCTAAATAAACAGCCTTAAAAAAAATCTTCTCTAAGTCCTCATGGTTAGAAAATAGTACTAGGCCATGGTCATGGAAAATACTTTCAAGACTTTATTCCTGCGTAAAGATAATGTTTAAAGACCATTGTCCTTCATCAAAGTTGGTGAATAGAACTCACTGACATTGTGTAGAAGAGGCCCAGGAAAACTGTATTTTCTGCCTAATCCGTTATGTCATTGTTGAAGATCAAGGTTAAAGAACAAGTCTCTAAACTAAAACAAACTTAACACTTCAAATCAGGAGTGAACTGAAATATAAATGGCATTTCTATTCTTTCTAAAAATGGATTTTTTTCAAGTGGTTTTGATTTCACAAAGATTCCAAATTGTCTTGTTATACTCTTGCCCAAATCTACTCTCCTGAGGCCCCCTTAAGTGAATCCTACATTAAGGAGGAACTTAATGCATATGTTTCTAATTCATTTGTGTATGTAGTTTTCTTTGGTGAGAGCTAGTTGATGTCCAAAGTCTTATGGGGATTTTATAAGTCTTTATTTTTTTTCTTCTATCTAGAAAATTATATTTTCCAGTTTAAAATACTCCTCAAAAAAAAAAAAAGTATGGGCCTATTAAAATCAGTTTCAGGGGGGCAGGTGGCCCACCCTGAAGTTTGACCTCTCCAACAGGTATCAAATGAATAGCTGCAACAGGCAAGAGAGGCAAAGTGTAGGGGCATAAAAAGAACCTGAATAGTCTAGGGAGTCTTGGACCTGGTGTGTTTTTCCATTTCTAAGAGCAACCAGTGGAGTCCTAAAACTTGTAAAGTCATACTCAACTTATGATGCATGAGTGGAGCCAGATCAATTTTAGTTTTCTTTGTATGACATCTTTGAAGAAGGCAGAGAATGCTTGGATAACTTTCTGATTTGTAAATAGAAAAAGGCTTCACTTGTGAGTACATTTAGCAGTTTCTCAGCACTGTTTAGTGGCCAGGCTTCATTTTCTAGAAAGCAAGGTAAGCCAAAAGATGAACTGTAGACTAGAGGGTTAACCAAGCTCTGCCAAGAATATAGATTGGGGGCTTGTTAGTGAACGACTCCTGGACGATATGTGCACAAGTCTTTTATAAGAGTAATTTCCTTTGTCCCATTTTCTTCAGCTGTGCTAAGACTCAATTTTTCCACCCTTTAAGGACACCTGATGTCTCTGGGAAAAGAATGACCCATAAACCATACTTTTAAACCAAGTACTTGGCAACGCATGCATTCTCATCAGAAAATGATCATTTTACTGCAAAGAGCTTCCAACCATCTGAGCTCATGTGTCATTTTCCTACTGGGCCAAAAACGTGCTATGCTATACTATCATAATCCAATCATGGTTTGATATTTTGCCAAAGTGAGTTGCTATTCGACCTCCCTCAAAGATTTTCCAACCCACCAGATAGGAGTCAGGTAACCTAAAAAACAGAGATGGTGATGAAACTTCTATCTCAATAAATGCAACTCTCATCTATGCAGTTTTCCAAAGGGGAGGTGTAATGATCCTTGATTCTTCTCCTTCCACTCCTTCCAAATGCAACCTATCAGGTGTTCTGGGGATTTTTCCTTCTAATTATGATCTTTGCATCAGAAACATTAAAATCATCTGAAAGTTTCTTAGAATTCCAAAATGTCGGACTCAATCCCAGACCTCCAGAATTATTCTTTGGCAAAAATCTCAGTACATAAATTAAAGGTTGGGAAACATCTCCACAAACTATTTCTTTACTCATTCCTTGTCTCTTACCTGGATTATTTCAACTTGTTCCGAGCTTTTACCTTTGATTCTAGTTTATTCTAAATTCAGGGATCAGATGGTATTTTAAAAATAAAAAAGTTAACTAATTCACGATGCTCTTTAAAACCCAACACTTCATACCATGTAGCAAATAAAACATCAACTTCTTGCCATCACCTGAGAGTCCTGTATGAAGTGGCCTCTGCATCTGTTCAGCCCCATCTCTACCACTTTTTCTGGTCTGTCCTTCAGGCTCAATAGCCTTTCCAACCCACGCAGCCAGTTCCAGTTTTCCCTCTTCTTGGTATTCTGTGGAAGAACTTCTCATAATTTTCCATCATTTGGATTCTTCAGGAGTGTTGTCTTAATGGAGAACTGCTGTGACTCCTCTCCTTGTCCATTCGTGCTGCTAAAACAAAATACCTGAGGCTGCACAATGTGCAGAGATGTGTAGTATATTTTCTCTCAGTTCTGAAGGTTTGGACTTCAAGATCAAGGTACCAGCAAGTTTGGTGTCTGGTGAGAGCCTTGATCTCTGCTTTCAAAATGACACTTTGCTGTGTGATCCTGTGTCCTTACATGGGAGAAGAGGCAGAAAGGCAAATGGGAAGGGCCAAAGCTGGTTCCTTCATTTCTTTTACAAGGCATTAATTCATAATCACTTCTTCAAATGCCCCACCTCTTAATATCACTATAGTGCAGATTAAATTTTAACACAAATTTGGGGAAACTTCAGATCTTAGTGGCTACCAAATTTAAATCACTTTACAACCTCTTTCTACTACACTTTACAATCTCTTTCTTGTTTTATTTTTTATTGCTTTCTGAACCATCTGAAAGTGTCTTATTTGTTAATGGCATTATTGCTATCCAGATTCTGTACTCTAGAAAACTTTCCAACTCATTCCAGCCATATCTGTAACACCTAGACTTTTTCATGGAATGGAAGCACTTCATATATACTTGTTGAATAACTATTGGATGTGTGCTCTATCTAGACAAAAACATGAACAATCTTTTCATTCATGTTCCTTTCTCTTTCCCTTCCTTTTACTTTGCCAAGTACAGTGGACCCTCAAGATAGGACTGGCCTGATGTATGAACAACTTGGGTTAATTAGGTTAATGGAAGATTCCTCTGTCTCTTGTTATTTATATCAGGTACCCAGGTAAACATCCTGATCTCAACTGTGTTGATTTACAACCAACATGAGTTAACAACAAGCCCTTGGGAGCCAATCGAATTCGTAAGTGAAGGGTCCACTGTATTTGCTATGCATTTAACCTGTGCTGGGTCAGAGGTAACTAGGAAGGAGAGGGAACAGACTCAGTCACTGTCTGAGTGGAGAAGGCCCAAAATTAGAGGACCTGATGCTAACCAAAATCTCAGCAATGCTGTCCCATGGAACATTTAAAAGTTTTACTAACTCGGTCCAGGGTGAGCACTGTGAGCTGAAGCTGAAAGATGAATACATGTTCATCTGCCCAGGGAAATGAGACGAGCAAGTGAGAATGAGCCTTTTGTGCAGAAAGAGAAATGAATCCCAAAGGCAGCATGACATGTTGAAGAAGCAAAAAAAAAGGAGAGTAGGATGAGGCAGCTGGGGAATGGAGGGGGTTGTACGTCGTGAGGCTGGAAATGCAGGTAGCCAGAATGGTGGGGCTTCTAACGCCAGGTTTTCTTGGGCCAGTTCCAGTTCACCCCTGGGATCTGCTAGGTTTACGCATTGTGCTCCCTTCCTTTCTCTGCAGTGTCCTGGTTTGGATGATAAACTATGTGGTCAGTCTTATAGGCCATCTTATAGGCATTTATCATCAGAGGCTCACCACAAAGACTTGTGGTTAAACATGATGACTCTGAACCCAGATCTTTTGGATTCAAGTGAGTGGCTTGCTGTTATTTGCATTATGCATCCTTTGGAAAGTTGCTGAACTCTGAGCCTTGGCTTCCTCAGTGGTAAACTAGGGATTCAATAATTATAATATTCAACACATAAATTTATAATAAGAATGAAATCAGTTAACATTAATCTTGTAAGATAGTATCTGATTCATATGGTAACTATACACAGATATCTTTTTAACTTTTAAATGACATAATATTTGTACTTTTTGTGGGTTATATGACAATTTGATATATACATATACATAATGATCAAATAAAAATAATTAGCCTTTTGTGTTCAGTACTGGGAATTGAACCCAGGGCTGCTGCACTGAGCTATATCCCTAATCCTTTTATTTTTCGTATTTTATTTTGAGACAAGCTCTCACCAAGCTGCTAAGTTGTCCAGGCTGGGATCAAACTTGTGATTCCCTTGTCTCAGCCATTGAGAGTTCTAGGATTATAGGTGTCTGTCACCATTCCTGGAGCATTTTGCAATGTATGAAAAATAATGGGGGACTATGAAAGGTGTGTGAAGAGGTTAGCACAGTCAGAATTGTGTTTTGTAAAGGTCATTTATACTTTCATGTGGAATAATACTTTGGGGAAGTATTAAGGAGAAAATTCTTACAGATTTCTCCATTAAATGAGTAGAGCATTGTAAGTATTCAGTAAATAGGCAAAACAGGTAGTTAACATGATTATCTTCTACTAAAAGTAGAAGCACTCATAAATAATACAGTTCTTAGATATTGCCTACCAATTTCCATTCAGTAGTGTTTGGAGACTAAAGAGCTGTTTTGAATGTGAAAGTCAACTAAATCAGTGAGGTCTTATGATAGTAGGAGAAATAGCAAAGATCAGAGCAGAAGGACCACCCAGTTCACTCTTATATGTGGGTCAAATTCCATTCCCCCCAAACCAGCTCATTTGGAGTCTCTGGATTGCAGAGGATTCCCATATGCATGTTTTATCTGGTCGTCAGTGTTTTGCAGGGCCAAGAAAACTTAGCAACATCATGAGGGGTTAGAAGTTTTCAGCAGTTTTCCCAGTGGGACTTGACTTGAATTTCTGGGCCTGGAATGTGTCTCTTCTGTTGCTCTTGACACTCCTGCTATCCCAAGGGCAAGAGGGTGCAGTGGGAAGCAGGGGCTGGTGAAGGACACACCTCACAGTCTCTGCTCACGGTGAAATTCCCCTCTCCTGGGAGTGTGGAAAAGAATTACAGAAACCTAGCAGATAATTAACGTTTCCTAGTGTGAGCGGAAGGGATTTGTCACACAGTGGCTTGAACGCCATGCCTTTCTCACCACGCTTGGGGAAAAGGTAAGGATTTGCAGGATAATCCCACTTAAGAATGGGAACACTGGTAAATTGTTAACTGTTTGATTAGCCAGGACTCATCATGTTACCACATCTGGTTTTCTCAGTCTGAAGACAGAATAGACTGAGGTGATCTTAGAAAACTCAAGTTCTCTGACCTTTCCCAAGGCCTTTATAACCCTTGGGAATCCCTTATAATTAATTAGAGTACATGGTAGGAGGGGGTTGGCTTTTCAAATTCTTTGATGGCTAGAAGTAGATCTATTCCACTGAATTAGATGTCAGTGGTGGAAACAGCATGGAACATTAGCAGGAGGATCTGTGAAAAAAAATGTAACCACTTTTTAGATGTGAGGCCATCTTTTAATCTTCAGTTCATCGATAAAATTATAATAGTTATTTGGCATTGACAGAGCATGTAAAGTTCAGTCCTTTTATTTTTTAGATCTCTATGAATAGATTTATTTATTTGAAGCCATGCCAATTGTCATGAAGGTACTTTAAGGAGATGGTTTTAAGGCTGGTTTAGACAGACAGACAGACAGAAAGACAGGAGATGAGGGGGCACATAGTCCAGGTGGGTGGAATTGAGAACTAAGGCAGGAATGGACTCAGTGTTTGGGTACAATGCGTAAAGGCATCAGTAATGAAGATAAAGATGCAATAGAGTATTTAAGTCTTCACTGTGTCACCATATCATTTAGTTCCTTATAACAGCTGTACAAGGAAATTATATTATTATTTTTTTGGGGGGGTGGGGACTGGGGATGAACTCCAGTCCTTGTGCTTGCAAGGCAGGTGGTGAAACTACTGAGCTAAATCCCTGGCCCTGAAAATTATATCATTCTTAATTTCATAGACAAAAACCCTGATGATTAGATAAAGCAAGTATCAGGGCCAGACTGTGAAGGAACTTTAATACCAAGCTAAGCAGTTATGTCTGTGTCCTTTACGATAGACAATTTTGTTAACTTCATAGAATGCGGTATAATCTGAACTTTTGAGAGAGTGATATCGAATTTTAGGTGATGGCTTTATATGATTTTTATGTGGTTAAAAATAAAATTGATAGAAAAATATTTTGTTGGGAAGATACAGTGTAGTTCAGAGGTGGATAAGACAAGTATTTAAAATGTGATATGTGTGTGGGGGTAGAGAAACCTTTATCCCAAAATCTTTCTCTCATTTCTTGGTATAAGTTTAAGAAATTTTATATAGAAGATGTACTTCTTGAAGTTGAAAAAATATTTTGGAAGTTTTTGTAATCTTCCTTTTTCTTCCAGCTTTCCCTTGTCTTACGTTCTTCTTTCGTTTTGAGGCTTTTACTGAGTCCTTGCTAAGGGTGGCATATTGATTCAGGATGAAGATACAGAAAAGAAAAGCAACTCCTCCTGGAAGATACCTAAGAGTCTGGTGAAGAGACAGTTGGGTCACACACTCATTGCTGTACAATCCAACATGGTGCGATGCAGACAGAGAGAACTCCAGGACAGAAGCTGTGACCATCAGAAAAGACTGTGCAGGGGAAAAGGTGATCTAGCAGAAGTCTGAAGGGTAGACCAGATAAAGGATAGGCATTTAAGACAAGGGGAAAGTATTTTCAAGCATCTAAAGCTATGTGAGTTTGGAGAATGCAGTGCCACTCAGTACTTTTAGGACATGAATTGGATGAGAGAGGGGTTGATAGGTGCAGGATGTATGTGGGTCAATACAGGGCTGGCTGCGTTTTTTTGTAAGGGAGTTTTGATTTTGCACTGAATCAGATGAGTAACTCTAGTGTTTGATATCTTTTAGATAAAAAATTACTGCAAGGTAATTTAGGAGAACCTAGCAAGTTCAGCATGGTATCTGATTTTAATTACAGCTATATGCAGTTATTTCTCAGTCTGATTTTTCTGGATAAGTTTCATTCTTAGGCAAATATGATACCCCAACTTTTAGGTTTACATCTAGTAATCCTTACCGAAAGAAGAAACTTTTTCATAATATTTCCATGTAAAAATCCCAGGAAACAATTTCATTTGCTTTTGTGGCAGCTATGCCAGTGTGTCAGATTGCTTGGTTTTGGGGTCTGCCTGGGGCACTGATGGGTCACATGGCCGTGTGTATCTGGGTGGATCATGGGGGTATGACTGTCCGGTCTAGTCTGTCCCCTCACCGTGTCTTCTCTGGCCTGTTCTCCTTCTCTGCTTTCTGCTATGCATTGTTGTTCTGCTGTACCCTTCTACTATGATGTTTCTGCTTTGGAGCCACCTAACCATGCACTAAATTTCCCTGAAACCTGACTTTTAAGCCTCTCTTCCTTTAAGTTTTGGGTGTCAGGTATTGTGTCCCAGTAACAGAAAGCTGACTAATACAGTTATTTTAGTTCATGCTCCTTGGTTTGAACTAATTAATCACTGAGGCCAAAGGGATGTTAGGTTTATTTACAGGTCATGCAATCATCTCTGGAACTGGAGAGTGGAATCCACCTAAATCCAATGGAAATTTCCCCAAAAGAGACACTATCTGATCACAAAATTTTATTTGAAACGTACAATATTTTGCCATAAGGAAAAAGCATTATTTTGACAATAGGAAAAAAAGAACACAAATCACGATACCTTGAATATTGTACAAAATCAATCATCTCAGAAGATAGTTCATGCTTATACAACAGCCACACATACTTACTATGGTAGATGCTGTAAGTCCTCGACCCAGATCTTCACGGCGCTGTTCACTAATCACCTTGGTCCTACAAGGGTGGGCTGCTAAAGGCGCTCAGCAACTCCCTTCTCTGATGAGCTTGGCCCATTATGGGTTGTCATTCACCAGAATTCCTGGGGGATCAGGCTGAAAGCACATATTGACTGACTTAACTTTCCCCACTGCCCCTTACACTCCTTTTGCTTCCTTGCTGATTTCTCCAGAGCTCTCCCCCCGACATATCACTCCACAGCATGAAGTTCTTGCATAAGAGTCTCCATCTAAGATTCTGCTTCCAGGCAACTGAACTAAGACACTCACAGACTCATTGCTGTGAAGCTCAAGGGCATTTAGCCATTCTCATCAGAGATATTTGAAAAGGGTCAGTGAGTGCCAATTGCTTTCTAGAAATGGATGCTGAAGAAAGGAGGGGATGAAAGACATTAAGCTTATACTACCCCACTGCTCTGCTGTAGCCAGGCTTGCCTTTTTCTCTGAAATCTTAAAGCCTGTCAGAAATTCCACTGTTACTCACCAAGCAAATAGCTATTGCTATGCTGCATTTTGGAATTTTCTTGGGAAAGTCAAGGCCTTTGGTTCACAACTTTCATAACTCATGTAACTCCGCCCTCCTAGAGCCTTGGGACATACACGAGGAGCACATAGCTCTGCTCTAATCTCATAGCACTTTCCTTAAACAAAACCAACTGACCAACAACCAAACAAACAAACAAACAAATATCCAAAGCCAAACCAAACTAAACCAAACCAAACACTCCCCATCAGACAATCTTAATAGGATGCATGTGGTTATATTTCAGCCCAAGTGGAGACCAGCTATGCAGATACCACAGATAATTCAGATTTGACTTCTTTTGGTTTCAAAATTTGTTTCTATTACAGAGATTAATTAGATTGTTTATCTGGGTCTGCAGGTAATTGTTATGGTTGCCTTTAGATTTTACAGGAAAGGCATGTTTTAAATTCTGTACGAGTTACTACAGAAAATAACAAATGATAAAGTACAAGACTCACTGATTTCCGAAAGGCTTATGAGATAGGAACACAAATTTGCTGCCACTCTAATCATTTGGAGTTCTGTGGTTTAGCCTCAGAGTTCTCCTTCTGCCTCTAGAAGAGGTGGCACCTAGAAAAAGTTCATTGTGGACAGGGTGTTGTGTCTATATCTGACCTTTGTTTAGGAGTCACAGCAAAGTTTTATGGTCCAGTGCCCAGTTTCCCTACCAAAATAATTACTTAGCAGGATATTTATGTTGTTTTAATTTCCACTGAAGGGAAGGCGTTAGGAGCTTGAAGTACCGGCCAAGCTTCCAACACAGCTGTCTACCAGGGCATGTTCGCTGGTCCAAAGGACCTGAGAAAACCTGCATTTAGGTATTGGGTGATTGTCAAGGAGGGTGTGGATCATGGGAGAAATTCCTTGGGTCTTACATGACAATGAGATCTATAGATCAGCAAGTCTGCTAATAAAGGCTCTATTTCTGGGCCCCACCTAACTTTGTCCATCTGCTATGTGCAGTTACACCCTGAAGCAATTTTCCTAGTGCCCAACTCCCTGTGATACCACATTTTTTTTTCTCTTCTGACATTAATATTCTCTTGTTGAAACTTCATTTTCCTCTACCCAGCCCAAGGCTGGGTTTTCTACATACCTAGAATTTTATGCTAATTCTCATTTAAGGCAGCCATATTCTGACATCAGTATATCACTTTTTCTTTAAAGGATTTCTTTTTATTTCTTCCCTCCCCCTGCCTTTCTTGCTTTACTCAACGTACGTCTTGCTAAGGGAGCTTTCAGGAAGCACAGAAGAGAACTGAGCCAGAGGTTTTTAAAGTTCAAAGAGAAAAATTTTGCAATGAAAATGAAAATGGCAGTTTAGCAAAACTAGAATTAATCTCCAAATATTATGATGACAATTCTGAAAATGAAAAGAATATACATAGTAGGCAATAACATAATGCAAGGGCATAAGAGAAGAAGAGCTGTTGAGCATAGTTTAAGTGGAGATAAAAGTGAGCATAGAACCATATATATATATATATATATAGATAGATAGATAGATAGAGAGAGAGAGAGAGAGAGAGAGAGAGGGAGAGAGATATGGATGTTTTTAATAGATCTGATCATATTCAACAGGTCATGTACAGATTAGAAGCTGGAACTTTTTATCAGTCTTCCACACACTGTCTTGTATACAATATTTTCATATTGGTGTGTTGCTCTAGGGATTCCACAATAGCGTTAGGAAAGTGATGCCCATTCTTACTTTTCCATGGTAAAGCCAGCTAAACAAGCATTTTCAGTTCCCTGATGGGCACTCACCCAAGTATTGAGTCACTTTTACATTTTAGGGGTTGCTGAGCTTCTTAGGATTTCTTTTGACCTTGAGTTTCTATTTGTCACTGAAATGGGCTTTCTCTGTGCAGACACTGACAAGCTGCTGAATTCATCCTTAGGCTTTGAAGTCACAGGGACCATTCTCATGGACCTCTCTAAGAGCTCACGCCAAGCACTAAATCAGTTTAAATGAATCATGACATATCCAGGAATGATATGGGGCTGTGTGACAAAAGATACTCTCAAGGTACTGAACACATTTTACTGAGAAATATTAGGGGACTGAGCCAAGGAGACATTCAGGCAGGGATGAAGGTGGGGAGGGAGCCAGAGACAAAGACAGATCAGGAAGATAAAGGAAACCCTGGAAAGTAGGAAGTGATGCTAAAGTACACTGCCAGGGAGCTGAGCCTTGGGGTTCTTGGGAGTAACTCAGACAACATAGGATCTTTCTATTTGCGACTTAATCCCTACCTTTCTCTACGTAAAGATAGAAACATGCCCATGTGGCTCAAAACATACCCGTATTCAGTCTAAACCATTTCCTTTGTAAAGATTCTTTTTAAAAAGGTCCTTGGAAGAGTGGAGGGGGGTGAAGGGAGGGCAGGGATATGGGGAAAAAGTAAGAACCAAGATATGGCATATAAAGGCACAAGATCCCAATGATGAATATTCCATTGTACACATACATGTATCTGTACATACACATATACATATACACAATGGAATATGATTCCACCTTTTAGAAGAAAAAAGCTTGTCACCACATAGATGAACCTGGAAGGGACTATGCTACATGATGCAAGCCAGGCCCAGAAAGAAAAGTATTACATGATCTCACTCATGTGTGAGATCTGAAAAAAAATCCAACTGACAGAAATGGAGAATAGCAAGGTGGCTGCCAGGGATTTGGGGTCTGAAGAAATGGGGGAGGTTGGTGAAAGAGTACAAAGTTTCAGTTCAGCAAGTTGCATAAATTCTGGTATCACCTGGTGACTATAGTTAATGTGACTGTACTGTATGCATGAGATTTGCTAAGAAGGTATATCTTGAATGTTCTCACTATATACACAACAGGTAACTGTGAGGTGATGAATAAATTAATTAGCTTAATTGTTGTAACCATTTCACAATATATACTCATACCAAAGCACTATGTTGTACACCGTGAATATAAAAATCTTTGTCAGTTATATCTCAACAAAACTAGAGGAGGAGAAGTTTGCAAATAATAAAATTCTTCACTTGCATTTCTTAAATATCATAGAGCATAAGAACATATGAGAACATAACTTGAAAATTTCCTTTTACTTTTCATCACATTTCCTCACATACCAGACCTGGGCCTCTCTTCTCAGGGCTTCTAATTTAAAGCTCCCATAACTGTCTCATCTTGAACTTTTTTTTTTTTCTTTTTTATCCTCTTTTTTTTTTAAATGTTGATTCTCCAAATACCTTGTCTGGCAAGGACAGACCCTTCTGGGAGGACCAGGGAAGAGGAAGAATTAGGCTGCCACAGTGTAATCCTTGTTGGCAGGCAGGGAAATGGCAAAGCTGCTTATATTAATCTATGAGTAGTCTTAGTTGAAACCAATACCTTATATTAATTGAGAATTTTCTATGTGCCCGAGATACTATGATAAAAATGTAAAAGCCTTGTCTAAATCTCACGGAGATCCTTGTTGTAGGCGCTCTTGCCATTCCCATTTTGCAGGGAATAAGACTGAAGCTTACTATGCACAGGTACATTGTTCAAGTGGCAGAGTCAAGACCTGCGTGTGGCAGAGTCAAGACCTGCGTCTGGCAGTATTCAGAGCTGATGCTCCTGATGTATGTGGATGGCAAAACCTCAGCCTGTCTTCACCAGGATTGCTTCACAGTAGTTAAGCTCCTCGCTTCAAATGTGCTATAATAAAACACAGCCAGCTTTTAAGTGATTGACAGTGTGGCTGGCACATATTCTTTCTCACTTGAGGATCGCTGGTGTGGATGGGGTGTCTAGCGATCTTCTGATAAGTGAGTCCAACAGGAAAAGAAATGCGGATGAGTACAGGTTATTTGGAACACACACAGAAGGAGCAGAGCTCACAGCCAGAGTGAGCCATTTTTCATCCAGTTGGAAGGAGCTGCCCTTGGCTGAGTTTAGCTGCTATGGCCAGAAAGACAGCAACTATTTTTGATCTCAGACTATACTTCATGACCGCCTAAGGATCTCAGAGGTGCTGTCTTTGGTAAATTAATAATAATTTGCTTTAGATTAATGAGGAACCAAAAACGGTTTCTAATAAATCTGTGAAGGTTTAGCATATTTTGAAAACCAATCCTTTAATGAGAGAGGCTAAGATTTTTTTTCTCTCCCTTAAGAAAGAGCTGAGGGTGGAGGGAGGAAGAAAAAGTAGCCAGATACTTACGAATAACAGAGAAACGGGAAAACAGTGAATGAGAGTACATGCATTTCAGGTTTTGTTTTGTAATCCCAGCTGTTTAGGGGGATGCCCTTACACCCCAGAAAATGTCAAGGCGCCCTCTAGGTGGTTCCCCTGGAAGAGTCTATTAGATACTAAGTGGTTGGTCCAAGTCCTCATATCAGCAAGTAACTGGAATACATTAGAAATAGCTGAATTCTTGTCCAAATCATGGTCTCTGCATGTTGGCAGTGCTCTGCAGTGATTGGGTAACTGGAGCATGTCCTGGAATGTGGATGGACAGGTCCCACTTTCTGTTGTCTTTTTTTTTCCCCAATATTTAGACAGCATCATTGGAAAAGAGAAATGCAGGCTCAAATCATCCATTAATTTTTTTTTTTTTTTTTTTACCAAAGATTGAACTTGGGTCTTTGTGCTTGCAAGGCAGGCCACCAAACCGCTGAGCTAAATCCTCAGCCCTCATCCATTAATTTGATGCTGTTCTAATTCTTTTTTTCCTGAGGACCTTCTTATATAATTGGAAGAGGAAAAGAATTTTTTTTTTTTTTGTACCAAAGATTGAACTTGGGTCTTTGTGCTTGCAAGGCAGGCCACCAAACCGCTGAGCTAAATCCTCAGCCCTCATCCATTAATTTGATGCTGTTCTAATTCTTTTTTTCCTGAGGACCTTCTTATATAATTGGAAGAGGAAAAGAAATCCATTGGGGAAGGGAAAATTAGGATATTTTTCCCCTAAATGTATCTGAATGACTCTAAAGTTATGCCAACATTTTAAGAGTGGTATGGTAGCTAATAAACTGGTGCAGTTGCTATTGGACAGCAAAGAAAAGCAAAGAGTACCTGTAGAATCCCTGCCTTCCAATCCTTAATTTATTTTGGGCAGGGCGGGAGGAATCAAAATAGTATAGAATACAGTAATGTATTCTGAGATGGATTTCCTGTCTCTAAGAGAGCTTTATCTTTACCACTGAATGTAAGAATTGAAGTTTCTGGGTATTCTAATGCTGTGACAATATTTTTTTCATAATCCTTTACTTCATAATAACTAAAATATGGGTATATTCTTGTACAGGACACTTTCTGAAATGGAATATTTTTATGAAGCAGAAAGGACTTAATCTCAATGATTCTGTATAAATTGAGCTAAGAGTCTATGGCAAATATTTGCTTAAATTTCTGCTTTTAATTCACTGGGACACAGCTAGATTATTTAGTCTTTATTATAGCTTGATGTTGTCTGTGTTGCACACCACCCAATGGAATATGGCAAATATGATAGGTGCTACTTCCAAGCCTAGCTCCTAATATCCTCCCCTGTGCATCTCTTTTCCCTTTTCCCATGTGCTACCTTTATGATGAAGGTTTCTTGGACTTATAGGACAGGAGAGTTCTAATTTACAAGATGTGTGAGTCCTTGAATGAACACACCGAAGGCTCTCCAGGAGAAAAAAAATCGATTGACAGCTATGAGAATTAAAATATTATGGTGTTGAGCCACTGAGATTTAGGGGTTGCTTTTTTATAGCAAGTTGCCTTACTCACTTTTCCAACACTGGGTTGGTGTATGTAGTGACTAAGGTGATAATGATCTGTTCTCCATGTTAGGTTGTCTAGATTCTGGTCCTGGCTTCTGCCTGTTAGTGTCTGAATGATTCTAAACAAACAACAAACAAACAAATAACAACAACAACAACAAAACTATCCTTTCTCTCTGGCTTCTGTTTTTCACCAGAAAAATGCAGCATTTGGCCTAAAGTTTTCAAGATAAGCTAGGATTAGACAGATGCTCTGAGAAACTTAAGCAAAAGGAATTTGTCTTACGGACACAGATGGCTTATAGAATCAAAGATGCTATGGGACAACCACACTCAGGGGAAGAATGGAAGATCCAGGAAGCAAGAGGTATTTATACACCATAGAGTATTAGTCTGCCATAAAGTAAGATAAACATGAGACATTCATAGGTAAATGGATACAACCTGAGAATATAACTTAAGGGGAATAAGACACACAAGCTTAAATATGTTAAATAATGGTTTTTCTTATGTAAGAAACTCAATATATAAAGCTCTTATTACAGGTCCCTTTGGAGATTTAGATTGACAGTTTATGCTGGGCTCAGGTGATTTTTGCTGCAAATCTGGGCCAGGCAGGGCTTCCACATGCATTGGCCATTAGCCAACAAGGTAGACTGTCAATCTACAAAACCATGAGCCACACAAATATTTTTGTGTTAAACCACAACGTCATAGAACAATTATTTGTTTGTTTTCCAATGATAACATCTATCCCATAGACAAGGTTGGAAAAAAAAAACTTGTGACAAGTCTCTGATGGCCCACCCATTGGTACGACTCGCATCTGTCCTGTGTATTCTGTTATCTTCCATCAAGTGAACGCTGTTGTTCTCAAGGCACTTGGGCAGGGATCCAAGAGAGATATGCATATGTACCAGGCCCTCTGAGAGCCATGCTCAGAACTTTCACAAGTTCACTTCAAGTTTCAAGGCCAGTTCCTATTCAAAGGATGAGGAATAGACTGCTCTTCTCTGTGAGAGGAGCTTCAAAATCTATTTTGAAGAGTTGTATGGAAACAGGGTGGAGGTAGAGAAGAGCAAGGTTCAGCAAACCTTGGTTGCCTGGTGAGCGACTAGCCTTGGTGAGTGAAGACTACTCAGTTTCATACTCTTTCTTAAAGTGAACAGAGCATGGGAGAAGTTACTTCCCCAAAGGAAATCAGAATGAAGAGAATTTGGCCTGAGCCAACTCCTGGTTTTGAAACCCACCACCCTTAACTATATGACCTCAGCAAAACACAGAAACTCTAAGGAAACTTTCTCATCTGCAGAGGCTTTAGTCATACAAGGTTGCTGTGAGATGTACAGGTTAGTGATAAGACACAGTGCCATGTTTATATATAGTAGGTGTCTAATAACTTAGTAACTTCTCTCATTTTCACTTTTAATTGACAGTGGAATGAAAGAGAAATGCACATCTTCAGAAAGAATGCAGGGAAACTTTTAAACACTAAACCTTAACCTACCTTGCTCTTTCAGTCACACAGGAGATCCATCTTTACCATCCTCAGAAGCCAAGATTGCTCCAGAACTGTTTTCAGCTGAGAAGTATTGGGGTGGCCACCCCATATACTGCAGTGTCATCCTTCCTGATTGGTTGAATGGTGGGGATATCGTTCTGACTAGGGTGCTGCCCACACTATTTTTTAACAAAGATCTTTCCTGGAAAATCGTATGGCTTCATGGAGCCTGACATGACATTTATCTCAAAGGAGTTTGACAAATGAATGTTGGATGAGCATTAGAATGAAGGGACAGGTAAGCGAATAACTTGGCATAATCTCTGGCATCTTGGTCACAGCTTTAAAAATCAGGAGAGTTTTAAATTCAGACCATGATCCTGTTCTGAAAGCTACTGGAGGACGTATTTTAGAAATAGAATGGCAGATGTAAATTTTAACACATTTGAATGTTTGCTTTTATTGTTTTTCTTGATTCTGTTTATCTTTTCATCCTGAACTAGCTCTTGAACTTAATACTGCTGGGGTTATGAGCTGTTGGGATCTTGTGCAGGCACTGCACTTCCTAGTTTTTAAAACTAAAATTTGTTGAACAGGTCTGTGGTAGCTTTTCTCACCACAGGATACCAAACTGTAGGTACAATGTTGGTAGGGATTTAAAATGGTGTGATTGAAATCACATTCTCAGGACTACTGTACCCCTGCTCCACCCGTGCTGCTGTACCCCAAACCTTCATGCCTCTTGAGTTACAAAAGTGTTTTGTTACCTCTCTGCTTTGTTCTTCTAGACTGGAGCACTTTGAATTTTAGTTTGCTTATCCTCTGACCTTTACCCAGAATTGGAGGTTGACAGACTCTAGATGAAGGCAACAACTGGTCAGCAAAGTCCCCTCTGAAGCCAAAGCCACTGAGGTTTCATCTGTTTGCTAAGTAGATCCCATTTGGAGCATGTGAATGTTGGATACATTGCTTGATCTTTGTGGAGGAAAGCTTCAGGGAATTTATAATTGTGAAGAGGCATAAAAGTAAGGAAATGGTATAAGTGATATGTGCTGTCTTGCCTGAGACATTCTGGGTTTGCATCTGTTGTTCTGTCTTTCATCTAGGTTAACATCTGTCTCTGACCTTTTCCATTAAGTGAGGAATTATGATCATCACGGTAATTAAAATAACCTGGATTAGACACTGAATACCTGCACGCTGTACTTTCACTTTTCCCAAGATCTCTCTTAACATCAAGTGAAAGCATATAGAATAAAATGAATTCTCACTTTAACAAGTGGTCAATTCCAAAAAAGAAAAAGAGTTGACCCATTTTTCTTTTGCTAACTCTTTCCAGGTCTCTCTCTCTCTCTCTCTCTGCATGTGTTGTACTTTCAGGCAGGAGTAGATACTGTAGGCTAAGTTCCTCTGGATGCAGTTTGGAGAAGAACTCAAGACTGCTCTGCCAGACACTTGATGTGCTGGCCAGTTGTGTCTTGGTCCTCAATGCGGCAGTTGGTGTGAACCTTCCAAGGCTTCAAAGAGGAGGTTAGTTGATGTGGTTCCATGAACAATTTCTTTTTTCCCCCCTCTTACCTAGTTCATGGACTTCAAGCAAAGATTTTGAAAGTTCATTTTGGCAAGAATGAACTATTTTCTGGAACTGACTCTTTTAAATTTGGTTGCATCTTTTTCAAAATCAGTTGGGATTCTTTAGAAAAATCTTTCAAAATATTCAGTGAATGTGCATCAAGAAGGCTTGAGAAGTTGAAGTTTTCAGAGACCTGAAGTTAGTGACAATAAAGCTTGTAGACAGGAAGGCATTTGAAGTTGTTTTTATCTATTATACATGCTAAATAATGATAGTTCAAATAGTGTGCAAAATTGCTCTTTGAAGTTATAATCTATGGAAAAATTTAACTTAGAAGAATAACCAGTTGCTAGATTTTTAGCAGGACAAAACTGTGTTGGAAATAGCAGAATTAAAAAAGAGATTGAGAAGATCCACGGTTCTCAGTCTGACAAAATATGCAAAAATATCAAGTAGAATGAAGCCTTTTTTCTAAGAGTTTGCTTCTAAAAACATTTGCCTGATAAAAGTACTCTGAAGAGAGGCAAATGCCATTATCTGTGACATTATTTAGATTGAAACATTGCATGTTGTAATAAAGAATAGTGGCATTAATAGTGGCCTTTGTTGTCAACTGAATTTTATAGCCACCACCCCCAATTCGTACATAGAGTCCCTGTATCCATTAGTGTTCACTAGAGGACCAGCCTGGAGCTAACTGCAGAGTCAGGTATGAGTTCAGTTTGGAAAGCTGTGTTGGAAGGCTAAAGAGTCTGCCCTGGAAGTCAGGAGGAACAGGAGACAAATGTCCAAAGCTGAAGACTGGAGCTTCCCCGAAAAAGTAAAAGGGACGACTTCCTTCCTCTTTCCCTTTTTATTTCATCCAGGCTTCAAGCCTATTGGTTGGTGCCACCTACATCTGGGGTGGGTTTTCACTCCTTAGTTTGTGGTCTAATACATCAGTTATACATAGCTGCACGCACTAATGTGCCAGGCACTTGTCAATCCATTCCACAATGTGATTGCACAATTAACTATCAGAGGACCTAACTCCTACAATGTGTTTGGAGAGAGAGCTTTTTGGAAGTAGTTAAAGTTAAATTAGGTCATAGGGTTTGAGTCTATTAGTATCTTTATAAAAAATGACACCAAGAAACTTATGCTTACATCTCCCTCCCTCCCTCCCTATGTAAAGACAGGGTGAGAGGGTGGCTGCCTACAAGCCAGAGAGTGAGTCCTCATCGAAAACTGAATCACCTTTGCTTTAATAGTGGACTTCCTAAGCCACAGAGCTGTGAAAAACAAATTTCTGTTGTTTAAGTCTCTCTGTGTTATTTTTTTACAGCAGCCTGAGATACTAATATAGCCTTTGCTTAGCAGGATTTACTATGAATTTGGCAGGTACTATAACAAATGTAGATTTTCTTTTTTCAATGAATAAAAAACTTCTAATTTAATCTTGCAATTTTGAAAAAAGATCTCTGGTATTTTATGAAAATAATGAAAATAATGAGCTAATGCTGAAAAATATAATTTAGAAAAATATCAATACTAGGGTGAAGAAATTGATTAAAGTAAATAAATATACCTCAAAGAAAATTGTTTTGTTTATATTATTTTAAATGTTCAGATATTAAATATATATTAAACAATTAAAAATAGATATTGTATGTTAATTTTTAAGATATTATTTTGAAATAGTAATTCTGACCAGAGCTACTTTTTATTTCTACCAATAAATTAAACTCAATATGTTGGTCAATTTTTAAACATTCCAAAAGAAATATTTTATTTTTGCTTTACTACCTTTTCTCATTTTTATTTATTTATTTATTTATTTATTTATTTATTTATTTTTTTGAGTTTATTGGTACATTTAGGGATACAGTACAGTTACATTCATTGTT
>NW_022900919.1:35447685-35585330 GCF_012274545.1 Fukomys damarensis | reverse complement strand
AACCCCTCTGGGGTCCTTGGGTCCTTCCTGGGTCTGTTGTCGCGCAGGCCGGGAGCTCGCGCGCACGCTGCCGGGTGATTCTCATTTTTAAAATTGCTATAGATTTGGTCCACAAATTGTATGGTCACCTTTGGGAAGGATGAAATATTAAGTCTGGGTATTGCATTTTCATTGAGGTTCCTAGCTGTGGTACCTTAACTAGTTTAAATTGGGTTGACAGCTCTAAAGTGAGCTCCTCCTACTTACTAGAGACAAGAAATAGTGTTATGCGATGCTCAAATTTTGGGGCACCCTGAAAGAACACCATTCTCAGCATCTCTTGAAGAAAGGAGCAGCATTTAATTGGATTCTAGTCAATGGAATATAGGCAGAAGTAATGTATTTTACATCTGGGTCTGGCTCTTGAAATCTCTTGCATGATCCTTCAACATTCCCTCTTTCCTTTCCTACTGGATAGAGATAACGCAATCAAAGACTTCAAGGCCCGAAAAGATGGTAGAGCCAAATGACAGATGTTCCCAAGTCCTTGAATAACAGGAGTAAGCTTTCCCTTTAGACTTCAACTGTGACTATGACATGAAAAATACATAACTATGTTTAACATTAGCCTCTATGATGGGGAGGCTGATTTTTTAGAACTATAAAGATTGCGTATCTTGATTAGAATAGTATCCAACTCTCTCCTAGGAAAGTTAATTGAAGGCTGTTTATTTGCCTGTCAGTTTCCTGCTCAACTCTATGTGCCTTGATTTGAAAGATTTCCAAGGAATAAAAAATGTACTTTTCACGAAACTAGCTGATTAAGAAACTAATTTGTATCTTTATGGTATATGGATTCACAGATATATATTTGCCTTTGGAACTATTGGCATGTCCTTAAAACATATTAAATATGAAGGCCACGTTAAAAATACTTACCATATACTGACGTTTTTTAGCATATATTAATATATAGAGCACCGGGCTAAGAACAAATATAAACAATCCTCAAAGCAACTATCTGAGGTAGTTTTCTAAAGCTCCAGATTATAGGTAAGGATGTAGAGGCTTAAAACAGGGGTCCCCAGCTCCCGGACCACTCCCCATCACTTGCCTTACTGCCTGATCTCTGCTTCCTGTCACACTCATAGCAGCATTAGGTTCTCATAGGAGCACGGACTGTGAACTAAGGGATCTAGGTTGCACATTTCTTGTGATAGTCTATTGTGAAAATAGAAATGCAGGTACAATGTAATAATAACAGAAATAAAGTGCACAATAAATGTAATGCCCTTGGATTATCCAGAAGGTAGTTGCCCCCATCTGTGGAAAAATTGTCTTCCATGAAACTTGGTGCCAAAAATGTTGGGGACCACTGGCTTAAATAAGTCAGATCACTTACAAAAGGCCACATATGTGAAAACGGTAGAGCAAGAATTTACATGCTGGTGTATTTGACTCTCAAAGCTGGGCCCTTGATCACTGTATTCACCATGATAGAGACATCCATTGTCAGTCCCAAGACCTCTTAAGTCTCATCATGATTCATAATTCATGATGATCATGCCGACTGACACACTTCTGCACACTCACTGCCTGTCAGGCTCCGAGCTCTGGGCTTTACATGGGTTAGCTCATTAAGTCTTTACAACCATCACATGAGACAGATGTCCTTTCTGTCTGTTATGTGTATACCTAGTGTTTCTAGGAGCTACCACAAACACTCAGTAAATATAAATCTGTCTCTAGCTTACAGCAGAGAAATCTGCAGCTTAGACAGACTAAGTCACCAGCCATCGAGCCTTGTGGGAACTTTCTTTCAAGGAAAGTGTCTTGGGATTCTCCAGTTTGGCTGCTTCAGTGTGTGGGGTTGCAACCTTTATCTTCAGAGGAGAAAACTGGGGAGGCAGAGTACACTGTGGAGTCTGTGCTTTTCTAAGTTAAAGCAAACTCCAAGTCAAAGAGAGATGACATGGGAAAGGGGACTAAGAGAAGGGGAGAAGTGGAGGCTGGGGAGAGAGGGCAACAGTTAAAAAGTGATTAGGTTATGATTTACACATGTACCATTCCCCAAAAGGAATGTAACTGTTACGTATTGCAATTAGACATTTCCTAAACTAAATGTTCCCATTATACTGGGAGAGTTTTGTTCCCTCCCAGGATATATATACAGTCTACCCCTTTGCATTTAACTTTACTACTTTTGTCCATCAACAGAAAACTATTCTGCTGAAATCCAGGCAGCATAGCTTGCTTTTATGAGACCAATCATAGTCAGTCTTCATATTAACTTTCAGCCAAGAGGGAAAAAGCAACAGGCACATGGACTGAGAGATTGCAGCTACATTGTCTGGCTCAGCCCTCTCTACCACCAAAAGAGATGAGGGGGAGAAAAAAACAAAGCAGAAAAATACAACCGAGACAGAAGGTAGGAGGAGACATGGGCAGCTCCAGCTTTCAGCAAGCCGGCTCTGTTCCACTTCCTTTTGATTGTCCAGGAAAGCTAAGAAAAGTAAAAACAAGGCTGTGATTCTGTGGACGCAGCCCTGTGGAAACGTTATGTTAAACAATCAGCCGGTGGGTCAATTGTGAAGGGCGTTAATGTGCGAGACCCCGATAAAGAGATTTGCACGAATGGCCACAAAGCACTTCATATTTAAATGTGGGCTCGAGTTTGTTCTGCACAACAGTATAAATATAACTAAGGTGGGGTGGAGAAGGAGATTTGGAAATCAGCCGATTTTAAGGAAGCCAACACAAACACTCCAACAAATGCAGCGTTTTGCAGAGCCTTTGTGCTGGGTCCTGGCTTTTGGCATGTGCTCATGAAAACAGAAAAAGGCCATGAAATGGACTGGTCGAGATATTATGTGCCTTGGTAGTAATAAAATATACTGTTTGTTTGAAAACCACCTTCTTGTCACGTATATTGCATTTTCTGAAGGTGATGGTCTTGTTTATT
The DNA here is from genome assembly GCF_012274545.1 of Fukomys damarensis. Classification (NCBI taxonomy): domain Eukaryota; kingdom Metazoa; phylum Chordata; class Mammalia; order Rodentia; family Bathyergidae; genus Fukomys; species Fukomys damarensis. The sequence goes on along the minus strand of NW_022900919.1, from coordinate 35,582,389 downwards.
TTGTTTCGCGATGGTAGGAAAAGCTTAGAAAAGTACACAGTATTTCAGAAAGGCTTGGCTTGCTTTTCAGTGGCTAGCCTACCATGGGACAGCTAGAGGGGCCAAAGTCTCTCACCTTGAAGGCTTTTTAAATATGGTATTTAATATAAAGGAATATATTTTAGGCTCCTTAGCACATCCATTCTGTATGAAAGGGTATTTTTTAATAGGCTAAGCAGGCCATATAAAATTAAGTAAAGCTGGATCTGGTGCTTAAAAATATTTGGCACAATTCCCTGGAAAGCCGCATTTGAACATTTTTAATATATATTATGAGGCAGAAAGGAATAATTGTCTTCTATTGAAGTTCCCAAGTGAGAGAAATGTATTTGTACAGCACTTCCAAAGCAACCATCAGCCTTGCCAAACTGGTGTGTTTGGGCTGTGGTCTCTCTGCTGTGGCTTGTGGCTCACTTCTCACAGAAGAAGCAGGCACGGCCTAGTCATCACTGTGGTCTCCCAGGAGACTGCTACCTTGAGTGGGGTGCTTTTGTCAAGCACCTTATAACGCGTGGCTGAGAAATCTCCAGAATAAATTTCTGTGAACTTTAAGAGTGAGATGCCGTGGAAATAGAGGGGACAGAACTCTATCTTGAATGAAATATTTCTAACCTGGGATCTTGATTTAGAATAAATGGTGCCTCTCCTTCTCTGCTTTCTCAGGAGAGGGACATCTTTCACTCAGAGCACCCATGTGTCCCTGAAGCACTGCATTTCTGAGGTCAGTGTCAAAGACAGATCTCTGATAAGAATTTGGATGTAAATTGATTATGTGGGAATGGATCACAGGAAAGACCCTGGGGGAATGGGGAAAGGGAAGAAGACAGCTAATAAAAGTCTGTGAATAAACAGTTACATCCATAGGGCTCAACCTGTTGAAGATCCCCTGGGTCATCTGTCACAGAAAACTGAACTGAAAAGCATGCATTATAGGATGAGGCAGGTCAGACACTGACTACCCAGCTCAGGGCCTCTCATATAGAGTTGTGCCCAAATTGGCCACATTCCTGCTTAGGTCAACCGAGGACTCTCCTGCATCCAGAGCATGGCCTTGGGTAGAGGGAGACAACTTTAGTTCTATCCACATGGGAACTCTCTGTGGGCTCTGTTGGGGAGGGGTCAAGTGGATTTCGGTGGTAATCTGGGAGCATCAGCAATCGCCACCATCTCTGTCAGCTAAGGCAAGCTCTTTGGAAAGAGAATTCTTGTTTTTTAATCTTTTTTCCTCTCCATATAAATAGTTCTAGTCTTTTGGACTAACTGGGTAACTATAACCTTTAATATACTTGAGTCCTAAAACAAACCTTTCAGAAGCTGAGATTCAAGGCTTAACGATTAAAACTCTGCATTGCCATCAACAAATTAGAAAGAGATGCACATTCTAGTCAGGCATAATAGTTCTGAGGTGGGCAGAATGACTGATGTGGTAGCCTGTATTAAATCTCTGGTGGCCCTCATCCCCAGAATCTCCAGGCCTCATATAGCCCTCTGTCCCACTGAATCAAGGCTGGCCTGCGTAGCCATGGCATGTGACTTTGAGGAAACATGGCCAGCTCTTGGTTTGTTCTTTCTGGAGAAGGCAGACATCATGTCCAGTGAACACTTGAGCAGCCCAGTGGAGAGAAAGTGAGACCTCCTGCCAGCCATCCGCACTAACCTACTAGCATGGAGTGGGGAAGTGTATCCTTCAGCTCCTAGTTGAATTTTTTTAATGACCACTGTCTTTGTTACTTTTCTCATTACTGAGACAAAATACCTGACTCTCAAAGTTAAGAGAGGAAAGGCTTATTTAGCTCACAGTTTGTAGAAGTTTCAGTTATATTTGGTTGGCTCCAGGGCAGGGTGGAATGACAGAGAGACATTGTAGAGGAGCAATGGTTTATGGAAGGCAGAAGGCAGCAAAGTAGTTCAGAAGCAGCCTTTTTTCTGTCCCTTATATTCTATCCAGGCTATATATCCTTAAGGCAGGCAGCAGTCATATCCAGGGAGGATCTTCCAATTATCCATACCCATAACTATGCCAAACCAATCCCTGGACTAGCTTAGTGATCACATACCCTTGATTTCAGTATCACACACTCTAGATCCAGCTACCTCTGAAAAGCCCCACCTATACTACATGAGGCTTTGGGGGGACATCTAGACACAACCATAATAGCTACAGCCCATGAAACATCTATACAACTTTGCTGGAAGGATAAAAAAGATCTAAGTACATGGTATTTTCATGTATACCAATTTTATTGTTTGAAATTTGTGGTAACATTAAGATATCTATATTACCCAAATCATTCTATTTTAATAAAAATGCTATTAGGCTTTTTTATTAGAAATTGGAAAGCTAAATTTTATATGAAAGAGCAAAAGGTTTAAAATATTCAAAGCATTTTGAAAAAAGACAAGTTGGGAGACTTACTGTATGTAATTTCAAGATTTATTCTACGGCCACAGTGATTGCCAGTGTGTTATTGTGACAAACAGAAGCATATCAAACAAACAGAAAAAAAAACTCTGGAATAGGCTCATATATGAGACATTATAGAAAATGTGGATAATATTTAAATTTTAAAAAATTTTACAGAATAGTAAAAGATACAGTGCCATTAATCTCTCTCCAAATATCCCCTTCTCACTTCAAATACACTTATCCTATTGTTCTTGTCATCTTCTGAAGCAGTTCTAGAGGTCCTCAATCATGAGTGTCTTCAGTTGTCCTGTCACAGCTGCCTTGATGTCCTGAACTGACTCAAAATATTTGCCTTTCGTAGTGATTTTGACTTTGGGGAAGAGCCAAGAGTCACGCAATGCCAGATCTGGCGGTTCAGGATATATCATAATGTTTTTACGAGCCTGCCTTTTTGCTGGGTGACACTTGGCAGAAGCATTCACCATAATTTTGATCATGCCTCACATAGACACTAATGAAAGAACACTACCAGAACTGCTTCAGTAATTGGCAATAATGATGGAATAAGTTTGAAGAGAGGGTGATTATTTGGACAGGGTTAAAGACACTGTATCTTTTTACCATAATAAAAACTTTAAACATATACATTTCCTGTATATTTTAATCATGCCTTGTATACATGGCCTATTGACTTTTGTCAAAGTTGGCACATGATTCAGTGGAGAAAAGATAGACTCTTCAATAAATCCTTTTGGAACAACTGGATATTTCCATAGAAAATGAAATGAGCACTGTATCTCATCTTATTAAAACAATGTGAATGTAATATACTACTGAACTATGCACTTAAAAACAGTTAAGATGGCAAATTTAATACCTCCTTCAATCAATGTGTATTTTACTGCAATTAAAATAAAAGTTATACAGGGAGCACATGTGAGATTGGTAGAGCCTACTACTTTCTCAATGTGTATGTCCCTCTGAAAACTCAGATGTTGAAACTTAATCACCAATGTGATGCTGTTAGGGACTGGAGCTGATGGAAAATGAGAGTCATGAGAACAGAGTCCTTGGGAGTGGAATTAATGCCTTCCTTGCCCTTTCCACCATGTGAGCAAGAAGAGACCATCTAAAACTGGAAAATGGGCCCTCACTAGATACTGGATCTACTGGTACCTTCATCTTGAATTTCTCTGACTCTAGAAGCACAAGAAATGAATTTCTGTTGTTTATAAACTGTATGGGTTATGGAATAGCAATTCAAACAGATTGAGACAGAGTTTAAGCTTAGATAAAGCCCTGGATTCCAAATTGAAAACACTTTTCATGGTAGCCATCTGCCATGAGGTAGGCATAGTGGTACACAGTTATAACCTAAGAGCTCTGGGAGGCTGAGGCAGGAAGATCACAAGTTGGAGCCTAGTCTGGGTAACTTAATGACTTAGCAAAATCCTGTCTCAAAATAAAAATTAAGATGAGGATGTAGCTCAGTCTGAAGGCCTTCGGTTCAGTTCCCAGCAGCTGTCCCCCCCACCACACAAGATACTGATGTTATTTTGGTTCCTCCTGCCCACTCCTCTCACCCCATTCAACTGATGCCATTCAACTGGGGTGTTGCCTGGGATTAGGATTCTTACAAACTCCAGGCCCAAATGCAGTCAAGAGCGACTGTCACAATAGGAGACAGATGACTGAAAGAGCAGGTACCGTACATGGCAGAGCTCCAGATAGTTCTCAGGTCACAAGTACTTGAGCCAAGTTGTTGGCTTAGGCATCTTGTCCTCAGTTCTGGAGGAAGGATGTCAGGTTCCTTCCAGCGCTTTTAAGAGGGGAGAGAAGTTAGTGTGCTATGTGTTTAAAGCAGAGACCTTGAAGCCTAGCTGTTAGGATAGGAATTCTGACTACATCCCCTGCTATAAATGGCTTTAGCCTAATTGCTGAGTCTCTTTGGGTCCACAAATGGGCAGGATATCATTGCTCATATCCTGAGATAATTCCGTCGCAGCACAATGTCCAACAAAGGCTGAAAACTTAATCAGTTGTACTTATTATTTAAAAAATCATATTCTAGATGTCTGGCATTCTTTCTTTCCCTCCTCATTTTGTGATGAGATAAATTTCCTTAACATAATATTTAGGTTGACTCTGCATGGTGTATACTTCCCATGCCTTGTGAAAGTCAAGATAGCAGGGAGGGAGAGAGTGAGAAAAGGATGTGGGGAGGCATAGGTGTGTGTATGGGTATGCATGTGTGCACACATGTGTAAAGAAAGTGGTGACAACAGAAGAAGAGAGGATGCTCAGACCTTCAAAGATATCTAGTAAAAGATGGCAGCCAGGGAAAATGTTTTGACCTCTGAACTTGACATCAGATGGAAATGGAAGCTTCCAGAGGAGTCCAGAAAGCAAAGCTTGAAAGCATTTTCACCAGGGAGAGGGCCACCCCTCAGATGGAAAGTACCTTGGCAGAAGGGAAGAGAGAAAAATAGAGACTGGGCTTTGGAATCAGACAGGAAGGAAGAGAATTCAGAGAAAGATGGTGAAGGCCAATATTTAAAAATGTTTATTTTTATGTTGCTACAGGAAAGGTAAAACCTGGAGGAAAAGCATGTTTGGATTTAGATTCAGGATCATTTATACGAAGGGAAAAGAAATTCATCTTTGAACTGTGTGTAGGATCTGTAGGAAGTGGAGGCGGCTTTAGGATGACCCCAAATTCAACACAGCATCTTCTGGGTCCTCATGAGCTGTTTGGGACCCTCGATTTCCAGAGCCTGCATCCCTGTATCCAATGCCATGGTCCCTGCAGCAGGGAAGAAAGATGGTCTTGACTCAGAGCAGAGAACTGGAGGAAGGTGGCACTTGCCCCAGGGAATACGCGATGATCTTCCCACAGAGGAATCCCAGGGAGCCTGGCAGCACCCTAGCGTCAACCTGGACGGTATTCACCCTGCAGGAGTGTGTGCTGTTCGTGCATGGCAGGGTGGGTGCCAGGAATGTTCCTAGTCATCCTCACTGTGCTCATTCCATTTGTTGACTCATCCTTTGAGAATTAATCAGCCGGTAGGGTTTGGGCTGCTCCTTTCCAGGTGTGACACATGGGCCTCACTCATTGGTTAGGGGTGTGAGCCCACTCTTCCACCACCTTCCAGGTGTACAGATCACTGCTGTAAGACTGGTGACATCTTTGCCCAGCCTTCTACTCCCACAGAGTCCCTCTGTCTTCACTAGAATGGGTCCGATGGGCCCAGATGCATCAATCCCTAAGGAGCTCTTCATTCCCTTCTCTCCCTGCTTGGCACATCATCCCACACAGGGTAAGAGAGGCAGTTTGGACCTTTCACATTTCTATTCTACCCCACCTAACAATGTGATGGCTCCCATTGTAATTAACTCAGAAAAAGAAAATCAGGGAGTTCTCATAAGCCAAGGAAGGCCTAGGTCTCTGCTTTGCTAGTGGGTGGGGTAGCCTATATTTTCTGAAGCTGTGTGTGTGTGTGCATATGTGTGTGAGTGTGTGTGTGTGTGTTAATATGACAGTTCAGGCTTAAAAATGAGTACATTTGGAAATATAAACTAGATGAAAACAAGCTATAATGAAAGTGAAAAAAATATCAGTTTACTGCCGATTGAAAATCAGGACCAGATGAGACTGTAAGGCTCTGGGCATTTAATTTACAGGAGGAGGTCACTGATTGGCAAAAACCAGGCCTCGCCTGCATTGGCTTCCCATGAGCAATATTGTGTTTATTTGTTGTGCCCTTCCCTAGTGTGTGGAGGAAAATAATGAGCCCACTTGTTTAAAGTTTTTTTCTGCCTTTCTATATCAGGTTGTGTTACATTTCATTTGGAAAAGAGAGGGAGGAAAGGGCATCACTAATCACCTTGAAAATTTATTTTGTCTCCAAGTCCAAAAGAGGGGAGGAGAGGTGTCAGTAGGCAGGTAGGATGCTCAGTGGAAGGAAGAGGGAGAAAGCTCCAAGTAGGAGTGCAAAAATATTCACCCTTACCCAGCCGTTCATAGGGTGGAGCAGCATGGTGCAAAAGTATGGAACAGAGCTATTCCTCGTGTGGCCCCTGAGCCCATGGCAGCAAGTAACAAGCAGAATATTGTAGGAAATGCAGAGTCCTTTCTCGTCTCTGCCTTTCTGAATTGGATTTCCTGTGATTCTTTGGCTCAGAAGTCATATATTGGCAAGCCAAAGATCATATTTAATTGATAGACCCGCTCTGTTTGGCCAGTATAATGTTGGTCTACAAAATATTTTAAGGAATTAAATTTGTTGCCAGTATGTATAAATCTGGACATAAAGAATCTGGATTTCTGCCTCACTATGGTGAGACTGAAGGCCTGGCCTCACTGGACCCACACTCCCAATTTCCTAAGGATTCATGATGTGCTCTACTTTCTTTTCAGTCTCAAAACCAAAGGTCTGTTGTGGTATAGCATTGATCTCAAGGGTTCCTTTGGTGATTGGTTAAAAAATGGGCATGTGACCCAGCCTCTCAGCCAATATAACACAATGGAAAATCTGCTAGAGGGGTCTAGACATTATTTATTCTTCCTCTTTCAGGAAGTTTCTCTTGTAACTCTTGTTGTCATGCATGGATATGACTCTTGTTTCCATTTTGGTTTTAGCCTGCCCATGAAATCAGACCAAGTTGGCAGAAATGTAAATGGGAAGAGAACCTGGACCCTTGAGAACATTAAGGAACTGTAGTGTCAACTCACCCTGGATGCTGCCCTACCTCTGCACTTCCTGTTAGGGCTTATGATGCAGTTCCTTATTGTTAAAGTCATTTTGCTTCTGGCAACGAAAAGGATCCTAATTGACTCAGAGGAAAAGCAATTCATCAGTAGAGAAGGCTGTGTGCTTTTCCCATCTGCCATTTTTATTGACTTAATATCTGCTCAGTGAGAGCCATGGTTTCTAACAGTGGGTTTCAGAATGATAAGGCATAGTTCCAGTTCTATGTCTGATGAATTTCCTGGCTCAGGCTGTGGTTTTCATGTGACCCCTGGAGGTAGAAGACCTCATACCCCAAGTGAAAGGTTGTCCTGTATCTGTGTGTACTTAAGACATTAGATTTCTGGCTCTAATATTATTACCTTTACAATCTTGGCAAGCACCTTCACCTGCTAATCTTCAATTTCTCTCTCTCTCCCTCTCTTTTTGTACTGGGGATCAAACTTGAGACCTTGCACTTGCAAGGCAGGCAGCAGCACCACTGAGCTAAATCCCTGGCCCTTCAGTTTCTCTTTTTGTAAACTACTAATTCACTTTAGAGGGTTGCCCTGCAGATTAGAGATAATTGCAATAGTTTGATTCAATTTTTAAAAATTTTACTATTGATAGCTTTTAAGTCTTACTACTCCCTGTTTTCATTGTGCCCCATATCTGGGAATGGTGATAAGAAAGCCTAATGCTCCCTTTTCTCTTTCTTTTGGCATTGGTAGGAGAGTCGAGCCACATAGGACCCTGTCAGGCCCCAACACCTAGGGACTTTAACTCAGCCCTTCTCCTGCTCTCCCAAGACATCTTCAGGACACCCCCCCAGGGGGGGAACCTTCTCTACCTTCCTCCATAGCTTCCTACTGTGAATAATAAACACTTTCATACCCTCTTGGGTATGAATGTGGGGGCATTGTTATTCTTTTCATCCAACCAGGTTTTGGGTGGGTGAGGTCCACCCTGCTCTTAGCCTGAGGCTGAGTGGTGAAAGTGCTAGGTGTCAGGGAAGTACTGTTTTCTGAGTGCTCAGAAGGGCTCACCAGATTAGGTTAACTTTGAAGGACATGTTCAGACACTTAGGATTGTAGAGGAAATGGTGCAATCGCCCACCTCTGACAATCATTATCTTTCCATCACTCGTGTTCCATCCACCTTCACTCCATCTCTCTCTTTTTGGAGAGCTTGAAAGAAAATCCTAGCAAGTCCTCTTGTAAGAACTATAGTATATGGTTCTAATAGATGTTTTTAACTTTGGAAAATATTACCTTTATTGCCTATGATATAAATATAGATACGTGTATATATACACACATATGAAGTGATTACTATGGCCAAGCACATTAACACATCCATCACCTCATAGTTGTTTATTTTTTTGGTAAGGACGTCCAAAATCTACTCTCTTAACAAATCTCCAGAATATAATACAGTATTAGTCTTTACAGATAAAGAAATTTATACATATATATCTTAATTTAATTATTCAGCCTTTAAGGAAAAAGAGGTCCTGAAATTTACAACAACATAGATGAAACTAGAGGACATTAATCTTATCTTGTCAGTACAAAACCACTACCGCACAACAAAATCCACATGAATTCTGTAACATCAAATGCACTGGTTGTGTGTGATTTTCCTCAATTGCCTCAAAAAAGAATCTTCTAATCAGCTTTCCAATCATTATCCAAGCAATGCACATCTATCTTAGCTTTCTACATAGTTGTTTGGTATTTTTCTTACTAATTCAGTTTCTGCTAATTTCTGATTTGTCCATTTCTTTGTTGTCAAGTGGCTGTGCTGATAGCCTGTGTGTACCCTGGAGGGGGACACCGTGTGTCATCCTCCTCAAACTGCCCAAGCGCTGTACGTGGTTCTCAACAAGCAGCTGCCAAAAGAGTAAAGGAGTGAGTGAAATGGGAGTGTGGAAGTCCCTCTGTCCACACTCCAACTTGTGTGTATTTACAGCTGCTTCTTTTGAGTCCTGTAGTTCCCAGACTCATGGTTTGATTTTTCTTCAGTTCTTTCTCAAGCAAAAGAGGACAAGCAAAACCTGAGTTCCCTGTAGTGAGACTGTCCCGAGGGAGTCCTTGGAAGGCTCTCCTAAGCTGAAACCTGTTCTGACAAGACTGCCGGCTGAGTACACGGAGATGACCTTGCTTAAAAGTCGAGTCAACAGTGTTGAATCAGCTTTATTCAGAGGAATTTACGATTATAGGACAGGAATATTTCCCTCCATTGTTACAAATGCTACAGCATTTATAATTCAATCCTTAAATGAGTCACTGCTCAGAAACAGTAGGTAGTTTATAAAGCTAATCCGTGGGGATATGAAGAATCCATGCGATCTCAAGGTCATGGAGCTGCTGTCATTCTGCAAACGCCACAGGCTTGGCCCTCTCTACCTCTGTACCTCTTCATCTTTAGGGCCGGATGGAAATAAAATTGTAGCTGTACTGAACACGTACAGACCTTTTTCTTGTCATTGTTCCTTGACTGTAGTATAGCAACCATTTACATCTATGACGTTTTATAAATAATCTAGAAGTGATTTAAAGTACAAGGGAGGATTGAATAGGTGATATTCAATCAACATGTCATTTTATATAACGGAGCTGAGCATCTGTGTGTTTTGGTATCCTCAGGGTTCTGGGAACCAACACCCCTCTCATACCGAGGCGTGACTACACTTACGTTTAGTTTTTAGAAATTCAAGAAAATCTCACAGGGTTCTCATGAGAATGGGAAACACTAGAAGTCTCTGTTAACTGCACATGGAATTGGCAGTTTATCCGAAAGGTGCAAATATTAGTTCCCAGGACAGCTGGCATCATTTAGATTTTAGATTTGGGAGCCAGCATTGGCCTATGAGGAGAGACAGAGAAAGAAAAGCGAAAAGACAAAAGATTATTTATTTGAGGCTCAGAATGTATTCTGGGAAAAATTCAGTTTCTCCCCCTTTGGTCAAGTCATTGAAAAACTAACAACTTACTTAGTATGACATTAAAATATGTATGCACAATACGCCCGTGTGTGTTTTCCTATTATTTTACCCATGTAATGCACGTAGACCCTGTGAATATACAACATGAAAGAGAGCCTGGAATACCAGAGTTGCCTGGATCACACAGACTCTGCTATTTCAGGTGATGCGAAACTCAGCAGTGCTCACACACGCAGATCTGAGACAAGCAGATGTACTCAGCTGTGGCTTTAGAACCCAGCTCCACTTACCATCTGTCTGTTAGCACCCTGAAACTTTCTGAAAGAACAACATCTCAGAACTGAGAATTCTGTCTTCTTTTCCAAGCACCCTGTGCTTTCCCTCGGATTCATAGAACCTCAGAGAAATAATGTTATTCCTCTCACAAACAGGCAAATCAGGGGAACCTGATTAACTTGAAGTTCTGGAGCCTTTCCTGTTTTTGTTTGTAATGGTGTGGTGGACACATTAGCCACTTACCTTCCATAAAGCAAGTCACTTAAAGTAGGTGCTCAAGCAGTTCCATATCCAAATAGGGTCATGGCTGAATTTAGTGGTGGGGGTGGCGGTGGGGGCGAGACTGTATTTTTGCTGGCTAATGCAGCATTTCTAGATGCTCATTAAGCTGTTAAAGTATGTGAAATGATGACTCATTGTGAGCCCCTCCCAGCCCCCGCTCCTGCTCCAATTTGCCTGTGGGTTGTAGGAATGTATACTGACTTGACTTAAAGAAGAAACGTGTGGTTTCTATTATAGTCTGTAAACATCGATTGCTGAAAGCCTCAAGCATGCTATCGTCTCCCACCCCACACATGCTTTATGTACAGTTCATTTTGGAAAACAGATTGGGAGGGCCCTGCATCTACGATTCCATAGCAACCCTACTAATGGGGGCTGGCCTGCCTGGGGGTCTGCGGATCATCACCGCTGCTCTGATGTCTTCTCAGCCAATGCATGAAGAGAGGAGCCAAGGCCAGCGATCCTTGTAGAAAGTCCTTCCTGTGCTTTGGTGGCTTCTTGCCACCCTATCATCCACCCATGAATCATGTCCAACCTTTTTGCAATCAAAAAATACTTTTTGTTTCTCTTTTGGGTTTTTTGTTTAGGTCTTATCCTTAAAAATCATTGGAAAAATTGGTTTATCTATTATTTTTAAGGCCAAGGGCCATGATTCCATTTTAAAGAGGAATTTTATTTTATGTATTTATTTTCTCAAAAAGATGAATTTTATTTCACAGGATTTGGGGCCAGATACACGCTGCCCAGTGAATTATTCGGGTAGTTTTAAGAGCACCCAGAGAGGTTGTAGAAGGTAGTTGAGATCCTGACCACAGCTAAAAAGAAAAGTTAAGTAGGGGCCAGCTTCTTCTGAAAGGAGGAATCATGGATGTGGTAAGTAAGGGTGGACAGTGTATGACAGTCATATACTGATGATAAAGAAAAGGTATAGAATATAGTATCAGGCCGTGTGAATTTGTGTCTTGGCTTTGACATTTAGTGGCTTCATGATCTTGGCCACTGAAATTTAAAACTGTATCATGGCTATGAATCACCTGGAGATTTTGTTCAGTGAAATATCTGACTCAGGTGGAACCAAATCCTCAGGAAATTCAGAGCAGTAGGTGTGGGAGGAGCCTGAGGCTCTGCTTTCCCTGAACCCCTGTGGCCTCTCACCTTTCCACTGGAAGTCTCAGTTTCCTCTTCAGCGAGACAGAGTTTAGAGTGATGCAGATTCAGAACTGGTAATGGTGCTGGGCATGGACATGGAGAAGACAAGTACTAGATGTGGTTGTGGGGTCCCATCCATCTTTTTTTGCAGGTGAAGGAAGCAAGGTGTGTGTAGAGCTCAGGGAGTTACTGCAAGGGTCTCAACTCTTTGAGACTAAACAGACCTAGTAGACAGATGTGTCTGCCTTGAGCTTGGGGTGGGTGTGACTTGAATCTCTGGTACCATCTGACCTATGATTTGACATAAAATGAGTCACTGTGGCAAATATTTCACTTCCCAGCTCTCTCCTCATATTCTTCTTCTTATTATTTATAAACTAAGGCTCTCTGGTTACAGTCTATACTAATATTTTTCATTTAAAACAGAATAGGGCAAGGAGTCTGATTTCATTCACACTGAGCTAAAAGTGTTTGTTTTCCCCTGACGTCCAACTCCCACTCCTCCCAACTCCTAGCTCGAACTCCCCTTTCCTCAGCTCTGAAGAATGCTAGGCAGGTCTCCTTGTCATCCTTAATCTAATAATGTGATCAGTAAACACCATAAAATATACCTTTCTGCATTGCAGTAGTGGGGAAGGTACTAATGATGTAATGAAAAGGCTAATTAAAAACGAATGGATCTCACAGACTTTGAGTTTGGCAAGTGACTAACAAGTAAGACTGGAGTCCACAGCTTACTTACTAATAGCTCAACAGTAACAGTCCGTGTTAGGAAACATTTCTCACTGTCTGCTTCTCTTTACTGAGACTTGTAACATAAAGTTGTTGAAAGATCCTCCACATGGCTCAGCTTTGAAGGGGGCACAGATTCTTGGGCTTCCCAGTTTTTTAAGTGTTGTGTTTGCCATCATCCATTTTCAACTGTCAGAGCCAGTTGTCTGTGAGGATGATGCTAATGATGTTGGAAATTTCACCCCAGGCATGTCTGCAGGACTCAGTACAAAGAGAAGGTTTATTCTCTGACCCAAGTCTGCCTGCTCATGTTGGCCTACTTCCTCTGAACACCAGGAGAACCAGGAGACAAGCATAGGGCTGGCTCAACAAATCCCTCCTGAAACCTTCGCTGGGCAGAGCAGGGACAGGTTCTGGGAACACTGGACCAATTACTACTTCTTCATTTACAAAGGGTAGCCCTCTGCAGTAGGTGAAAAGAAATGGGGAAGTGGTGTGGTCTTTGAGAATCACTAGAAAAGGGTTGCACAGAGAGACCCATGGGCTCAGGGAAGGCTGTGGGATTGCACTGTGGAATGGCTGGGAGAGCAGGATCCAAGCCCAAGTGCGAGAGGGAGGACCTTCCCTTCCTGACCAGGGCTTTGGAGGGCAGTTCTTTACCTGCCTGCAGCCTTCCCTGGCAAATATGCAGTAGCCCCATCTGGTTGCAGGGGACACACCCAGAAACCTCCAGTGCATGCCTGAAACTGGATAGTCGTAGACCCTCTATATACTATGTTTTCTTTCTATATATAAGAAAATTTAACTTATAAACTAGGCACAGAAAGAGGATAAAAAAACAACTAATTTTAAACAGGAGCGATCTTAATAATATACTATAATAAAATTATTTCAAATGTATAAATTATTTCTGAATTTTTATGTAATATTTTCAGACTGTAAGTGATCACAGATCATGGAATCAGTGGAAAGAGAAGCTGGATAACTGGGAAGGCTACTGTGCAGAATTTAAAGTCTCATTCCTCTCTTTTGGGGTCTGAAAACTTAGACCCTCGAAGTTCTTAGCATGGAGCTGTTGGGGAGTGATAAAAATTCAGTGAGTTTGCAAGTCTATCCATAGAGGCCCCATTGCTTTATAAACGAGATAATTAGCAGCCAGCAGAAGGGATCCAGAGCGGATTGGACCCAGCAGAGTGGACTGTACCTTCCTGTTTGTTTCCCATCCCATAAATCCTGGGTTGGTCTTATGAGTTGTTTTGGCCAGCAGTCTAGTGAAGGTGATAGTACAACATTCCCAAGCCCCAAAATTCAAGAAGCCTTGCCCATTTCCTCCTGAACAAGCCCATTTCAAGTGAACAAGCTCCTGTTAGACTGTATGAGGATGGAGCATCGTGGAAAACCAACCCAGGTAAGGCCATCATAGCCCACCGAGTCCCCAATAGATCACCACATCTGAAGGCAGATGCCTGAACCAACCCAGCCAAGATCAGTCTGGTCTGTCTGAGAGTAGAGAGTGGGTGAATTAAATAAATGCTTGATTAGTTTCAACATTTGAAAATAAAAAAATGTATCCAATGTATCCACTGTGTAATATTTTAGTGTATTTGTTTTGTCACATATCATCTGTCTACTCCTTCTTCTACTCATCTATCAATCAATAGCTTTCTAAAATAGTGATTATTGTCTTAAGTCATAAATTTGAAAATGGTTATGTGAGAATTAGTCATAACTCATACAGTGGACATAGTGTAACAGAAAAAAGTTTAGCTGGGGAAATAAGGGAGGTGTCTGAGAAAAGTGGCTGATTTAGGGTTCTTTGTATGACACTGTTTTCTTACCAGTGGGGACTGGTGAGGTCCACCCTTCTGGGAAGAGGCATCTTAATGTTAGAAGTTACAAAATGGCTCAGGTTGACCAGGAAGCAGGGGACTCTGATCTGTCTCTGTTGTGACCCTGTACTCTTTGGCAGTGAGAAGTGGTCAGAACTTTAGAAGTAGCTGTCCACCAGGATGAAGAGGAGAAGGTACCTCACCCGTGCATCCGCTTTCACAGGCTCCAAAGATTCACACAGTTGTGTGTTTGTTTTTATATGGCCCACAAAGGAAAGCATCTTGTAAGGTTTGGAAACAAAACTCAGAGAGGCCTTTGAGCTGCCCAGTGTCAGTTTAAACCATATCAAGACTCAAACTAAGGGGTTCATACACTAAATTTGAACACTTTTTCCATCACAGTTGAAATATATTTTCCTATATGTACAATGAACCCTCAAGTTATGACTGGCCTGACAAACAAACAACTTGAGTTATAACAGGACATTTAGTTTTGACCAAAGTCTTGAGTTATGACCTGACTACCAGCCTCTTGTGCTACCAGAAGGTCTCAGGTACAGACTTGGCCCTTAAAAAATTCTGGAAGGTGTTAAGTAAACAAAGAGCCCAAACCCAGGACCAGACCAGGACCATAACAAACCTTTATTATGGGGAGGGTCTGCCGGACTGTCTCTGAAGAAAGGAGAGAGAGCAATATGGCCCAGACAGGGAGCGCTTCTTATAGGACTGGGGTGGGGCTTATAGGAGCTGGGGTGGGATTGAGTGATTTCATGGCTGAGGATTGGGGGAGCCTGTGACATCAGTAGGAGGGGCTTGTGTCATCACTAGTTAGGGCCATCTTAAGGGTAAGGGAAATCTAACAGAAGGAACATTACAACATCCTTTCCTCTGTGGGGTTAATTGAGAAATCCTGGACCAATGTCTCTCTAAGGACCCTGAGATCTTCTTGTACACAGGAGAGAGACTTTGAAGTCTGTGTAGAGAAGCCTGAGCCTTCAGTTGACCAACTTCAATTATAGACAACCCTTGAGTTATATATTTATTGAGCTTTATATTTATGAAAAATATAAGAAGGATGACAACATAAAATTAAGAAGAAGAAAGATGGTGCTGGGAGTATATGAGGCACGGTTGATTTATTTTGAACTTGTTTCTATCAGAAACATCTGTCTGACTTCCTGCCCAGCATCTGGCACTGTGCTGAGTAGGACACAGGGCTCTGTGCTTAGAAACTTGGTATGATAAGACCTAGAGAGAAGAATGTGAGGCATGGAAGAACAAATTCATGAGCTAAAGACTTACCTCCAGGCACTAGCATCCTACTTCCAGGGGGTGCTGTGCAGCTTTTTTTCTCAGCCCTCAGGTCTTTCTGCCAACCAGGGGAGCTGAATCTTGTTAGTGCCACATAGAGGACCTGGGGCATCAGTACCACTGGGGTTCTGTTGCAACAATGGGGACAGTTTGGTGGGTCGTGTGGTTCCTGCCTTATAGGTAGGCAGTTTTGAGGAGTCTCTCTTGATTATTTATTATTTATTTTTTAAAATATATGTTTGCAGTATGTAATACAATGTTTGGATTTCTTATATGGGATTGGTACACACATATGACATATCTTAATGCCTATATTCATCTCCCCTCCCTCTTCCCTCCTTCCATCTCTTGATTCCCTTTCATTGGAGAAAGATCTGGCTTCCTATTATTTTTTATTTTACTCCTTATTTATAATTTGAGTTTCTCATATAAGAGAAACCATGTGATATTTAAGCTTATGTGGCTGTTTTATTTCACTTAACATTTTGTTCTCAAAGTGCATCCATTTTCCTACAAATGACTCAAGTTTACCTTTCTTTCTGGGAAAGCAGTACTCCATTGTGTGTAAATCCCACATTTTCTTTATTCATTCATCTTTTGGTGGACATATAGGCCACTTCCAAGATTTAGCTATTGTGAATTGTGATGCTATGAACATGGATGTGCATGTATCACTGCTATGTGATGACTTTAACTCTTTTTTTTCTCATTGAGTTATTGGTACATTTTAGGTACACAGTACAGTTACATTCATCATTGGGATCTTGTACCTTTACATGACAGGTCTTGCTTCTCATTTTCCCTTTACCCCTGCTTTCCCTTCACCCCCTCCTCCCTTCCCTATTTAGAAATACTTTATTTCCATTTTTTTCATTTCCTCATATTTTTTTTCTTTGCCTTATTTCCTTTCTCCTAACCATCCCACTTCCCCTATACGACTTTAACTCTTTCAAGAGGAAATCTAGAAGTGGAATAGCTGGGTCAAATGGATTTCTAGTTTTCTTCTGGTACCTTCTAGAACTGGGCCTTATTATCTATAGCAGCACACTTGCACCCTTGTATTACCTTTTCCTTTGTTTCTGACTCATTCTATCTGTGTTCTTACCCTTGGTTTCAGGGCCACTTCTCTAACAAGCCAGCTATCTCCATATCTTGTCTCAGGTTCTGTTTTTCCAAGCTCATGCAAAAAGACAAAGCATGTTCATAATGCAGTTATATAACACTGTAAGGAAGTAAAAGATGAGAAACATATTTTATCTCTCTATATACATATATACAATGAACAGATGACAGATGACACAAGGATTTAAGAAGCAAGAAATCACTGACAGCTGAGGTCACAAGGCTTTAAGTGAGAATATTATTTCAATACATTGTTTAATGGAATCTTGGGCATGGGAATCTGTGGGAGGGAAATTTTTCTGGGATTCTTATGAACCTCTGTTTTTTTTTTCTTTACTAAATGTCAGCCATTAATAGTGCTTAAGTATCCAGTGGAAACTTTAATCACCAAGTGCCCACCATGAAATGACGACTTGTTGATGGCTAATGCCATTCGAAACCCAAGTTGTCTCCATTTTTTCCTATCTTTGATTGGGGTGGAATTATATTAGGGCTGACCTCTTATATTTTAGAGATGATCAGAGCACTCCATTGCCTGGTACGATGTTTATGAACATTTTCAGTGCCAAAATTATACTGATATAAAAGTCACGGACAACCAAGATGGGTAAACCAGGGCTGGTTCGAGTACGAACATATCAGTCAAGGAGAAGGGCAAATGCCATGTGGTTGGCTTTTAAATAAGGACCAGATGGCAAACAGTATTTGGTGGGTCTTGGTTGTTCTCCAGTTGCTCAGAAGTCTGAAGAAAAGTGGAGATATTTTTTGCCACAGTGAAATTCTGGCATTTGCAGCCAGCTGCCTTGATTTCCATCCTGGAGGGCCAGTTCTGGAGCATGACTCATAGAGGAGGTGGTGAGAAAGGGCTTGAGAGAGGGTGAGGGTCAGGGATAGGCTAGGAAAAGGGCAGGGTGCGGAGGTTCAGATTGCAGCTTCCTACATTGTGACTGATTTTGTTTTAAACAGAGCTTTATTTTCTCCACGTCATTTCTCTCTCACTCTTCATCAGCTTCTGAAAGGCAAGGAAGTGGAGGAGGGGAACCAAGAAGGAGGAAATTCAAAAGGAAAAGAAAATATCTGCACATCATGGCAAGGGTAAACAAAATGTAAACCTTTAATAATAGACACTCAGAGGCAGATGAAAGGACATGATGTGAAATCTGCCCCCTAAGTTACCACAGCTACACAACTGCATGTCTGTCGAATATACTTTAAAAGCTCCAAACACTATTTTGCTCTTCTCAAAGTTTATAACCCTTTTCCTCAGCTGTGTTCTAATGACATTTTTTTTCAGTTAAAGAGGGTCAGTTTATGAGAACAGGATGTTTGTATTAAATATTAAATCATCAAGGCTTCCTTCTGCTGAAGGTCTCAGCTTGGCTTCACTTTTGACCAGAACAGACAAAGCTACATTCCTACAGAACTACAAAGAGTACAAAGAGTTGGTCAAATCTTGATAGCGTAACCTGGCCCTGGGCCAAAAATAGGATAGTTGGTTGATGTCTGAAAATCTCTTTGAGGTCCAGTGTACTATACAAATTGTAAGCAGTATGAAGAGTCATGCCAGCCCTTGAGGGCCTGATTCTAGCTAGGGTCAGGAGACGCTGCTCCTCACCAACTGTCTTTTGAGGATCTGATTCATTGCCTTGTGTAGATGAACTGGATTATTTGTGGGAGATATGTGAGTTCGAGGAATTAATCTTCAACTCTGGGGTGTCTACTTTTGCCCTTTCTTTTTGGAGAATTATTTATAGGCTCAGATGTATTTGGTAGAAAATCAGTGTTAGTTACTTTTCCTCTTGCAGAGACAAAATACCCAACACCTAAAGTTAAGAAGGAAAGGTTTATTTAGCTCACAGTTTGTAGAAGTTCGAGTCCATAGCTGGCTGGTGCCAAGGCATAGCAGAGGGGCATCATAGAGGAAAACTAGTTCATGGCAAGCAGAAGGCAGCAAAGCAAGCAAGGGACCTTAGCAGATTTTTTTGCCCCTCTTATATTCTACCTAGGCTACTGGAATTAGGGTGGTGCCAAACCAGTCAGTGGACTGATTTCACCCTAAATCCTAGCATTGCACCATAAGTCAACCACATACTTCAGATTCAGACACCTCTGAAAAAGCCCCACCTATGACTGCATGAGGCTTTATGGGGACATCCAAACACAAGCCATAATAGGTAGTGTGTCATACGAGGTGACAAAAATGAAGCTGTTATGGCAAAATATGTTTTGGACATGTGTGTGTTTTTCCTCCTGGAGAGAGCTATCAAACAAGTAAATGTATTGTTTCTGTTATAGTTTGTCAAGAAAAATGAACCCATGCCAGGTAGTTTAATAGAGTATGCTATAGATGCTGAATAGAAGAGGTCACTGGAAGGACTGATATAGGGGAAGGTGAAGCAATCCAAAGACGGACAATGCAGGAAGCCACTAGCATGCCCAGGGCTAGGGAACAAAGCAGAGAGGTAAAGTTATCTGAACTCAGGGTCTGCTTTCAGGGATCTGATCCTAGGAAGGCCCCTCTGGCAGGAGCTAGAGCCATGGACGAGAAGCACACTGTACCCTAGAAACTGTGCAATGCACAGACAGAAAACAATAACTTGGATTCTTCCTTGAGTAAGGAAGAATCTTTCTGTCAAGTCAAACCAGAAACCAGGGGAAGCAGATCTGGAAGTGTGCCTTGATCTTATGGTACAGAGTAGAGCAGCTTGGAGACAGGGTCCAGAGGCTGGCATTGATGCTGGATATAACAAGACTGCAGAGGACACAAGTTGCCTCCAGGGAGCAGGACAGGACACACTGAAGAGAGGGCATTGTTGGCAAATAGTCAGAGAGGGGTGCCCTCCTTGGGAATTGATACTGACGTTGTCAATGAAACTTTTATTTTTGTTATATGGGAAATTTATAGGCAAGAATCTGGGCTCTTGGTTGCAAGTGTCAGACCGACACTTAAGTGGGAGCCCAGTCACTTTATCTCCCCTCTGGAGTCATCCATCTTCTCTGTGCTTTAGGTCTCCTGCCTTGAGGCTTGGTCCTTCCTAGCATTATGATTTCTCCCTCTGAGTACCACCTGCTCTATCTTAAGTGGTTCACAGAAGTGAACACATACTTCTAAGTGCACACACACACACACACACACACTTATATTTGAAATACTGTACATATCTCTGTGAATCTTTTGTAATGTCTGTATTTGTGTATATAGGTGATTGTATGTAGTCACTTTTACTCCTTCACTAGAAGTGGGTAATCACAGAGCACAGTGTGGGTACTTTGGGGAGACTTTACCATATACCCTCTCACATCTCTCAGCAAAAGGATTCTTTAGAAACTGCTGTCCTTAGCCATGTGTAGGTCTTAAACGTCCAGAGCGGAGTAGGGTAGAGAGCCAAAGTTGCCTCAGAATCAAAGGAGAAAACTGTGAGGAAGAGACATCAGGGGCTAACTCTGCTTTGGACCTTGGTATCCAAGTTGTTGGCTGACACTACCTGAGATTGATGAAGAACAAGGGAATTCTACCAATTTTGCCAACAATTCTCACAGTAGTCCCTTTCATTCCTTGGTTCTCTCTTTGCTACAAAAATCTACACATTCAATAAAGCCAGTATCATGCTAAACACTTCATGGACTTTGAAGTCATGTGTCATGGACTTTGCTAGTCATGTGGGTAATTTGAGTTTTGACAACGAAATATTTGGTAATCTCTTAAGTCAGGTGTGCCTTCTCTGAAGATAACTTTTCCTATTTTTTCCACTTTGGGTCTGAATACATCTCCACTGCTTGAGTCAGCTTCTAGATTCAATGGTTTGTCTGGCTGCCTGAGAAGCCTATTATCTTTGTCGTCTAAATCTTCAACCTCTTCATAAACCATAATTTCCTTCTTTCCTGGCTTTTCCCAGATTGCTACTTCTTCAGCTTTTTTCTGCTTTTCCTCAGTCAGCATGAGCCACTAATCAATAATACTATCCATTTATGGCAAATTTCTTTTAAATCAATGAGCTTATGTGCATACAGTAGTGCTTGGTTTACTATAACTCGACACTTATAGGCACTTGATCTTTAGAATTTTCCCAATTCTAGCCTCTGGGTTTAGAATTCAGCCCAATATTATGAATCAAGTGTATTATTAGAAGGTGAGAAAGGAGGGAAATACAAACCAGGCTCATAATTTTATGCAATTAAGGAAATCCATCACATCAGTGAAAAGTAAGTGAAATCTCTTTGGAGGGGAAATAAATAAAATCTCCCACAATATTTGTTTTGAATTATGCATCTTTTACCTGCTGCTTTACTCTTCTTGATTCTAGCTGGGATGGGTAAGTGGAAATACAAAAAAACCACAAGAGAAGCTATACTTATGATAGAGCCAGTCAGACTGGAAACGGGAAATGCCAGGAATCTTATAATAAATGTGGAGATTTCCAGGCTAATTTCAGTCTCAGACGTTTGAACAGAGCTTAGACTAGGGTGCAAATCTTGGGTGTACCTTTCAACAAAACTTCCGGTCTCATGGTGTCCCACCCTACGTCAGAGGAGTTGCCTGTGAAATTCAGTCTTGGTTATCTACAATCTTTGATGGCTAAATCCCAATGCCCTTTAACTACGTGAGTGGCCCATGAAGACAGGGTGGCTTTAGCTGTGTTGGCTGGACAATGGGAAGGAGATAGCATCACCTTGCTAATTCTCTAAGGCCATTTAGGAATTGTTTGCGGTGATTTAAAGTTGTGCTAGGAAGAAGAGGAACAATCCTGCCAATATTCACAGCAGCAGTAGTGGCGTCATGAGGGAGCCTGTAGACATGCAGAATCTCAGGTCCCAAACCACACCTACTAAATCAGAGTCTGTGTTGTTATAAGATATTTCAGGGATTTGTATACACAATGAAGTGTAGAAAGCACTGGCCTGGAAGACTCCTGATACTCTTTGGAAAACTCTTTGATTTCTCTTTGGCATACGAATAATGAACACTTTCTTTCAGGAGTTTTCTATTTAATACTACAAATCTACGTAGTGTAGTCAGTAGAGTTTCTATAGACTCTGCAGTGGTCTAATATCAAAATGCTTTCTTCCAATTAATTCTCACAATACTCTTATAAATTTTTCACAAATTCACTTTGAATATATTCATATATATAGTAATGATATATTTGATCTATGTGTACATACACATATATTCAAGTCATTTTCCATGGATCAGAAGTCTGTTAGCTGGGTCCTCTGTTCAAAGTCTCAGCTGGCTGAAATGTAGGCTTCAGCTGGGACTGCAATCTCGGCTGAAACTTTGAGTGATCTTCTAAGAACACCTGTTTTGGGCCAAATCCATTTTCGTATGGCTGCACAACCCAGGTTCCTATTTGTATCTTGCTTGCTGTTATTGATGCTGCTCTTAGTTCTATGCTATGTGCCCGCTTCTTACAGCACAATTGCTCACTCCTGGTAAGTCAGCAGGAGAGTTTGCTGCTGCTACTTGTCACATCTACAGGACCTTCTGCTTAGGTGAGGCCCACCCACTGCAATCTCCTTTTTGATTGGCTCAGAGTCACCTGATGGAGACATTAATTCTGTCTGTGAAATTCCTTTTGCTATGTACTGTAACATAATCACAGGACTGATATTCAATTATATTCTCAGGATTTGCATTCAAATATTATACGCAAAAGCTATTTGAGATAAACGAGTGTTTCCAAGACTGCATTACTTCACCTAAACATGTTTATAATTTTTCATAGCCCTGAAAAAAAGAACCACATCACTGTTTACATATATTTTCTTGAAATTGATTATTTTTTAGAGTTAAAAATGTGTTAAGAAAGAAATTTTAATGTTATTAACATAAATTGGAAACCATTATCATCCATCGTGAAGTAAAAGGTAACATGCAATTTCAAATCAAGAGAAGTAACACATGATCAAATTAAATCTTTCAGCTATTGCCTGAACTTGAAGTCTGTGTTTTATGCTTGTTCTCTTTTTTAAAAAGGGAGTGTAGCAAGTGTTTAAAGAGGGATTAAGGTGTCCCAATTTCAAATCAAGTTTTTCTCTCTGATATAATCTGTTGTTGAGATGAGTGTAAAAAGACTCACTTTCTCACCAAGTGACTTGATGCTCTTAATGCTATGTGATTATCACCCAATTATGAGTGTTGCACTTTGGAAAATACTGAGTTTCTTGAAAGTCTTTATTAAAAATACCTTTGTCCCAAGTGGAATGACATGTAAAAGTCTAGTGTGTCACTTTCTCTAGCTAAGCCTTCATTGCCCCTTTTATAAAATACCCATGCTATGTTATATATTATGACAGCACCAGAAATAACTTTGGAGAATTCTTCTAGCTCCATGATCAGGGATTTTATCTAATTAGTGATAGAGGTACAGCATTCTTAATATGAAAATTCAAAGTCTGAAATGCTCTGAAGTATGAAAATTGTTGAGAGCTGACATGACACCAAAAGGTAAAACTTTCACACTTGATGTTATGTGATTAGTCACGGTCAAAATACAAATGCATCAAAGATATCATGTAAAATTCCCTTTAAGTTTTGTGTACAAGGTGTGCATGAAACACAAATGAATTTTGTATTTAGACTTGGGTCCTGTTCCCAAGGTGTCTCATTATGTATCTGCAATACATACATTTGATTTCCTAAATAAAAAAACAAAATTGTGAAATCTGAAGCACTCTAATATTTCAGATAAGGTATACTCAACACAAATTAGATTATTTGCACGGGAGTATTTACTAAATTGACTAACTAGTTACCTAGCAAGGAGTAACTCCCAGTGAAGGCTTAGGATGTGGGAGGATATGAAACAGAGCTGTAAAGACTGGGTCTGTCTGAATAAGTACTGCATGTGCCTCAAGGAAGACAGGCACGTGTGCGGGGCAACTGGGGGCCTGTGGGAGTCACGGAGGTGGTGCGAGAAGATGATGAACTTCTTGTGGTGATAGTGGATCAGCCACAGACTAGGAAGAGATGCCTATGAGCAGATTTCCAGCATGCCATGGCATCTTGCACCTGCCCCTTTGGTCCATTGCCACTGCCACCCAGCCTACTGTGATCCTGAAGACCTGCCTGAACTTCCAGTATGAGGAGATGGGGCAATGGAAGGGCCAGAGGAGAATAGGGGGCATTTGATTCCTAGCTCCTGCCCTGCTCCCTAATCATGGACTGGTTTACCCTGCCACGGAATCCACAGATCTTGTTAGGCATCCCTCTCCTGTAGCTGTCTTTCAACACTCCACCCCTAACTTGGCCCCTCTCTGTATTAAAGGCCAATACATATTTACTCTCTTGTCATTTCTTGTGGATGTCCTGAACCCTTCCCCCACACGGTAAACAGTCCTTTCCTTAAACTCTCTGCAGTCTGTGTGCATCACCTTTTCCCTGCCAGGATCCATACACACGCCATTGGCAGATGTAAAGAGCATGTGCTTTGGGATGCTCCACATCTGTACCGAAAGGATAATCTCTGTGAAGGATCCCTGTCCCCACCTGGAACTGTAAAGTGGGGTGTATGTCACATTCTCTTCTTTGGAGCCCCTGACTCCAGTAACTAGATTTCCATCCTCCTCTGTACCACAAGCTGAGCTGTCTATGAAATGGTACTTGAAATAATACATTTTTTTCATTTTTGGAAAAAGTATTTTCTGAAGGTGTAAGTATAGATTTGCTCTGCTAAATTATAGTGGTGTGTAATTCCTATTTTTATTTAATCTCAAAATGACAGAAAGGCTTTTGAACTTTGGACCACATTGAGGCGACTTCCTCCTTTTAGAATCATACAGACTTGAATGGTGACAAATAAGCCCATTGAACCTTCTCAATTTGTCTTTGAAAAGATCAAAGTGGTGGCAATAAGCCTGAGACAAGACTCTGAGTACTTCATAAAGGAAAGAGAAATAAGGCCGAATGCCAGTTATCCTATAATTCAATGGCTTTGATTTCAAACAGGATAGAGATTGAAAGTCTTTTTTAATTGAACAATTATCATATTCCAATAAAAGATTAGGTAGGATGAACTTGAATTTGAAGACAAAAAAACAGGAGTATTTCTTTAAAAGAAACAGCACTAAGCTTGTCACACTCTTCCGTGAGTCTTTACTGCAAAGGAATAACTCATGCTGCTTCTTAGTGACTCAAACTTCAGCTAGAGCAGACTTAGAGACTTTCAACAGGGACATTTCAACCAGAAATGCACTGACAGTTGTTCTCTGCATAAGCAACTGGGCAAGACAGTGTGGACAGATGATCATAAGCTGCCTTATAAATAAATGTGAAACAGTTTCAGCTTGCAACTACAACTTGTCTTTGAATAATTTGTCTTTCCAGTAAGAATAACGGCTATTTTTGCTTGGTGAGAGTAAGAGTTGAGTAAATAGGCCCAGGAAACACTGTGCTGTGGGAAATGGCTGCAAGTGATTCACAGGCAACCCCCAAAATGACATATTGTGCAAGCATTTTATCATTTAAAAAAATCTTTCAAGCCTTTAATTGTATTGAGGACTCAACTTCGTTTTGTTGATACCACATTTCATCGATTCTAAGATGCACATAATTTTACATGTAACTAGAACTCGCACAGTGACTAAGAGAATGATTTTCTAAGTTGGAGAGCAGACTCGAGCGACTTCTCCACGGACAGTGAACAGCAACCGCTTCAACATGGGAGCTGGAGGGCCCTGGGACCTTGGCCAAGCTAACTTTTCCAAGTCTCAGGGACACTCTCATTAAATAACAGCAATAGTTGCCTCAGTAGATTGTTTTAAAAGCTAGATAATAATATGTTTGTAAATATGTCCTTTTAGGCAATTATGCCTAGACACATTCTTTACAGTTATATGGATTAATGTTTCTGGCCTATAGAAATAAAGCAATTAAATTATTAAATATCCAGACAATGGATGCTGATGTGGTACCACAATGTCATTTTTAAAAGAACATTTAGTGACATGGAGAAATAAACAAGATGAAATACCGTAAAAGGAAGATACAAAACAAATATATTAAAAACTGAAATGAATACAGTAGCCCCAGCTATCCACTGGAGGTTCATCATAGGATTCCCTGAGGATACCAACAGCCACATGTACTCAAGTCCTTAAATAAAATGGCATAATATTTGCATAAACTCTATGTACATCCTACTGTATGCTTTGAATGGTCTCTAGGTTGCATACAGTACCAAACACATTGTGAATGCTATGTGAATGAGTCCTATGCACTACTTTTCAGGGAGTAATGACAAGAAAAAAGAAGATTTCACATGTTCAGTACAGGTACATATTTCTGAGTATTTTCTATCCATATTTGGTTTAATCTTAGTATATGGAACCTATAGTTACAGACAACTATGTAATTTTAATTTTAGAAGTTGTATAAGTAGCATATGATGACTAAAATACAAATATTAAGTATGCTTCCCATTACAGTCTAAAAAGCAGGTTCACCTACATTTCCCCACTTTATATTCTTTGAAACTCTGTAAAATGGTATCAGGAAACGATGTTGACCTTAGTGAGCTGACAAATGTCAGCAGTGGCTGCTATGGGCTTCTCTTTGTCCATAGCCAGGAACAATTTAAACTCCAGGTCTGGGGTGGGGGAAGCTGGGGGACCTGCAGGCCAAGTCTCAAGGTCCCCGGCTTCTAATTCTGGCCCTGGTTCTGCAGCGCTCTACCACCCATCCCCTTAGCTTTTAGTCAAGTTATTTTAAGTCTGGGAAAAGTGTACCACAAAAGGAGGTGAAAACATTACAGGCTTATTCTATGTGAATCTGACACTAGTCAGTTCATAAATCTAAAAATTCTGTTTCTTAGTTCAAAATCCTGCAATGCCCTTGAACTCTTTCCTCTGCTTCATTTTTCACATTCATTTACGAGATTCTCTTCCTGGTGTTATCCTTACTGGGATATCTATGTTATCTATATTCTTACTGATATATCTATATTCTCTTCCCATTGGTACTACCTTCAGACCAATTTTTCAATTTGCAGGTGGAAACTGGTAATTCACCTTACCCTCTTTAAAGAACTGAAAATTTTCTTAATATTTGCACTTCTTTCTAACAAAATTATTTGCTGCTCCAAAGGCTTTTCTCTAGGAATAGCTTAGCACATCTCCTTTATGTTGGCATTTCTGAGGCCCCCACAGCATTTGTCTATTGTCTGGACTCACACACTCCATCCCATTAGACCCCTCTCTTTGCTACCCCAGCGGATATCCTCTGCATTGCCCTCATCTGGTCTCTTCTTTAGAATGCCTTCTCTGTTTCCCACAAATTTGTATCACACTCATTCTCCATAACCTGAAGCAAGACACCGTCACCAACTTTCCCAGTGCCTATACACTTTAGAGTATTCAGCTCTTTCCTAGCTGTTTTATAATAGATAATCTCATTTTTGCAAATTTGGTTTCACCAGGAACAAAGACACTTTTTACCTCTGGTCCCAATATCTCTTATTTGTTTCAAATGGTTATAATATTTCACATTCCAACTATCACGTAGTGGTGTTTTGAGAATCAAGTGCAGGGAAGTAAGAGGAAGACCTTTGCAGAGATGAGACATCAGGTATTATGTTGCTCAGTGTTGGTCCACGGAGACAAAACAACCTGAACAACAGTTGAAGAAGACTTTGCTCGTGCCAGAGCAGACCCACTTGGATCACTTAGTAGTTCTCTGTGCTCACCCTCAGCTTCTATGTACTTTGTTTTTGCTTCTTGGTCCCTCTTAGATTCTTGGCCCTGTAGGGATCAAGAAATGCCTGGGAGTTTACATCCCCTCAATGCAGTTCATGTCCCATAGTTGATGGGTAAGGTATACTCACCTGAGAGGGGCAGAGTTTGAGATGCTTCAGATCTGGCCAATGCTGATATATCATCTGACTCTTCCTTCCTTTTTCTTCTCTCTGCCTGGTTTTCCCACTTGCTCATCAGTTTCTCTTTGAATAATTTTCTTAATAAAACACTGACATACATTACCTTCTTGTCAAGTTCACCCTGGAAGACTCAACCTAAGACATCAGTCTTTAAAGTTGTTCAGAAGTATCATTTCTATAGTACAAGATATTCATAGACTCATTTCTTTAGGCACATATTTTTATTTGCATACTCATACATCTCTGGCCACACTGTCACAGCACTGATCTGCAAGTGAATGGTGTTGGTCCCCCATTGGGTGGATATAAAGGCACAGAATTAGAAAGTGATACAGTCAGGATTTGTATTGGATATCTTCTAAATCCAGTATTCTTTCCTCTGCTTTCTATCTCTGGATGCAGGTTGCTTTTGTATACTTCCCTGAGGAGCTTTGAAAGTACAAGTCACTTGTCATTTTGAGGATCTCCTGAGTCATATCAAAGTTAAATAATATTAGTTTTATATCATATAAGCAAAAGTACATAACAAAAATCTTATATAAATCAAGTTTCCCTTTCAGCTCTGCCTCAGTTTCCCGAGAGAAACATGGCATGTCTGATCAGTCATTATTGCATGTGGCTCCACGGTTGATTTTGAAGTTAGACAAAGGTTTGAGGACAACCAGTCTTGGCTTTATCACAGCCAAAAGTTTCATTCTACTGATGCCTGAGGACTTAGACAATGGCAGAACCCATCTGTGGGCTTGCTGATAAACTCTTCACATTAAAACTGGTATCTCAGGGAGGGACAAAAGATGTGAGTCCCAAGCCAGATATTAAATTGCTGATGTTCTGAAGTCCAGGAGAAGGGAGGAGCTGTGGATGGAATGTGTGGATTTTCCCATGATATCAGCTCCCTTGCTGTGATTGCTCCTTCAGCAGGGTCGGCAGACAGATTGTCCACATGTGGGACTCTGAATGCCTCGTTGCCAACAGTATCCAGGTTGTCTGTTCCTCAGTGCTATAGGTAGACCAGTAGTTGAATATCTGGAAGGCATAGGAAGAGCATGGGGAAAACATCAAGACTCCACATTGATCTTAAAACACTCATGCTTGGTGTAATTTATATTTGCACTGACCAATTTAGCACTCCTCTGGGATGGATCACTTAATTAGAAAGAATTTAAAAAGCTGTTGTTTGATGTATGTGTCTTAATTATTTCCAAGTGGCAGAATTGATTCCCCCCACCCCCCCACTCCGTTATGAATTTGCTTCCATTTGTGAGACTAATGAAGCACCATTAAAGGGAATGGGAGGTCAGGGGCCATCCTTTCTTTACACTTAATGTCCTCAAGCTGGTAGATTATTTATGAGGGTTATTATGCCTCGGGTAAGGTTCCCAGCTTTTCAGAAGAGTTATATCAATATGTAAGGATGAGCTACCACACGTCTCGACTTCATGTGCTTCAGCTCCAGATGTCATCTGGAAATAAGTAGACTGGGAATGTGATTGATTGCCATGAATATTGGCAGCAGTCAGTGTGGCTCTTATAATCTCAGATACAGTGATTTGGCCACTGTGGGCTGTAAAGATTTCTCTTACCTAATGTAGTAGATAATGCATTGTATTAAGAGAAAGATGGTGTTTTCTCACCATGAGAGTTTATAGGCTGGAATCCATATGTTTTCTTTTTGTATTTATGACAAAATTGTAAGCAAAATACATATATTGCCCTGGAAAAATGCGAATATAGATTATAACTATACAGAACGGTTATTATTAGTTTGTGATCCTAAACAAGACTTTCTGGGTTCAAATATAAACTCTATTACCTATCCTTTGTGTGTTTTAGGGCCAATAATTTAACATCTTATGTCTCACTCTTCTCATTTTAAAGTGAGCATAGGAGACTACATTGGTGATTAAATTAGTAATTTCACACAGACTTGCTTAGACTGGTTTTGACATACACTAAGTGCTTAATAAGCATTAAGAGTTATTATTATAAAGAGCTAAACTCTATTGGGGAGTGTTTGTTCATGTCTGCCCCATTGCTTCATTTCTGGGGGTCCAGGGGTGGGTTGACACCTAGTGGCTCATCTGTATACTAGTCCCAGCTTTCCCCCAGGTGCACACTGCTCACCTCTCTCCTTGCCCAGTGAGGAAGCCCATCACCTCTCTAGGGCTGATTTGTCATGCCACAGTTCATAAGGACAGGAAACCAAAAGTCACTGCTTGTTCATTTGCATATGGCCACCAGGTGTGGTAGAGTAGTGGGCAGAGCACAGGTTCTGGAGTTAGACGAGAAAGGTTTTTAAATTCATACTAGGTCTTCCTAGCTATCTGACTTTGGAAAAGTTACACCCTCACTCTGAGCCTCAAAGCTTCACCTATGAAGTTGTACAATTCATAAAGCAGTGGTGAGAATTAAATGCAACAAAATGCTTGGCATGAGTCCTGCACCAAGGAAGTCTTTGATACCTGCTAGCTATTCTATTTACATACACGTACACTCGAAACAGCCATCACACAATACGAAAGTGCTTGCAGTACAAAGAGATCCTTAGAAGGAGACCAACTGATAATTTAAAATTTAAAAATCTGCCACCTAGATTCTAATCAACACTGTTTTGGAGTTGTCCTTGTCAGTTTTTACATGGGGAATCTCACTGAATTATGCAAAAGCAAAGTGATAAATTTTGCCACTGCAGAGTGCAGAGTTCAGATGGTCCCACCCTCCATTTGATCTGTCATTTCCAGAAAGCCCACAAGCACGCTCACATTTGTTCAGGTGGTCGGTGAAATGATATTCATCATGACCATTAAAGAGACTGACGTGCTCCTCAGACAGATGGCTGGGGCTGGGCCCTCATGAATTTGTTATTGCCGTAATTGAAATCACATTTGGGCTTTGTCCTCCACTGCTGGAGAGAAATGGCAGACTTCACTGGCAAACGTGGAGCTGGGAAAATCCTTCAGAGAGTGAAGAGTGTGTAGGAGGGCAGCACTAGGACTCCATAGTCCTGTGACGATACCCAGTCCACTGTAACCCTGGGTAGGAGCCAGCTGACTCCTCACAGCTGTGAGATAGGATGGGAGAGGAGCAGGAATCCAGGCCACCCTGCTTTGACTCTTAAAAATCTGAGCACATCTAGAGCCACTCTCTCACTGTGTGCTGTTCCCAGGCCCTGAGGTAGGTTTTCCGGTCTCCTGAGTTCCTGGTGGCTAGGGATCAGTAGCAGGTACCACGGACATCATGTACACCATGTGTGCTGTGGGACACTGCAATGGAGATGCCTCTGGGGCTCTCTGTCATTGTGCCTAAAATATCCTAAAGTGGATGGAAGGTTGGCAGAGATGACGACGATTTAACTCCCAAATTATATGTTTTAAAATAATAAGAGCAAGAATACATGGGGTACATATAGGCTGCTTCCAGGATTTAGCTATTATGAGTTGTGCTGCTATAAACATGGGTATGCATGGATCACTGTAATAGGATGTCTTTAACTCTTTTGGGAAGACACCTAAAAGGAGAAGAGCTGGTTTACCAAGTATTTTTTTTTTTTTAATATTTTGCTACCAAATGTCACTAAATTGCACAGGCTGGCCTTGACTTCAGGATCCTCCTGTGTTAGCTTTCTAAGTAGCTGGGATTGTGGATGTGGGTGTCACCATGTCTGTCTTAATTATTTTTTAATGTGCCACATGTTTACCACCACTAGACACTCATTTCGATGCCCAGAATCTTTCCTAAGTCAACATTGTATTTCAACATACAAGGCAAGATAAGAGGTTTCACCTTATGCTAAATACCAGTTCCACACCTGTGTCACAAATCACCGTGTCATAAGCCAAATCAGATAAGCCTCTAAAGTCCTCATAACTAGGTTTACTTCAGATTTACTTGTTGGGAAAGAAGGTTTGGGGAGAATCATCTGGGCTCAAAATTGCTAAATAGAATCTTTCAGGCTATGAAGGCAAAGAAAGTCAGAACAGAAAACATTCGGATCTCTTTAGGATGTGTTCCAGGATGCAGGAAGATAGGACCAACTCAGCTGTGCCAAATATTGATAAGCTGTGGCTTGTGGTTAAGTGCTCAGGGAAAGGATGTTTACTTTTGCCTGAAGACACAGTAGTTTGCTCTATTTAGGGTAGGTGGTGCCATTCACTTTTTTGAAGTAAACACAGTTGTCCCTCAAAGTGGATCATTCTCAGCATGTGCATTGATATCCTACGCAAACTTTGATGGGGCAGTGGTGGCGAAAAGAAAATGTCTCTTTCCTGAAAGGGCTTCTTCTTCTTCTTCTTCTTTTTTTTTTTTTTTTTTTTTTGCACAGAGGGAGGCACTTCATGGGGTCTTGGCTGCTGACTTATCCCATAGCTAGAATATTCAGGTTTCTGAGCAAACCAGACGAAGGAGGTCCTGAATGCCTCTCTGTTGGTGCATGCCTTATTTGTGAGACTATTTCAATTAGTAGGTTGCAATGGTCAGCTTTTTCATTGTTGGGACAAAATACCTGACATCTGCAGCTTAAAGGAAAAGAGGTTTGTTTTTGCTCAAAGCTTTCCAGATGTTTATTTTATGGTTGGGAGGCTCCGAGGCAAGAATATGCTAGTAGAAGGGAGTGTGCACCGAAAGCTGCTCACTTCATGGTGGCCGAAGAGCAAAGCAAGGAAGACAAGTGCTGGCAGGAGAAGTACCCTCCGAAAGCACGCCCCTAGAGACCCACCTCCTCCAGTTGGGCCTGGCCTAACAGTGAATTCAACTGCGAATATGGGGATCAATCCACTGGGGAGCACAG
This sequence comes from Fukomys damarensis, assembly GCF_012274545.1. Lineage (NCBI taxonomy): Eukaryota > Metazoa > Chordata > Mammalia > Rodentia > Bathyergidae > Fukomys > Fukomys damarensis. The sequence continues at coordinate 35,549,911 of NW_022900919.1, read as the reverse complement.
CACCCCATGATCCAGCAGCCTCCACTCCAAGCATCTCTTAACCCAGTCATGTTGACAATGAAGATTGACTGGCGCGTAGGTTGTCACCTCCAGACTGGCCTTAGATCCTTGCTACCTTCGCTTGTGAATGCTACTGGTCACTACTTGATTGCCAAAGAGGACTGAAGCTTGTAGTTATGTGTTGAGTGCTCTTTGACTTCTGTAGTCCTGACCTAAGTTATGGGTTTTTTTTTTAATTTGAGTTAATTAAACTGTATTAGTCAGAGGATTTTTGTACAAATGGTTACTTTTTTTGCTTCTTTGGAAATTCTGTAAGTCCAGAGCTAAGTGGATGCTTCCTTCATGGCAGGGAAGTGACCTTTCTACATTTTCATAAGGCCCTCCTACCCCTCAACATGCTTGTTTCCTTTACCTCAGCACCACTTTGTTTGGGACCCCTGAATAGTTTCACAGCTTTCACAGAACTTCTTCATGCTTTGGTCTTTACTCTGATGTCTCTTTCTATTCAAGATATGCAAGGCATGTATTGCTAGCATGTATCCTATATTCACAGTTTTAGTCTTTAGGAATTTAGTTACCTATGATATACTGTTGTTTTCAAATATTTTATATTATTTATAAGTTTTAAGTTGTGCGGCATTTTGAGTAGCATGAGGAAATCTCACACCACCCTGCTTCACCCTGCCCAAGAAGTGAATTACTCTTTTGTCCCAAGTAGCCACACTGTGTATACTACCCACCCATTAGTCGCATAATGGCCATGTCTGTTATCAGTCTTGCAGTTCTTGCATTCAAGTAATGAGTGTTTTTCTTAATAATGGGTGCAATGTGCAAAAGTAATCAGGCTAGCCATTTAATGCAGTATTTTATTGTAATTATACCATTTTGTAGAATAATAACTAATTAATTACGGTTAATCTGTTGATGTGCCTAATTTTTAAACTTTATCATAGGTGGATATGTATAGGAGAACACACAGCACTGCATATATAGGGTTTGGAGCTATCCATGGTTTCGGGCATCCCTTAGGGATCTTGGAATGAATGTATCTGCTGTGGGTGGGATGGGGGGGACACAAAACTCATACAGAGAAACTGAGATCCAGAAAGCTTAGCTGACTTGGACAGGCCTGCCCAGAATGTTACTGGAAAAATAAAAATCTTGCACCAAGCCCTCTCTCTTTTACTATAGCAGTTCCTTTACAATATGAAGCCATGTTCAGACTCCTAGGACCATTGTAAATCAAAGGGGCACTGTTACCCTATGGCTCAGAGAGAACTTCCTGCTCTTGGCTTGACATATACCCCAAAGAACCCAAAGTTTCTGCCCTTTTGCTCTTTGGCTTTGAAGGACTATAGTCTGTAGAACGTAGACTAAACAACTCTGCAAACATTCCTCTTCCACTCTCTTCCTCCTCCACTTTTCTTCTCCTTCTTTTCCATCCTCATCTTTCTCCTCTTTAACTATTCTTCCTTTTTCTCCTTTCGGTTTTTTTCTTTGTCTCCCTCTTCCTATTCTTCTTCTTAATCCTCTTTTTACTCGCTTTATATTTAGTGAAAGACTTATGCTTGATTAGTTTGGGAGAAATTAAAGAGGGAAGCCTTTCAGACTGGACACACTTTAGCCCAGGATCAAGTTGTGGAGTGTGTGTGTGTGTGTGTGTGTGTGTGTGTGTGTGTGTGTGTGACTGCTGAGGGTCCTCTAGAACCCAACTTTGAGATAAAATTTGCATAAAATAGTTTTTATTTTGGGGAAAGGGGTACTTTTAGAAGACTCGAAATGGCATAGATAAATAAGACAAGAGAGGGAAGAAAGTCTATAAAAGATACGTCATCAAGAAAATAACTAGGAAAGTGGTGGAGCTTCATACCATTGGGGAACTTTATGAGGCAGCATGGAACCTTATCCCACCCATGAGGCAAAGGCACTACTAACTTCTGACAGTTGTTGAGGGGTTCTGCTTAGGTATTGAACATTAATACCCCAGTGTTTCCAGCTTAGATTGTATATGGACAGATGGGCTAAAGCTACAAGAGTCATCAGGCAGAGAATGCTGGGAACTGTCTGGAAGCCAGGCAGCATTCATGGAAATGTAAGTATAGATAGGATAAAGATGGAAAGTGAACATAATGTGCCTTATAGTCCTGTGCACTGGGGAAGTGGTAGATGAAGATAGGAGGAAAGCATTGAATGAATGAAGGAGAGTCTATTAAGAATCTGAAGTGAACAGACATTTCTCAGACAAAGAAGTAAAAGCAGCAAGTAAATATATGAAAAAATGTTCCACATCACTGGTTATTCGAGAGATGCAGATGAAAACATCACTGAGATTCCACCTCACCCCACAAAGAATGGCTGTTATCAAGAAATCAACCAGTAACAAATTCTGGTGGGGCTGTGGGGAGAAAGGAACCCTTCTCCATTGTTGGTGGGAGTGCACATGGTGCATCCACTATGGAAATCAATATGGAGATACCTCAAAGAGCTGGGACTAGAGGTTCCATTTGACCCAGCTATCCCTCTGCTGGGTATCTTTCCTAAAGAATTAAAAAAATCATATCACAGTGATATATGTGCACCTATGTTTATAGAAGCACAGTTTGTAATAGCTAAAACTTGGAAACAGCCCATTTGCCCATCAGTTGGAGACTGGATAAAGAAGATGTGGTTTTTCTATAAAATGGAATACTACTCAGCCATAAAGAATGAGAAATTAGATTCATTCATAGGAAAATGGATACATATTGAGGATATACTCCTAAGTGAAATAAATAAGTCACACATGTGTAAATACCGAATAGTTTTTCTGGTGTGAAAAAAATATAATAGTATATAAGATCCTAATGAGATAATTGACAATGTAAAATAGGAAGAAAAGGGGAAAAGGTGCAGGGAAAGTGGGAAGGGTAGGAGAAAGGTAATAAGGGAAAGAAAAAAATAGGAGAAAATGAAAAAATGGAAATAAAATGTTTGTAAATGGGGAGGGAAGGAGGGGGTGAAGGGAGGGCAGGGACAAGGGGAAAAAATGAGAACCAAGACCTGTCATGTAAAGGTGCAAGAACCCAATAATAAATGTAACTGTACTGTATACCTAAAATGTACCAATAAATTCAATGAAAAAAAAAAAGAACTCAGATCTTCCTATCCTCCAGGACACATGAATCTCTCAAGGTTATTCCCAAAATGTTGTATCCCCATTGTCTTCAATCTAGAGTGGCTTAGTATCAATTAGGGAAAAGAATATAAAGTAACCTAAATCCTGAACTCAAGCTTCTTGACATTTAATGAAGCCTCTTATATTAGTTAGCTTTCCTGTTGCTGAGACAGAATGCCTGACACATGCGACTTAAAGAAAGAGGTTTTAAATTTTGCTCATGGTTTCTGGGAATTTAGTTCATGATTAGCTGAATCCAAGGCAGAACATCATGGTGGAAGGTGTGGTGGAGGACTTTGTTCATGGCATCCATGAAGCTGAGGGGGTCAACAGTGACAGAGAGGAAGGGACCAGAGACCATGTGTAGTACCCAAGGTCATGCAGACACATGAAGAGACATGCTTTACTGACCCCCTGGGCATTTCTTAATCCTGTCAAATTGACATATTATAAGTAACTGTCATACTTCTAAATAGAAATGTTGGGGTGTAGACACACCTTTGTTTATTTTTGTAATTCTTTTCACTCATTGACTGTCCAAAACCAAAAAGAGTCATGAATTCCATTTTAGAACTTACAGATCAAATTTCCTTGTGTTCATTACACCTTAATTTTTTGCAAATCTGAGACTACTCATACTAGTCATTTTAAAAATCATTTTTATGGATTCTTTTATTAATGCTTCCTGCTTTGTCTAATTTCTATACAGCTATTTGAACTGAATATATTTTAAGTATTTTGTGTCTTAAAGTATAAGAACAAAGCATTGAATTTGAAATTTTGTTTGTTGTTAGAGAGATTTTCTGATCTGAATATCTGGCTTCTGTTACCTCTTTATGTGTATATAATTCTATAACTCTTGATCTCTCTAATAACTATGTGAATATAATCAGATTTACTATGCATGTAGTCTTTTTTGGTTAATAGTTATATGACTGTGGGTGTATGTGTCCATACAACATTTTTCTACTTACTTGGGAGTACATCAATAATATTTATATAATATTAACTCACTGATATTTTCATACTCATTCCCTATGCACACATACAAACAAACACAATTGAATATGACTCTTGTAGAAATTAAGAACACATAATAAACTTTTTACTTTTCATAATACAAATTTGGCACTTAAGAGAGAAAAGTGGGTCTGCAGAGATTTGAGTCTATATCTTAATTTCTGACTGGAGGACTGTTGGGGAGAAGTGGGTGAAGGGAGTTTGGTAGTATCTCCCACAGTAGCCATGAGAACTAATCTTCAAATAGCTGAGAGCAATGTTAAGGTAGAGATTTGCATTTGAGAGTTCCTAGATCTGAAGTCTAAACTCAAGGCCCTTTTAAGCCATAGTTCTTTTGCTCAGAGAGTAAGGAAGTTGTCATTGTTTGTACTGGTCAAGTCATTTTTCTAAGAAAAGACAAATTCTGTTCTGAAAAAGAGAAGAATCAAATATATAATTATTCTCACAATTTGACGCTGCATCATTTTATTTCTTTATGTGGTACTTGCTAAGCCCTTAATATGTTCCAAGTACCACTCTAGATGCTTCTGTCTCTAATTTATCTTGAGGTAAAGGCCTTTCACGTCTACTTTCTGCCTTCTGTCTTTGCCTTCAGATGAGCAAGCATGTATACTCTTGTTAATCATTTGCCTGGGCCTTGAACTCTTGGGTGAAGCATTCTAAGTATGGAAAGAATTCAGCCAAGCATTGTCTATTGATCATCTACCCCTTAGTATCCTTTAGAACTCTTGAAAGGCCAGCTTTATTTGCCTATGCAGTCCTGCAAAGAAGACAGATATTTTCATTTAAAGAATGAAAAACAGTAGATGATGCTGTAGCAGAAAGGTGGAGGTAAGGACCAGGGCTCCTAGGGTCTTGCAGTAAAATCTTGTTTCACTAATGTCTTGCAGATGGAGCAAGCACCATTCTCAGAGATGGGCAACCCAGCCTTCTGCCCCGTGTTGTAACAAGTTGGACCATTCTTGATTGTATGTCTTCCCATGAGCTGAGAAGTCCAGAGCGTTGGAGGATCTACCCATATGGAGCTCACACTCTCCCTTTTAGATTACAATGCTTGAATAGAATCCACTGTAAAAAGCTGCCTGACAGCCTTTGTCAGACCCACAGGGACTTTTGCTTTTGGTTTCTTCTTCCCTAGGACACTGCTGGAATATTCACTTTGACACCAAGGAGTGGCCAATGGGGAGCTGTGTGCAGAGTGTGGATGTGGAAGAAGCTCGGGCAGGTAGATGCCTAGTTGTCACATGCACGGCCCCTTGTGCTTCTGGGTGGCCTTGACAATATATAAGAGGGAGGAAGTGAGCCTCATTCATCTTCTTGTTCTGTCCCCGCAAATATCATGAGCAGCTCTCTATATAGTAGTTGTCATTCAGTACCCTCTTCAGGCCTCTTTCCGTAACTTCATAAGCAGGACAAGGGTATTTACATCATTGTTGTTACGGTGAAAAAGCATACATGCAAAAGGTATGCTGCCTGGCAGCACAGTTAACCTACTAACAGGGTGCTATCTTAGCACTATAACGTATTTAAAAGCACAGTCTGACTGCAGAAATAGCACAGTATACTGCTACTGTGAATATTCAAAGGGTGATTTTACATAAAGAATTATATTATTTGAAGGAGGGAACATCAGTGTGGCATAGGATTGCTAAATGGAATCTTAGGACATGAAGTTTTCCCATCTGTAAAAAGGGAGTAAAAATAGTTGCTGCCTCATAAGGTAGGTGTGCTGTTAGCAGGAGGTAATGGATGCAAAACCATTTGTGTTCCTGGCACATTCCTCATGATAAATATGATTGATATGGTAAAAAATAAGCCAATATCAATAATGTGCAATTTATTGATTTCTGCGTCTGATGAAAAGAAAGAGGTTATATATCATGACATTGAGTCACAGTGATTGAGTACATTTCCTGTGGTCCAAGAGATTGACTTTCTGCACGTATATTTAGCTATAGTGGGACAGGGACTTAGCTCAGTGGCACCATGACTGCATGGCAAGTGCAAGGTCCTGAGTTCGATTCCTGATACCAAAAAGCAAACAAAACATTTAGTTGTACTTATATTGTGTAAGCAGCATTGGGAATTTCATTTTATTTAGTCATTTTACCTTCAATCTTTTTAAGGGGGGCTTATTCTTTTTCTTTTCTTTTTTTTTAGGGGGAACCAGGGATTGAAGTCAAAACCTTGCACCTGCAAAGCATGCACAATGCCACTGAGTTAAATCCCTAGCCCAAAAGGGGCTCATTTCTATACAAAGGCAGAACATAAATTGTGTGGGGAAGAAGAAAGTGTCAAGTTGCTCTGAAAGTATAACAGGGAAAAATTATAAGGAAATAGTTGACATTGTATGCCCTACAGAGATAGCTTATCAAAGATTGGTCAGCTTTATCAGGTTCACAAAATGTTCTTGGCATGAAGACAATGTCAGGGCCAGCCAGATCTGTGACAGTTGGCTATAGGTTTTAAGCTCAATAGAAAATGCTGTCTTCAAAGCATCATTTTAAAGGAAATTTTCAGGCAAATGGCAGATAATTCAATCTATACATTGTTATAAGAGGGCAAATAGGGCTTGGGTTTCTAAAGGAGCCTTTCAGGTAGGAACCAACGGAAAATTTGCTGTATACATGTCATGATGCTGAGGCTGAGATGGATAGAGAAGAGGGGAAAATGTCACTAAGCACATATCATCAATAGTAAAAGCTTTAACAACTTTAGTGCTAGGTGACTCTGGAGGCTACAGGTTGGAGGTAGACTGAGAACAGCACCCACTTTAGCATCTTAGTTGTTGGAAGTTTTCATGATGAGTGATAAAGTGTTGTCTTGTGTTGGGTTCTCTAGAAGCACGAGTTTGAGACAAGGATTCAGTGTACATGATTTATTGAAGAAGTGCTGTGAGGCAAAAGCAAGTGAGGAAAGTAGTATGGACCTAGGGAGGTACTGAGCTAATACCTATTTTTAGCTTAAAGCCTTAGGATTGTGTTTACATAGCATGTTTCTGGGAATCACGTATATGGGCTGCAAATATGACTATGTCTTTTTACATGTGGATATGTTTAGTGTGTACTGCAAAGATTCAAGATAGAGCTAGAATCTTTCAGGAATTCACAATTGCTACTCTGTGCTCTGTGGTATGTTTATGCTATGTACTCAGTCAGCATTTGGTCACAGTTGTGTGAACTCTAGCACCTCATTCAAGGAGTTTTGCTTCACCTTCAATGCTCAGGATGAGTTGATGGCGATGACCGAGAGGTAGAAAGGCTAGAGAGGGTTTGTACTGAACTCCTGGAGACAGGCTGTAGGAGAGACTCTTCCATCAGCTGTGTTAGAATTAGATGGGAAAAGAAGGAAAATCCTTGGTAAGATTGGCTGAAGACAACCGCAGCTTGGATCTATCCCACTTCCTTCTCCTGGCACGAAGTTCAGGAGTTTCACCCCTGGAGTCTTAGCAGCCTGTATTTATATTTGCTGATGGAACAAAGTCAACATGAATGAAATCCCATGTTTCCAGTTCGCTGTGATCTATTGCTCAAAGAATGAAGTGGTCCCTCGATTTTGAAAAACTATTCACCTGTTTATTTGTCAGCAATTGATACCTCTGTACAGTAGAACAAGACACATCAGCTATGCATTTCCAAACTTCATGCTGTGGATAAACAAAATTGATAAAATATATACCTTGTATTTATTGTAGAAATAACTACGGTTGCCTCCTCCCATTTCATTTGTACACCCAATGCAAGGAATGAATTATGGGGACTATTTTAAAAGTCAAAAAGCCAAATGTATCCAACCAATTGAAATTCAGGAAAAAAAAATGGTCTCCAGATTTTCTATTATTTGTTTTTTCATTTTTTAAAATTTGTAACTAATCTTTATTCCTAGAGAATTTGTTATTGGTCATCAGGTAAAAAAATAGAAGAGACACTAGAGTAATATTGTAGAAAAATATTAAAAACTACTTATATTAATAAGTCTTTTGTCACAAGCATTTCTGGAAAGCAGGAGGCAGAAGCTACAGAACTTGATAAAGCAATATAAATTTTACAGTGTGGTCACTGTAACATTCTAACTTTACTTCCTCCAGTTTGGATAACTTAAATTAGTTAAATTTTTAACTTAAAAATTAGCTTAAACTCTCCACTTTGTTTTGTGTTCTGTTGTTAATTCTACTCATGTCCAGGGGATGGGTTAGTGAGCTGTGTTTGTCCACATATTTACTTCTTTTTTAAAGATCAAAGACCTTTAGGTGCTACCTCAGTCCTTCATGCCCCCTCTACCATCATGTAGTTAGTTATAAGTTATAACTACTTTGCTAACAATACTGTATGCTCCCTGCCACTTGTATAAATCAGCTTTTCCATTGGTGGGACACAATACCTGACACTTACAACTTAAGGAAGAGAGGTTTATTTTGGCTTACAGTTTCAGAGGTTTCAGTCCGTTGTCTGTTGGTTCCAATGTAGAAATGGCATGGCAAAGGGTTATGACAGAGGAAAGCTGCTTAACCCACGGCAGCCAGGAAGCAGAGAAAGAAAGCAGAAGCTAAAGGCATGCCTCTGATGACCCATCTCACCCAACTGGTCACTACCTTCTAACAGTGTATTCAGCTCTGGATTAATCATTGATGACTATAGCATCTCCATGTTTCAGTCGCCTTCTAAAAGCCCATAATTTTTTGGTACATTTTAGATCTAAATTATAACCACTCAAGTATCTTAAAACAAAGAAGTGGGGAAGGTCATTGGGCAGGGTTAATGATCTTATAGAATTCCCTGCCTCTAATAACCTGAGTGACTTTCTTGAGCTAAGAGATGACATCAAGTATAATGCAAGAAGACACTCAAAATGTGCATGAGTTTCGGGGGTGGATCTTTTTTGTTGTTTTTCAGGCCTTGAGACCACTCAGTGAAGGGAATGTGGCTTTTTTGCTGGAGGACCAGAGAACTGGCCCAATTACTAGACATATAAATGAACCCATTCCTGACCAACCAGCTCTTAGCTGAATACAGGCACAAGGACATGAAAATATAGCAATATCATTCAAGCTGGCCCACACCAGAACTTCCCAGCTCATCTACAAAATAATTTGCTAAGTAAATGGTGGTTGTTTTAAGCCAACAAATTTGGGCTGGTATAAAGAAACCTGATACAGCACTGACAACTCATTGGCCCATATCATTCCTTTTTTTTTTTTTAATTGAGTTTATTGGTCCTTTTTAAGTATTTCTAAAGTCATTTTATGTTCACAATTTCTGATTTATCTTTAGGTTTCTTGAAAGGTGAATTAATTTTTATCTTGCAGTATAATAAATGAATGGCTATAGAATTTGCTGATAGTTTATTCCTTAGGTCTTAGTGAGCTTGGTACCCTGCTAGAGATGAAAATTCCCAGGAAGGACTGGAATACCCTCTGTGCACTATTTTGTGCTTCATTATGTTTCTTTCCCTCCATTCCCTTCTATCCTAAGGGAATTCTAGTGAAGAAAGAGCCTGCCTTGCCAGCACTTTTTATACTCTACTTGTGAATAACAAATCACAGAGGTTTATATCAGAATCATTCTGCTTATCAGTGTCTGTTGTAGAACTCACACTGGGTTGAATTTGGCTGCTTAGTTATGTGACTTTGAAAAGAGAGGACCTGATAGGTGGAGACCAGGTTCCATCTTGAGATTTGAGTCTGGTACAAAGGAAACAAATTAATGAATGATTTGTGGGCCCTTAATCTACCGGATGTGGGCCTTTATCTGCCTGACACCAGTGTTGACTTGCTAGCAAATACATTCCACCTGAAAGAATCAGCAGGGAAACCCCAAGCCTGGCCTGGCTCTGTCTGTAAGAATTCCTGACACACACCCACCACTGAACAATGGAGCAAAGCTTGAAAACAGAGGAGACATTCTGATTCTTAAGCCACTAGCTCCAGACATTTACTTCTAAGATTTCCTTGCAGATGAAAAGGAATCACAGAGTATTAAGAGCATGAAAAAGAGAATCAGGAAGCCTGAGTTCTTCTTGTCCAAGTGCTGCCAACCATGAGATGTGTGAATGTGGTAAGGATCCTGTTCTTGGTAAAGGACATTAGTTTAATGGGGCTGACCCATGTCTTCTCTTAGGGACTTTGAAAATAAATATGTGTCTTATTCAAACCCATAAGAGCTTAAAGAGAATCTTTGTATCTTAGAGCAGCACTTTAATGGAAGTCTCATCAGCATGAACATTCTGTTCAGGAAATCTTCTGAGGGGCCTGAGAATCTGAATTTCTGTTCAGTTCCTTCTTGAAACTGATGCTCCTGGGTCCACTTTGAGTAACAAGACCCTACAGGACGTTTTTTAAAAAACATGTTAACGTCCCTTAATTCCCTATAGAACAGCAGTGTTTATTGGCAAGCTAACATGAGCGAAAGACTTGAAAGCCACAAACCATTTCAGTTTGTTGTTTCTGAGAGCTCAGAGCATAAGGAGCAGTAAGATAATTTTTCTCATGCTTTTATAAACGTTTAAAGTTAAATGCATCACTGGAGTCCCTTCTGGTTTTGTTGAAGGACTCCTGCGAAGAGTTTCCTTTTTTGCTGCTGTGATTAGGGGTGTATTTCAGGAGACAAATGTCTTAGAAGTGTCCTTTGATGGCTTTTTACATATAGAGCTATACATTTCACAGATGAAGCTTATTTCAAGATTTCCAAAATAATGATAAAATGCAGGAGAATAACTAGAAGCTTGTGTAGCAGTTACAAAAAAATCCAGGATAATCAATAAGTTTGAAAAATATCAGTAGGATTAATTAAAAAATAAATGTTTTCAAAGAGAATATCATTCTTTGTTGTACAAGTGTCTTAAATTTTAATTTAGTAATGTGGCCTAAATTGAGAGTTTAGGTAGTAAGCCAGTCTGTTGTATTTTATTGCTTCTTTTAGTTGGGGAGGGTAGGTGTTACTGGTATGAAAATCTAAGAAGTTATTTAAGTATAATGCTATTTAAAATAATTCCTGGGCAGCTTTTGTTATCCTGGTGCAATCCATTTAACACCAGATGCTAAAAGAATGAAAGACAGTCCTTCCTATGACTCTTGAGGAAAAAAGGAAATGGGAAGATGTAATCTTGTTTTATGTTTCAAATGAAATTTCATCAATTTTTATTGTTTCCCAAACATCTTAGAATGATAGTTTTCCCCACCCTCTTTAGCAAAGTGTAGACAGATTACAAAGCTAATAGACAGGCTAGAGAAAGACAATAAGGAAGGGTAGGGACTGCACTAAAATGGAAAACTTACAAGAGTATAGCCTTTATATAGCTTCCATTTCTGTAATAAAATTTCTTATATTTAAAAAATTGAAATGCATTTTATTTTAAAAGGAGAGCATTATATGGGTCCAACAAAACATGCCTCTAGATTATTGTTCCAGGGAAGGGATCACTGTGACTGGAAAAATATTTCTGGCTTTAGGGACAGATCCAGTCTTCAACAAGTCACCTTGTACACCGAGAGTTAGTACCCTGACCTGCAGTACAAAAATCCAGACATTGTTTGTTCAGATAAAGACAAAATGTTGCTTTGCAATGTGAAAAAATGTGATCAATAAACTCAAAACACTTAGGTGAGATTATTTGTCCTCAGAGAAAAAATTTTACAATATATGTAATGTGTACTTTTTGACTTCGTACAATTAAGATTAGGTTAGAGTGAAGAACAGATCAATCTATGTTATGTATATTTAAATACTTCAAAAGGTTTAAAAAAAGTGAGAAGGTTGAATTGATTTGAAGGTAGCAGTACACAGAGCTCTTAAACATCTTTTATTATCTATTTTCTTCTCCTTGTCTTCCAAGTAGTGGACACAATTTTCCTACTCTAGAGTTGAATTGAGTTTGATAGGGTTTTTTTTTTTTTTTTTTGAAATTGCAAACACCTCCTGGCTCTTATGCATAACCCCTGGTAAGATCCCCTATGGCCTTGTAGGCTGTGTTTCTCTGTCCTCAACAAGACAAAGTTCCCAGTGTTCATATTGCTGTGTACACTTGCTGCCTCACAAAACGTGCTCTTCACAGTTTTGGCAAGAAACCAAATAAAGCCAATTTTGTGCTTTACCCTCAAACATACAGCCATGCCACGCCTTCCTTCCCATCCTCACTGCCCTTTGCCTTGGGGAGGATCTCATCACCTTGTCCTGGACTGTTTTCCACCATAAGCAATCTTTGCCTGGTGCTCTGGTTCTTTATAGTTCTGCTTATCAAGCACCACGCTCAGCTGTCAGCCAATGTCAATTAACACGTTGGATGGATGGGTGATTTCCTTTTGTACATTCCGTCTTCTCTTAAGGTCCTTTGGGTCTGTTAAGGTCTTTAATTATGTCCCAAGGACAAATACCTGCATTTATTTTAATAGTTAAAATATATCTGGATGTTATAGCAGTTCAAGAAAGTGGATTTCAAGTGATTACATGTTTATGCTTCAGGCTTGTCTTTGCCACTGCTAGAGAAATAGTTGAGAACACTATGAAGACAAAGGCAATCAAACACTCCTAATTTTGCATGTTGATGATAGAAAGTAATGGCTCTGTTGCTCACACAGTTCTGTAGGTTATTTTACACTCCATACCTGCTAGTTCCATGTACCCTGTCATTTCCAGGAATCTACTATTCCTGTTCCCAACTCATGATGGTGAAAGTGTGTTTGCAGCTTTCTTTACCTTCAAACTCATCTCCACTCTAACCCAACTGTAGATCAGTTTATTAGATATAGAATACTTGGCGCATCTCATACCTACTCCAGAAACCTTTCATTGATTCGTTATTTTCTATAGATAAGGGAATCTAAAAGCCAAGCTAATTCCCAAGTTCGCCTAATGACTCTGGCATCATTACCTTCTCTTACATATGCTCTATATTATTTCCAATGTCTCCTGTAGGCACAGGCTGGACCCAGTCTACCTGATCTCCTCTTTGTCCAGAGAATTTAACAGCATACTCTCACTGTGTCTTTTCTCATAGAGTGGTTTCATCTGGCCACTCCATGCCTTATCGTATTCTTCATCCTCTACTGTTCAGATGGATCTTTCTTTTTAGATGGAGCTTTATTTGACAACTCACCCCTATCTCATATCCTCCCCTTTATCAGACTACAACAGTGTTAACCAGTAGATCTTTGATAAATAATAGCCTCTGCTACACTGAGTATCTAACATTTCTATACCTATTTTTAAAATGTCGAGCTAAATACTTAAATTTTTGAGGGGAGGTAGTATGCCTTACAAAACTGATTTCTCTCTTATTGTAAAACTTTTTCTTTTGAAATAATATCAGACTTATAGAATAATTTTCAAACAAGACAAATACCCTTTATGCTGAAGGATGAGGAAAATAGAGCAGATAATCACTAAATGAGAAAAGGTATAAAAGCAGATGTATCATTCTTTCTTTGATATAAATTGTGTGTAAATATTTCTGGTCTGTTTGCAAGTTTATAGCTCTTTTCTCCTAAATGTTTCATAGGGCTAAAGGTCTTTTTCTTGTATAATTATAGTGCAAATATCAAAAGCACAATACTAATAGTGTAGAAGTTCTATTGTTTAATCCACGGACTCTTTCCCGGTGACACAAATCACCCTACTTATTTTTTTTATAGCAGAAGAAAGAGAACTCTGGCCCAGATTCTAAGGATCATGTGATATATTTAGTTACAGATCCTGCCTCTATCAATCTGGAATAATTCCTCAATCTTTTTTGTTGTATATATCTTGATATTTTTAAAAAATACAAACCAGTTATAAGATGGCATTCCATTTTGATCTGTCTGAGTTTTCTTATTATTGAACTCAAATTATGCAATGTTTTTTGGCAGGAATACCACAGAAGTGATGTTAAATACTTCTCGGTGTATCATACCAGGAGACAGCTGGTTCCCACTGTTCTGTTAATGATGATGTACTTAGTCATGTTTTTTCGCTTTTAAGGTACTATTTTCCCCTTTGTTAGATGAATATCTTTTAGAGAGATACTTTGAGGTCATGCAAATATCTTTTCCTCTGTTTTTTAAAAAATAATTTTAGACTTTGAGAAAAATTGCAGAACTCACGCAGAGTTCCAGTATATCCTGTATCAAATTTCCCTTTACGTTAGCAAATTTCAGAAACAGTGCAACTATCAAAATGAGGAAATTAACATTAGTGCGAAACTCTTAACTGGACTGAGATCTTAAGAGAATTCATCTCCCTCTTCTGTACTCTTTTGCTGTTCTGGGACCCAGTCACATGCTGTCTTTATTTTTTCTGCTACCTTAGTCTCCTCTGATCTGTGATCATTCCTTGCTCTGCCTCTCACGTCTTTCGTGACCTTGACACCTGTAGTGAGAGCTGGATGTCTGCTTGTACACCTTTCTTCCTTTAGTGGTTATCTGCTCTATTCTCCTCATCAGACTGAGGTCGTGATCATTGCATCGCTTCAGAGAGCCACAGAAGTGACCTTGTGCTTCTGCAATTCATGTTACCGTGTTGATTTGTTTTCTTGCTGGAGGTGCTGACCTTATGCATGTGGTTAAGTGGTGTCTGCTGAATTTCTCCAGTGTAAAATTACTATTTCTCCCCCTTCCTAGTAATTAATCAGTATCCTAGGAGAGTTACTTTCAAATACTTGCAAATATATTGTTTCTCCTCAAAATTTTACCAATATTTATCATATCTGTCGGTGGATTTTTACCTGCAAAACTTATCACTATGGTCTTTGCTCAGTTATGACTTTGTTAGATATATGTTTATTCAATGAACTTTCACTCATCAGTTTCAGCATCCACTGCTGACTCCTGACCGAGAGCATTACTGCTATATTTGGCAAGTGGTAGTCTACTAAATTTCCAGTCTTATTTCTTAATTATAACTGAGTTTTTCAGGAGCACAACCTAAAGCTGGTAAATTCATATGCTTAGCTATGAACCTATAAATTCTATTTTATGAAGTTCTAGTGCTAAACTTTAATATCTAGGTGATTGTTGATGTTACGGTTGATTTGGGAGAAACAATAACCTCAAAAGAATTATTAAGGTAATTCTAAATCAGGCATGGTGGTACATGCCTATAATCCCAGAATTCCAGAGGCTGAGGCAGGACGATCTCCTTGATTTCAATATCAGACTGGATTACTTAGTGAGATCAGGGGCCAGCCTGAAGGACGTAGCAAGATCCTATCTCCAAAAAAAAAAAAAAAGAAAAGGCTGGGATTTAGCTCAGTGGTGCCTGTGCCTACCCCACAAGCACAAGGTCCTGAATTCCATCCCCAGTACCAAAAACCAAAAACAAACCAACCAAAAAAACAAAAAACAAAAGGACAATTCTAAGGGACTATGTCTCATCCTTGTAATTTTTAAAATGAAGTTTATTGGCACATTCAAAGCAAACAATACAGTTACATTTATCATAGGGATCTTGTACCTTTACATAATATATCTTTTTTTCCTCCTATACCCATCTTCCCTTCACCCCCTTCACCCTTCCCTATTTACAAAGACTTTGTTTCCATTTTTTCACATTTTTCTTTTCTCTTATTTTCTTTCCCCTCCCCTTCCCACTTCTGCTTTAGCCATTTTCACATTCCCAATTATACCACTTGAACCTTATTTACACTTTTAATTTTTCACACCAGAGAAATTATTCAGTATTTACTCAAGTGTGTCCTATTTATTTCACTTAAGAGTATAGCTTCAATGTGCTTTTATTTATCTATAAATGTTCCTAGTATCTCATTCTTTCTTTCTTTTTTTTTTTTTTTTTGCACTGGGGATCAAACTCAGGTCCTTGTGCTTACAAAGCAGGCACCAGAACCACTGAGCTAAATCCCCAGCCCTCTAGTTTCTCATTCTTTATGGCAGAGTAGCATTCCATTTTATAGAAAAACCACATCTTCTTTATCCATTCTCCAACTGAGGGGCATTTGGGTTGTTCCCAAGTTTTAGCTATTACAGGCTGTGCTGCTATAAACATGGGTGGACATATATCACTGTGGAATGATTCTTTTTGTAATTAGGAAATGGTTTATCCTTGATGCTTGGCATAACAGAAGCAACCACTATTATCTGTCTAACACTATAATTTTGCTCAGCAATTCTTTTTCATTAATGAGCTAAGTTTACTGGTACATTTTATGTATACAGTATGATGACATTCATCATTGGGAATCTGTACCTGTACATGACTTATCTTGGTTCTTATTTTTTCCTCATTCCCCTGTCCTTTCTTCAACCCCTTCACTCCTCTCTATTTACAAAGACTTTGTTTCTGTTTTTTCCTTTTCTCATATTTATTCCTTTCCCTTCTTTCCTTTCTTCTTCCTCTCCCACTTCCCCTTTGGACCTTTTCTTCTATTTCCAGTTATCTATTTTGATCCTTATTTACACTTTCAATTTCTTGGACCAGAGAAACTATTCAGTATTTATACATGCGTGTCCTATTTATTTCACTTAAGTGTATGGCCTCAGTGTACATCCATTGAGTTATAAATGTCTCTAGTTTCTCATTCTTTATGGCTAAGTAGTACTCCATTTTAGAAAACAAAACAAAACAAAACAAAACAAACAAAAAAAAAACCACATCTTCCTTATCCAGTCTCCAGTTGATGGGCAATTGGGCTATTTCCAAGTTTTAGCTATTACAAACTGTGCTGCTATAAACATGTGTGGATATATATATCATACATTGTTGTGATATGATTTTAAAAATTCTTTTGGGAGATACCTAGAAGGGGAATAGCAGGGTCAAATGGGATCTCTAATTTTAGTTTTTTGAGGTATCTCCATACTGATTTCCACAGTGGTTCCACCAGTTTGCACTCCCAGCAACAGTGGAGAAGGATTCTTTTTTCCCCACAACTCCACCAGCATTTGTTATTGGTCGATTTCTTGATATCAGCCATTCTTTCTTGAAGTGGAATCTCAGTGTTGTTTTCATTTTCATCTCTCAAATGACCAGTGATATTGAACATTTTTTTCATATGTTTATTTGCTGTTTCTACTTCTTTGTCTGAGAAATGTCTGTTCATTTCAGATGCCCATTTTTGGGTTGGGTCTTTAAATTTGGGAGGTCTGATTTTTTAAAGTTCTTCATATATTCTAGCTAGTAGACCTTTGTCTGAGGAACAACTGTAAAGTTTTTTCCCATACTGTGAATTGTATCTTCACTCTGTTGATGGTTTATCTTATTGGACAGAAGCTTTTTAATAAGATGAGATACCAGTTGTTGAATCTTTATGCTAGTTCATATGCAACTGAGATTTTGTTCATGAAATTTTTTCCTACTCCAATGTCTTCAAGACTAACCTCTCTTCCAGCCAATTTAGTTTCTATTTCAATGTTTAGATCTTTGATCCATTTCAATTTTAGTTTAGTGTATAGTGAAAAGTTTTAACCCAAGTTGAAAACCAAATTTTCCAGCACCATTTATTTGTTTTGTTTGTTTGATTTTTGGCACCAGGGGATTACCTCCAGACCTTGTGCTTTTGACACAAGTAGGAGAACCACTAAACTAAATCCCTGGCTCCTGTGCCATTTATTAAAGAGGCTATCTTTCCTCCAGTGAGGGTATTGAGCTCCTTTGTCAAAGATGATGTGGCTGAGTATGTCTGGAGTTGTTTCTACATCTTCTAATCTGTTCCACTGATCCTTGGGTCTGTTTCTTTGCCTGTACCATGCTAATTTTATTACAGTAGTTTTGTAGTATAGTTCCAAGGTGGTAATTGTGATTCCCCTACCTTGTCTTTGTTGCCTAGAATTGCTTTTGCTATGCTAGGTCTCTTCCAAATAAATTTTTTTTTTCACAAGTTTTGTGAAGTATGCTGTTGGAATTCAATAGGGATTGCATTGGACCTATATATTGCTCAGCAATTCTTAAAGCACTTTGAAATATCTTAGCTGGTGTGTCCACAGGATGGATTTTATTTACTGCTGCTTGAAATTATCTGTGTAGAGACCTTTTCTTTTTAAACTTTTTTTTGTAGGGAGTTGGTCAGAGTAAGTAGCACTAGCTTGCTACAATAAACATCCCCAACATTATGGGCTCTGCAGCTTAACACAATGAGAGTTTCATGTGTTGTTCATGGAAAGCTCACTGTGGTTGTTCCTGATGAGGAGGATGCATCTCACATGGCCACTCAGGCAATTAGGTTCCTATAACATGGGCTTCCCCTCCCCTGTGGCCTCTAAGTGCTTGGTGGGATTCTTTACATTTGGATGGCAGAAAAGAAGGAAGTGGGACAATTCCTTGAGAGGTTCTTGTGAGCAGGCAGGAAATGCCACACAGTGCTCAGACACATGGCTATTCTCACTGTAAGGGCAGCTGAGAGGGAAACAACTTGTTTGAAACATAACAGTTTCAGTTGCAGTTTGGTTCTTGGAGTTCATTGCATGGCATGTGAAGTCCACAGCTTGGCTCAGTGGTAATTAACCAATGTTTTGTGCTGACTGTATGAGTTGTAGGGGACCCCTGTGGGGCATAGCTTTAGCCACATTTATAGAAAGAAGGCTTCCTGGCTTTTTAACTCCTTTTGTTTTTGGCATAACGTTTTCATTTTCCCTAATAGCTCTCCTCCTTTGGAATCACTATGCCTAAGAATTTTATATTTTATTCCAATGAATTACTAAATAATTATTCCTCTGCCTGAGGAGAATACCCACACCTTCAGGAAAGGATCTATAATCACTCTGCAACCAAAAGCCAGCATAGAACAATCTGCAAGAGCTGAAAGAGTCGGAAGCATTTCTAGGGTAGAAATGTAGAACAAATACAGGAAGCGTATTAAGGGTCATTGGTTAAGAATCCTCTTTGTTACACAATTTTTGCCAGGAAAAGATGCCCACCCTAAGCTGGAGACCCAGTGAATTTGTAAAATGCATTTCCAAAACCCTGAGTAACTCAGTCTTCATTAGCCAGAATAGCAATGTATACATTTCTGAATCTCTGAATTTCTATCTTCTTTAAGTTAAACTTCCATCCCTACCACCTACATAATGAAGATACACTAATCGCCTCTGTCACATGTCAAAAGAGCCCCAGGACCTTAACAGTGACTCTGGAATGAGGAAGGAGATCTCTTGATACTTATTACAGAGCCTCACCAGAGAATCCTGTTAAAGAGAATGGAAAAGCATCATGGTAGACTACAAAGGATTGTGGGAAAAGTCTTTGTTATGCTTGGTGCTTTATTTTGAAGAAACGAGGTTCACACTGAGAATTGCATAAGACTGTGTCGTGACTGCATCTATGAGATCAGTAAATGGACCTCAGGATAAAATAGTTTTTTTGAAAACCAGCAAGAAGTCATTTCAAATTCCATATCATTGATAAAATTAGTTGTGTGTGGATCAGGAGGATAATGTGCTGGAGGAGACGCTGTTAGCTGAACATAATCCCCTATTGTTTATCCTGGTGGCACAATGTTGTGACTGCAGCAGTTAAAGGCCAGGCTGGCACTGCCACCATCACTGAGCTGCATTGCCAACCCCACTCTCCAGACAGCCACAAAAATAAGAGACACTATACTTTCTCTTCTGAGCCATTTCAACATCTTGTATTTAATGGAAGAAAGCAGAGGCTCCTCCCTTCTAGCTTAATCTACTTCCAGGGCTAGGAATGATGTGAAACACAAGTGTTACAGTTGAGGGTCAACCCCTACACAACCTTCCACCTTCTGCTCAGTCAGGCCATCAACCTGCCCTTTCTCATTATTAATATTTATTGTTCCTTGAACGCAGCAAGCAAAAGTGACTCATACAATAACTCTATCAGTGCCAAAACAAATAGACACACTCCTGCCCTCCACCGCTTGGGGTTTGGAGACACAAGAGATACTGTGCAAAGGAAAAAAGCAAAACAAATACAGAAGGGAGGATGTGCATTTCCCCTCTTGTCCCATTTCTTTTGCTATCTACTCAGCTTAATGAAGAAAACATATTTGAAATGTATATCTCTATTGCTGAAAAATCTAAAACATTGAGATTATTTAGACCTTTCAATAGCTCCTAAAAGAAATTTAAATAATTAAAGGATTTAGAATTTTTAGGTCCTAGCAGATAAAAAATTCAACTAAATATTTTGGGGATAGTTCTGGAAAAAAGAATACACTTGGATATTATTGTTATATCTAAATATGGGAAGAAAATAGAGAGTGATTGAGCAAACTATTTGATTGGAACTAAAAACATTTAATTTTGCACTGGTACACTTCTTTATAGTATTTATTATTCACAGTTTTAAATTAGAATCTTAACTGTTATTATATGTTAACTTTGGATTGGAGGCAACCCCTAAAATTGGTTTTCTGAAAAGGTAAAGAATTTTGATGCATAAAAGGAGTCAAGTCTAAGCCAGGTGTGGTGGCGCAAGCCTGTAATCCCAGCATTCGGGAGGCTGAGGCAGGAGGATGGCAGCAAGTTCAAGACCAGACTGGGCTACATAGTGAGTTC
Organism: Fukomys damarensis; assembly: GCF_012274545.1. Classification (NCBI taxonomy): domain Eukaryota; kingdom Metazoa; phylum Chordata; class Mammalia; order Rodentia; family Bathyergidae; genus Fukomys; species Fukomys damarensis. The sequence continues at coordinate 35,529,293 of NW_022900919.1, read as the reverse complement.
CAGGTCAGTCTCAACTACATAGTGAGTCCCTGTCTTAAAAAAAAAAAAAAAAAAAAAAAAAAAAAAAGGGTCAAACTTAGCAAGAGACTCAAATGAACAACTGTACTGTGAATGAGGGAATGAATAAATGTGTTAATGCCATTTTGTTTCTATCCCTGCCTTGCTCTGTTCTACTCTACCCCAGTAAATTATATATTCTATAGCCTCTTCTCTCATCCATTTAAAAACGTATTTTTTTCTATCTTTGTTTATCTGCTGAATATTTGCTATTTTTCTTTTCTGTCCTGTATTTCTTTTCTCTTCTGGTAAAAAAATCATGTGTTCCTTGAAGACCTTTATCTCTCCACAGTCAGGTCATATAATTGGGTAGAGCTGATTCCACCCTCATATCGCAGAATATTCCTGTGACCCATCAGATGAGCTTGAGACCTTCATCTACCCAATCACAGTAAACCCCAAACCTTTTGCTGGAGATGAAGGAGGTCTGGAGGGAGGATGGTGGTGTAGAAACTCTTGTCTGTTGACTGGCATTGCTAAGAGGGTGATAAACTGGTGTAAAGTGGTAGAATATGCCATTTTGCCACCTTGTGTTGTGGAGGTGGAGTTTTCTAAAAAGAAGTATAGTGATTCCAGGATGTTCTGGGGACATTGCTTGATTTCCTAAAAATTGGTTTTGGCTATTGAACAGGTAACATTTTTTTATTTTGATCATACCAATTCAGTTGAAGTAACTCAATTTGCAAGAAGAGTGTGAATGCGTACATCTCCCTAAAACACACAGACATGAATTTTATGAGCATAAACTAGAATCACAGTAGGATTTTTAAGTATACTTTCTTTGTTTCCACCATCACAATTAATTTTTTGGAATCTTTCTTGTTGTTTTCATGCAAAATAAATGCTGCAACCATCCCTCCATACATTATTATTATTCTCACTCAGATCTGTGAATGTGCCAGCTACCCTTCAGGTTATGAGTTTGTAATTGTCTGAGCTACAGGTTAAACTGTGAGTTAATGTCCCTCCCTCTTGATCACACTTTGGCTGAATCCTGTCTCCAGAGAGAGGAAATGTTTCTGTCACTCTGCCCCTTCCTGAGGAAGCATGTCTCCAGCCTTGCAAAGTCATCAGGCCTGAAAAAATCACCGCCAGGCTGTGATAACAGAGCAGATCCCTCCCCTGCTGCTAATTACACTCTCTCTCCATGAAAGCCACTCAACTCTGCAGTGGCCCCAGGACTGAGTGATTGGCCTTTCCTGGCACAAACACAGGGTGTGCTATAAATGCAGGCAATCAGGAAACGTCAGGGAAAAAAGGAAAGAGAAAAAAAAGAAGTGCTGTTTTATGTTCTATTATTAATAACATGATAACTTTTATTACTTCTTACTTATTTCTCCTTGGTTTGACTCATTTCCGGGAGGTAGCTTTGTCTGGGCCCCGTGTGGTCTTATCCTGAAGGCACCTCTTTTCACCAAATATATAATTTTAAAGCATCCTGTGCTCTATTTCCCTATTTGTTAAAAAATTAATAGAAATTATTAACGGTATTCATGCATATCTCATGGTGATGTTGTCAGAATTAAATCAGATAAGAGATGCAGGGCAGTGCCTGGATGCAGCATGCTGTCTACATGAGAGACTTGGGAGACATTGAAAGGGTGTCCCTTATAATAAGCATATATCCTTTTGCCCCTGCTTACATTCCCCTCACCCTAGGTTTAGTATTGAGGTCCCTACTGCAATGTAACAGTTCCCACCCTCACACACTTCAAAGATTCGACTGATTGCTAGCAGACATCAGATTTGGGGGATACGAGACACAGAATGAGAAAGTGGAAGGCAGACGAATATTCAGTGATGTGTTTTGTCTCTGATTTTAGAGCATTGGGGGGGAGAGAGAGAGAGAGAGGGAGAGAGGGAGAGAGAGAGAGAGAATAAGATGCTGAAAGAAGCAGAGGGTACCACCACCTGGCTAACCAGATCACCAGCTTCAACAAGTGAGCAGTAGCTGATGGCCCTCAAGGTGGGTGTGCTCTACCACCTCTCGTGAGATGCTGCAGTGGAGACCCTAAGACTGATGCGCATGCTTGATGGTATGAAGCCTCACTAGGTGTCACATGGAGTCAGCTCAGAGGACAGAAGCTGATCTAATGTGAAGTCAGAAGAATGTAAAACAGTAAATTGGACACCTAGTTGATGGAAGATCTGAGATGCCAGATAGAAGCTGGAAATGTAGAGATCAGCTGAAGTACAATTCTATCATCTTCCTCTATGAGTCTAGAGGTACAGGAGGAAGTATACCCCCGAGGCTGGGAGCTGAGGCCACCAAACAAAAGCTGGAGCAATATAAACAGCCTCTAGAGCAGGGACCAAAGCCCTACAGTTGCAATCTCCAACGACACATAGGACAGAGAAGGATAGGAGGACATGGCAGAGGGACACAGAAGTGGCAGGGCTCATTTCCAGAGCACAGTCTTTCCTCTAATGGTTCCAGCATTCCCCATGGACACCAAAGTCAGTGAGTGCTCAAGTCCCTAATATAAAATGCTGTTGTATTTTAATGCAACCTTCATAATACGCTCATATTCTTTATCTTTAGACTAGTGTATAATGATACAATGCAAATACTGTATACATAGTTGTTGTGCTATATTGTTTAGCACAGTGACAAAACAAGTTTGTGAATGTTTTGTATAAACACAATTTTAAAAAAATACATTGTATTTGTAGTTTGTTGAATCCTCAGATTTGTAACCTATGGAGAGATAAGGCCGGCTGAGCAGCCTGGGAAATGGGGCCAAGAATGATCAGCAAAGAGGGAAACGATGGACACGGTGCTGAGCAGAAGGAGACTATTATAATCCTAGGAGAAGAATTTGAGCTTCCAAAGGCTCCTTGTTTGCCAAGCTTATTGGGGATTTTGTCTAAATTTTCAGTCTGGCATTAGATGAATAACATCATATACCTCAGTTTCTCAGCTCTCCTTAGAGGCTCATCTGTACCATCTTTGCAGCATAAGCAACTGTATGGCTAGTTCTTCATGCTAATTCCTGGAGCTCACGCCAGCTCTTCTGAGTGCTGGTCTCTTATTGCAGGCTTCCTACCTCTCTACATTGGTCCTGAGGTTTTTATTATAGCATCTTCAAATTTAAAATTGGGACAGTCACTCCCCAAGCAAAACAAATTCTTTCTCTCTTGGATGATGAGTGATGCTCATGTGCAGTTCTAGTCTGTGAGTCTGTTCACTATCTGCCTAAATGGTCTGATGATGAGAAATGTCTCTTGGCCAACAATTGAAAGCTTAACATAGGAAAAGGGTAATGAATTCTCAAGAATATTAACAGACTTCCCATCCAGGAACAGGGTTATACAATTGGAAATGTCAGACATAGAAATCAGAGGAATTCTATGGTACATGAGGTCAACGAGATAGATGTCCCAGCTGTACTGCTGAGCACCACTCACTGTTCTTGGGAAGCCGTTCCAGGCATCTGAGGCCAATGTCTTGGCATTTCCTTCCATGTTTCTGCCCATGATTGCTTTTCATCATTATAACTGGCACTGTCATGAGCACAGGCCTGATACACAGGCACTTGAGTTGTGTATTCCTTTGGTTCATGACCTAAGTAAGACCTACATATTCTCTATTTTCCATTTCCGATATTGAAGCCATTGTGCTTTTCTTCTCCAGCAGTTGGAAGGATCACCTGTGTGAGAATTTATTTCCTTTCTTTCCCCCGGTACCAGAGATCAAACTCAGGGCCTTATACTTGTGAGGTAGGTGCAGCGCTACTGAGCTAAATACCCGACCCAAGAATTTATTTCTTGAGTGTCTCCCTTGTATTTGGTCTTCTGCTATGAATGGAATTCTTGGGCCAGGGATTTAGCAGTGGCACCATGCCTGCCTTGTAAGTGCAAGGTCCTGAGTTTGATCACCAGTACCGCCCCCAAAAAAAGAAGAAGAAAAAAGAAATGTCATTCTTGCCTTTGGGTGGACTCTAGTTTCAAAAAAGAGAAGCTATATCTGAAAGCAGTCTATACTGTGCAAGCTCTGTGAATAGAAAGCTGTCATTTACAATGCTTAGTAATTGAGCAGGGCTTTCTCTTAGTATGTATATTCACTGAAATAGGTAAGTGCTTATTTTGTAGGAATCTCAACAACAAATCTTAAATGTCAATGTCTTTAACTGAGGGCTTCCAGAAGGGAGCCAGCTAACTATACTAGGAGTGTTACTGGCAGGTATAAATCTTCATTAAGGGGAGGAAGAAGAAAGAGTAAGAGTAGGAAGATTGAAAGACAAGAACATAATATTGAGGACTTGAAACAATTAATAATAACTCCCAAGGTGGCTGCATCAGAGTGAAGACAACATTCTAGTATAGGAACTGTTCTAGGTTTGCTATTGCTACATATCATAAAATTATTTTTCAGGGTAGACTTGACCTGGAAATTGTTCTTTACCCATTAAGGTCAGAGATGATAAATCTCATTAGCTGCAGCATGGATAATTCATGCATGTGAGAGAGCAAAGAGACCAGAGACTCACAGAGGAGTATATAACACTGTAGATTCTGATGCCATTCCCTGATACTAATAGCCTGATACTGTGCTAATAGCCAAACATTTGTAGCAAATATTGGAAGCATAAAACCCTTAAATTGCAGCATTGAATGCACCTGCAAAGAGTAGTGCAAGATCCCTGGACATTAATTTCATAGTTTATGTGTGTGTGTGTGTGTGTGCACGCATGAATGCATGCATGTACGTTCTCTTTGAGAAGTGCAGATTGTTATGTATCAGCAATCAGTATTAAAAATTGGATGCAAGAAATTGATAATTCTAGTGAGATAGATGTGGAGTAAGAAGGATAAATGAATCAAAGGATGTTAAAGAAAACAGTATCCAAGCTGACCCAGAACAGAAGTGTTTTCTTAGATATGACTAAAAGTTTCAGGAATTTTCTGTTGAATATTGGAATCAATGCTCTTTTTGTCATATTGTATTAAATAATATAATAATACAATCTATAACATATATAATTACTATATATTACAACAATTATAAATAATGAATTTCCTGAAGTCTTACTTTTTCTGAATACTAAAGGAATAGCAACTAAATTTCACTGTCACTGTCAGCTACCTATTTCAACCATTGCACTGTACAGCATTCACAAAGTCTCAATTGCAGACAGAAACAAACATCTAAGTTACTTTATGTACTTGGGGGTCAGCTGATCTGTGCTGGCCTCAGCAGATTTTGGCTGGGCTTGTTTTTCTGTGGTTATGTTTGGCTTAGACAGGCTACTTCAACAATCTTGGTCAGACTTGCTCTTATATTGGGAGGTTGGCTTCTTTAGGATGGCTACCACTGAGGTGATTGGGAGCAACTTGGCTCTATCCCAGAACTCAGTGGCACACAACATTAAACATTTAGTTCACAAAGCTGTGGGTCAGTTAAGTGGTTCTAGTGTTGGCTGTGTCTATTGGTTCCTAACAAATTATGGAAAGTCAGTGGCTTAAAACAATGCACATATATTGTCTCACGCTTACTGTGTTCTAAGAATCTGGATGTGGCTTAGTTGCTTCTCTGCTTCCAAGTCTCAATATTAGGACTGCCTGGCTGTGGCTGCTTCTGGAAGGTTGAGTAGGGGAGAGTCTTTCAGACTCACTCAGGTTGTTGGCTGAATTCAGATCCTTACAGCTATAGAATTAAGGCCTTTAGTTTGGAAAACCTCCCAGTCTCTTTCCTGTCATGTGGGCCTGTCCACATTTCACACTTGGATGTTCCCTTCAAGGATAATGGGAAGACAAGAGCTTCTCTAGCAAGATGGTCTTGTGTAACTAATGTGATCACACAGTTGACATTCTGTCAACTTGGCCTTATTCTCATGATTAGAAACACATTACTGGTCCTAACTATACTCAAAGAAAGGAAATTGCATAAAGACCAAGAAGTGGGAATGATTGGGTATCATCCTGGGTCTGTCTGTCTAAACCGGGCTTACACACATGCCTTGAGATCAGTTAATTGTCAGGTCTAGGGAAGATGTCCCCTTGGCAAGCAGAGATGAAAGAGTGAGAGCGGAAATATAGAAGTGATTTTTCTGTTTTCCACCTATATCTCATCTGCCAAACTAAGACACATGGCTCAGAGACAAAATGGGAGGTCTTTGCAAGTTTCCATGGAAAAAGTTGAGAGTCAGGAATGCTAAAGATCTGGTTCCAGCAATACCACCCTTACCTCCAACTGCATATTCCAGGAATTCAATGCTAAGCAAGTCTCATGCTCCTCTTCGTCTGACCAGTATTTGTTGAAGAGCTAAGCATCCCATTTGGTGTCACACAAGTGCTAGAAATCCTAGTTGCAGCCTGTGTGCTGTCACCCCCTCAAGGCTTTCTGCTGTTGTACATTTCCACAGGGATGAGAAGTTGCACGAGTCCCTTGCACTCCCCTCACAAGAACATATCTGAGCAGATGTGCTGTCTCCAAGACTCCTGGATTCAATAAACCTCTTCAGATCAGAAGAAGGGAGAATATAGCTTTGCTCACTCCTTATCCTATTCTTATGTCATAAAATCACTCATGGAATTAGTGTCTGTTCACTAACCCTGTCTTTCCAAGAACAATATACAGATACCTGTAGAACTACCATATTGATATTTTCTCCTTATTTAAAAAATGCCCTCAGATGTGTTAGGCCCTAGTGCTTCTCAACTCTGGCTGTATATTAGAGTCACTTTTTTTTTTTTAATTGCTGTATCCACGATTGCACCCAAAATCAATGTTTGGGAGCCACTTTCCATCTGTGCATTTAAAAAACTTCCCCAGATGATTTTAATGTGCAGTTAAGACTAAGAACCTCTATTACAGATGGACATATAAACTGGAGTGTCTCAGGTAACGATTACACATAAGGTGTAAGAGCTCAGAATAAATAGAAAAGTTAATTTGTGTTTGACAGTGGCAAATTTCATTGTCTCTGTCAAGGAGCTTTTAGCAAGAGATTTTTCTCTATCTTCAGATGTAGCTGTAACTACATTTGCTTTGAGGCATTGTCTCATCTAGTGTCCTAGAGCCACAGATGAGAAAAACAAAATTCCAGAAGAATTTATTTACTTGCTCAAGTAAATAAACTAAAGTATATCTAAAGACTGGACCCCCAGGTCATGTTTTTTTTTTCTTTTCACATCTTTGACCTCAATCTATTTTCAACATATGAATTTGAAAATTTGTGAGCAATAAATTAGGCTCTATAATCTTCTTCATATACATGAAACTACAGTTTCATTTGTCTACCAAGCTCAAGAGCAAGTCTTTCAGATGGAAAGTTCTAGAAAAATAAACTAAATGGAGCTCTCTAGGGTGAAACTCCAAAGAGGCTATTGAGTTCCCCTGGCCCCAAATTGTCTTTCTGGTACTTCTGAAGTTTGAGCATAAAGTTTTAAAGTATACATCCAAACACTATTTATTATAGAAAAATTTACCTATTTTTTTCAATACTGAGATATTAGACACAGGTCCTTTTCTCTAAGCTACATCCCTAGCCTTTGATTTTTATTTATTTTTCTTTTAAATTTTGAGATAGGGTCTCAGTAAGTGACTATGTTGCCCAGGTTGGGCTTGACCTTGCAATCCTCCTGCCTCAGATTTCCAGAGTGCTAGGATGGCAGGCCTGCATCACCTCATGCAGCTTCCTTTGTCTTTAATTTAGTTAGACAACTGTTAGGGTTTTTAAGAAAGAAATAGCAAAAAAACCCCCCCAAAAAAAACCGAAAAAACAAAACACATATTCTTAACCAATAAACTCAATGAGAAAAAAAAGAGAAATAGCATTGTTTGAAGTCTTCATATGTACTTAATGTTTTCAAAAACATTTCTTCAAATGGTTTATAAATACAGATTTAATATCCATACTTAAAACCGTTGGTCTAGAGTAGATATTAACCTTGCCTTTTTTTTCTGTAAGGGCCTTCCCACAGCTTGTCAGTTCCTAGGGAGAGAAATCAACTCCTCTGTTGTTAGCTCCCCATTTAGATGCAAATCCACCAATCCAGAGTCCCCTACCCCCACCACTTAGACCTCTCTTATTCTGAGTCACTATAAACCTGCCCACAAGAGCTGTGTCCTGGATAATTGCTCTCACTAGCCACTCTTAGACCCTTCCTCACCTTTCCTACTCCTGGTCCCTCAATAAAGCCATTTGCCACGTCTCCCATAGCATCTGGGGTCTCCTGACCCACTTTGGTGTTTCCCCACATATCATCTTGTGCTCTCTTCTCTTGGAAGCCATGTGTAATAAACTATCTTTTCAGTGGCAACTGGCTCCTGATGTGTTGGCCACAGCATTCTTAAATACCTATAAAACCTCTGTTAACATGAATGACGTAGAAGAATTTGCACATCAAATATGTCTCCAGGTGACAGGGATGCTGCTTAGTTTGGGGGGACACTCTTGGAGAAACACTTTCCCAAAACATCCAAAAGCTACCATGATTCTCTCTGTTAGTGGAAGGAGAGTGAGGATGAAGAGTGGATGGTTTACAGTGTGAACCTATAGAGAGTGTGGGGGTCTGTGGATTCACTTAATGACTACACTCATATGCTCACTAAATCATTTTCCTGTTATTGGAGTCCTCTTACAAAGGCTGTGGTATTGTTATTTTGTTGCAGTACTAGCATTTTTGTTGGTTACTGGACATTACAGAAAAGGGGGTTAAAAGATTGGTTTTATGTCCAGCTGTAATTCTGTCACTGAATGGCATCACCTTGGGATATTCGCTTGTTACCTCTAAACCTCAATTTTCTCTTCTGTAACTTAGAGATAGTAGTGTTATCTAACAATATTAGTCTTTTTATTTTACTGTAAAAAAATACCTTAAACTGGGTGATTAATAAACAACAGAAGTTTATTTCTTATAGTTCCGGAGGCTGGAATATCCAAGATCAAGATGTCAATAGGAGTTCGTGTCTGGAAATCGCTCACTTTTTCACAAATAGCACCTGCTCACTATGTCCTTATATTGTAGAAGAGGTGAGCTGACCCTCTGAGATCCCTTTTACAGGGCTACAAATTTCATTCACAAAGGCTCTGTCATCATTTGGGGATCTCCACACATGAATTCTGGCAAGACACAAAGTACTCAACCCATTACACAATCTCATACAGGGTTAATATTAGGATGAAATGAATTAAATGCCCAGCAAGTGCATAGTACAGCCCACAGTTCATAGTTAGATTTCAAAATGCAAGCTATTGTTATTGAAGTTATTTTGAGGATAAAAAACAGAATTACAATCAATTTTATTGTCTCGCCATTTATATAATGTAATTTTATGCCTGGAGTTTTGGATTAAGAACAATGGTACGCAATTAAAAGAATCTAAAAATAAGATTCTACTGTATTTGTTGTTCTATGAAGCAGAAAATCCGAATCCCCAGATGGAACTTTCCCAGACTGTTCTCTAAGTAAAAAAGCTACATTTGATGTGATTTTATCCCAGGATTTTATATCAAAGTAAAGCCACCAGTTTCTGGCTGTGCTTTAGTTTCATTCCTTCCATCGGCAAGCCCAGTAATGCAGTAATCACAGTATAGCCCCACATAGTGTGGCTACATGATTGGAATAGTGGCCTTGCAAAAATGGCCCTTTGTAACCCAACACATCTCTTGTGTTCCACGCTTTTGAAACATGCATTCTCCTATACAAAAAGCTCCACCTGAACATGTCTGAGGTGGTCTAGCAGAAAGATGGGAAATCACTGTTTTTTCTTCTATGTCCATCACTGATGTAAAGGACAGAAATACTCTCATTATATTGTTCTTATTTGTGCAGACAAAATCTGTAGAAAAAAAATTAAATACAGCTGGGTCAAGATTAAATTTAGTCCCTGTGCATTTGAGGAGCATCTTTCACAGTAAAACATCAAGCACGTTGACTTTCCTTCTGAGCTAAATGCACGAACAGTTTCACTCAGGGGAAAGATTATGCATTTCAGAGGGAAGAGAGGCAGTTGAAAAATAATAATTTAAGGAAAGCTACCGAGTGCGCAGAACAAATAGGGATGGGATTGCTGTGAATGGAATGGTGTGCAGGGCATTTCTATACTAAATGGAGGTTAGAGATATGGGTGTAGCCAATATTTCCCAAAGTTTAGGGTAATCTTTTAAAAACTGGCTGATAATACAAGCAGCATTTTAAAAAAGTTAAATAAAAATATCAGAATGCCTTATATTTTGTGTGTGTTGCAAAAATACAATCCATTTCTCTAGTAGATCATGGCTAAAAAATGAGTTTGAAGAAATATTACCTTAGATACTTAGTGAAATGATTTACTTAGGATACTGATCCTGACCAGAGCTCAATAATTTTGAGTTAAGAACAATGGTATACAATCAAAAGACTCTCAAAATAACATTCCAACATTTGTTGTTTCATAAAGCAAAAAACCAGAATCCCTAGATAAAACTCCCTGAGATTGTTTTCTACGTGTAAAAAGTGTAACCACTGTGATTTTATTCCTGGGCTTTATATCAGAAGACTATGCCCCCAACCTAGTCCTGTCTCCCGGTCTGTGCTGCAAGGATGTGCCCATGATAAGACTTGATTTTCACTCTGTCTCTTTCTTTTCTTCTGATTAGGTGGAAAGCCTCAGACTTGCTACAGAGAGATAGAAAATACCACCTCTCTCATATTGTGTTATCCTTTCTTAGAAGAGAAGCAGGTCCTAGGCTCACAGTCTAGAGCAGGAAGGATTTCTGTTTAGGGCAAGCACTGTGGGTTTTCTCTTTTATTCCAACGGAAGTTTTCACATACTTTGGCTTGCACACTTCTATTTCCACTTTGTCTCACAGGGATTTAGTTTTTTCTGTTTCAGTTATTTTATTTAAGCAAAAAAATTGATGCAAAGAAAATCTTAAATCCTATAGTTATGGAACAATGCTGAAAACAGTCTGGGACTAGTTGGAGAGCTTGGGAATCAAGTGCTGAGATGTCTTTGACTGGAGCACCAACTCTAGAATTCTGGGTGGTCTCAGGACATGCCCTTAGCAGCAGTATGGGAACGCTTTCCATGGAGCATATCCGACTGATTGCCACAGGTGTTCCCCAACTTCTTGCATTCAGAAAAATGAAGAAAATCAGGTGAACATGCCCCCAGAAGGTCCTTTGTGCTGGCTTTCCAATGCTGATACCCTTTCTGTGCACTGACACTTTTACCCAAGGCAACATTCTGGCTCTTAGAACTATTCAGTTTTCTTATATTGGCCACACTATCCTAAATATGTGTGAGTGTATGTATGTATATATGCATGTGTATTTTTCTTATGACAGGATTATTTCAGGAGGAAGAACAACCAATTCAATGAGAAAATAGGATGGTGGGTGTATTGGTCAGCTTTCCATTGCCAGGATAAACCTAACTCCTGAAACTTAATGGAGAAGTTTAATTTGGCTCATAGTTTCAGAGGTTACAGTCCATGGTCACCTGGTTCCCAGGCAAAAACATAGCGGTGGAAGGACATGGTGGAGGAGAGTGGTCAACCTCACGGCATCCAAGAAGAGCACAGTGGAGAGCCCAAGAAGCCCATCACATACAATCTCCAAGGTCATGTTCCTATGGCTCACTTCATTAAACTTGACCTCACTTCCTAATGGCCCATTCAGCTATGAATTCATCAACAAATTAACTCATGGAGGATGTTAATGCCTTAGTGATCCACTCATCTCTTTAGGGATCCCTTCATTCGGTTCAGTTAATGATCCATCAAGAGTAACCAGTACAAGGAGAGACATAGGTACCACTGGGGCGAATGTCTAACCTCACATGCCCAGATTCAGCACCCCTTCAGGATCTGGCAGCATCGCCTGGCCAGGTCTCCATGGAAAATTAGGTGGCCTTTGGGTGTAGGGCACTGGAGGAAATCAAGCAAGGTCCGAGGCCTGAAGCATAGACAGGCTTGTCCTCCTATCTATGATAGAAAAGCCTAAAAATAAAACAGATACAGCAAGTGTTAACAAGGGCCTCAGTTTTCCTTCCTTCTGAGACTAACACTCCTAATGCAGAGCAAGTAGGACAGTAGGGTGAAATGGGAGTTGCCTTTTTCTTGTCTGAGACTTTTCTGTGTCAGCACTGAGGCTAATTTGCCCATTTCTGAATTTCTTGGCACAGCCATTACTGTGACTCCCCACCTCCTGACTGGTCTGACAGCGAGAGGGCTGCCAACATGCCTATCTGGGTACTTACTGAGCATTCCACTCCATCCGTCCCTTCCCTGTACGCATAGCATACATTGTTCTCTGTACTAGGATAGGAACCTCGTTTGTCCTTTGTGTTGCAAGACTCAGCTTTCACTCCAAACTTGGTGACTTTTTTCCTCTTCCTTAATGCACCCTCTCTGAGTGATATAATTTGGGAGATGGTATTTTCACCCTGGTGAGGGTAACTTTGTGAGAGGAGGTGGCAGATTTTGAGGGCAAACTCAAAGTGTCCTCTGTGCAGCTTTGTCTCTACTTGCTTGCCAGTTTGCTGAGGCGGGAAACACAGACAGAATGAACTATTTGGGTGATTTATGGGCTTGTCTGGTTGTCCAGGGCTGGAGAGAAAGAGGAGACCAAAGGGCTCCCATCACAGGTTAAAAATAACAATTCTTGGGCTCCTCCTCTTCTTGCTCTGCCTCCTCTTCCAACAGGGAGAGCTTTTGAAAGGGATTCCCCTCTCCCTAGCCCCGTCCTCTCTCTCATTTCTCCCTTCTTTGGCCCATTGGTGACACAGTTCATTTGAATGGCAGGATTTTTCTGAGCTAGGATAAGGAAGATAAGGAGATCACTACTGAAAGAAGTCTTTATGCTTCATGTCATCATCACCTGTGGATGAGGAGCAACTAGAGGGAGCAGTGATGAAAGCCAATGTCTGAGTAGCAAGGGTGCCCAAGGACTCGGAGGTTATAGAGGTGGAACCATTTTTCTACAGAAGACAAGACCACAGCTGAGGTGGTGAACCTTACTTCTCAGGGTTACATCAGTGGAACTTCAGAAACTATAGAAACTTTGGACACTTTATCATGTTGCTAAAGGCAGTAGTGTGGGTTAGACTAATACACTCCCTCTTCTCTCTGCCCAAAATTCTTGATATGGTTCTGCCTTGTATACCTGTGTAGCCAGGATTATGTTGGGAAGAAATGAACTTCCCTGGATTCGAAATGAAGGGCTTCCTCTAATTTTGAGTCAACTGCACACTTAGTTCAAATACAGAATGATTCTGTTTATACCAAGGATTCTCTACATTCAGTTTTGGTTTCCAAAGCAAATAGACAAAGGTTTCTTTTCTTACCTATCTATGCCATGTCACTGTGTTTGAGTGGCTTGAGACTCTACAGCACAGCATAGAGTGACTATAGCTTTCTCTTATCTAAGTGTCTAAGCTGCATACATTTTATTAGTGGTTCTGAAACTGTGGTCCCCAGACCAGTAGCATAAGTATCCGCATGACCCTAGGAACTACAATACTTGGCTTTCAGTGGAGCACTCTTGGATTGGGAACCCTGGGGAAGTGGGCCAGGGATGTGTGCTTAAGCCTGTCCTTCAGGTGAGACTGAAGCATGCTCAAGACTGAGGACCTCCTGTTTGATAACTCAGAAAGCCAACTCTGTCTGTTTGTTTTATACTTGACAGTAAAGCTTCTAAAATTCAAAAAATATCTCCTATCAGGTGGCTCAAACACGTTTTCTGAAGATTTTTTTTTGAGGAGTCTCTGTTACAGAGATACTCTGTTACACTCTGTTATGACTGGACTTAAATAGAACTATAGCCAACCTCATTGTCAGAGGATTACCTAGAAATGTATGTATGGATGGATGTCACATCGTATTCCTTTCAATAATGCTTATTTTAAAATTGGAGAGCCGGGGATCTAGTTCAGTGGTTCAGGTGGCCTGCCTTGCAAGCACAAGGACCCGAGTTCATTCATTCCCCCGTACCAAAAAAAAAAAAAAACAAAAAAAGAAAAAAAAGTTTAAAATTGGAGAAACATTTCTGAATGGTAACATAAAATAGTTTAGTCTCAGGATATTAGAAAGTGGCAAATTAGAATTCAGAACAATTAAAAAACAATATCTATATCTATATATATTTTCAGGATTGGTGATTAAATCCAGAACCTTTGTACTAAGTTATATCCCCAGCCTTGATATGAATAAAATGAGAAAGACAGGATTCTAAAATGCAGAGGTAAATCAAAGTGACACATATTTTCTGAAATATGACTGCATGGATACATAACCATTGTTATGAAATCAATCCTTGGGTAATATCATCAATAGGTTTTTGAAAATTGTTAATATAATGAGATCTACTGATGATTCTCCCAGGGTGACAGTCCTAGTGCTCCCATGGACAGCCACAGGGGTGCTGCATGTTTGATGATATGAGGCTCTTTAACCCCCAGTGTCAATTACAGGAGCCATAAGTAGAATAAATCTAGATGACACCACTTGTCAATAAGCAAGACCTTAGGATAAAGCCAGTCATAACTTTGTACACGAAACAATGGAGGGTGTGATTCTGAAGTGAGAGCAACATTTACAATGCCAACATTTGCGGAACTTTTCTGAGAGTATTTAGCAAGTGAATCAATGATTTGGGTGGTCTTGAAACCTCCACTCCATCCTCCCAGTTCTTGTACTTCAAGTAGTCTAGTTTCACTAAATGTGCATGTTTTTATGCAATTTTCAATCATTATGAAAGAGATAAAATTATTTTTGAATTTTCTTGATGCATATGAAAGGGCCATCTACATCCACATCTCTGATTAGAAAACAAATGCAATATTTGAGTTGGCAATTATTTTATTCTTCACACAATTATGCTGTGGCTAAGATCTCTTTTGGAATTTGTTTATTTTCCATACTGCTTCGTTTACCAGTCACACCTTCTTTTTTTTAAATCTTACTGTGTTTATTGGTACATTTTAGGTATACAGTACAGTCACATTCATCATAAGGAATCTTACACCTTTATATGACAGATCTTGGTTCTCATTTTTTACTCATATCCCTCCCCTCCCTTCACTGCCTCTACCCTCCCTTATTTACAAAGATCTTGTTTCCATTTTTCTTTTTCTCATATTTTTTCTTGATCCTTATTTCCTTTCCCCTACCCCTCCCAATTCCCCTACACCTTTAGCCCTTTTCTCCTTATCCAATCACACCTTCTTAACAAAGGTTGCTACACCTGGGTTTCCTGTGTTGAGAATTCAATAGGGGCTTACTAAACTTGCTGTCTTATGGTTTGTATCTAGAGCCTGACCTTTTTAAAAACATATCTTCTACATTACCGAAGTGAGTTTGGTAATGGAATCTGAAATTTGAATTTGCAGGTTGAAAGAAACCTCAACTCTAAATAGTACAACCCTGTGACTGTCCAGATGAAGAAACTAAAGTGTAAAGTTGTTAACTGAAAGTTGCGTAGGGATGCATGGGGGGAAAATCCAAGAATAGGACCTGGAACCCAAAATCTCCATCTTGGTCTCAGTCCATTATGGCCACTGGCGGGTCTGCAACTAACAGGCAACTCCAAATAAAGCAATGCACCATTCCAAACATCTGTCTACTGCTCTGTCTTCGTCTATCAATGCACACATCACCACAGGATGTTCTTAGGACTCAAGGACCTGAGAAGAAGTTTTCCATTTTCTGAATTTGTAGATGATTTACTTGACAGTGACCAGCTTTGAGAGGAGATTCTTAACTGCAAAGGCATTTTATGTTACTGAAGACACAACCTTCCTTTGGTCTAACATTATTTATTTCTCCTTTTTAAAGAAGAAAATTTCATTACATTTATTTTAGAACATACTTTTATAAGGAGAGAGAATATTCAAATAATCCCCCATAATCCAGCCACATTCAACAATTTCTGAGGGTTTGTGATATTTATTTAAGCTACTCTTTTTCCTCTTTGTTTTTTATTCTGAATTATTTTAAAGCAAATTCCAGACATTGTTTCATTCTACCCCTGCATTCCCAGTACATATCTCTAATGAGTTATGGATATTTTGCTACATGAACCTAATGCTATTATCACAGCTAAAAATTATAATTACAAGGTCATTGAATATCCAGTTAACATTACAATTTTCTTGATTGCTGCAAAAATGTTTTTAGAGTCCCTTTTTTAAAAAAATTTTAAACTGTGTGGCTATAAGTTTAGGATACTATCAAAACACTGCAAACATAAAAAAAGGAGAAAAAAATGATGAAGATGTAAACTTAGTAAGAAGGGTTTTCCCAAATTCTCACAGTTCTAATCTGGATACCATTCAGTGTGACAGGCTTCTCACTGGGTTCCCACAGCTGGTTAGTGTTTTGAATTCCAGCCCCATGAACTCATCTCAGGCTACAAGAGCTAATGCTCAGTGCCCAGCCTAGAGCTGATATCTCTGATGACAGAGTAATGGGGAAAACGCGGGCATTGCCTGCCTCTTTCTAAATGCACTGTCATCTCTATAATTCTTCTATCTCTGCGGGAAGCAAGTGAATCTAGTGCCTCTTGGGTTCATTTAACCCATGATGGAGGCAAGAATGATACAATTCAAAATTATTCTATTGAGAGACCGATAAAATAAAACCTGCTGCATGGTGTCTGAGGCCTTGAATCCTGAGTCACACTTCTTCAAATTTAGGTTTCTGTTTCTAAAATGAGCTTTAAAAGAGATATATCAAGACAAAACAGAGATAGAACATATATAGGTACCACAAGTAGGTCAATAGTTAATCTAAGCTCTGAATTTTGCTTGTGACTTGCCTATGCAGCTCATAACAGACACATTTTCTTGTAGAGTAAAGGTAGTCTCCTGATCAAAGAAAAAAAAATCCCACAAGAAGCACTAACCAAATCAGAGTTCCACTCTTCAGAACATTACAGGCCTTTCCTTAGATGCTTAAGGGGCACTATTTTAGGGACGTCATCTGACCTTTCCCAGCATGTTAAAGATTATGTAGTACTTCATGGAGCCTGAAATTTTAATTTTTTTGTTTTTATTTTACTTTTTTATTAAATAATTGAACTTATTGGTACATTTTAGGGATACAGTACAGTTACATTCATCATTGGGATCTTGTACCTTTACATGACAGATCTTGGTTCTCATTTTTCCCCCTTGTCCCTGCCCTTCCTTCACCCCTTCCTCCCCTCCCCATTTACAAACACTTTATTTCCATATTTTCATTTTCTCTCATTTTTTCTTTTCCCTTATTACCCTTCCCCTACCCATCCCACCTTCCCTACACCTTTAGCCCCTTGCTTCCCATTTCACAATGTCAGTTATCTCATTGAAATTTTAATTTTTAAAAATTATCCTTACCTGGGCCTGGTGGTGCCCACCTGTAATCCCAGCACTTTGGGAAGGTGAGGCAGGAGGATCACAAGTTTGAGCTCAGTATGGGCAAGTTGGTAAGAACTTGTCTCAAAATAAAGAATAAAAGGGGTGGCACACACTAGCGGTGTTGCTCAGGGTGAAGGCCCTGATTTCAATCACCATTACAGGAAACAAAATTCTTAATGCAAATATCTTGTCTCCTTTCCATTTGTACTGATTCCTAACTCAGTGTGAGTGAGAATTGCTTGTGAGAAGAGGGAGGAGAGGGTAGAAATGCTGTACTTTTCAGAAGTGGATGTGTGCGCTTTGGAAGAGTGTACATGAAAGAATCTGGTGTTTGTTCTCATGGAGCTTTACATTCTAGTTGGAGAGTAAGGACCCCTAAACTTAACACTCGAACTTAAGGGAAAAATGGTTTCTGATCTTGATGTGTTGCTACAAGAACAATAGTAGACAGTTTCTGTTGGCAGATAGTTAAAAGATGCCTGTGGTGGAGAAGTACTTTGCAAAAGGGTTGACATTTGAACAGGAAACTGAATGGATCCAGGAGCTAGACTTGCAGAGGTGCCAAGAAAAGTCCTGAAGGGGGCACTAAACTGGGCCTCACAGAGGAAGGTAAAGGGGTGTTTGTGATAAGAGCTTGCAGGTGAGGCCCAGGACCTGGCCTGGGGATCTTCTAGGTCATGGCTGAAAGCTTGGGACTCGGGGCATGGATGGTACAGCATTTATCTAACAGTTTTTTTGGCAGGAATCCCATGTGGCAGAAATTCTCACACTCTAGTGGGCATCAGGTTCACTTCAGGAATTTGTTACAACTCAGACTGCTGGCCCCCCACAAAGGTTTCTGAATAAACAGATCTGGGTTGGAGTCTGAATTCTGCATTTCAGACAAGTTTCCAGGGGTCTCCCAGAGTCTAGGTTCAGGCAACCATACTGTGAGCACCACTGCTTTAAAGGGAAAGCTTCAGGTGTGTGTAGTCTTTGCCCATTCTTTGCAGTTACCCAGAGAAACGCGAGCATTTAGATGGCAGGTGTGTTTAATACCATTGATTATCCTGTTTCCATCTTTCCTTAGATGCTTTGGTTTTTCTCTTCCTTAGAGTGAACCTGAACCTCAGTTTGACATCTGTTCCCCAATATGGAGAGAGAGTAGCTAAAGGCCATCGAATCCCTATAGCAAGTTGCTCCCTCCTGGTTTCCAGATAGCCTGTGGTTTTCCAAGCAGGACGCTACTGCAGCTGTGGCAAGGGTTGTAAGCAGCAGCCTCTTTCGATATTCCTAAGGTGAAAGGGGGCCTGCCTTCCTGGGGGCCCCATCCTTCTGTCAATCTGGGGCTCCCTGAAGATGCACAAGAGGAAACCAAGTTAACAGGCCAGCGGCATCCTTAATCTCCAACCAGGAAGCATTTCAACGGTGAGGAATCATGGGTGAGCAAATGTTTACGGACCATGTAATTAATAGGATGCCTTGCCCTGTCTATTAGCCCTTAGTACCATATTTCCTGTTCAAGGCAGTGGAAAGTGAAAATATTAGTTGCCGTTTGACCAAAGGAACAAATGTCTTCCAAATGAACACGTGATCTATTAGCATTCCTGCTGAGTCTTCCCATGGGAACAGGCATTTTACTTTGCTTTACAGCTAATTTCTTTCTTACATTAGATTCCCAGACACATCAAATGCCTTGCATTGGAGGCTGAAGTCAAGATTTATAGTGCAGGCCCATGCAATTCAATGTCAAACAATTCTGATAACATAAGGGCTGGAAGTCAACTATTTTCTCATGGGTTCTCATAAAAAAGTCCTTTTAGCCAAACTGAGTTGAATAGTGGGTGTGTCTCTGTGAGCTGACAGAGCTCCCTACCCATGAGCCCCTGGGAAGAAGCTGGCTACTTTCTTTTGCTACAGTAGCAACAGAAAATGCAAAGGAATCAAGTGATTCCTGGTTGATATTATTTTTGGATAATTCCACAGTGGATTTTGTTGCTTTTTTTTTCTCCTCCTTCTCCAGACTTCCAATAGAGAAAAATTCAAACACTTTTCTCTCTGAGGCTGTTTTGTGTCTACCTTTTCTGCACTTAATTCCTCTTTCCTGTCCCATTATTTGCTCAGCGTCTCTTAGTAACCTAATGCACCTGGAGGGTCTGTTTCCCTAGAGAAAAGCTATCATTTGTGCCAAGAGTGGATCAAAAAAGATAGTGATCACTTTAGTTCCTGTCTGGATGTTCATGGGTTTGCAAACTATTTGGGATGGAAGAAATTTGGGGAGCACTTTTGCAACTGAAAGGATGATGGGAGGTAAAGTAACCAAACTTTCTAATAGTGACAGCCAGTTAGGAGCAAGAACATGGATGTAATGCTGTCCTCTGGAATTTTTAACCAACTGTAGGGTAAGAAGGGATGGAAACATCTTGTTTCCCGTTGCCTGTACATTCTAGGTTATAATGTAACTGATTATAAGGAAGATGACCATTCACATCCTTCAGTAAGTCTGAGGTCCTACGGAGAAGACCTTAAGGCTCTTGGGAAGAGACCGTGCTGCCGCACTGCACTGCAGCTGATGATCTCCTGCAGGGAGAAGCTGCCTACAGCTTCCTGAAGAGGATTGGAAAAGCACAAAGAAGGTGAGGATTGGTTTAGGGCATGGTGGGACACAGTGTGGTAGGTGGGTGGGGGTGAAGTTTACCTGGGGGCTGGGTGTGGTTATTCACTGGTGACTTAGCACATTACATTTATTCTCTTTTCAAGATACTCAGGCCAGGTGAGGTAGCTTATCCCTATTCTCCCAACACTCTGAAAAGCTGAGGCAGGAGGATGGCAAGAAAAAGCCCAACTTGGGAAACAGAATTTAGCAAGACCTTGTCTCAACAAAGAAAGAGGGTGGGGAGAGGGACAGAGAAATGAAGGCAGGAAAGAAAGAAAGAGAAAGAAAGAAGGAGAGAAAGAAAGAGAGAAAGAAAGAGGGCTGGGGATGTAGCTCAATTTCAAGACACTACAGTCAACACTCAATACAGCAAACAACAACAACAAAACAACAACAGAAACCTAGACTAAACATAGTGGTGCATACCTGCAATCCTAGTTATTCAGGAGGCTGAGGCAAGAGGAACACAAATTTAATTTAAAGCCTCTCTGTGCCATGTGCAAGACCCCTCTTAAAGTAAAACATAAAGGGCTGAACATGTAGCTCAGTAGTAGAGGATTTACTTAGAAAAAGTGAGACTATATCTGGGTTCAATCCTTGGTACTTCCAAAACAAAACAAAGCAAAACAACAACAACAACAACAAAAAACCAAACACCTCCCCATTAAGGGATGGAAAAGCAAAGAAAAAATAATAAATCACAATAAATTCTAAGATATAGTTTTAATTCCTGCAGATCTGGCATGCGTGTGTGTGTGTGTGTGTGTGTGTGTGTGTGTGTGTGTTTTACCACAGGCACAAAACAACCCAAAATATATCAAACACACACATTTTGTGCAGAAACTTGGATACTGTAGGCGCTGCAAGTCAGAGCAGAACCAAGCGAAGCAAGAGCCCTGGGGAGGCTACATAGTGACAGTGACGTTAATGATGATGAAGACAGTTTGAGACAGGGAGGGAGGTCAGTTGCTTCTCAAGTTCTTCTGAGGACCTACCCTGAGGTAGCAGCTGTAAATATTAATGGCAACATCAGGGGGATCCAATCCCCAAACCAGGCTGCTGAGGGCATCTCTTCCACCCTAACTATCCTAGCGTAAATCAGTCCTCCCCCGAAGCCTGATCCAAGAATAACAGTGTCAGTGTCAGCCCCAGTTAGGGGACTTGTTAAGAATGGGGAGTCTGTGGTCTCAGCTCAGAACTATTGAGTCAGCATCTCTTGGGAGTGGAGCTCAGAAATCAGATTAAACAAGTTCTCCAATCACCTTTTACTTACTCTAAAGTTTGGGGGGTCTTCAGAGCAAGGCATTGGGGTGCATGAATGCACCCTTGGTGAGTGGGGAGTGGAGATTTGTTCGGTGGAACTGCATGGGAGGACTTGTTGCTTGAGGATTGTAGTCATTTATTTTATTTCATTTCCCTTCAAAGAGTTGGTTAGGGGGATAGCTGGAATACTGAAAAGGAACTGATCTTTTCTCCTTTGTTCAAATGAGAATTGGTTTTAGAAGTTATCAGTTAACTCTAAGTAATTAAATTGAGTCAAGAATTCAGATGTGTCCTCAGCGCAGAAGAAGAGTAATATTGAGGTTTATGCCATCTTAGGATTCAAAACGTCAGTGATAGAAGAAGAAATTTAAATGCATTCCTGTGACCTTTTTATCTCCAGTATCCACCTGTAGACTTAATATTTTTAAAAGGGAACCTACTTTTCAGCGAATCAGCTCCCTGGACAAACCTCATGTTGTCCTTCAGGTTCCATATCTGCTCTTGTAAAAGTGGGAGAATTAAAGCTGCCTCACTACAAATACTGTTCAGTGGATTAGTAAGTTCAAGTAATGTGGTGCAAACAAAGTATGTGACTAGGCTCAGGCAGAGGTAATTCTTGTGTAATGATGCATTATGGTTACGGTGATGATCGCTGCGATGACAGTGTTCTTCTGCTGCACAAACTTGATTAAGGTTAGAAGATAACAACTTGTCCTCAGTATCCCATTTGGATGCTTTAAATAAGTCTTACTGAAGTATAGAATAAATTCAGCACAGGATACAGGCCCCAAATGTGCAGTGCCTTGATGTTCACAGTGTGGGTACAAGCCAGTAGTTAAATTTGGAGGAGAAAGAAGGTTTACAGTTTGTCATGGCAGCTCCAGGAACCTCATCCTTAGCTTTATTCTCAGGCAAGGCCACTATTCTGACTTCCAGGAGCTAAGAACAATTTTTTTTTCTTATTTTTGAAAGCTTATTTAAATGAGTTCTAGTATAGTATATGTACTCTTCGGTGTTTAACTTCTTTAGCTTTGTGTGTGTGTGTGCGTGTATGAGAGAGGGAGAGAGAGAGAGAGATAGAGAAAGAGAAATCCATTCAATGCTATTTTAATGTAGATTAGTTCTACATTAAAATGCTATTCTCATTGCTAGATAGAATTTTATTGTAGGGATATTCCATAATTGTTTGTTGAGCAAGTACAATATATGTCCTGGGAATATACATAGGATTAGAATGGTTAATCCATAGGATATGCCTGGCTTTAATCAATACCACCATTTGTTCAAAGTGGTTGCACACACCTTCCTTTTACTCAGCAGGTGAAGCTTTTACTTTCTCCAGTTTATCACCAACACTTAGTACAGCCTATCCTTCTTGGTGGTACATGTAGAACTTCACTGAAGTTTTAATTTGAATTTCCATGATATACAGACAAGTTAAATACCTTTGACTTTACTACTTAGCCAACCTCTTTTGTGATATGGGCATTCTAACATTTTTTGTTCTTTAAAAGGGTGTTATCTTTTTCTTAATTATCTATAATCATTTTAAAAATATATTTTGAATATCAATCCTTTGCCAGGTATATTAATTGCAAATTCCTTCTACTCTGTAACTTGCCTATTTTAATCCTTGGTAAAATTTACATGGATTTTCATTTTGACGGGATTGCCAGAAAAAATCCAACATTGCCAGCTTATTTAGATTTCAGATAGCGTGTAACTTTCAGTATAGGTGTGCTGTGTATATCTTTACAATAAAATTCTATCTAGCTGTGAGAATAGCATTTTAATGTAGAACTAATCTACATTAAAATACTATTGGAATGCAATACTTGGGCAGTATTACGAGGGATACCTTTATGGTAAAAATAAAGACAAAATTTTTTTTTAACCAGTCGGACCATACTTGTAGCAGAAGTTCAGAAGCCTGGCTGGGCCAGGTACGCCGCACTCCTGTCTCCTGGGCTAACTTGGAGACCTTGCTAAGGCTGAGCTAACTTGCCAAAGTTTGTAGATGCCGGGTCCAACAGGCTACACTTCCGCCCCTAGTGCGTGACTCCTTCGCCTAGCCCAAGAAAAATCACTCCACCATGTCTGGCCAATAAGATATTGCCAAACGTTAAATGTTCTTCCCATGCTCCTCCCCCATGGTTCCCTATATAAGGAACCATGTGCATTTCCGGAATAAAGCGAAAGCTTCCGGAAACCTCCCCCAAGTCTGCCTAGTGATTCCGTGACGTGCCCTCTCAGTCCGAGCTATCGAACCTTGTTACCTGAGCGGGCTTGCAGACAACAACACATACTGATTTTGGAGCCACATCAAACTCCAAAGAATTTTGAAATCATTTTTTTAATGTAAACTTTCTATATATTCCAATTAACTGATTTCTGATTACTGCTGAATGTATAACATACTGTCATATGTGTGAGTCTATTTAATTTTGACTTTCTTTCCTCTTTAGTTATGAATCAGGTGATTCAGTACACAGTGGCAAATTTTAGCACAGGTTGAAATGGAACGTGATTTAGCACTTCTGATTCCTCAGATTTCTTAACTGCTTTTCTGCTTTTCTCAAAGTAAGTTTTTTCCTTCATCTTCCACTCACCGTTTCATGTTCACCCAGGAAGTAAGTGGCTTGGAGGTGAAATACCGGGAAAACACCGTGGTGCTGTCGCTGGTGTGGAATGAGAGCTGTGCTAGGAGAAAGAAAGAAGGATGATGATGAGGGCAGTGGAGATGATGACAGCCTACGGGAAGAAGAACCATGGAGGCCGAAACAGAGGATTTGTGAAAGAGAAGGCACACGTAAGTGTTCTGTTTAGTAAACATTATTTGGTAATGTGTCTCAGCCCTCTGCCTAGATTGTAATAAATCATAGATTAAATAAAATGTAAGTTCTATATAAGTTAAGGAAATAGAATTGGAAATGGAATTAGAACTGGAAAGAGCATCTGATCAGCATGTGGCTGCTGTATTGGGAGCATCTGGGTGTACTTTCTAGAAATTCAGGATACCGAACCTCTCTCCAGATCTGTTTGCTCAGAATCTCTGAAATCTGTGACTCAGCCAACCTTACAAGTGATTGTACAGCATTCTGATGTCGGAGAAGTACTGGACTACTCTAGGGTTTTCTAAATTTTAATGTACATCTGATCCGAGGGCTGGGTAAAATACAGATCTGGTCCCCAAATCCGACAAGTGTCTAAGAAGCTTTCTGCTAAGGCTGCTAAGTCCACAGACCACTCTTTGAAAAGAAAGCAAGGGTCTGGAATGATCTCCTGAGACTTTTTCATTTTTGTGAACAATTGTGTCCATGAGGTAGTTTTTCAGAGCAAGAGACAGACAGGACTGTTTTATATCTACTCCATTCAAGGCTGTGTTTATAATTTAAAATTTAAGACTCTTCTGGAAAAATCTACATAGGAATTGACATCTTGATTGTAAATGGCTCCCACACTAGTGATATGTGTATTCTTTCTCCCAATCATAAATTTTCATACACATGCGTCCTTAAATGTTTGTATACACACACACACACACACACACACACAGAGTTTCTTAGTGGTAGCAAAGCAGGACAGATTCCTGAGATAGTGAAGGCTACAAAATGTCTTGGCCCCAGCCTACGTCTCAGGCCTGAGGAATCCCAGCCTATACCACACTTAAATAATGCAGGCTCTTAGAGTTCAAGCTACAGGAAGTGGCAGGAAGCTCCTGGCAGGCAGCCCATAGGGCTGAAACTTGACTTTGGAATTTAAGTACACAACTGTCCAGAAAATTGTCATGGTAGGAAGAGACTGGTCTGTCTTCCACTAAAGTGTGTGTGTGTGTGTGTGTGTGTGTGTGTGTGTGTGCTTGTGCACATACCCTCGTGCCTGCATGTGCATGGAGTTGTAAGGGAAGAGTGCAGAGTAAGGCAATAGGGTCAACTGGATGCTGGCCACAAAGATCTGTGTTCTGAGGCTTGGTCATAGAACAGAGACATGAATGGGAGAGAAGGATGGAGCATAAGTTTATTTTATCATTTTGATGATGACAATGATGATATATATTTTGAGCACTTTAGGGCAATGACTACGTCTTTGCACCTTTATGTTTACTATTTTATTTTCACAGTAACATTGGGAGCTGGGTTCTGTGGTTAACTGTATTTTATAGATAAGGAAACAGAGGTCACAGATTGGCTAAGTAATTTTCACAAAGTCATGCTGCAGTGAAATACTGGAAGCTCATAGCAAGCCAAAGATACAGCTCTAAAACTAGGCTTTATATTTCTGTGTGCCTACTGGATCACATATGGACTGGAATTTGTGTTACTTAGTGTGGGGGTCATACAAAGTATCTGGAAATGTGAAATAGGAATGTTCCTTTTTAACACTGCCACTGATTAGATGGTTATGGTAGTGTGATTATAAAAATGACCCAAGTTTTTCTCTTCTTGCAATCCCATCCTTTGCAGTATGATTTGACAGCAACTTCCATCAAGAGTTGAAATCTGTTCCTTGCCCTTGGAATCTGGAATGGCCTTGCTACTTGTTTTGGCCAATTGAAAGTTAAGCCTTGGTTTCAAGAGGCTTTATGTGCTTCTGCTGATTCTCTTGGAACACTTGCCATATCATGAAACCTAACTAAAAACCAATTTACTGGAGAAGAGACACATGGCCCAGTCTCCTCCATTGCCCCAACTTACAAATGTGCAGACATCAGAGAGTGAAGCCATTGTAGCCTCCACCTGACCTGCCATGAATGAACATGGCCAACGTTTGTGGAGCTCTGCCTAGAGAAATGATCTGCCTAGGTCAGTGATGTCAAACTATTTAGCTTTCAATGATATAAATACCCACCGTGACACATGTGCCATAGCTTCATCATCACTAGCCTACACCTTGTAGATAATAATTGTTGTTGTAGGGCAGTAGGTTTGGGAGTAATATGTTATGAAACAAGAGATAACTGTTACATTACATTACCCATCAGAAGCTAGTTAAACCATTCAGTATTCTGGCAAAACAGCACAGGTGATACAGTCCTCCAAACACTTCACAGTTTCCTCCCTCTTCACCTTGTCTAGATGTCCCGTTTACCTTTGTCAAGAGCGTGGTGTGTACTTTCTTCTCTACATTACAGATATTCATTCAGTGTCTACCACAACCCAGGACTCACAGTGTGAACATATCTTTAACACACAATGATGGATTTTGTCTCTATTCCTAATCTTGGCCTCCCATTCACAGTGGAGATTTCTCCCTTTCCTCTGACTTCTGAGAGGTACTTGGTAATCTACCAATGTCTACATGTGGTTTGCTTCTTTGAAGCTTTAATTAGTGGCGTCTTGAATCTTGAGTGATTTAGGAGTAGCCTATGAGTTTGACTTTCCAAAACAGACACCCTGAGGGTGTGAAAAATGCTCACTCATTAAATTCAAGAAGAGTAAAGAGGTCTTTATGCAAACATCCAGGCAGATAAGACATCGTTTTGAAACTCACTCTCACTTTGGTAAACAGATAAATGACTGGTTGATGACAGGCAGATGGGTTGTTTTCTACCGATGATGAACTTTATCCAAACATTAATAATGTTAATTTGAATTCTGGGTAGAACAAAATATAATCTGGTAACTATGATGTAGGTTCTTTTAACTGCTGGGTGAAGGGATAAGGTTTTCTGTCTCCTAGAGAGGGAAGAAAATGGATCCCAGTTGTGTTGGTAAGCGCCTCACTGAAGCTCTGCGAGTGCCACATGTGTGTGGTTTAGCTGGCGACCGTGGTGTCTGTATGTATGTGGTCATAGATTTGTTATAACCTCTTGTCTGCCAAGGCAAGACCACCAGTTCCATTTTAATTCTAAGTTAACCTCAGGCTGGAGCCAATCCATGCTGCCTGAACATAAATGCTGACACTTGATCCAATCAGCCTCTTGGCCCCACAATTAGTTGTTTTTCTTTTTCTCTTTTTTTTCCGAGGGAGTTTGAGCATTTGTTAGCAATCCAAAACCAACACTTACACAGGACACAGCGATTACATAATCCTTTATAGGTTCTTATACTTTCACTCTATTGTGAACTTTGCAGTGGTGTCACAAAATGTCTCAAATTGAGGAGCAATTTCTAGATGATATTTCTTGAGGCAGGGCATCAAGTTGTATTGTGGTGATCATTTCATTTCTTTTGAGAAATACAGAAGCAGTACTCTAATAAGTAAGGGCTTTCTTTATAAAGAATAAATTCAGACAGGCTTCTGTTCACAGTGTCTTTGTATTTTGGAGTTTTACACTGCTGGGGATTGAACACACAGGGCCTTTACCATGCTAGGCAGGCAGTTAACCACTGCACTATACCTGCAGCCCTACTGTGTCTATTGAAGTGAGAAAGATGGACTGATGTGCTTCTACAAACCGACTGTACAAATGCCAGGTGATATTGCATGCAAATAAATTAATTACCCTTTTCTTCCTAATTTTAGTATTTTTGTTGAAAGAAAGGAAGAAATGAGCCATTTAAGCTATTCAAACTTGGAAGTTAATTACTGTCATGCCACTGGCTATGACAGGATTTTCATCCTTAATTCTTAAATCTGAATTTAAATATCCTAATTCTAAGGCATTCAAACAATTGTGAGCTTGACAAAGAGTTGGGAAATTTTTACTATAATGTTTTGTGGCAAACAGACATGGTGGTCTATGACCATTGGTTCAATTATAAAAGACATTTGATTTAAATATATTTCTACATTTGGAGTTGTAGCTGTTTTCCAAGACTGCCTGCCCCCCTTCCAGAAACTTTGGCCAGTAACTTTTCAGAAGTAACAGTTAAACACTTAATGAAATAGCCAGAGATTCCTCTCCTTATTACTAACGAAGCCTCAGAAACACCACATTGTCAATAGTTTAAAGTAATTTCTACTGGGCTAAGTGGAGAATGCCACAGTTAACAACTGAAGAATTTGGAAAGCTTGTGGGTGATGCTAAGAGTAAAACTGATGTTTTCAGCCATCCCATCAAAATTTCTCTTGAGTACTTTGTTCAGTCCCTATGGCTTTCCTCTTAGATAGAAAAAGGGTGAGATGTCAAGGGCAGAGTAGAAGAAATACTGTTTTTGAATCCATCAGATGATAGGTAAGAGTTCTGACTCCATTGACACATTTCCAATGGACCAGTGGTTGGACTTATTACTCAGCTGTAACCCTGCTTCAGTTTCCTTATTTGTAGGATAATAAATAATAATTTTATTAATTATTGACATGGTCTCTTGGCTTGCCTACCTCCCTATTACCTACCTCCCTATTGCCTAGTGGAAACTTCCAACATAATATGCTAGAGCTTTTACAGTCTGCCTGCAGCCTGTCTTTCAGCTCAGTCCTTCCCCAAACTCTCTGTCCAAAGGTGCCTTATTTCTGGTCATGCTATGAACTGTTAAGTCTCATGGCTACTGCTGTTCCCTTTGCCAGAGGAGATCCTCCCTTTCCATTTGATGGCAACCTTCTACATGTCCTTGGTTAATGGCTTATCTCAGACATCACTCTGTCTTGGAAGCGTTGTCTCAATCAACCCATCTCTGCCGGGATGTCCTTCAGATTTCATTTACATTGCTAGCCTAGTGTCCCTAGTCTTCTCTCAGCAGTTATCTGTTGCATGAAAACAGGAGATTATTGAAGACATCATTACTCTAACTAATGCATCTCTACATTTTTCTACTTCACTAACTGTCATTCCCAGGTTAATTTTATGTTCTTTCAATCAGAATTTTAAAAAAACAATTATCATATTTGTGTATTTTTGTTCAGGTTGGGTTGACAAGATATGCACACAAAGAAACTGTTGAACTTTGCTGATAAGAAGAAGCCTACAATTCCAAGCCAACTTCTTCATTTAATAGTTGAAGAAAATAAAGCCAAAAAGTAAATGATAGGTTTGACAAAGTCAACATAGCTGGTAATTCGGAGAAAAATAGACTCAACTTGTCTAACTTCCAGTTCAGTGGTCTTCCAAGAGCCCAACAGCCTTGGTGGGTAATAGTTGACTCAGAAACCAGCATCTATTTCCCTTCTTTGCATGTAGTTCTTTGATTTTCCTTTGAGGAGTCATACTTGCTCAACTTGGTCTTTCTCGTCCAGCTGAGAGGGATATTTCCTTAACCGTAGGAGTGGGCATATGATCCAGGCCAGATGAACGAACATGTTTTATACCCTTGGCTGCAGTGATTGGGCTATGACAGGCATGAAATTCAGCTTTACTCAGTGAGACTCAATTTGTGAATTTTTACTTGAACTGCTGAGAATGTTCAGTGCAATTGTTAGCCATGAATGAAGATGGTGTTACCTTTGATCTGCTGGAGGTCACCATGTGCAGGGGCTTATTTGAAAGCAAGGCCAACACAGGAGAGAGAAGCCCAAGAGAGAGAAGAAGAAGGGGAGTAGAACAGAGCAAGGAGAAGGAAAACATGGAGTCTAAATTTGAGCCTCGAGAGTCAGCTGTACTTGAAACAGGATACCCTGGAATTTTTAGACACATGAGCCAATAATTCTTTCCTTACTTAAGCCAGTTTGATTTGAATTTTCTTTTCCTTGTAACTAAGAATTACATACACTTCATCATCTAACCTTCTTTTTTTTTTTCAGTACCAGGGATCGAACTTGGGTCTTTTTGCTCTTGTGAGGCAGGTGTCAGCATAACTGAGCTAAATCTGCAGCCCAGCTAGGGATAGTCAATAGATAGGTACTTCTTAATACTCTCAACTCTTGAGTTTTCTGGCTTACTCAAATGCTACTACCTCTCTGAGCTTGTTTCTTCATATTTTAATTGAGAGCCCTAAATCCTACTTCATATTTGGAAAGATAAAATAAGATACTTTTGTTAATCATGAGTGCTAACTAAATGATCAATTCCTGTTATTTTGATGATTTACAGTTTGATGTATCACACTTGAGAATTAGATAACATGGTTATTCTGTGTGTGTGTGTTTAATACTAAATGTTCGATTAAAACTTTAAAGTCACTTTGCAGGGCTGCTATCAAGATGCCTCCATTAAAAGCACAGTGTTAATATGATTCATCCTTATAACAAATTGGGGAGGTAAGTTCTGATATTATTTCTATCTTATGGATGGAGAAATGGACACACTCATGAAATAAGCACCAGTCCCATCATCACATGCGACATGAGCAGGATTTAAAAGATTGAGTATCTTTTCCAGTGCCACATATCTAATAGCAGGGCAGCTGGACCAGGATCTGTGTTTCAGCTTACACTGTATTCTGTTTCTCTTGACATAGTCTGTGGGACTTAGTCCAAGAAGAAAACAGTGTCAACATCAACTGAAAATATTTTAGAATTGAAAATTCTCAGAGCCATCCTCAGAACTACTGAAGCAGTCTCTCTGGGAGTGGGAGGCAGAAGACTACACATTAGCAAACAGTTTAGGTGATGCTGATTCAGGTTAAAGTTTGAGAACCTCTGTCCTCAGTCATTATGTTTAAACTATGCCACTTCTGACTGTGGTAGAGTCATGCATTCAACAAGTGTTTTTTGCATGCCTATTATGTGTTAAGTACCATTCTCCTTGCAGGTGTCATCAGGTAGAAGCCAGAGGTATTCCCTGGGAAATAGTCAAAGATGCAAATAAATATAAAATCCTAGCTGTCCACTCTGGTAATTTCCAGAAAGGTAAGGAAAAGTTTGATAGTAGAGCATATGATGAGGTGTGAGTCTGAGGGGTGGAGATGAGGGTGGTGTCACGTATTTTTTCCCTGAGCAAATGGCATAGGAGCATCTGCATTGCTGATGGTTCTTGCTTTGGCCACACGCTGCAGTCATCTGGGAAGCCATACTAATGCCAGTCCCCAGCCACGTATTGACTATTCAGATCAGAAAGTCAGGGGTAGGACCTGGCCATTGGTATTCTCTTTAGAGTTCCCATGGCGATTCTAGTATACACCCTGGGCTGAACCTTGCTGAGCTTAAGGCAGACTAGGAGGTGTTCAGACAAAATGCAAAGATGGAGAGTGTGAAGTTAGGGTCGGGACAGAGGCTTAGGTAGAGCAAGAAAACAAACAAACAAAACTGAAAAGGCATAAGATTTGCCTGTTCAGCATACATTCATTTAATATAGTATATGAACTACACTAATGAATAAAACAGATTAGCTTCTAATATAAACTATGCACACACATTTTCTAGTAGAAGACTTGTTAGGATGATATAAGTGGAAAATAGGCTGTTAAGAGAGGGTGAGTTTGGTAGAGGAGCCTGCTACTTATTTATGTAAAAATTTCAGTAAACTCTTACGGAATGCTTACTTAATGCTTTCTTCTAGGTGCTCTAAAGACAAAACTGAATTTGCACAGCTTTTCCACTCCCAGCAGTCTCAGGATCTGCTGAAGTAATGCTTCTAGGAAGACATGTTTCATTTCCAGATAAAATTGTAGTACAGTTATGGTCATGTACCAACCTGGGTGGAAAACAGAAAATACCTATAAAATATATTAAAAACAAAATTGGTTCTGCTTGACATCTTATTTTCAATGTTATTTTAAATAACAGGATATAATTAGTTGAAAGAATGTTGTCTGGACTAAAATGTGAAGTATGGATTACATTTCGGTCCCTACTAATAGCTTCCCCTGAATCCACACTCTTAATAATGAGACTCTGCAGATGCTCTTCTAGGAGGGGGAAACTGATTTCCTCTGCTCTGGACTGGCCTTGTGGTTCGCTTTGACCGTAGTGGGCAGAAGAGCTGGTGGAATGCCAGTTCAAGTCTAGGCTTCATGAAACCCTGCATGATTCTGCTTCTTCTTGTTCAGCAAGCCCATTGGAGAATGAGAAAAACTTATAGCTCAGTTTTCTCTTCTTCAGCCAACAGCTGGTCATCTAGCCCCAGTGTTACCTGTATGGCTATAGGGACCATAACCAAGATGGAGGCCAGGTGAAACAAGGACAAAGTCTAACCTGCTGACCTACAGAATTGAGAGCCAAATATTAAGCACTGTTCAAAGCTATTATATTTTGGGGTGATTTATTACACAGCAATAGCTGATTAAAATAAGGTTTCCAAGCCGGGAGCTGCCACCTGCCTCGCAAGCGCAAGGTCCTGAGCTCAATTCCTGGTACCCACCCCCCAAAAAACAATTTATGAAACTTTAATATAATTTCACATAATACATTTGGTGACATGAGTCAGGAGAATCTTTCTAAATAGTAAGACTTGTAAGAATAGTGCTAACCAAAAATAAAAATTATGAATGCTAATTATACTTTTTCTTTTGAGGGAATTAACCTCTGCTTTTTAAAAACAGTAATATAATCATCAAATTGTCTTAGTTTAGATAAAAGACGATTTAGGTACCAATAAGTTGTCTGTGTTGATAGAGATGACAGCATATAGAGAAATATACTGAGTTTGCTATTGTGTAACATGTTTTTTACTTTCGATTAAGAGGTTCCAACACTCATTTTTGTTCTATTAAAAAATAGTCATGGAATCTTACCCTTCAAGTTTAAGGCCACAAATCATGTAAGGTTTTGGAACAGGACACACAAGTTATTCTGTTCCCTTCACTCTGTGTGTGTGTGTGTGTGTGTGTGTGTTTGTGTGTGTGTGTGTGTGTCTGTGTGTGCGTGTGTGTGAACGCATTTATTTTATTTTCAGTCTTACTAAACTCTGGGGGAGAGAACCAGGGGCAAAGCACTGATGTTTTCATGAAATGTCTCCAACACATGTACTGTGTGGGAATTTCTTCTGGCGCTATTTTCTTATGAACTTTTCCCTACAAGCAAGGAAGCAGAGTAACTTGTTGGATGTGTGTCAGGAGGGGACAGGAGAGCTTGAGAAACATGCTCAAAATTGCAGTTAGCTGTTACTGGTGGTGGTCCTGTCCCATGATTGTATATTCTGAGTTCTGCCATTTTTAAACATTTATGTAAATGTTGGTCTTTGAAGAAACTTGCATTTTATATGCTGTCAGAATTACAAGGTTGGGAAATAGAAATAAAAAAAAAATTAAATTCCATTTTGATTTTTAAAACCAGTTATTTGCTAGTTCCAGAAACATTCACTTTCAGTAAATGAAGAGGTCTCTGCTGAGAATTGCATTGTTTTGCTGGCTGGGGTGTAGTGGTTCTCCCTCTGTCCACTTTGCCAGCATTTTTCCCACTTTCTCTACAGTGGTGCCTTAGGGGACCACTTAGTTTGGACCATTGGTTGGTGAGACCAGCTCCCAGGATCCCAGGAGGATGAGGGTCTTATAGTTATGGAAGCTGACTTAGAGTTGGGGGAACCTGGTTCTCATTCTTGTCTTGCCACTCTTTACTGAGTGATCTTGGATAAGCCAACAATGACTTTCTGTTTCATTTAGAGAATAAGGAAGTTGAGGGGGACAAACTTGCATCTCTTTAAAGCTGTCCATTGTGTAAGTTACGGGGCAAAGCTGTACAGCAGGGCTACAGTATCTATGGTTTTCATTTATTTTATTTCAAGAGCTCCAATATTAGATTCAAGAAGTTTAAGGTTGGTTTTGTCTCCCTCCACCTCTTCCCATCTGGTTTTGATAGCTATCTTTACACTTTGAACTAAAAAAAATTATTTAATGTCTTAAGGTCTATATCCAGGTGGCATTTTCAGTTAAGTGTTGATTGTGAAATAATTTAGAGTATTTCCATTTTCCAGTAAAAATTTTGATGCTGAACAGTGTGCTTCTATTTTTTGGAGGCATGGTAGTTATTCATACAGACTTGGAATAATTCATGTGACTCATTATGAAATTTCTTATCAGAGGAGCTAGTAGACCTTTTAGCAACTCCATTAAGCCTTCTCCACAGAAATGCATTCTGATGCAAAGGTCCCATTAAGGAATTTTATTGTTATCCAGAACACAAGCTTCCCTTTTAAGAGATGAAAGCTCTCCTTTTTGGGAAAAGATTTCTGATCACTTTGGCTAAGGGTTAAGCAATGATTTATGAGTTTCATTTAACCAATTTGTTGTTTATTTAGGTAAAATGAGTTTTTTATTGATTGGATGTCTCCCTGATTACATTTCATCTTTGGGTTAGACTCTAAGGGTGCAAGAAAAAGAGATGATGAGAAATGCATCTTTTTCCCCCTGGGAAAGTATGAGAGAAAGGCTTTCTATGGCATATGGCCCATTCTTCCTTTCATGTAGGAAAAAGTCTGGTGTATTTCATCCTTCATGGGTATGAAAAACACTTATCAGAACAATAATTTCTGTATGAAATCAATCCTTTGTGCTACACGGTTTTCTGCATCACCTCGATATGCGGTGAAGCTGGATAGCTTATATGGCAAATTCTTGTGTTTATCTGCACTCTTTACTACATTCACATTCTAATGCTTCTGTCTTAGCAAAGACAAGCTAATAGATTTTTGGGGGGGTTGCTTTGTTTATATTGAAGAATGATACCCACAAAAAAGTGAACATGTCTAAATGCAGTGCTTCGTGCATTATATGAACTAAGTACATGTACATCCAGCCCTCAGATAATGAGCAGTTTCTTTCCTACCCCCTTGAGGCTCTTTTTGCCCCCTTTTACCAAGTATAACCTTTCTTCTGACTTCTAACAGCATACTTTTATGTTGCTTATTTTGTTGTTATATAAAATAAATTGTACAGCATTATTCTTCAGTGTCTCGCTTTTCTGGTCAACATTATGTTTATGGGATTTATCCCTATCACTGAATGTGGTTATAGAACTTTATCCTGTGTAGACCACTTTATGCATCTATACCAGTTACTTATCCATTCCACTGGTGAAGTGCATTTGGGCAATTTCCACTTTGGGCTGTTGGGGATCACACTGTGGGGGTCACTGTAATGTGTATCTACAGTGCACACATGTACATCTCCACCGATTTCTCTTGGGAGTATTTACAAGTGGCAATTTCCAGATCATGGTTGTACACTTTTAAAAGCATAATAGTAGAGTCAGACTGGAAGAACTGACTGAATTATAGAATCCAAAAGTAAATTATTTGAAACATGAACGTGCTGCCGGGTAGGAGGGGGAATGAATAATGTGAAGGAACGTAACATTTTTATTCATTGGAATAAATTCTGGGTCTTCTGAACTAACACACCGGTTCCTATGTCTGAATGGCAGGATGGTGGGAGTGTGGTGGCATGGACATTTTCTGCAGGGTTACTCCAGGCCCAGGGTTCTTGCCACATAAATTCTTCCAGGCTAAACCTTGAGAGATTTATGGGAAGTGGCATCAGCTCTTTTGTGTTCTTTTCCGGCTCCAGGTTGCTCATCGCTCCCCGTGTCCATTTGAGGTAATATACTGACAGTTGTCAAGATGAATCAGGGCTCTTTCTCAGACACACGGGAAGCCCAGGTTTGTGACTAATAGACAAATCTTCTGGACATAGGTTGAGCCACCAAGAGTTACCCTTGTCCAGGCAAGTTCAGGCCTGGGCTGCACCTCTGATAGCCAGAGGGAAAGCAAGTGTTGGCAGGACAGTTCTGTTTTATTTGCTTTTCTGATTTTGAAGCCGCATTGTAACTTTCTCTCATGCCTATTTATTTCCTCCAAAAAGTTATGTTAGCTTACAGCCCTCAGTGTTTGTCTGCTTGTTTCTGCATGTGTTCCACAATCTAGGAGGAATGGGCATAAATGGAAGCCTCAGAGGAGCTGTGAGCTCCAGGCTAATACTATTGGCATTGAGCGTTACCTTCTTCCTGCCTTAGGACTCCTCACTCTATTGCACAGATGTTACGGGATTAAAATGAAGGAAGACTTGAAAGCATTAAAGATAAATGAGATGCAAGGAGCAACAATATGGGTCTTTGTGTAGTAAGTACAGATGAACTCCGTAGGTGTTTCTGGTTTCCTTAGATTTCCTTGCAATTCACTTTCCCAATCATCTGTAGTTGATTTTCTCAGAAAATACTCTAGAGTTGTGTTCATGTGGATTAGTAGGTTATCAGAACCAACCTTTTTCTTTCTTTCTTTATTTTTTTTGAGACAGGGTCTCATTATGTAGTTGAGACTGACCTGGAACTCATTGTGTAGCCCAGGATGGTCTTGAACTCACAGAGATCCTCCTGCCTCAGCCTCCCAGAGTGCTGGGATTATAGGTGTGTGCCACCACAGCTGGATACACCAAGCTTTTTTCAATCACCTTTGTGCCACTGGTTTAGCAACACTGCCCTGGAACCTGCCCTTGCAATTACAAAGTACATATGATATCGTTGGCAGCAAGTATTTCCTGTGTGTGCTTTGGGTTACATCTTGAATTCCTGGAATTTGCTCTTCACTTTGACACATCCTTCTGCCTCACTGCCATGCCTTGTACTCTTTGCTTGAAAGGGAGATGAAGTGGAAGTTAAATTAGTTTCAAAGGACTGGACAATTTCATTCTCACCTACTGAAAGCTCCATGTTTGTTGTAGAGAAACTTTCAGAGGAGACTCAATTAAGCCCAGACAGTTTCATTTAGATTAATTTTTATTTCAACTGATTTTTTTTATTACGGCATGAAACTACGTAGAATTTCATCTTTGGGTTTCCCAGATAATCTCCATCTACTTTCACAATATTTTCAGTGATACTAGAATTCCGCTGGAGTGGAACTTCTCCTCCTCCCGCTGCCCCCTCCTCCTCTTTTTCCCCCCTTTTCTTCTTCACTTTCTTTACAGCATTTGAGGGTGTGGAGGTTGGAAGGAAGATTCCTAGTGGATTGGTGGAGGTTGGCAGGAATCTGCCTCACAGGTCTCCAAATTATCTCCAGACGCCAAAACCGTAGTTTGTTTTTGTTTTTTTTGTTCTGGGGATTGAACTTGGGTCCTTGCACTTACTACTGAGCTAAATCCCTGGCCCCACCTGCCAAAACTGTTTAGTGTAAAACTGGAGGGCTCCAACAAGGGATACCCCAGACTAATATTCAGTGCTGATAATCCTTGACTTACAATGAGTCACACCTAAGAAATAAACTTCTCGTATGTTGAAAACACCGTAAATTAAAAATGCATTTAGTATATCTGAGCTACAACATCACAGCTTAAACTAATCTAACTTAAATAGAACACTTATATTAGCCTACACTTGAGGACCATTATCCAAAACAAAGTTTATTTTATAATAACATGTTGAATATGTCTTGTAATTTATTGAATATTTTTACTGAAAATAAAAAACAGAATAATTGTATGGGTAATACTTTTGGACTGTCATAAAATTGAAAACTCCTACAAACAGTCATGAGCTGTCTGTAATTCATTGTCTATCTCAAAGATCAGGCTTTTCTAAGATAAACACTGTTACAAAGAAGGACCTATTGCCCTATTTGATGGGAAAAGAGTAAGGGTAGAGGTAGAGATGGAGGAGCTGGTGTGAGGGAAACAAGTGATATTAACTAGCAGTAATTTGCAGAGCGCTGTCTGTGGAGCAGTAGCAATTGCATCACTTGAAGACTTACAAAGACAGACCTGCAGAGTAAGACATTCTGGGGATGAGTCAGAAATGTGTGCTTTAAAAAGCCTTTCAGGTAAGTCTGAAACAGACAACAGTTTGGGATTAACTTCTATCAAAAAACAATTGTTTTGCCAGTCTTAAAAAAATAAACCTTGGAAGAAATGTTTTAGTTTTGTTTTAGCCACTTATATCTTTTATTTTTAGTGGTCATAATCTGAAGTGCAAGTAAGATGATGGGTATAAAATAAACACACATAACATATTAATCGCTAAATTTAGTGCATTACTCAGCTTTCCTGTTGTGGGGACAAAGTACTAAACATATACTACTTGCAGGAGGAGGGGTTTATTTTTGTTCATAGATTCAGAGGTTTTAGCCTATGGTCAGCTGGCCCCAAGGTAGGACCATCACGGTAGAAGGGCATTAGGAGCAAATCTTTTCATTTCATAGCAGACAGGTAGCAGAGCACCTGGAAGAAAGCCAGCAAGAGTTATACTCTCAAAGGTATCCTCCCCATGATCCACTTTCTCCAGCTGGGCCCTGGCTCCTAAGAGCACATTAAACTAAGAACGTTGTGGAATAATCCGTTGAAGAACATATCACCCTCATGATCTAAGCACATTTTTATGAGTTGCGTAATC
This sequence comes from Fukomys damarensis, assembly GCF_012274545.1. Taxonomy (NCBI): domain Eukaryota; kingdom Metazoa; phylum Chordata; class Mammalia; order Rodentia; family Bathyergidae; genus Fukomys; species Fukomys damarensis. The sequence continues at coordinate 35,490,942 of NW_022900919.1, read as the reverse complement.
TAGTAAAATCGACAATTAAGCTTAACTGTCACGCACAGGCTCTTTTCTCTCTAGGAGAGGGCTGATAAAAGAGCTACTGTGAAGCACATTCAAAATTTATATAAGAAGAAAGACAGTCTCTAATCTTTCCCTTCAGCAGGAATATATTCTAAACCTGGTCCTGTTTCTTGATTTTCCAAATAAAGTTTCTCACTGCTTTAAAAAAATTTTTTTTTCATAGCTGCTTCCAAACAATGGTTTGGTTTTGTTTTAATTCTGTTTGGTGCTGGAAATTTCCCCGAGGGTATCCTTAATTATGGGCCTCTCTCTAGTGTATATGACAACACAAAACTCTGGGTTACAACTGGAAAGAATAAAATTCTGAGGAAGGTTGTTTTACCATTGCTATGTCAACAAGTGGTGATAATTGTTCCATAGCTTGTTTCCTGCAAGGCAAACCAGGACAGAGGGCTCACTTCCTAAAACAGCACATTGAAGTGTGAGTGAGGGTGATTGAAGAGGAGAAATAATGCAGCAACGAATCATCCCTCCTTAATTTTCAGGACAAATTTGTGGAAAGCTTTGATAACGCTGTATTGAATTATTGGACGATCAACTCCATATGTCTACTAGGGTTATAATTAATGTACAGTAGTTCATCTCTACCTGAAGTATGTGCAAGAACTTTTGAAATGTATGCTTCTACTTCTTGAGTGAGTTATAATGTTGACCACTCAAAAGATAATCAGACTTTCAGAACATCCTTTCTGTTTAAAGCAAACAGAGTAGAAATTTAACACGTCCACAAAACCTGTTCGATGAAAAGAATAGTTGGTAGTAAAGGACTTGATGTTAGGGAAATACTCAAAATGTAATCAAATAAGTTGAAACTTGAGAAACATTCATAATATGAATGAGTAAGCATTTTAAGGGAAAAATAGTCTAACAGAGACCTCTGGTTATAAATCTCTGATGTCATTTAGGGTGGAGGTAGTTAATTATATCTGGAACAGTTAGACTACACTTCAGTAATGAATTTAAATTTTGAACTCCACCTCAACCCAACATTCTATTTCTTTGAAAGAGGAAATGATGGGAGACCTTGGACATCCTTGCAGAAAAGAGGGCAATACAGTCAGTGAGCAGGCACTCTCTGTTAAAACAGTTTTTGTCTTTGGAACTTAAAAACTTAGGCACAATGCCAGCATCTGCATCTTCGCTGGGTGATGAGCTCAGGACTGGGATCTCAGAGCCCCACCCCCAGTCACTGCTCTACCTTCCTTTCTCCACCTGCTGCACCTACCTGTCTTTCTGTGGTCCAGTCCTGGGGCCAGCTTCATCCCAGAGGCTCTGGAGCCCTGCCATGTCTCCATCAGATTTGTTTGTTTTTTCTCTCCCTGCCAACCAGACTGAGCTTTTCATTAAGGTGAAGGATAAGATCCTTGTATCAAATCCACCCAACAGGCTCTTCGCTCTGCTTTCACACCCATTTGACTAATATTGGGATTAATTCTCTCAGAGAAGTAGTTATTTTTTTAAATCCCTTGATTAAAGCAACATTTGCATATGATAAAGAGCCAGGTACTAAATGTAGAGTTTGATGAGTGAGGCAAATGTATACAGCTGTCTGACCAATTAAGATATGTGACATTATTATCAGCCCAGAAAATTCCCGGTTGCTCCTTTGCGGAATTCCCTCACACCCAACCCTCTAACCTGTGCCCTATGTAACTGCTGATCTGATTTCTATCACTATAGATTAATTTTGTCTGTCCTAGAACTTCACCCAAATGGAATCATGCACTACAAACTTTTGCGCCTGGCTTCTCTCACTCAACATAACATAAACATCCAAACGCATGCCCTGGGCTAACATTTTCTTTGAAAGAGAAAACCATGGAAGAGTTTGAAACCACTTTAAGACAAGAAGGCAGTTCCTGCTTTGTTATTTTCATCAGTAGTTTTATCTTTTCTATTCCTGTATAGTGTTCTATTGTATGAATCTATCCAATCCCCTGTTGATTGATATTTGGATTATTTCCAGTTTGGAACTCTTATAAATTAAGTGCTTACGAACATTTAAGTATGCATCATTTTGTGCACATGTGTTTTGATTTCTTTTGAGTAAACACCTAGGGGTGGAATTGCTTGGTTATGTTTATTTGTGAAAGCAACTGCCAATTGTTTTCCAGAGTGATGTTCACAGAAAATCTATGAGGGTTTCAGTCCTTCCTCATGCTTGCCAAAACAAAGACATAGATCATAATTCATTTTAATTTTAGCTGTTCTAGTAGGCTTAAATGATAGCTCACTGTGGAACTTAAAAAAAATCTATTCCCTTTTGGGTTTTCTTGCTGGTAATTCCAACAAAGGGGCCAATTGGCTTAACATGTAATGAAAGAATGTAGAGAATCTCCCAGTATGAAATGGACAGAGATCAGTAGCTTATTTCCACATCCCATTAACTATCAGCCTGTGATCAAAGGGTGCTGCTTCTGTTTCACTTTTTCTTAGCAATTTGATCTACCTGAATGCTTCATCTTCCAATGTTTAAATTTCTTTAAAGAAGGCAAAAATTGAAGGAAGGCATTGTCTAGTTTCTTAGGGCTGTTGTTGTGATGAATTACCACAAACTTGGTAGCTTAAAACAACAGAATTTTGAGTTTTCACAGTTTTAGCATCTAGAAGTCCAAAATTAGCTTCCCTGGCCAAAGCCTTGATGTCTTTGGGGCCAAGACCCCTCTGGAGGCTCCTTGCTTCTTCCAACTTCTGGTGGCTGCTGACATTTCTCAGCTCATGGCCCTATTACTCCATATTCTGCCCAGTCTTCCCATTGCTTACTTCCTCTGTGTGTACCATAATTCACCTCTACCTTTCTTGTGTGGGAGCACTTGTAATTTTATTTCCTACCACTACATGACCAGGGTGATGTTTTCTCACAATGCCTAATTTAATCGCATCTGCAAAGATCTTTATTCCAAATAAGCTAATGTTTACAGGTTCCTAAGATTAAGACCTAATATCTTGAGGGTGAGGAATGAACATTTTTCAACCTGTTTTAGACATTCAAGCTTAAAGAGGGTTGTGTCTAAAATGAGATTATTAATCTCTTTTGAGAGAGTGGAATAACAAATGTTTGGGAGAAAAGGAAAAAGTACATAAAATGTCCAAATTTCATGAGCAATTTCTGCACGTTCCTATGATCCTCAGGAATCCATCTGTGATTATCAGACATAAAATGCCACAAAAAAGGAAAATGAAGGCCAAGCTCTGGGTACATTGTGCTGTATTTGCTCATTGTTTTTCCTGTCCAGCCCCTCTCACGGATTCCTTACAGTTTCAGTGTTCTTCCCCTAGTGAATTTGAGCTTGGTAATATGACTTGCGTTGGCCAGTGGAATGCAAGCGAAAGAGATACCGTACCAATTTCAAACCAAGGCTTGAATGGCTTAACAAGTTTGTCTTGGTCCTCTTGGAGCTGTAATATCTACCACAGAATGATTTTGTTTCAAGTAGTCATTGCTCCTTCTGCCTGAGTCTTAACGGGAAGATTTGTAGAGAGAAGCTGAACCTGACCCAAAGCTGGTGTCCAGACTGGTTTGGAGAGGCACAACTAAGTCCTTCTGAAACAAGTTTACCTGAAAATTATTGAGCATGAAATATAGGCCTGTTGTAAGTCACTGAAAGTTTTGGATTAGTTGTTAGGTAGCACTGACCCAGAGAAAGCTGACTGAAACATCATGTTTGAATATCTATCTCTTTTCTTCTCTGGCATATGGTATAGAATAGCATAGTACTGAAACTTCACAGTTCCTTCTCCCTCACATTCCAGGTCACCAGTGAATCGGCCAGGCCCCCAGTTCTCTCGTGCTTTTCTTAGGAAATGAGTCTAAAAGGGTATTTTAACTGAGGGTGCACAAGTCCTAAAGAAAATATAAATCACGATGCTCTCGGCATCTCAGTTCCAGAAAGGCAAAAATAAGCAAAATCAGCTGTTGTTTTCTCTCATTGAGAGGGAAGTCCTGATTTTACAATATCAAAGGGGAAAAATAAGTGAGAGTAAGTCTGCCATCTTTTCCCCTGGAATCTGGGAAGCACGCAGCATCGCTCTTTTTAATTTTTTGAAAGTTGCTCATTTCGAAGCTCTATCAAAAAGGAAATGCGGTGTGGGGGTAGAAGTAGTGAAGGACTCAAATTGTGGATTTGAACAGGCCTGACTGCACTTTGTTTTCATTTTTAGGCAAAATTTTATCATGTGTAGTACAGCTATTTGTAAAATATGTGATTTGAGGCAAAAATTAAGGCAAACACAAATAAACACATAAGAAATAAATATAAAACAAATGCACAGGAGTACACTTCCTCCCCAGGTTTTGCGTCATTGCCTGTATAATTTAATGTCCGCCACTTTGCTGTATACATGCTTCTTATCGGTGTTACTGGTAGCAAGATATAAGCCAAGCCTTAACTTCAGAGAAATGCTCATTGTCCCTAAAACTCCATTGCATAGGTTTTTTAAAATGAGTTTTATTTTTATTTATTTATTTTGTTTTTGGTACCAGGGATTGAACTTGGGACCTTATGCTTGTGAGGCAGGTGGCGGAACCACTGGGCTAAATCCCAAACCTTAAATGAGATTTTTTTTGTTAAATATTAGAAAAGCAAAGATACTGTAAATTTATAGTTGTCTTCAGTAAATATCTTCCCTGAGTACAATATCAGGGTTCCACCCTAAAATAGGCAAATGTTACTTGTGGAAAAACATAAAGAACTATTGATATTAAAACAGCTTTAAAATGCAGTGGTGCTTATAATATTATAGATAGCAAGTAAGTTAGGAGAATGGCTTGCCTTAGAGATGGCAGCATGTATATTATCCTTTATGAGATGGTTGGTGAAATATGGTGTCTTTTATGTCAAGCTTCCCGCACCTGTAATAGTGAAGGTCTGAACTTTGTTCAACTAGATGTATTTAAAGTCACTAAAATGTAACAGATACAAACGTAGTTCTGTCCCATCCATTTAAAGTTTCCAACATAAATTGCTACTTTTCATGGTATACTTCAGGTAGGGTCTGTTTTGTGTCAACGCTAAATGAAAATGGAAAAATAAAGCCAGAGAAGATGCTAAAGTTCACTGATGTAATAAAAAGTGAAAAGGAAAGCAAAATGACATTCCATTTTCCAAAAGAATACCAGCTCTGCCTTTGATGTTAAGATTGGTCAATTACTACAGAATGTAAAGATGTTCTGTAATCTTTAAATTGTCATTTCCCCTCATCCTGGAGATGGCAATGCATTTCCTGTTTTAGTGAAGCAAGATAAATTAGGTTCAGGAGTCTCTGCAGAAATGGCACTTTCATTCTATGCAATGCTGACTTTCTTCCTTTCTAATGAATGTAATCTTCAAGTATTTTTTACCTGCTGGTGTATCACTGTCTCACCCACACTCTCATGCATTTGGTAGTATTATTCTTCAAAGACATCATCCTGTTTTTAGTATTTAGGAAGCTAGATGCTACTTTATGCTGCATTTAAGATAGTAACCCTTCATCATGGACATGCTTATTCAAGTAACCCAAAACATGCAATACAAAAAGTAAGAGTTATTTCAACCATCCACTTTAGTAAATGTTTCATACCTAGTCCTCAGGAAAAAGAATGTGCTTGATAAAGACCATTGATTGAGTGTCAGATTCTACCTGTGTGTTTTACACATATGCCAACATTGAGTCCTAGGACTAGCAGTTTTGCTTGAAACATTCCTGTGCACAGTTGCTAAACACAGTCAGTTGAAGCTCAGCAAGGTGGCCCGATCTGGAGGGTCTAACTGCTGTGGGAGGCCCACATTGTAATTCTGGTTCCATCTGGTTTCATTCACCTCTCAAAGTTTACGTTATTTGGTTACAAACCAGTCAGGGTTAAATTTATTCACAGCTATTTCCCAGTGATGTGGTGAATGTCATGATCTGCTTGATCATCTAGCTGGATTTTTTCTTTCTCTTTAGTAGTCTCCTGTCTCCCATCTGCAATTTAAATTCCACCCAAAAGCCAGGACCAATCTTGTTCTTAGGGGTACAGTACCATGGAAAATGTATTATGAATGTAGCTATCATTACCTATTTCTAGAAAATGAGTTTCACTTGGTTTTGAGACCAGCCTACATCTTTGTCACAGTTTTCATTCTAGGTTCTCTCTCATGACACCTGTACTTGAGTCCCTGTATTAACAAATGCCTGGTACCAATATGCAATATTCCCAAATGCTGCTGAAAATCCACTGAAAGGCCTGGTTCCCCTACTCTCAGGCTGCACAACTACCACTGTTAATAATCAGCTTCATAATAGCCATTAACAGATGCATGCTTACTCTAAGGATCTAATGCTAAGTATGTCCAAATCCTTCCCAAAGTTAGGACAAACACTTTTATATTACAAGAGGAGTAGTTGTTTTATTTGTATCAGAAATGTTATTTTTTCAATAAAGTTAGTAATTTATTTTAATTGACAAAAGTATAGGTCCCATTTCTACCCTGCAAATTCATGGATATTATTACTTGGGATAATGATAAAGGAGAAGATACAAACTTAAAGTTGATGGATGGTTGCTTTTCTCCCAAAACTCTTACTCCTGCAGACAGATCCACAGGGTTCACAGCTTTCCTGGGAGCTGTCCTTCCTTCCCTCCTCCTGCCTAGGGGAGGAAGTGATGTCTAGTTGAGTTACCTCCAAATCCTCAATTAGTTTTCAGTTTATCTAAGGATGCTGACACTCTGTATTGACCTCTCTCTATTGTTCAAATGGAAAGTGGCTTCTCCTGGCCTGGATAGACTTTTCCCAACACCAGTAAGTGTCTTGATCATACGTTTATTTAAAGAGTGAGGAGAGCCAGGAATTTAGCTCAGTGATTTTGTTGCCTGCCTCGCAAGCACAAGGTCCAGAGAGAGTTTAGTCTCCGGTATCAAAAGGAAAAAAAAATTCAATTAAAGGGTGAGGAAACTGAAATTTCATAAACTTAGCAATTTCTGTAAGATATTTCAAAAAGCAGAATTAAAATCTAGGTCTATTTGACTCGAGAGGCTCTTTCTTGATTATTTTTCTCTTCTGTACACCTTAGTTGATCTCAGTGACTTGGCCCATGTGACATGAAAATGTACTACTCTCCACCAAACAACAATTCTTCACCAGCAGGTAGAACTACTCTCCAAACACCTGCTGCACTCACTGCATCTTTCTGGTCTCCACTCAGGAAGCCTCCACTTATGTCAGCTAGGCACTGCTGCCTTTTGATGGTTAAGCCATTTCTTGATTCTTCAGAAGACTCTTACAAATCTGCTCTGGAGGAACCTTAGAATCTTCTTGATTGCACCTGTTGGAATACCAGCAGAAAAGGGAAAGCAGATAACTCAGGATATCCAGATAACTCAAGGAGCCAGTGATTCTAATTATTCTATAGAATTTGTCAGAATTTTGATCTCAAAGAGACTCCCTTTGCCTTTACTTGATAATAATAATCTTTATTCATTATTTAGTTTCCACCAGAAAGTACAATGTTTAATCAATGGCATATTTTTCCCTTACTTGAAGAGTTATTTTATGATCTTCATAAGTCTCATTAGAAAATATATCTTATTAATGAAACTGATCAAAGAGAAGGCTATTTATATATTTGCAATAGATATTAGTAGGTGCTCATCTGCATTAATGACACAGAGTGGAGGCCCTGGCTCAAAGCTACAGGGCACAGAGACATAACTAAGGGGCACAATTGATGGGTAGAGAAGAAATGAATTTCCCTATTTCTTCAGGATTTCCAGCTCAATATTATTTCACATTCGATTGAGTGTCTTTCTTCTAAAAATCGCGTGGTTTCCCACATCCATAGGACCAAAAACTAAGTCTAATATGCTTAAAGACAAAATCATTTTCCTATGGATAGTAGATATTCAGTAATGATTACAGAATGAATCAATGACAGGAACCTTCTAAATGCACTCAATGAAATTCCACTTCCTTTTCCTTCATCTGCGTTGCACAACGTTATCCTTATTTCAACCCTAAATCTATCTTCCCAGAAGCAGTGAGTGGTTTTCTACAAGTATGCTATTTCTGGGATCTTGTTTGGCTCTCGTTTATTTTTGTAAAAGAGATTTGACTTTCCAGATTTGAGTAGCAGCTGCTTTTTTTTGAATGATATACAGGACTACACATGGTTTTTCACCCTGTTTATTTCCTCCCAACACCAGGGGAATTGACAAAGGACTGCGATTAAGAGCATTTGAGCATTTCCCTTACCCTCCTCCACACTTAAGTACAAAGAGTATCTTTCTTTAGAAACATCCATCTCCATCTATCTCTTAGTTTCTCATGTGTTTCTTTGCAACAGTAGTCTACTTAGCAAGACCCTTTTCTATTCCTCTGCGCTGTTTCCTATTATTTTACCATTTAATATGATTCCTCCTTCTTCCACCCATGTGGGCATATTGGTCATTATTTTCCATTTTTATAGAAAGGAACTAAATTTATTGATATTCTATTAGAAGCCAAGTGGTACTCCAAGCCTTTCTATAAGTTTTCTCTTAAATTTATACAGTCTTTTGAGATAAGACTTTCTTTGGAGATGAAAGCAGAGGTATAGTATTGTAAAGCAATTTGACAGATTTACATACTGTAACTAGACTGCTGAAATCCTGCCTCACTCCCACATCTGTGCCCAGTGTTAGAGAAGGCATACAGTGTCTTGTTTAACATCTTGGTAGTGACAGGACCATTGCTATTCTTATTCATCTAGTTGAGAAACAGGTAAGCGGGGGAGATAGAATTGGAATAGCTGAAATGAGTGAAACAGAAGTAAACAAAAGGTCAGGCTTCTCATTTTTCCTTAAGTAGGGCTCTCAAGACTGCGCTAGATGGTTAATTTTCTCTCAATTTCCAATTAACAAATTCTAAAGCTTGACTACTTTTCAAATCCTTTACCCAATCCAGCCCTTCTTACTCTTAGTAAATGATTTTTGCTATCAAAATAGAGTTATTAAGCATCTATCTGACTCTCAGGAAATGATCATGTGTATATTTTTACTTCCTTGGACAAATGAAACTCTGTTTTATCTGGCCACAATGACCATAGTTTTCTTTCCTTGTCAACCAAACTACTTGCCAAAGAAGTGCAGTTATTTCTTGCTCACTTGTGGCCCCTCTTCACCACCCTCCTCTCCAAGGATCAGACTGGGTTTGCCTCTCCAGTCTATTGGACATGCCATTCACAAGGTTACCACCAGCCTCTGTAGGGTCCCCTTCATTGTTCTATAGCACATTAGAATGCTGACCCTTCCATCTTTGTAACTTGATAATTTCTAGCTCTCTGATATTTGTATCACCCAATTCTTCTGTTGGGTTTTTTTTTTGCTTTTTTTCTTTTTAATGGGCTTATCCTTGGCTGCCAAAACTTAAACATTTAATGGTTGCCAAAGTTCTGGTCTTGATCCTCTTTCTCTAGTAGAACTTACTTGCACAGCTCAATCACCTCGCAACTGTGAAAGTCTCCTCTTTTGAACTTTAGATTTGTATATGCCAGTAACTACTGAACTTTTCATCTAGAATGTTCAACAAATCCTTCAACTTCTATTCCTCTTTTCAATCCCTTCGGGGTCCAGTTTTCCTCCTGTCCAGCCATTCTCGGTTAAAGAAATCCCTGTTTATCTGGCTCCACGAGCCAATATGCAAGCAGCTACTCCTAAATATTTTCCATCTCTTTAAAATCAATCCCGACTCATCTGATCAAACCACTCCATCCTCTAGTCCTGCCAATCCATTTTCATTTCTCTTCCATCCTTCTGTGTTTCCATGCCACTTTTTACAAGCAGCATTACAAAAGCCAGCATTAAACTGATTTTCCTGCTTCTATTTCCCCTTTCTGCTACTTTGATCCTTGCTGGAATAAATTGAAAGATAAAATGTGGGTGCAACTCCCATTGGCTTATAATTTTTCAGTAACTTAACTCACAGATATGTAAAAGTGCAGCTTGCTGTGCTCTGAAGGGGCCTGCCAGCCTGACCTGAACAGGACAGACCGCCTGCCATCTGACACCTCCTCGTTCCTACTTTCCCTACACTTTGAGCTCTTGTGCAAACTCTTCTTTGCTTCCTTTCTGTCCCTACCCTACTCCCCGAATAACTTCTATATTTCCAGAATCAGCTGATAAATCATTTCGTCCATGAAGCCTTCCCTACATCCCCAATCCAGGCCATGAGTATCTGTCACAAGATTTGGGCCCAAAGAGGAACTCAATAAAATGCTTAAATCTTCTCAAACTTTTGACCATTTCCCTATCTCTTTCTTTCTAAATGCATGTCTTAATTTCAAGGAAATGTGGAAACTTTAAGAACAAGTCTTTTTTGTCTCGGCATCATCTACTTACACTATACCCTTTCCCCTTTTTACTCTGGAGTCTCCTTTAAAAGAGGAACAAAGCAACAGCAACAATAGTAGCAGCTACAATAATCCAATAAATGTTAAACATCAGAAGAGTGGAGAAGATATCAGGCACAGTAAACAAATCGAATTCTTATTACTTATATTGATTGGTGGCATAAAGAAATAGTGGAATAAGCTTATTTTTAGAGCAGTTATGGGGGAATCATTAGAAAGATATGCATGAGAAAGGATGAATGTCTGGGAAGAGTAGAAGCACGGGGAAGGGGAATTGTGTGCTTTCTCTAAGGAGGTGTTTATTTCCATTATAAATATAACTCTGTTGCCAAGGCTGTATGTTTTAAGATAAGCAACTTTTTTAAAAAGGAGTAGTAGTAATTATCTGTCAGGGATACTATAATTCAATGAATTAGTATAAAACAAGGTGGTAGATATTTCAAATATCTTTCTGAAATTAATTTTATGGCACATTTAAGGTATACAATGTGATGACATTCATCATTGGAAATTTGCACCTTGACATCTTGGTTATTTTTTTCCCATTCCCCTGCCCTCCCTTCAACCCCTCCACACTCCCTATCTACAAAGACTTTGTTTCCGTTTTTTCTTTTTCTCGTGTTAATTCCATTCCCATCTTTCTTTTCCCCTACCCCTCCTATTATTTGGTATTTACACATATACATCCTATTTATTTCACTTAAGAGTATCACCTCAATGTGAAGCCATTTAGCTATAAATGTCTCTAGTTTCTCATTCTTTATAGCTGAGTAGTACTCTGTTTTATTTTTAAAAACCCACATGTTCTTTATCCAGTCTCCTGTTGATGGGCAGTTGGCCTGTTTCCAAGTTTTAGCTATCACAAATTGTGCTGCTATGAACATGGGTGCACATATATCACTATGGAATGATTCTTTTAATCCTTTGGGGAAGATGCCCAGCAGGGGGATAGCAGGGTCAAATGGGACCTCTAATCCTAGTTCTTTGAGGTATCTCCATACTGACTTCCACAGTGGTTGCACCAGCCTACACTTCCACCAGCAGTGGAGCACGGTTCCTCTTTCCCCTCAGCCCTGCCAGCAATTGTCATCGGTTGATTTCATGGTAGCAGCCATTATTTCTGGAGTTAGATGGCATCTCAGTGTTGTTTTTATTTGTATCTCTTGAATGACCATTGCTGTTGAACTTTTTTTTTGTATGTTTATTTGCTATTTCTACTTCTTTGTCTGAGACATGTCTGTTCATTTTAGATGCCCATTTTTGGATTGGGTCTTTAAATTTGGGAGGTCTGTTTTTTTAAATTCTTTATATATTCTAGATAGTAGACCTTTGTCTGAGGAAGAGCTGGTGAAGTTTTTCCTGCACTGTGGGTTGTCTGTTCACACTACTGGTTGTTTCTCTTGCTGTGCAGAAGCTTTTTAATAAGAAGAAATCCCACTTGTGCTAGTTCAAGGCAACTGAGGTTTTTTTTCATAAAATATTTTCTGTTTTTTTGTGTGTGTTTTTTTGGTACCAGGGATCGAACTTGGGTCCTTGCGCTTGTGAGGCAGGCCACCAAACCGCTGAGCTAAATCCCCAGCCCATAAAATGTTTTCTGGAAGCAAGCATCATCTTGATCCCCAAAGCAGAGAAAGACCCAACCAAGAAAGAGAACTACAGGCCAATCTCACTAATGAACATAGATGCAAAAATCTTTAATAAGATACTCACAAATAAAATGCAGAAGAGCATACACCCTGACCAATTGGGATTCATCCCAGGGATACAGAGATGGTTAACATATGCAAATCAATAAATACAAAAAACTGTACTAGTAGAGTGAAGGGCAACAACCATATGATCCTCTCAGTAGATACAGAGAAAGCGTTTGACAAAATCCAACACACATTTATGATAACCCTTCAAAATATTGGAATAGACAGTCTCTACCTCAATCTGATAAGAGCTATTTATGAAAACCCAATAGCCAATATCATATTAAATGGTCAAAAAGCTGAAATCCTTCACACTAAAATCAGGAACAAGACAAGGATGTCCACTATCACCACTCCTGTTCAATATAGTTTTGGAAACATTAGCCACAGCAATTAGACAAGAGAAATAATAAAAGGAATAAAAGATAGGAAATGAAGAAGTCAAATTGTCATTATTTGCAGATGACACAATACTCTATTTGTCTTTTTTTTTTTTTTTTTTAAACCAGGGATTGAACTCAGGTCCTTGCACTTGCAAGGCCAGTGCTGGAACCACTGAGCTAAATCCCCGGCCCAACATGATACTCTTTTTAGAAGAACCCACGAACTGTCTTCTAGATTTAATAACCAAATTCAGCAAAGTAGCTGAATGCAAGGTCAACACACAAAAATCAATAGCTTAGCTGCACACAAAAAATAGACTCACTGAGAGAGAAGTGGGACAATCAATTCCTTTCACAATAGCATCCAAAAAATTGAAATACCTAGGAATCCACCTACTGACAGAAATCAAAGACCTCTACTCTGAAAACTACAACATTCTGAAAAAAAGAGATTAAAGAGGATATCAGAAAATGGAAAGACATCCCTTGCTCCTGGGTAGGAAGACTTAACATAGCAAAAATGGCCATACTTCCAAAACTGCTATATAGATTCAATGCAATCCCAATTGAAATTCCAGCAGCATACTTCACAGTATTGAGAAAACAATCCAAAAATTCATTTGGAAACAGAAGAGACCTAGAATAGCAAAAGGAATTCTAGGCAATAAGACAAGGTAGCGGATATCACAACCCCCAACTTGAAACTATACTACAAAGCTACTGTGAAAAATAAAAATGGTACTGGCAAAGAAACAGACCTGAGGACCAGTGGAGCAGATTAGAAGATGCAGAAACACATCCAGACACACTCAGCCATTTCATCTTTGACTTAGGAGCCAAACACCCTCACTGGAGGAAATAATAGCCTCTTTGATAAGTGGTGCTGGAAAAATTGGGTTTCTACTTGCAAAAGATTAAAACTAGACCTATATTTCTCACCATGTACTAAACTAAAATCAAAATGGATTAAAGATCTAAATATTAAAGCAGGAAACACTAAACTGGCTGCAAGAGAGGTTAGGTAAAGCTCTTGAAGACATCGGTGTTAGAGAAGATTTTATGATCAAGTATCTTAATATTTTATTAAGAGAGTTTAGATTACACCCATTCAAATTCATAATGTGAATTATCTTTTTCACTATTTTGTATTCTTCACTATTTTGTAATCAGTTTCTCTTTGAAATGTTTGTCAGTATCTGCATTGCCCAACAAATCAATTTTCTTTAATTCATACAACAAAGCATTAAAAAAGTAAAATATACTAATATTAATGTCATCAGTTACACTCATCATTGGTGGAATAAAGAGGGTGTATTCATTTGATAGACATCTTACAGTGTTTCCAGTCTTTATAAGGAGGGGATGGTAGAAGTTATGACAAATGTTGAAAGGAGAGAGAGAAAGAAGAGAGAAAGAGAGCGCTCTTACCTTATAGGCACTGATATTCTATTCCATTTGTGAGGAGCATTTGAAATGATCCCAGAAATGCAAATTCTAAATGTTAATACCTAAATGATTCTTATAGAATACGGCCTTCATGTGGAGTCAAGATGTAAAAGTATATTGAGTCATATGGGAAGTTACTGTTTAACTGATGTTTACACAAATGGCTTGGGGTCGCCAGGAGAGAGAAGGAAACTGGGTTAACTTCCCAAAACATTACTTTAACTCATAACATTACATAAATGTTTCTCTTTTCCCCAAGTGTAGTCAGAGAGTATAAATGTTGCTTTAAAATTCTAGGTGAGTAGGTGTTGATTCCACACACCCCCCACAACCATGGAGGATATTTTGTGATAGTTTTAATGGAGTTTTTATTTGATAATAGTTTCGTTCTCATCATAAATGTGAAGTCCCATGTCCTTTTAAGCATTTCTCTTTTTGTTTGATGACCCAGTCTTTTTTGTGCAGTTTTAAGGTTCATATCTGTTACACATACCATTTTACTAGTGACTGTTCTCTCTGTTTCTAGACATATGACAAATTCTGCACCAGTGATACAGTTTAGTCATTTAATAAAATAAACAAGACTTCTTAATTACTCTAATTGGGCCCCAGCTGGGGTGTATCTCAGACATTCTTCAGTCTATCAGATAAAGGGGCATTGTTTAAAGCTATTTTCGGTTTATTATAAGCAATGGACCAACTTCTAAAAGGTTTTTATCTATATGTTAATATCTGATGAAAGTAAAATACTAAGAATCAAAATAAAATATATTTTCAGACTTCTCTCTGTTCAAATGATGTTTATTACTATGCTGAATCCAAAGACAATTTTTATTTAATATCTTCATTGAGCTATTATGAAAACTTTAAAAAACTTTGAAAGACATTTTGTGGGTAACTTGTATTAAGGATTTACTGAGTGCCTAAAATCAGAAATTTTTTTAAGCAGCAGAGTTATAGAGTTCATTTCAGTGAAATGGTGAAATAGAAGGAGATGAAGACAGGGAGGAAGACACAGATGAAGAATAAAGATAATAGGGGCACTGCATTATGTATCCAGGATCCTTTTTGCCTCCTTTCCCATATTATTACACCTAAATATTCTGCAGAAAGAATCCCACTTATAGAGGAGATGGAGGGTTACATGGGCTCATTTTGGGGACACACAGACATGTACAGGCACACTTGAATGCTGACAAACAGAAAGTAATTTCTGCCTACTACAGAAAATTTAGAAAATCTAGAAAGGCAGAGAGTAGGAAAAGACCCACAGAGAGACATAATCCTCTTTGCCTCCAGCAGAAGTCCTGTTAATTCGGGAGAGGAGGTCCTGAGGATATGTTTAGTCTTTCATTTATTTTGTTCAGGATTTTACTTGTATTTTATTTATCTTAAAACTTTAAAAATTATAATCACTTTAGAATAACTCATAAAAATTCTGCTTTTTAAAATAAAAATAAATTAAATTACATAAATAAATAAAATAAATAAAATTCTGAAGTATTTTATTTTTTTTTCTTTTTATTGAGTTTATTGGTACAATCTAGGTATACAGTACAGTTACATTCTTTACTGGGATCCTGTACCTTTACATGACAGGTCTTGGTTCTCATTTTTTCCCCTTGTCCCTGCCCTCCCTTCACTCTGAAGTATTTTATTTTATTTTTTGTTTGGTTTTTTTTTTGTTGTTGTTGTTGTTGTTGTTGTTGTTGTTGTTTTTTGAGACAGGGTCTCACTATGTAGTTGAGATTTTTTGTTTGGTTTTTTTTTTTTTGTTGTTGTTGTTGTTGTTGTTGTTGTTGTTTTTTGAGACAGGGTCTCACTATGTAGTTGAGACTGACCTGGAACTCACTATGTAGCCCAGGTTGGTCTTGAACTCACAGTGATCCTCCTCCCTCAGCCTCCCGAGTGCTGGGATTACAAGCGTGAGCCACCACGCCCGGCTTCCCTGAAGTATTTTAAATACAGAAAGGTACAGCAATTATAAATGTTCAGCTTGATGAATTTCCATACAATGAATCACCCATTATATCATCAATTTCACAGTTACTCACATTTTAAGAGAATTAGATGCCACTTGCTTACAAAACTCTTTCCTGAACCATACATTGAAAGATTTCTCAGTCCACTGCGACAGACTTCTTAATGGGACCTGAGGGAGAGAGGCGGTCTCAGTCACAGAGCTAGCAGGATGACCAACTCAGATGCAATCACCTTGGAAAGGCAGCACTGCTGTTAAGGAGAAGGCTGAGAAAATTATCCTAAAAAGTCACAGAACATCAGGGAGAAGTGAGCACTGGAAGCCCCACCAGACCGGTAGCACTGACAAACCCTCCGCGAGAGGCAGCCAGGTGAAGGTTAGCACAACAGCCCAGGGCAGAATTAGCAGTCTGAGTTTCTGGTGTAGGATCATATCAACTTCCGGTGTCAGGTATGCAAAGACCCTTAGCTACTGAGGCATCTGAAGACACAGGAAA
Source organism: Fukomys damarensis (assembly GCF_012274545.1). Taxonomy (NCBI): domain Eukaryota; kingdom Metazoa; phylum Chordata; class Mammalia; order Rodentia; family Bathyergidae; genus Fukomys; species Fukomys damarensis. The sequence continues at coordinate 35,474,537 of NW_022900919.1, read as the reverse complement.
TGGAGGCCCAGAGTGTCCTTGGCTGGGACAGGAGTGAAAATGTGATGAGACTGGGAATGGATTGACCTAGTAGACAGAGAAGCGCTTCTGTAGGACAACTGAGGTGAGGAACATTTAAGGGAAACAAAGAAAAAGAGACTCAGTAACAAGAACAGAAACATGAATATCAAATATTGGGAGGAAAATAGGGTGAAGTACTTTAAATAAACAAACCAAATGTTCCTCCTTTATATCTGAGCATCAGTGTACAGCATGAAAAGCTAATGTATACAAAACAGAAATGCTTAAGAGTACAGATAGAAAGCCAGAATGAAAATAAGAACGTGAAGAGAAATAGGTAATAGGATAGTAACAGAAATATAAAACAAAAATGTATTTATAAAGAACAAACTATAAAAGTAGGAATAGATATATTAAAAATAGAAATAAATAGGATTAAAGAAATATAATAGAAATGATCAAAGGGGGTTGGGGAGTGTGAGCTTTATGGGGAATATTTGAAAGAAATAGAATAAGTATTTAAAAGTACCATTTTGGGGCACTTTTACTACTTCTTGTAATTCACTACAAATGATATGCAATTTCAGGTCCAATTTCTTCTATAATAGGAAGATCAAATGAGTAATGTCTATATTTAGTCCACAGGTTCTGTGTCAGGTATCTATTGTACTGTGAATACTTACCCTTAAAATATTAAAAGGAAGGTGACAAGTGGGGAGGTGGTATGAAATAAAGAAAAGTAAGATGAAGCAATGTTAATAACCATTCAATCTGCTTAATGGGCATTTATGCTGTGAAACAACTATAAATTCTCTGCTACACATAACAATAAACACTGTTCACAGTTCAGGAGTGATTGGCTAGAAAGTTCTCCAAGTTTGGATGAGTCTTTGTGGATCCAGGAGTCAATTGGCTGCTGTTTTTTAGCTAGGAAGACTGGGACTTTTGATTTCTAATAGGCTGCCTCATTAATTTCTCCTTGGGATGGTAGAAACAAAGACGTCAGGCAGAAGCAGTATCTCAAATCTCTGATACTTCTGAGAAGTTGACATTGGATAAGTTGCCTATCTGCGCTCATAGTTGAGAAGTTCAGCAGGTCATGCTGAACATGCTGGGAGGGCATGGGAGAATTCCACAGAAAAGAGCAATAATGTGCGTAGGCGTGTGAAGATTTAGGGCTATGTTTTACAATCATTCTAACACAGGTGGAAAAAAGTGAGTATACCATTATAAGCTCTTAAAAGGAAGAGGAAAAGCAGAGAGGGTAGGAGGAGCGACGTGGGAAATAGAGACAATTAGGATGATGGCATGATATTAATAACTGTTGGAACTGCATAGAGGCACATGGAGGTTTCCTTGTACTGTCCTTTTTATTTTTGTACATATTTAGATGTTTTCCACTTTAGAATTAACATAAATTGTATTCTATGCTTATTGGTTATAAAGATTTTTATCTAGACCCATCTGCCAAAGCTGTTTTATTAAAATCTTGTATATTCCAGTTATGTCTTTCTAAATTTGTTCCATCATTTTTATATAGCTGTACTAAACACTCTCACTACAAATGTGTTCTCATCCTGGGCTTTCTCCCTAGAAATGTTTTTACAAAACATCTCGGTCAGTCCAGGAGTAAAGTACAGCCCCCTTGCTCCAATCTTTTCATGGAAGGGTATGTGCTAAATAGGTTTGTCCTGAAATGTGAATATTTTTGGAAACTGGATATGATAAATCATTTTTGTTTGGATATTTCTAAGAGAAGAAGCTAAATCCCCTGAACCAGGCAGATATTAGGCTTCACTGGTTGGACTAAGAGTCAGATGCTTGGGTCTGTTTGCATGACTTCTGGCTTGTGGAAAAGGTTCCTGTTAGTTCTGAGACTACCAGTATATGAATGTTGGGGAAGCCACTGGGCAGTGTTGGGGATAAGTCGGTTAATGGAAGTATACAGTGAATGCCTCACACAGGCCCTAGGTAAGGTGTCTGTCCCTTTGATGTTCATTTGTACCAGCGAACAGAAAGGGACCTATTTCATATGCCTTCTAATAATTTCTTTATTTTCCTTTATTCCTTGTACTTTTAAATTTAAAAAAATATTTATAAAATAACATAAATGCACTGGAAACCTTGTTAAATTTTTTTCTTTGTCCCAGTTCCATGGTAAGCACACTAAGTAGTCAGAATATTTTGAAAATATATCCAGCACTATTGTTGATGAAGTAGAAGTAAGGATATAGTAGAGGTAGGCAAGAATTATCTGTTCCTGTGTTCTGAGGCTGCCCAATCCCCTGCTTTGTAGTTACCTTTCTTTTTCTTTTTCTTTTTTTTGGTACTGGGCATCGAACTCGGGACCTTGAACGTGCGAGGCAGGTGGTGGAACCACTGTGCTAAATCCCCGGCCCTGTAGCCACCTTTCGATACACTGCTAAACAGGTTGACCTCTGTATCTTGAAGAGCCCATTGTTTTCCCTCCTGATATCATGTTGGAATTTGAAAGAACACTGGGTCTTTTGGATGACTGCATTCCACTGGGACCCTTCCAACTCCAGCTCATTAGAAACACCCCCGAGTCTGAGGGCTAACTATGATGTCATATGTCATAGCAATGTAGTAATTGTGGCAGGCGAAGTCAAAGAAAGATTTTATTTTTGCTGCTTTAGGAATTTTCTCATATTGTTTTAAATGTAACTCCCACCCCTTAAATAAAAATTATTACATGCAGATTCCCAGGGTCAAAAGAACAAATGGAAACTTGTTGGATGGGGTCAACCTGGAAGGATCTGAGGGGACACATGTTTGGATGACCACCCTCTCTGGGTTTTGCTCCATGTTTCTCTCCTTTGCAGGTGTGTCTAATACTAAACACTGTATCCTGGAAGGAAGGAAGGGAGAAGCCCACAAGGGGCTGTGTGGGAAGATCTACAGTATGTTCTTGTAAATTAAAGGAGACAAATTATCGTATCTCACATGCTGACTACAACTGGATCCTTTTATAGAAAGTCATGGAGAAATAATTGCTAGTCTGGAATAGATATACATCTGTAAGTTTGTATCAAATAAACTTTTTCCATTAAATAATATTTTCCAGCATCCCGATTTGGAGGAAATCAGCTTAAGCAGTGAATAGATTAAAAATTAGTGAGTGCATTATGTATTTTAACACATCTTCCAAACAGTAATCTTGGCCAGTGCATTTCCAACTGTGAATGGAGACACTTGTTAGCTCTACATGGAATGCAGGAGATCACTCTTTTGTGATCACAATGTAAATGCCAAGACAGAGGACCTAAAAAAAGGAACAGAAAGTTCCAGCATTTTTAAGGAAGAATATTTACTAATAAAAGCCTTTCTTGTCCTCTCCCTTTCAGCTGTCTTCTCAGGGATTTGTTTGAAAATGATTTCTGAAATGTTGTTTGCTGTTTTTTGAAAAAGCCTGAAGGAATCCATGCTTTAGCAGGGTGCACAAGATGTTCACAGTCCTTAGTGTTATTTACTATTACAAATACATTAAAAATTCAAGAGAAAATTCTGCATAGGGAATAAATGAGAAGAAAAATGCAAATGTTTGAGTAGCACATGAATACACAGAAATGAGATTCTATTCGCAGTCATCTAGTGTCCTCATTTCAGAATCAGATTTGACTTTTTTTCCTTACATGCGTAGTTAAGCACCTGCTACAAAAGTACACAGAAATTGACCAAATTCTTCTACAGTACTGCCATATGGCAGGCATCCCCTGATTCTGAATAGATTACACTTACAAACATCACTAACACAAATATATCTTGCTTATAGATTTGGGATATTTGGAGATATAAATTCAGCTGAAGTAATAAACAAAACTGACACATTATTTAAAAATTGATGATGAAGAAATTTAAAAAAAATGATACCTTAAGAAAAACAAAGTTGGGTCAGGATCTCTTCATGTGCCATTCTACCTATTTTCATTTCTTTGGAGTTGCCCAATCCTTCTAAAAACTGATTTTCTTCATCATCTTGTCAAACACTAGATTTAAGTACCGGTGCAAAAATCATACCTAAAGTAAAACTCAGCAGCATCTCCATTATTATCTTAATCCCTCGGTATTTATTAAATCTACTGTTCTTTTCACTGATTTATTTAGGTCACAACCAAAATAAATTATACCTTAAAGCAAGACTTAGTTATTTAGCTCCTGATTCTCTGGGCTGACAGCCTGGTCTGGGCTGGGCTGAGCGATTTTCTGATGTTGGCCAGATTTCCTCATCTATTTGCGATCAGCTGTTAGGGTGGTGGGGGCAGCGTCTCAGGAGGCTCATCCCTACCCTGGGATCTCTTATCTTCTAGCTGGGCAGTGTGTGTTACTCCTTTGGAGACTGAAGGGTTTCCAAAAGTGGTTTAAGTGAGCAAGGCCTCTTGAGGTCTAGACCTAGAACTTCATGATGACACTTTTTTCTTTTGAAAAGCAAGGGTGCATCATTCAAAGGGTGGCAAAATACTTTCCCTTTTGATGGAGGGACTGAAAAGTAACACTTTAAAGGATATAAATATAAGAAAGAATGAAGGGTTTTTACGAACATAGCACAGAGTTTTATGTTTTAGGATGATTTATTCACTACCAAATACCAAATGGACTATTGCCCTACTTGGGATGAAGTGAGATTTAGGGCATGTTGACCCTTAAGAAGGCTAATGCAACAGGCTAGGGACAAATAATGTGAGATGGAAATAGGGAAATGTAAGTACCAAGGCTGTACAAAGTGTTATGCTCAGAAAACCTCAGAATTTGGCAATGGAAACGTGTAAAGGATATATGGTATGTGAAAGGTGAGGAAAGAAGTTGTGTTCCTGGGCAAAGTGAGTAGAATGAAGGTGCTATTAGTTAAGATGAGGCGGACGAGGAGAGCAGGCTCAGTTGAGATTGGTGGTAGGTAGAAGATTTGAGGTGTTAATGGGTCATCCATATGCCTATGTCTAGAAGAAAATGTGAAATTTGTTTCTAAAGCTCAGTAGTGACATTATGCATAAAAACATAAATTTGGTCATCATTTCAGTAATACCTTGATTCATGAATGCTGTTGTGGCAAACAATTTTATTCTCACACAGAAGGGTTTGACAACATTTTGCTTTTGTTCACAAATTCCACATCAGGTGACAAATATAATAACAGCCATCTTCCCCGAACAAACCCAAATGTGGCCATCTTCCCCAAAAATCATAAAACAGATTAAGTTTGTGAACTGAGGTACCATTGTATTAGTAAAAAATTGTATGAATGGGAAACATATTTTGCAGAGAGAACATGTCCCTCTCTCATGACTCCAGCCAAGCTGTATTTTATACACAGTAAATGTCAAATCAATAAATGTTTAGCCAATATACAAAAAATATGTAGTCTGTTTATCACCTTCAACATGCAGGCTCAGCCCATTTCATCTTATGATGACTGATTATAATATGAGACATTATAATAATAGTCAACTGGGAACAGAGTTTAATACAGAAAAATAAGTCCTTTTGAATATCAGCTGGTGAGGGTTCCTGAGCTTTGCATCTCCCCACTGTCTCATGAATCCTAATATTAGAGTCTGAGTTGTGTTCTTATCCCACCTTGTAGAGATTATCAGCACTTCAGGCTTTCTCAGCTCATAGTGCACTTGGAATATGGTTCTAATTGTCCCGACGGAGACTACTGCTGCCTGAGTCTACATATGGGTCCCAAAACCCAACAGTCTGTCCTTAGGGCTGAAGACATCAATATCTTGGCACACTTGTAATTGCTACGTAGCACAATAGGCCTCAGCCCCCCAATTGGGAAATAATGAAATAAATAAATCTTTCAGAGTAAGCGAGATAATAAGTAGCAAAGCTGTGAGAAAAATTCAATTCTGTTTGATTCCACAGCTCAGATTCGTTCTACTCTTTTATGTGCTGACCCTGATTGGATTTTACGATATAGACTATGGGGATGGTTTATCAATTGAAAGAATGCCTGAGACCACAAGCTAAAGTATATGATATCTCCTTAGTTTCTAAAATTGCTTTACTATTATAACCCAAGAAATGGATTTTCTATACTACATATTCTAAAATTATATTAATTAAGACCACAAAATATTAAGGAAATGAATTATTCATTTTATTATCTATTATAGGAACTATAGTCATTATTTCAAGAGCAAAACTATATACACTGACATTTTATTTTGAGTTTTAAAATGTGCTTTCCTTTTTAAAATGTCCATTAGTTTAACTATAGTACAGATGTTTTTGTTCATGGAAATGAGACATACATTAGGTATTACCAATCCACAGATTTTTGATAGCTTCAAACCACTAGACAATAGATTTGTCTCATCTCCTGGGCCAACTCATATAGATAAACCTGCCTTAGGCATGGGATGAGTCTATATGGACTCTGAAAGGGGGTAACATCTCCGAGCCACACACTCACATCTCTACTCTTGGCACTCCCTCATTCCCTTGTGTTAACGTGTACATGTGCAGAAAGTATTCTCACTCTGTAGTTCCTTCGCTCTTTTCTGGAGGTTACAGCTTACAGTTCAGGAGAACACAGGATAATGGGATTAGAAACACCTGGGGTAGGAATATTGCTTTATACATTGTGTGTGTTTCCATGTGATTTGGAGCAATGGTGTAAGTTTTCTGACTTTCATCAGTACAATGAGAATAAGACTACTCCATACAGTCTGGTATGAGAAACTGAAAGTGTAAATGAGGATCAAAATGTGTAATAGATAATTTGAAACAGGAAGAAAAGGTCCAAAAGGGGAAAGGAAAGAAGGAAAAAGAAAAAAAAAATAGGAGAAAAGGAAAAAAAAAAAAAACAAAACAGAAACACAGGGGTTGAAGAGAGGACAAGAGAATGGGAGAAAAAAATAAGAACCAAGCTATATCACATAAAGGTATAAATTCCCAGTGACGAACGTCACCACATTTTACACCTAAAGTGTACCAGTCACCTTAATGAATTTAAAAAAAGAATATTCCATTCAGCTTTTGTGAGAATAAAATGAAAATAGTTGAGCTCCTGGCTTATGGGTACATTTGTGTGGTTGAAATGGTGATGTGGAGATGGAGGTAATGGTAGAAATGGAGAGATGGCGGTGAAGTTGACGGGGAAGAGAGGTGGTTCCCATGGTGGTGGATATAAGGCTAGTGTAGGTACTGATGAAGCTGGATGTGCTTACAGTACTGGGTAGTGGTAGAAGCGAAGGTGGAGCTGGCAATGGGGGATGTAAGAGGAATAATAATAAAATACTCATGCAAAGGTACAAGATCCCCATCATGAATGTAACTGCACTGCATACCTAAAATGTGCCAATAAGTTCAATAAAGAAAGTAGTCATACGAGTAAAGGCCGTGCCGAGGTTGCTAGAGGTTGTGACGCAGCTAATGGAGATGGTAGGAAAAGAGGTGGTGGCAGAAGGAAAAGAGGTGGAGGCAGTAAAGTTGGTTTTGGAGAAAATGATGGATGTGGAAAAGGGAATAATGGCTGCGGAGTTGGTGGAGGTGGAGATGGTGGTGGTCGGAGTGGTGCGGTGAAGACGGACAGGAGGGAGAATGGTGACAGCGGTGGAGGAGGAGTGAGGTGAAAGAGTTTGCAGTGTACACGTAACGGAAGGCGCAGTGGTGGAGGAGGTGTGAGAGCTCCCGCCGGTTACTGCAGAGGTGGAAATGCAGGCAGTGGCGGTGGTGAAGAGAGAGGTGGCGAAGACAGCGGAGATGGTGATGGTGGAGGCAGTGGTAGTGAAAATGGAGGAAGGAGGCGATGGTAAGGAAGGTGCAGGCAGGAGCAGAGAAGGTAGAGCTAGCGCAGCAGTGTGACAATATTTGTAGGGAACACACGCCGAACAACAAAAATGAAAGATGTACAATGGCAATGCTAAAGCTTTGATGCAAAAAGACAGGTTCACTTGACAATGGGTGATAAAATAGTACCCTTTCCTTGTTCAAGCTTAAAGATATATCATCTGAGATTAACGTCTGAAAGTCTGTATAGTTCTTCTACTTCCGTGAATGACTGTCACTTTCTCTGTTTAGTTTTCAGTCCTTCAAGTGCACTATTTTTTGGATAATCATGTGTGCGTGTGTGCCTCTGTGTGTGTGTGTGTGTGTGTGTGTGTGTGTGTGTGTGTGTGTGTGTGTGTGTGTGTGTGTGTGTGTATTTATGTTTGTGAATCATGATGAACTTGAATCTCACCTGCAGTAACTTGTCGGCTTCTCTGGTTCCTGAGGCATGGCTTCTTGTGGTGAGATGAGTAATTTTGCAAATGCTCTTCTTGGGCCCTGCCATCATGGCTGTGATGTGCCAGCTTAATACTGTGAAAATGTGGTCCGTACAGCGCATCTGTGATGATTCTTCCCTGTAAGCACATGGGAAACCTCACCACCTCTGAGTCTCAGACTCTTGATTTTTTGTGTTTAGTTGCCTTATTTTGCTTCTGAAACTGTTGCTGCTTGAGGCACTGATTTCTAAGTCAGTGATAAATTCCATCCAGCTGAGCCACATTTTATTATTTTCTTCACCATTTTCAAAACAGCCTTTCTTGGACCATACCTCTCTGCCACAGGCTCTGTCACTGACATGAGGAGAGCCCCTCCTCTCTGGCATTCTGCTTGCGTTACCAGTTCAGGAGACCACGGCCCCCATGGTCTAGCACCACAAGCTCTCAGAAAGCCCAGTGACCTGTCAGGCTTCCCAGGCTTCCCATGACTTCTTACAAACCCAGTGTTTGTGCTTGCCTTCACATTGGCTGAAATGAGAATTTCCACCCTTGTTAATCCATCTGGCTTAACCACAAAACAGACTGAGACCTGTGGCATCTCCTTAGTGTGTGGGTGACTCTGGAAAACATTTCTTGTCCCAAACCGTGGAAAGTGTGTCTTGCCAAGACCTAGGATCTTTTGGGAAGTGTCTGCTTTGTTTCAATTAAGAGAAATGGCCACTTGCTGAAGCTCTTGTTTCATCAGCCCGACTCTGTTAAGTGAATCCTCACTGGGCTTGGTCATCTTCCCCTTCTGACGATGTCCTGGCCAATGAAATCACAAGTTCAAACTAGGGAAACAAATGCATTTGCTTTTTTTATACTCCTTATATGTTTTCAATAAAGCAGACAGCATCTGTTTTGCCAAGTGGTGTCATGACTTTCCAGAGGTTTTGGCTAGTTAGCAGCCTGCCAGTGCAAACATACTGCTGTCCTCAAGCCTTTGTGGGCGTCCCTTATCTTAGGCAGAGCCTCCTACATGGTCACATTTGGCCTGTGGAAGAGACAGACCCATGCACTCTGGACCTAGTGGACTGAGGCAAGCAGCTCTGTGCATTCATAGTGCTTAAAATGATTTCTCTCTTCTGTGCTTTACCTATTTCTGTCCTTCCCTGAGAATACTTATAATATTAATATTTACTGAGCATTTGTCAGTTACCAGTCCTATGCTAAATGTTCTAAGACCCAGCTCATCACATTTGGGCATTCACAGCATAGATGAGATAGGTATTGGTCTTATTATTCCTGTTTGAATAATGGAGGAGAAAATAAGGCATAGTGAAGCCAAGTATCTTTCCTCAGGTCACACAGCTGGTGAGTGTTGGATCTGAGGTTTAGATGTACTTCATAACTACATCAGTCTTTTCCTAGGGTTGGTGACAAACATGAGAAAACACGCAATCAGTGCTAACTATAAATAAAGGTTTGAATATGTGAATAGAAGGAGGTCTTTTGTCCTTTTAGCCAAAGAACACATTTTTGAGAAATGAAAAAAATAAAGTTCCTTGTCCCCAACTGTGAGAAGGTTTGTGACAATAATACCTGGCCCAGTCATAGCCCTGTGTCAGCAGATAGTGCAGACACCCTCCTCTCTGCTCTGAGGCTGTGCTTGTGCTCCCTGTGAAGATAGATTTCATTTCCATTAGCCTTTCCTCCTTTCCCTTTTATGTCGTGTAGCATAGACTTGTCCAGTATGGGGGAGGGCCGGGCAAGTCTATTTCTTGAATCACTTTGAAGATGCTTATAGGAGATGCAAGGGAATAGGACCACTGCTCACATCCTCAGCTCTGGATGGTTGCATATGGATTGATTTACTTGCAAGCACAAATGGGTTGTCAGTATGTTAGGCAGAAAATGGCAGAAAGTTGTGTCTCAGCCAGGCAATGTGAAAGCAAAGGAAAGTTGGTGCTGAACAGATAGGCATGCCTGCAATTGACTTGTGTTTGGATGGATTTGAAACAGAACATTTCCACTGCTAACCAGTGATGTATAAAATTCTGGCATCACCTAGGCCAAACAGAGCAAGTGCATTCAGACACAGACCCTTTAGATCTTACAACAGGATACCTGAGAAGCATTTCAGAGAACACTGATGTCTTTTAGAGACATTATCAGGCCTCTCTGCAATGCGAAATCACTATTGGTATTCATGACAAAAAGAGTGCAGCATTGTCATTGGTCTGGATCACTTTACAGAAGAGTATTATTCCTTCTCCCAAGGGCATCCCAAGACACTCACACAGGAGAACTTCACCATTTGAGCCACAGAGAGACACTTTGAAGTTGGGTGACCTCAATAAGCTTGCCTGAACTGGGAGAAGGCAGGGCTGTTCTTCAGATAAGAGACAACAGCAAAAGTTTGTGAAAATCAAGATTCAAAGGAGCCAACAGAGAACTAGGTCTTATGAACATTAAAAAATATAGTGTGTCTCTCTAGATAGTGGCTAGAGAGAAGGTTACTTGAAACAGCCTCTATCTTGTCTCCAAAATAAGGTAAAAGGAAGGGGAAGGAAGGAAGGAAGAAGGAGTGAAGGACAAATGGAGGAAGAAAGAAAGGAAAGATAAGAAGGAAGGCGGGGATAGAGAGAGGAAGGGAGCAAAGGGAGAGAGGGGAAGACTAAGGCAGTAGCAGATTTGAGGCTGCTCAAATTGTGTGTGGGCTTGGGGGGGTGCAGCTCCAGTAGGAGTTGTTAGGAGAGGGAATAATTTGATATAAAGGAAACTGCATGTAGGCAGCTTCAGTTCTCACGTTACTGGCTCTCTTTTGCCTATTGAAGGGCAGGGAGAAGATGGAGGTGGCTCCATGTAGCTTTCAAGGTCTCAAGACCTTCACAGATATCTCTCCCATTAAGGCAATACGCACTTGGGATTGACAGGGATGTTAGACTCATAGAACTTCGCCTTCTCTTCCACACAGCAACAACACAGGTTTAAATGACAGGTACAGAAGATCCAAGTTGGAGGTATTATTGAGCAGCTGCCACTTTTAATCTGCCACTGGGATAAGGAAGGCAATTTTGGGTAGTGTATTTTCTCTTCCAGTCTGGATCACACCTCTGAAATGACACCTTTCTGATAGCTGGTCTGAGCAGCTGTAAGAGAACAGTAGCTTTATGCTTTACGGTTCTCTGTGACTTCTAGCATCCCTGACTCTTTTTCATGCTCACATTAGATGTACAGTAAATACTGCTTGGTTTGCTAGTAATTAGAAAACATAGGATACTTTTTTTCTTAGATTTTTGGTCATATTTGGGGGAGCTTTGTGATGTTCTTATAGTTTATAAATTCAAAGTTTCCAATAGATTGTGAGATAGTGTACTGAAAAAAATAGCTGTTGCTTCAGAGAAAAACTGATTCTGCAGCGCTCACCAAAAAAAAAAAAAAAAAAAAAAAAAAAAAAAAAAAAAAAAGAATCCCCATAAAAGTACTCTTTTAGGTTTTGGACTTGGAAGAATCATGGGGAAAAGACTTAAGGAAGACCTGGGTTTTTTCTTGACTATTACTCTGCTAAAATCTATTCAAAGAGGAAGGTGAAGTGTCTTTATATCAAGCAGAAGAACGTGCATGGTGTATGATAGAAGAGGCTTCATGATTTTTGGTTTTTTTTGGGGGGGGTACCAGGGATTGAACTCAGGTCCTTGTGCTTGCAAGACAGGCCACCGAACCGCTGAGCTAAATCCCCGGCCCCCAAGGCTTCAAGATTTGATGGAGATGCTAGTGGATAATACTGTGGCCAAGACCCTTGTTACTAAAAAGTCAGAGAGAAAAAATTGAATCTATTTGGTGAAAAGCAAACACCATTCTGACAAGCAGCAATGAAGGGGAGAGGCAATTGGATTTGACAGGCTAAAGAGAAGGAGACCTAATAAAGGCTTTTGGGATTATTTTTTCCTTTCCTGCAGAGATTAGTGTCACTGGTGTTTATTCTTACACATGGGAGACTGAGCATAGAACAGAAGTGCTTGAAGGGAGTGGTCTTAAAAGTGAGTTTGGAGCCGCCCTCTGCAGCCGATAAGATGTGTACTAAGAGCGTTTTGCAAAAATAAAGTTCCTTGAATTTACCATTTTTATTTGTTCCCACAGAGGATCATTCTTGTGGGTGATCTATGATTTTAGATGCTTATTTCCAGTGGTATGCAAATAAGTTTCCAGTTTAACTAGAAACTTAGATTGTCAGATTAGAATTGAATACATCGTAGATGCTCTGAAATTCTGGAGAATTTTGTTTGGCGTGATCAGAAAAAATTAACCATTCCAACAGGAAGTAAAAATGAGCCCTAAATAAGCAGCCATATAGACCAAAATTTTATCCTCCAGTAAATCATTGTTCTAAAATCGTATTTATTTTTTTGTTTTGTTTTGATTTTTTTGGTACCAGGGATTGAACTCAGGTCCTTGAGCTTGCAAGGCAGGCCACTGAACCGCTGAGCTAAATCACTGGCCTTAAATTCCTATTTAAATCCATGATTTCTCAACTTTTATTAGCTGTCTTTAGCAGTGTTGTTTTAAAACAAGTTTATTCAATTTGCTTTAGGTAGAAATAAACATTTATTCTTTAGAATCATGGTGATTATTCAACCTGTATCCACCCGGCAGTTCCAAATTTAACTATGGTGTTATGGTTTTCCACTGACCATAAAAGTGTCCCAGATAATCTAATACTTTTTCATTCATGCTGTCTCGCACATATGGAAGAGTCTAAATCTCCCCTCTGGAAGCAGCACGGCAGTCATTGCTCAGGCCACATTTCTGTCTCTTTGGGAGTTGGGGGCTTTACACTCTTCCTCTTTTGGGAGTTGGAGTACCACTCTTCCTCTTCTCAGATGAGGCGGGGAAGAGGTGCCTGTGTAGTGAGGAAGGAGCCAGTGGTAGGCTGGGTTTAAAATCTGCACAAGGCAAGAGCCGAAGCTGAAGCGCTCTTCAGTTGTCATGTGTTCCCAGCTATGTGAAGCTGGAGGCCACATCCGCACAGGACAATGGCTCTAATCGGAGATTCATTCTAAGATACCACGAGTCCACTTTGTAAAGAAGTGAGTCATTTAGCAAGTGTTTATTGAGACTATGCTACCGTATACGCCAGCAACTTTGTCAGGCACGTGGAGATAATGTGAACACAGTGAACAAAGCCCCCCTGTCAAGGTGTCTATATTCTGAGTGGGTGAAACACTCCATAAATAAATTAAACATGTAAGTGTCATATGCTGGTGAATATGATTTTACAACTCTGAATCGGGAATAAGGACTAAAGTTTGAGGGAAGAGATGTTGAAGATAGCATGGTTGGAAAAGCTTTTTCTAAGAAAGTAATATTTGGGCTGAGACCTAATGTGGTGAAAACAGAAGGAAGCCTTGAGGGTACGCAGGGAGAAGAGGGAAAAGTAAGTGCCACAGATCCAAGGTGGGAATTTTAACACATTCCAGTAACAGCAAGATGCAATGGGATCTATCTCACTGGAGCACTGGAGAAGTCTATGGTAGGCGTCACAGGAAGCTACTGGGGTGAATGGATGATCTGAACTGGTATTTACCAAGGAAAAGGCTCCAGGGGGAGGAATCTCAAGTTCATGTCCAGATATGCCGAATTTAACATGACCATTACATTCCTAACTGAAGTATTGAAGAGGCAATTTGTTATATAAGTTTGGAGTTCAGGGAAGAAGCACGGGCTAAAAATGAATCATCAATATAAAAGTAGCAACTGAAGCCCAGAAATTGGATGCAATCAAGTAACTAAATAAATAATATGTTTGATAGTTCTTGATTAGTTCTTGATAACTGATGGGTTAATAACATATGTATGGATTGACACAGCTTTATATCATGGGCTAAGTAGTTTAAAATATCAGGAGGGTCATTGTCCTCATTCTTTGTGTGAGATCCAGCTCCCTTTATCCCCTCATTAACTCTTTCTAAGGGAGGAGGAGAGCAAAGGTGATTTTTCATAACCAAGATATTGATGGGAACACTTGCTCTGATAGGGCAAGGTCACTGCACCTTAACAGACATGCCAACCCTCTGTGCCACCACTACAGTTCTGCATGGCTGGATTTGAACAACATTCTTACTCTTTGAGGCTGACAGCTGTATTTACTTTCTCTATGTTCTCCCATGCAACAGCCTGGCCTGCAGAGATTGACCCTTGAGAAAGGTAGTCTAGGCCAGTCCGGTGATATTTTCTGTTCCAGCCTTCCACCTTGGGTAGCGCGGCTGTTTAGCCATCCTTGTTGGTCTATAGCTGGTTGGCTGTTTCAGGTCACAATAGTTCCTTTGCATTTTCTGATATAAGGAAACACTCACATTAGCTGGAAAGCCAGGTCCTTCAGTCTCTTGTCTGGCAGAGTTCTGTGCCTTGGACCAGCAATTCTTCATTGTGTGTTACTCCCAGGGGAACCTCAGAGGAGACGAAGAGGGGTTAGGAAGCAGAACATGAACAGAATTTTTTAAAGGTGCTGCTAGCAAATGTGTGGTGATCTGAATATGATGAAACACCTTAAAGTAATGTGGGTTTTTTGATACTATTGATTCCTCCTACCTGACTAGACTAGTTCCTTCAGGGCAGAGGTTAGGTTTTGTTCACAGATATATTCCCAGTGACTAACACGATCTCTGAGCCATGGGAACTATTCAATAAGGCTTGTTGAATGAGGAAAGGAAATAGTGCCCATGGTGTTATCTGTTTTCTTTGAAAGGGGGCAGTATCATGTTCTTACAAAGGGCCATTCCTTCTTCCTTTTTCCCATGGCAGGAGAATTCACCTCTTTACCAAATGATACTATTATTTCCAACTCTCTGGAGGAAACAGGGGATCTGAAGGTCATTGGTGTCCTTGGCTTGGAATTTGGAGAAGTCCTATCATACCACCTTCCATTGCTTCTTAAAAAATTGAGTTCTTGCCTCTTGCATTGTCAACTTACCACCCCAGGATCATCTGTGAATGCTAACCCCATGCATTCTCTATCACTTTTTGTTTGTTTGTTTGTTGGGAAAATTGGAAGTCTGTCTGCTCCATCTCAGTCAGATCTTTTCTCTTCTCTGTGGACCAACTGTAGTAAACTTACTACCTCGTATCTTTCTCAGAACATCTACGGAGTTTAGAACCTGTGTAACTCATTTTGTGTTTGCTACTTCCTTGCATTGTTTGTATATGTCACTGCAGATGTTTTCAAACTCTATAGTTTACCAGAGTCACCTGGAAGGCTTGTTAAGATGGATTGCTAGACACCACATTCAGATTTTCTGATTTAGTAGGTTTGGAGTGCAACCTGAAAATTAGTATTTTTAGCTTGTTTTCAGTTGATGCTCCTGATGCTGATGCTGGGATCATACTTAGAGAACCACGAGGCTAGTAGTTCTCAGTCCTAGCAGCATGTTAGAGGCACTGAGGGGAATCTTTGTTATATGTAAGGCTGTCCCAGCCCAGAAGAATTTCATCAGAATCACTGGACGGAGGACCGAAACATCTTTAGATATGAAAGAAACCATTCCCTCCCTTTCCTGGAATCGCCACAGTTCTGTAACATAGGAACTTATTATGCTTTACTGGCAGTGTTAGAGATGGTGCATTTTGAAAAAATACCCATGGACTATATTTCTTTATGACAATGGTTCTCAGATATGGTCCCTGAACTAGCACCTTTCAAATCACGTGAACCCCACATGTCACAGGCCTATTACATCAGACTGGAGTTTTGAAACCCTGAAATATGTGTTGAACAAGCTCTTCAGTTGATTCTGTTGCACATTCAATATGGAGGAAAAACTACATTATTAAGCGGGCATATATTTTGACACTCGCCTCCATTATTTTCAAGCACAGCTATGCATTTGGGTTCATTGGGGGAGCTTTAAAAATATATAGCAACCCCGCCTCAGATATTTGAATTTAATTGTCCTGGATGGGCATCAGTAGTTTTCAAAATACTGCAGTTGATTTTACTGTACAGCCAGGATTGTGAAATGACTGAGATAAATACTGTTTTGTAACCAATTAACCTAACCACTTACAATGGCTGTGGCTCCATTTCCACATGAATGAATAGACCTTCTGGTTGACCAGATTTGTTATAAATGGAAATGCCAGTTAAAGTTACCATCAACAAGTTCTGAAGGGGACTTGTACTGAAGTAGTCTATGTGAGAAATTTAGTGGTAAACAGGTAATTGCTGCTATAAGCAACATGACAGACAGAGTACTTGAGCATTTATGAGATAGAAAGAGAATATGCATCAGGAGGGGTAAAAAACACATTATTTAATATTTGAAAATTTTAGCAAGAAATAGGAAAAATGCTTATGAGGTTATGTGGAAGAAAATTGAGATAAGGCGAAAGATATTAGCATAAATTAGAATAAAGTACTCTGATTTTGTTTATCTACAGAATTAAACAGTAAATCTCTTTCAAATAGTGAAACATGCAACAAAGGTATTCTTTTCCATTGCATGTTCTTTCACAGACTTCATATTATACCTGAAATGTCTCTAGGGATAAGTCTTATTTTCTTTAAGACCTCACTACTAAACGTTGAATTTTTGTGTCTGTGAAATATGTCTAATACCAATAACTTGTCATTCTGGCCTTGTCTTTGGATGTCTTGATAAGTCATGTATCTAAAATTCTTTTAAAACTCCGTTACAAATTAATCCTTTCCAAACCAATGAAATCTAGGTAGTACCCCTTTCCATTTGAGTTTATCAACACCTTTATAAGGAAATTGTCACTAAAGTCAAAGGGTGTAGACGTATGTACTAAAATTGCACCAGGCAGTACCAAAGTATTTGCTTCTACTTTCATTAAAATAAAAATCCAAATCTGCTCTAAAAAAGAAAGGGGACAAGGATAGATTAATTGCAAAAATGGACACAATTATTCCTCTCCTTGTAGCCATACTACTTGGCAACATGCCTAATATTTTTCCCAATCAAGACCTTAAATTTATTTCCTGATCTTTGAGTCCACACTGGCCAATGCCTTGACTCCATCTATAGCATGTCGCAGAAGTGACATCGTGCTAGTCCTCAGACCAGGCCTCAAGAAATATTGTGCACATGTATGTTCACCCTTGGAAGCCCAACTAACTCTGGGAGAACTAGCTCCAGCCAGACTCCTGGGGTGGGGGTGGAAGGCTGCGTAGCTCAGAAATGAGGCCCAGCGAGGCCATCCTACATCAGCAGCCCTAAACCAATCCAGCAGCTGACGTGGGAACCTAAAGGAGTTCATCTGAAATCAAAAGAACCAACCAGCTAGGTTTAGCCCAGGTTGGTGGCCAACAGAGCCACGAGGTAATAGATAATCATTGCTGTAAGTCACAATTTAGTAAAACTTTAGTAAAACAAAAATGTTTTAGAAAGTAGTTGCAGGGTAGATCATAAAGTGATAAGGCCTAACTGGCAAGGATGCAAAATATTAATCCAGGTGTTTTCCCCCTGTATTGATGTTAACCCAAAACTTAGATTACTGATAACTGCAAGCAGAAAAAAGAGTAAGGGTTCAGTGCCTGGAATCAGACAGCAGTATCTCCACTGGCATCTGAGTGTATAAAAATCAAAAGCTTTTTTTTCTTCAAAAAATATGTTATCAGCTAAGATTTTTCATAAAAATTATTTTTTGTCAGCAAGAGAGGGAAAAATTTGTGATTCACAGGAAAGGGGACCTGGCTTACTCTAGGGCCAGAACAACTATAGGACTGAACAGGGAGAAGAGGAGCGAGAACGGAAGTGATTAGGTTAGATTGCAAAGCCATGTAAAAGTGGCTGAAAATGCTCTTCCATAAAGGAGTCAAAGTGTGTGTTGGAAACGGATATCAGAGTTTTATCTGTTTTTCTAGTTACTAAACCTTCTAACTCTAAGATATGTTTCCCTGTGTATGATGGCAGATGATTTCTTCATCAATGCATATTTGCACATTTTTTCCCGCTGGAAACTATACATCTCTTTTGGCTCTCAAGGAGATTATTGAAAACTAAACCCTACCCTAACTTAGGCATCCCTAAAGTATTAACAAAATTCAAAGTGCCTATACAGAATCATAAATATGTACAGTGCAAATAAGTGCTTCAAGGATTTAGAAAGTGAATACAAAATGAAGTACAATGTATTATTAGCACCATATGCCAAAAATTTATATATGCCATTTTCATCTAATTCTCAAAACTGCTTTGCAAGTCATCATTTTTGTAGATGAAGACACTAAGGATTAGTGTATGTGTACAGTGAATTAATTTGTATACTTTGATCACATGCAATAGAAAACTAAACTCCCAGCTACCACAAAGAACATAAGCAATTAGCTCATGTAATCAAAAAGAGGTGAGCTATGTCAAGCCTTCATTGTGGTTTGATCAAGCCTTCTGTCCAACTGTTCTGAGTTTGGTCTCTCTCTCTCTTTCTCTTGTTTTGGTTTTGTATTCTAGTTGCTTATCTTGTGTTTCTGTAGCAGGTCTGAGCTTTTGAACTGGACACATCCCTTGGAAAAATAAAACAGTATATGAAAGTCTTAAAAGCTTCACTGAGACAGAGCTAACCCAGGTTCACACCCACTTCTGAGTTATGGCTGTAGAAAAAGTATAAGCCACTTGGCTTTGCGATGGGGTTCTGTGCAAGACGTGATGGTAATAGCTGTCTCCTGACTTGTTTAAATCGTCAAGGGTCAGCCCTTGAATGATGGGCAGAATCATTCCGATCTAAAGCATAATGAAGAAACAGACACCCTAGGTGGCTAGGAGATGGTAGAAACGGCATTTGAACCTTTATTTTTATAGTTTTAAATTCACATTCTTCTTCTTCTGCCTTTACTGCTTTCATCCAGGAAGTGAGATTTAGCTGGGCCTTCAGGGTTGAGCGAAGAGAGGTGATTTTAAAATATTCGCTAACTTGTAAGAACTTTTGCAGTCTGGAAATGAAAAGAACGATTGTGTATGAGTTCTGAGAATTAACAGTAAGGTCTGTCCTTCCTTCCATTGGTAGATCTATCAGAAGACTAGCAGTCATTTTGTTCTACTATCCTGGCAATTCAGTGAATTTTTATAAGCAGCAATTTTTGTGAAGGAGGGGTTAAAATGACTTCTTAGACGTTGATGGTCCATCTCTAATAATGCCTATTAGTAGAAGGAGGACAAAGCTACAATTCAGCAGCTAGGTCTTGGTGATGTCATAAACACTTATGACAGCAGTAGAAATTTAAGATTGAATTACCTTCTTTGTACCCACTGAAGGAGCAAGGCTTGCTGTGTGTAACACATTGTGTAAGCTCCACAGCAGTTGGCAGTTTTCACATGGTTCATGGGAAGAAGAGGACTTGATCTGTGAACCCAGAAGATTATGAATCTGATAGGCAGAGAGACAATTTAACCCCGCAAATTGCTTTGGTCTCTATATGTAATTTTCAAATTAAATAAATTAATATGTGCTGACATTTCCCTAACCTAATCTTAAAGCATCACAGCTCAATGAGTCTAATGATGAGTCTGAAGTGAAGTACTTCATTATGTAACTAGCACACTATGGTCTCATACCATAAAAACAGCTCAGGATGCAAATACTTTAAGTTTTGTAAGCTGACATATGTATAGTAATCGGGGAAGATGGAATCAAGCCTGCATCTTTTGTTACTAAAACTTTATGAAAATGTTAGAATGTTATCAGTTGAATGAATATTTTAGGAAGAGAAAACATAGACAGTTTAGGATCTTAATTTATGAGGCAGAAACACCAATTTTGAAAATCTGACAACCTGTATATGATAGAAAATTGATAATGCCTCCAAAGCCAAGGAAAAATGGAATTGGCTATTGGGAAATAACTCCTAAAATAAATTTAAAATTTGTTTCTTTTTATTTTGGGTCACCTTTCTGATATTCCCCATTTTAATTCATTATGGGGGGTGTTCAAATATAACTTTTTCTCTCATTTTTAAAGAAAAGGATAACTAAAAAATAGAATCATGGTTGGCTTTAATTCATATGAGATTACTAAAAATCAAAACAGATGAAAATCTGCTTGAATTAGAGTTTTGTTGGTATTTTGAAGGAAAAAGTTAAAAAAGAGTCTCATGAAATCTCTTTGACTATCTGTGGTTGTTTATAACAGATGAATGTTAAATTGAATTCAACTTGGGAACCATCCAAAGATTCATTCGGGCAGGAAACACCCCAATTATGCTGAAAATTTTGTCTTAGGTATTGGCTACTATCAAATGTGTGAAAATGGGGAAAAATCAATATGTTATTAATTTAAATCATATAAAGAAAAGAGAAGTACTTAATAACAAAAGTCAGATCCTGCCATTTGATATATTATTATCATTATCATTATTATTATTATTATTGTTGTTATTATTATTGGTTTTTTGAGGCAGGGTCTCCTTTTATAGTTCAGGCTGGCCCTGAACTCACTATATAGCTCAGACTGGCCTCGAACTCACAGCAATCCTCCTGCCTCACCCTCCCATGGGCTATAGGCATGTACCACCATGCCTGGCTCATTAAGACTGATTTGTGTATTTCTTAATATGATAGATTTTTCAAAGGCTTGATACTGTCAGCTACAATGAAGACTACTTCTTTTGTTGATAATGATAGCTTTTAATTTTGCCAGATTAATTCTTATGTGTTATAAATGAAATGCACGTAACCTGAAGATAGATGAGCGGCATTATTCTCCTAAGATCTTGCAGAAATTAAAAGCAAAAGCCTATCAGATCAATTGTGCTGCTTTTGAATAAAGAAGTAGTATTCTGATATATTCATTACCGACATGGTTTGTTAACCATTTTTGAAAGTCCCAAATCCAAAAGCAATGAAAGACTTTATAGGTTCTTGCTGTATTCACTTTCACTATTTCTGGATACTTCTTCTTTTCTCTTTTGTGACACTCTCCCTTCTAAATATTCCCTAAAGACAGTCATGGGCTTTGGGTGAGCTGGACTGGCAAGCTTAAGCTTGGGAGAGCAGTCATGCCACCCCAGAAAGATAAAACCTGTGAATTTTTCTCCAGCCCACAGGCCCTTATCTAGGAGGAATAGAATAAATTAAGAGGTTATTAAGAGTAAACTTTGCACCCTATTGCCCTGAAGACACTGATTCACATCCTGCCTATACTTGAGAGGTATGACCTGGAAAAATCTTGTTGCAGACTAGGGCTGTGCAGTTGATTGTGTGAAATGAGTTGGTGGTTTGAGTCAAGAGCTCAGTTGACCACAGTTCATTTCACAAAAGTCACCAAAGTCACCAGTACAATTTTCACTCTTGTTGGCAGTATCTTAGAAGAATGTCTTAATCCCCAGCAAATGATGAGTGGTTGTCTTCTATTCTGATAGTCTTGTGAGACAGAAGAAAAAATTGCTGTTTGGATGACTCCAACATCCTATCTCAGGAGAAAAGAAAATACTCATGTTCCTGGTGTCAACTGCAAGGAGAGCTTAATTAAATAAAAGATACTTTATCAAGCAGCTCTTTGATATATCCAGATTTGTACCAGTATATTTTACTTAGACAGAGCTCAGTTTTACATGACAATATAATGCTTTGTTTTGTATACATTATCAGATATTGGGAGTGAGGTGCAGCAAATAAAATTGTAGGCACCTAGATAAGCAGGTACCTAGTGTAGAACCTTTTATAAAAAGGCCATTTTAAATTTACAGTCAAAAGAATGCTTGAAATGAAAAGAGATCATCATTTAATACCCAGGACAGACTATAAGGGAGTTATTATTTGATTTTACAGGGAACATTTAAATATATTTCACTAACCACATAAGAAACAGAAGTAGTCTACAATTGAATTTTTATAATGCTCCTGTTGAGCGTGCTTCCTCCCTGCTAGCCTCCTTCCTTTGCTCCTTTATTTTCCTAATTAAGAGTAAAGGTAATTTTCCTAGTCAAAAGTTAAGTAAAACTTTAAGACCTTAAACCATTTAGGTTATGATTCATTTGGCCAAGTCTTAAATATAAGGCTTTCCACAGCCCTGCTCTTGCCACAAGGAGCTTCCAGTGGTACCACGGGGATGCCAGTTTCTGCAGCAGGCTTGGGGTGGAGAAAAGTGAGTCAACTCAGATATAGTAGAGAAATGCTCATGCTTAGACCCGATCTGAGTTACATAATAGCCTTTCTCTCCCTCCTTCCCTCTCCCCCGCTCTCATTGTGGATTTATTTGCCTCTCAATTCACCCTCTTCCATTCTAAATGCTGTTTTCTTATAGCCATTTGACTCCCTGATACCTTAACCTAAGCTGGAAGCAACCTGTTTACTTCCTTCCTTTTAAAAATACTTTTAACTTTTATTTTATGGGTATTATTAGGGTGAATGCAAATATTAATATAACTTCTGGGTCTTAATGAGTTTGTATGCATCCCTCTCATATTTTATCTTCTTTCTCCCTTAATCTGGAAGCACAGTTCCATTAAGGACATCAGTAAAGTAGGGACTAATTAAAGGTCTATGGAGATACATCAGTCAGAGCCTAACGGGAAGCAGAAGGCATACGCTGATGAGCAATATTTTGAAAAAAATTATTTGCCAAGAGACTATTTACAAAGCTGTGCGTTGGGTGGAAGACAACCATCAGTGTCATGGAGAAGCGCAAAATGTGGGTCTGGAGGGGCAAGGAGAAAACACCTCACACTTGAGCATGTGTCAGTAGATAGGGATTTTGACAGAACCTTTCAGAAAATGTGGTGTGGACTCCTGCCTGTTTCTCTTCTCCTGGTGCTGACCTCAATGTTGAAGATTTTGAAAAATGAAGTTGTGACTACGACTGAATACCATCTGCGAAAGTCAGTTCATTGTTAATGCACCTAAGGAATTGGACAGTTGGTTATTTGTGTCTTTTTCTTCCAACTTCTCATTTTCTCCTGTTGTTTTGGTGTACTAGCTACATAAAATAAAACAATTATCCTTAATGTAACCAACCATTAAAAAAATCCTTTAAGAAGTCTCTGGAAAAAAATGCACACTGTCAAAAATAACCAATCGATTCATGTGTGACTTATAAACATTCACTGGAATCTATCATAAGCAAGAAACCATTAGAGGTTCTATGTTACATGCAAAAAATTGGTAGTCAGTATCTGCAGAGATTTGAATGTATCTCTTAAAGTCTGTGCATTAAAAACTTAACCCCAAAGCAGTGGTGTTAATAGGGGAGACCTTTAAGAGATAATTAGCTTGTCAAGATTTTGCTGTGATGAATGGGTTAATATCCTTATTGGGAGCGTGGGTCCTTTATCATGAATGTAGATGTTATAAAGGGAACTTTGGCCACTCTTATACTTGCTTGCATGGTCTCCTGCCCTTCTAAATTGGGATGACATAGCATCCTTGCCTATTGCTGGAACCTTGGACTTTCCAGTCTCCAGAGATACAAAGCAAATAAACTTCTATTGCTTATAAATTATCTGGTCCCTTGTATTCTGTTACAGGAACATAAAACAGATTAAAATAGGGTTTGACTGACCACTGATAATTGGTTTTTCAATTACGTTGGGATGTGTAAGGACAGGTAAAGATAGATTTGATTCTAAGAAGTGTAACAATTATCATACAGTTTTAATTCCAAGGAATGAATGAAAGTGCATTGGGTAAGTACAAGGGGCCATGAAGGTATTGTATCTCCACAGCAAGACATGTTGAGGTGATTTCTAAAGGAAAAAGATATCTAAGATGAATTTCTAACAACAGAAAGAATCCATTTGGTGAAGGACATAAGAATTTTCAAACAAGATAAAACATCTATGTGACAGAGAAGGGTTGTGAGCAGAGACTGCAGATTTAAGGATGGCTGGGTTAGATGGAGGCTGTAAAGGGTTGGATGGGAGAAGGGGCTAGCAGAAGATCAGACTAGGCAGACAGGTAGAAACCCATTTTATGAAGATTTTGTGTTATCGTGCTATTTTGTTTTTTAATGTTGGCAACAGGCAGTGACATATGCCCATTTGCATATTAAAAATTGAATCTGTCAGCTGTAGATAAAATGATGGTAATTCAACAAGACTGGAGACAGAGACATGAGTCAGGGAAAGCTGAGTGAGAAATGTGGAAGACCTGAACTGAGAAGCTATAGCAAGAGGAATAGAGTTAAGGGTGACTTGATTTTATGGTGTAATTCAATTGGGAATCATTGTTGATTGAATGTCAGAAAACATGGATGACTCTACCCTATTTCACCGGATACAACTGACAACTGAAGGTGCCATTTACTGACATGAAGGAAACAGCAAGTTGGATGACTTTCCTGAGGATATGAGGGATTAGCATCAGATATTTGGGTTTGAGGTGCTATTGGATCATCCAGGTAGAGATGTGCAGGTTATTTGATATCTGGGCTTGAAGACCAGTTCAGGACCTGAATTGCATAATGGGCTTCAGTTTTCACTGTGATACCTGGCTGGCTGTAAGTAAATGCTATCAAACAGAAGTGTACAACACATCTTTTGGTGGTGATGGGATCCAAATCAAGGGCAATACAACATTTTAATTCTCTTTCACCAAAAATAGAGACTTCTGTTGCATTTACATGAAGTTGGCTAAAAGGGAAAAGGGGGTGGTGGGAAAAACATCAAATTGTGCTTTTTTCTTTTTGGCAAACCAGACCAGAAATAAAATGTATATGAAAATCAAGAATAGCATATTACCTTTAAAAGTTTAGAAATTAGGTCAATGTTCTCCTGAGCAAATATGCAATTATAGAATGATGAGTCACTATATTTCTTTAAAATAGGTAAGAAAATAATATTAGCCATGGTGGACCAAATATTGAATGTAAATCAGCACACATGAGCAGTTGTGACCAGAGAGAGAACAGAAACCAAAAAAAAAAAAGTAAATTATGGAATATAAATCATGGCTAAAAGCCAAATTTAAGAGCTAGGTGAGGTTCAGAGAACATGGTGAACATCCAAATTTTAAATGAATTACTTTAAAAATACAAGGTACAGTAATACATCAAAAGTAATATTTGAGGTTGAGTTTTGAGTATCATTTTATATCAGCTAACGTCTGCTGCTGATTCCAATTGCTAGTTAGAAGCTTGTCTATGAAATAATGTAATTTTAGAAACTTTGCCATTGAAATGACCAAGTTTTATAGGCTAAACTTGTATTTTTTTCCTCATGTCCTTCCACCATGCATTTTAGTTCTAGGTGCTTTGCATTTATGAACTTTCCTTGACTTATTTTAATACTTACTCTGAGTTAATGACTGATCAACTTGGCAACATAGCCTTACATGTGTAATTACGGATGTATTGGACATAAATCAGCTAATGCACATTCTTTCTAAGGAAATCCAATTGCTTTTCGTTTGCATATATCCTTCATATTAACACAAGAAACCATGCATGGCTATCATAAGCTATTGCATAAAATGTCTATTATTATTTTGGAAGGCACTAAATACATATTACTAACCTAAGAGTCTGTAATGGGTACTTCTGCTTTGCTTTCAGCTAAATACCAGAAGTTTTGTTGACCTGCCAACTGGAAAGCATTATTTTTACCACCACCATTATGGAAATGGAGTGGAGGGCAGAGGGGGTGAGGCAATGTGTACTTGTGAAAGCTTTTGATACTAAACGAACAAAGCACTGCTTTTAATGATTATTCACTGGTCATTTATTGTTCAATGGGTGATGTATTTACCTTTATTTACTCTAGCTCTGAGCCTGGCTAGCAAATATAACTGTTATGGTGACAATGAGTTTAGACCAAGGGAATAGAGAAAGTGATGACAAAAAGTATGTAAATAATAACATCTCAACATAGGAGAAGAACACTGGCCTAACACATCATCTGGTTACATGATAAAGTGCAACATACTTTTCTCTTGTCCCATCACTACTGCTGAATGATACACAAGTAATGAATGACAGTGTCTTTGATTTGTGAAGATGATAGTTACTAACATATTTTCATACAAGCTTCCAAAGGGACCCTTTCTGTGACTGTTTGTGATTTTTTCCAGGGGTTGTCTTCTTTTTTTCTCTACCTTTATTCTTCCTAAAATGCTCCTCTTCTTCCCCCTTTCTCCCTCCCCTTCTTTCTCCCCCCTTACTATCATCTTATTTTGGAAATAGATATTTGTTTTAAATATTTACCCATGCTTAGGAAATAAACAGTTACTTTCCCAATGAAAATGAATAAGAGAAAACTATGCAGAACTTGACTTTGTACATATTATACAAAGCTATTACTTCTCCTGTTTGCTAAAGGTAGCACAATAGCTGATAATTACAGGGCGTGGAGTGATAGGATACAGTGAATGGATGTCCAGGCTGCAGCCACTCCAAGGGGCCGCTGTGGTCCTGTAGTGGGCTTTCCAAGATGGGGCGTCTTAGCAGATAGTTCATGTAGAATTCAATCAGGCATCTATTTGGCTGTATATAAAGGAAGGTAAAGAACTACCTGGGCTAAGGCAAGGATGGTGGTGCATGCCTGTAATACCAGCATTCTGTGAGGTGAGTCAGGAAGATGGAAAATTTAAGCCCAGCCTGAACAACTTAGCAAGATTCTAGCTAAAAAAAAAAAAAAAAAAAAAAAAAAAAAAAAAAAAAAAAAAAAAAAAAAAAAAAAAGAAAAATTAAAAGTAGGGC
>NW_022900919.1:35437073-35447566 GCF_012274545.1 Fukomys damarensis | reverse complement strand
AAAAAAAAAAAAAAAAAAAAAAAAAAAAAAAAAAAAAAGAAAGAAAAATTAAAAGTAGGGCTGGGGATGTAGCTCAGTGGGAAGACCATGGGCTCAATCAGGAAAAAGAACACATGTATGAATACTGAAAGTAAATGAGGATTAAAATGTGTATTAGATAATTTGAAATAGGAAGAAAGGGTCCAAAGGGGAAGGAGAAGGGAATGTGGGATGGGTAGGGGAAAGGAAAGAAGGGAAAGGAATAAATATGAAAAAAGGAAAAAACAGAAACAAAGTCTTTATAAATAAGGAGGGGTGAAGGGGTTGAAGGGAGGTCAAGGGAAAGGGAAAAAAATAAGAACCAAGATATATCATGTAAAGGTACAAATTCTCGATGATTGTCATCACACTGTATACCTAAGACATACCAATAAATTTAATGAATCAAAAAAAAAAAAAAGCTTCCTGGGTGGGTAACCCCCTTTGGCAAACTCATGAGGATAAACAACAGTCTAGAACAATAAGTTGCATTCCCAGACCATAGTATAATTAACAAAACACGTTCATTTTGTAGATCCTTATCAAGACAGCCTTTCCAGATAGGTATTATTACTCTCTGCCTGTGATGTTAGGCAACCTTACCAAAGTCACTTACCTTTCATCATACTCCTTCACCACTCATCTATCAACTCTGGTGTCAGTGGGTTCTTAAGGAAATAAAAGCTTGCTTTTAGGTGAGAAAATACTTTTATCGGAATTAAGGTCAAAGAGTAATTAGCAACATTTAAGTAAAAACAAGACCTAACAGCCTTCCTATCTACCAGGAGCAACTCTTCACTGGGCTAAATGAACAACGACTGCATAGAAGGTCTTTTCACTGGCACTCCAATCCAAGAAAATGGTGTGTTTTCACCCACGTCTCCCAGAGGAAAGGGGCCATTGTGTGTTAATTTTAGAGTAGAGAAGGGAGGACTTAATGGGTTTTTCATAAGCGATCTTTCATTCCACACACACTCTATGTGTGCTATCCTTTAGAAGAATCTGAGGGTGCACATAAAAAGTGTATGTTAAAGTCTTTAGATTGTTTAATTCATTTTTCTACACATATTGACATGACATTAATCATTTCTAAGTAGAAAGTGAAAAACTAAGAGAGCAGAATATTGCATAATATGCAGATATTTGTTGCCTATCAATGATACACACCTGTATGAGTAGCTCTCCATGAAGATGGTGCTTATAGCCTTCACATTACACCTGTGGTCTAAGTTCAAGTTCAAGAATTAGAAAATTGTTACTTTTCAGATATATCCAAATATTAACTCTATTAAAGGGAAAAGCAATTATCAGTTTTCTCAAGAAATGATATGATTTAACTTGAATGCATATTTTCCCCCATGGGGCAAAATGAAAGCACTTTAATTTATACTGAAAAAATACTGAGTTTTAAATATTTTTGCATGCCCTAAAGTAGTCATTCTAAGCAAACCACAGTCTGTAATTGATATAGACACAACATTCTAATGAGGGGTAAGATTTTTGTTCTCTATTTCAATATTTAGTAACATCTAGATACAAAGCATCACTGTCTTGTTTCATATAGAAACAGTAAGTTTATTTTGTTTTGAAAAATGGGGAAATAAACTCCTGTTTTGACCTTCTCTTTGTTGTTCCAGCTGTGTGTCATTGACGCTAGTGTGACTGGCCATGGGAAGGGGTAATGAGGCAAGACCAAGATTGCAACAATTATTAACCTGCAAGTGTGCTATGGTGAAGTCAATGTAAGCCAGTGACACTTTTAAATGGCTCAAGAAATAGCACTGATGTTTGAACTCCGTATTTTATTAAATTGTTTTGATGAATATTAATAACTTTTAAATATAAAGAAACCTAATGTCATCAATGGTCATTCGCATGGGCTGAGAGATTATCTCCGCCCTTTGGTGGTCATTTATTTAGCTGGAAAAGCTTGGGCTCAGTGCAACATCTGGTTCTCAATGATATCCTGCTGGTCTCATCCAATTTTCCAGCTGGGAGCATGAGGCACAGGGAGGTCGAATGACTTGCCTAAAGGTCACTGGTAGCTCAACTGGGATTATAACTCAAAATCTTTCTAATTTTTCCCATCCTTTGCTCACTGGACCACAAAACTCCCTTGATCCCATCTTCTCAAGCTTGCCTGAGCAGGAAGAAAATGTTTAGGACTAGAAAAAAATCTCACATTAAATACTGGCCACCATCATCTTCTTAAAACAAATGTTAAACTGTCTTTGGTGTAACTCTCAGGAATGTCTTGTTTTCATTCTAACACCGGAATCCATTTCTGTACCTGTAATTGATCATTTTGGGAATGTCCATACCTATCACCACTCAGATACTGCTTTTGGTCAAAATATTTAAGGTACATCATTGATAAGACGCTTGTGGCAGAATACAACTACAGGAGGGATTATGGGCCTCGTTTATGCTGCACACAGGCTCATACTACTTGATCCCACCAAGTGTTATAGTAGCCCGGTCATCCTATCTTAGAAAGTTGAGTCTTGCTCTATCTTTAGTCGGCAAGTCTCCACGGTTTCTGCATGGTTCACACTGTTCATCATTCAGTTCTTAGTGAAAATGATATCTTCTCAGAGTCCTGCCTAATATCCTCATACAGTGGCTTTCCTCATCTTTTTCTCCTTTACATTTACTAGCATTTAAAATTTTTGTTGATTGAATTTCCTCCCGTTTCATTCTGTGTCTTTATCCTAAGCATAGGAACCTGCTCCTGCTTATTCTCCAGGGCATCCTAGATGATGTTTGATATCTAGAAGCTCAATAAACATTTGTTGAAAGGATGAATAGCCATTCCTGATGAAAGAAGGGCTCTCATCATTTTCTTCTTTTTATTATCATTTAAGGAGTTTCAAAGGGGATGCCCATGGGGTAGTGAGGGCAAATGAAGATGACCCTTATGCAGCCAGCCAGATCAGGTGAATTAACCTCAAGGTCAACAGGATGACGGATGACAGCTGTCTCTGTCAGGTCACCCTATCAGCCCTAGCCTCAGCCTTGGAATTGCTCTCAGGCTTGGCTTGGGACCAGCAGGGAAAAATCAGTCTTGATATATTTACAATCACAGTTCATTTTTTAATCTAAATCTGCATGGCCCGCTTTTATCATCCACTTTGTTTATACAATTGTTCTTAATGGTGTTTGGTAACTTCCAAAAGCCAAATCCATACTGGAAAACTGACCACTATGCCAAATATTGAAGACAATATCTCACACTTTAAAAGTAATTCCCAAGTTCTTGTATTAATGGATATAATATGCTGGAACCTCACAGGGTATGAACTTTTAACGTGTTGCTAAAATGTTTAATGTCATCAGAGTTCAACCAGATTATTTTTTAAACTTTCTTAATATATACTCATTTGACTTCTGAGAGGAAATGAAAGTGCAGGATGAATAAATTTCTCTTGCT
Source organism: Fukomys damarensis (assembly GCF_012274545.1). Taxonomy (NCBI): domain Eukaryota; kingdom Metazoa; phylum Chordata; class Mammalia; order Rodentia; family Bathyergidae; genus Fukomys; species Fukomys damarensis. The sequence continues at coordinate 35,444,118 of NW_022900919.1, read as the reverse complement.
GCTGACTCTATACCTAAGCCACTCTGCATTTATAATTTGAAAGTCTGGTCATCATTTTATGGACGAGGAGACAGTACCTAAAGAGCAGCTTCTGAGTTATTCTGGCTTGCCTTGGGTGTGTACCTGCAGGCCTTCTGATAGAAGGGCCCAAGTACCTGCTTCATTGTCCTCCTTCTGTTAGTTTTCTTTAGAGGTCATTTCTGTAAGGACTAGCCAATTTGCCAAACAACAGGCCAACTGTAGGAAGCCACTCACTATGGCCTGCATGGCTGAGTTGGAGAACTGGATGACAGTGATCTCAAGCAGTTGGTAGTTTTCCTCTCACTTGACAAAGAGGGTGCTGTGGGTACATGGAGAATAATGGAGCAGGGTTGGAGGAACAGCATACCAAGGTCAGCTATATTACCATCTCTAAAGCCCTTTTATTGTTCTTACGAACAAGTGCTGTGTTTGTCCACTGATTCACTGTCAACCTTGTGGGAATCTTGGCTGAGAGGTACCTCGTCAAGAGAAGTGGAAAATCAGTTGCTTCTATCACATCAACTTCTGAAGTCCTATGACCATATATCTGTGAGGTTGAGCCTTGAGTTCATATTATTAATCGAAGAAAGCACCATGAAACTACTACAAGTGAAATAAATACAGGTATTGAAATTTTTCTTGATTTACATATTTCAGGAAAGACACATTAAAGGTTTCTTTTCAGATTCTGCCACACGATTCCACAGCCTGACCATACCACTATGTTTTGAAAAGTATGATGAAGAATTTATGGGCTCCTTGAGTAATTCAGTCATTGTCATGCCTTCCAACAATCATTTTGTTTGTATCATTGAGAAAGAATTAGGTTGTGCTCATACTTTTTCTGGAAAACTCAGAAAGTGTGTCATTGGTAGGGTTGGTATTAAGAAAACAGAATGTTCCATTAAAGCATTTCTTCAGTTTGAGCTAATAAAATGTGATCTTTTCTTCATTTTTTTTTCCACACATGGCATGAAAGCACCTCCGAACATTCATGCCCCCAGAGAGGTATGCAATTTGGATCATTCCACTGATGATGGGAATTGTTTTAAACCAGAAGCTAATGTCTGTATTCAGAAAACAAATCCCAATTCAAATGGAACATACTGATGAGTACAATATATTCTTTTTTTTTTTTTTTGTACCGGGATCAAACTTGGGACCTTGATCTCGTGAGGCTGGTGGTAGCACCACTGACTTAATTCCCTGGCTCAGTTTAACATTATTCTTAAAGAAAAGAGTTGGGTTCTGTAAGACTGATTTTCTAGTATTATCTCTGAGATAACATGCATGACATTTTTTTCTCTGAAAGAAGGGCCTGTGTGATTTTCCAATCACTCCATAAAATTTTAAGAAGGGATGGATAATTTCTCATGTAGTTGATACATATAACTTCTTCCTTCTGTTCAGGACAATGATTCTATGGACCGATATTTCCTCTTATTGATTATGAATCCATCAGGTGGAACCTCAATATGAGTGAAATGGTTTGTGAGCAAATCTTCTGAATGGCAGCCAAGTCATAAAGTCAAGTATGAGCAGTCAGCACCTGATTGATGATGTTTTGTAACACATTGTCTGTATGACATCATGGGAATTTTTTATTGCTTTTGAAGGTAAATAATCTGATTATTTGGGATATCTTTTAGATCAAACATTTTTTTATCTAAAAGGACCATTTTAGAATTACGTGGATTTGTGAAAAATAATCATAAAATAATTTGAAAAAATGGAACTTCCTAATGGCCTGACTCACTTATTCATTCAATAATTTGATGTCATTTTATTTTCTGAAAGTAGAGTGAGCAGCAATTGTGGTATAGTTGTTGTTATTGTTGAAATGAGTTTCCCAAAATTTGTATGTTGCAACTTAATTGACAGTGTGAAAGCACTGAGATAGGGCCATTAGGAACTATTAAGAGTGAGAGGGTCCTCCCTCATAAATGGGGTTAACATCCTTTTTAAAGAGGCATTAGGGAGCTATTTACCCCTCCTTCTACCCTTCTACCTGTCACAATGTGAGAATGAAAGGTTTGTCCACCCAGGAGAACATAGAAACAAAGTGCCACCTTGGAATCAGAGACCAGTACCTCTCTAGACACCAAACCTGGCAGTATTTGGAATTTGGGCTTCCCAGCATCCAGAATTTTGAGAAATGAATTTCATTCATAAACCATCCAGTCTCCGATATTTTGTCACAGAATGATTAAAATAGTTATAGCTGGAATGTGATTGTGGTGATGTCCCTTGTGGAATAAAATAGACTGACACAGTGCCTACCTTTGCAGAGAGGAAGCAAGTATGAATTTTTAGGTGGAAAGATGACTGTAATAACTGATACTACTTCTCACCCAAATTCTTGTGTAGAAAGAATTCAGGGAAAAATGAATTGCGTGCACAATTTAGCTGCCTCCATGGACAAAAAATAATTAGACAGAGGTCCTCCACTTTTTTGATATTTTGAAATGTCAGGAGAAAGAGAGGAGCCTGAAGTGGGTAGTAAGAAGGGTAAATAGGAGAAAAACTCCAACATTAATGGGGACTAGGACTTTTCTTGCACTGGCCACAATACATATGTTTGTTACAAAGCAAGAGGCGGGGAAGACATGCATGCCTAATGTTGAAGAAAAGCCTGTTTGTGCCTCACACACTGGAGAAATTGTTCAAGAACAGTTCATCCATGTGAAAATATGACCCATGTCATTTTGCCAGGGTTGTTAAGGTACTGTGCTGCTGAGTAAGGCCTGATTGGGTAAATTCAAGATGCTGGGGGTGTGCCTACTTACTAGTGCCCAGTTTTTCTAAGAAGCAAAAAAAGAAAAGAAAAGTCAGTGGAAATAAGGTTACAGAGTGCCACTTGCGTGGGCGAGACAGGGTCTCCATAGGGTGGGAACCGGCCGGATCTCAGACGTGGCGCATTCTTTTAAATTCTTCCCCATTTTCTTATGGGACAAAATGAGAAAAAGGATAAATGCCTGATACTAGCAGGAAGTAAAGAACAGTGATATTTAGAGATGGAGAAGAAGGGAAAGGTTACAAATCATTTGTGAAATGAATTTCCCATTCTTCAGATTCATGTTTCATAAACTCAAAATGTCTGGAGATAAAACTCAGGTCATCTATTATGAAAAGAAATAGCTCTTTTGGAGTAGATTAGAGGTTGTGAAAGCTAGATTTGAAAGTGTATTCAGTCAGGCAAGACATTTTGAATAATGGGTAAGATTATTTCCTTTAATACTTTGGAAAAAAATGCAGGAAGTTTGAAGATACTTCATTTGAATCCAAATTTGGGGGAAAGAACCCACAAAGATACTGTTCTCATCATTTAGCTGTCTTGCCTTAACTAGACTAGGATACATAACTGCTTCAGTCTCAGCATTAGCACTTTAAAAATTGCATTGACAATTGTAATTAGGTTGGCTGATTTCCAGTATCCCAATCTCTCTCCTATTCGAAGAGGTGATAGAGCAATCATGTAATTCATTCAACAAAGACTAATAAAATCTTACTAACAGACAATGGACTGGGCCTGTAATCTCTGTGGGCCTTCTATTTCTTGTTTGGAAATTGATTAAGTGCAACTAGTTTTGGCTAAAATTTTGTTTTTTGCATTATATTATATTATTATACTATGCTTCAATGTTTCAGTAAAGGGTTCTTAAAATTTGGAAGCAAGCCTTGAAACTATTTGTTCAAAGACAGATTAATAGCCTCATTGTGATCTTTCTGTAGTACCACGTGAGTGAGAAGAAAAAAAATCCTGTTTGACCTTATTAGATACTAACTATATTCTAGTATTAAAACAATTTTATTTAAGGCCGGGGATTTGGCTCAGTGGTTCCACTGCCTGCCTCTCAAGTACAAGGGCCCGAGTTCGATCCCCAGTACTAAACAAAACAAAAGAAAAAATTTTTTTTTTATTTAGTGGGAACAAATTTTATTTATTTATTAATCAGAAGAGGAGTTAGGTGGGGTGGAATTTGAATTAAATCTAAGTTTTAGTGTGAAAGGTTGAGAATCTCCCCTAAATTAATAACTGAAGATTTCTTTTAAAGAACTCCCCCCCCTTTTTTTTTTTTGGTGCCGGGGATCGAACTCAGGACCTTGCACTTGCGAGGCTGGTGGTGAAACCACTAAGGTAAATTCCAGCCCTAAAGAATCCTTTTGAAAGGGATATATCTTTCTGCTTTAAGCGTCTATGAGCATGTGCAAGCTTAGATTAAACACTTTGAGAACAGCAAGTTATGAAGTGCCTTCCTCCCGCAAAGACTAAGGAGTGCTTCTCAGTCACACTGGCAGGTACTTAGAGAACCAGGGGATCTGAGTGAACGAGTGAGAGCATGAGAATCTTGTCAAGATTTCACAGCTATTAATGTTTCCTCTGAGACAGGTATCAGCCTACTGATAAAAAGCCACAAAATAACTTCCAACCCCACAGTTGGATTAATCAGAGCTACTGGATGGTAATAAGGAAATGTGTGTTTAAAAAATGAATGAAAGGAAAAGATGACCTCCAGGTTACTCTGGTCTGTTGATGGGGTCAGGGGAAGGAAGGTCCAAAACCTAGTAGGAGAGAGGTCAGTCTGACACTGGATACGAAAGTTCACGAGTCTGTATTATAAATAATATATGTAGGAAATGAGTGTTTACTCCTCTCTAATGTTAGCAAACTGGAAGGATAAGATGGCTTCCTTCTGACGCTAAAAGATCTAAATATGAGATGCTATTTTAAACAATGAACAGCTGTTTCATCTTGAGCTAAAAAGAACAAAGAAAACAGCACAGGTCTACATAGGATATATTGTGGTTTCCCGTGTGTGTGTGTGTGTGTGTGTGTGTGTGTGTGTGTGTGTCCTTCTACTCTTTTAGGATAACTGAAATGTCATTTTATCCTGGATGTTTTCTTTTCCAACTGAGGATGTAAAAAGCAAAAATATTGAAGAATTTCCTTTTCATCATTTTGAACAAAAACAACTTTTGATTGCCTTAACATTGCTAGAGTGTTGTCCTTGTTAATCCAATAGAGATTAATGCTTGGAATGCCAAATTGTATGCTTAAGGGAGAAATAATGACGGCCATGGATAATACATTTTAAGGAGGACTGAAGCAATAGGATGGCACTACATCACATCCTGAAAGCTTCTCCCTGCTCTGGAGGACAGCTGTAAGGATCAAGCATAGCCAGAGGCACTGATTTAAGAGGGTTCAGTTATCTAATTAATGCCTGGGAATGCTAGAATTGCATTCACAGAAAAAATTAGTCACTTAGGTTTAGATGATTAGGAAAATGAATTTGTGATTTTCAGAGCAAATTTCATAGCAGTTTAACTCAATACACCTCTTAGATTGATATTTACCTGTTTGAAACATAAAACCTGTATTTTAGTAGGGTTTTGTACTGGAAATTGCTGAAGTGATTGAACGGGACAAAATTGGACATGCCTAATATATTGCAGGTTTATTTACTTCTCAATTCCTCATAGATATTTATGGTTGCCCTCCAAATCCCAATTTTGTAAATCTTTTTCTATTTTATGAAAATAACCAAATTTTCATAATCAAATAATAAGAGAATAACAGTAATCATTACATTGTGTGTCATTATTTTCAAAGTAGTTACTCAGTAGAAGACATAAACCAAATAATTTCTTACAAAATAAAACAGATAAAAACATAATTTTAAGTAAAGAAGCAGGCATGCACTAAGCTCTATTCTTTTAGGCAAGGAAAAAGAGATACACATTTACTTCATTTTACCTGGAATACTGTTCCATTAAGTAAGCAAATAAAGTTGAATTATCTACTTATCAGTTTCTAAAAGACTGGTAGTTTAGAAATTTACTTCTTTCTAAACATTTATGGCTTTCTTTTTAGATATATGAAACTATTTTGTCTAGCTTTTTTTGGTTATATAGTTGCAGAAAGTATGTCTGATGGCCCACCGACTATTTCTACCTATTTCTTTTTAACTCATGAGATAAAATTTTACTTAACTTTTTCTGAAGCTTAATTCTTTTTTATTTTATTTTTGAAATAAATTGATAAAATGATTTCTTTAAATTAAGGACAGGAAATTCTAGGCCAGAGATTATTTTTCTTTCTTCAACCATAGATATCAAGGATATTAAAATCTTGTAAAACAAAAAAAGGAGGAAGAAAAATTTGCAAGACTTTCTTTTTTAATCCTGACTTAGTTATAGAGCAAATTAATAAATTGTCCTGTCAACCTCTAGGACATGGGTTCAACTCCAATTGGTTTAATGGCCACAAATGTTTCCTTAAAGGATTCCGGATTTCTGGATGGAGAAAGGAATGTCAGGGATACACAAGGCAGGCTTGAGAGACTCCTCACCCCAGAAGGTGGTCTTGGGGGTAATCACACCCTGCTGATAGGATTTGGCAGCTAAAATAGATGGAGGTCGGCCTGTCATTTTGTCTATTTAAATAAGTCACTTGTGATTAAGGATAAGCAGCAAGTTTTCGTTTTCTCTCTCCCTCACTTTTGGGTCCTTAGCTCACATCTACTTCTCTGGCCTTTCTCTTCTCATGTGTTCTTTTCATTCTATAAGGCCTTCTATGGTCAAAATTCTCATGTGTCCTTCGCCTTTCCTCACTTGTAGATCTGAACTGTTGGACAACATCACTCTCTCCCATCCAAACAAAAAGATGTAGACAGCAATCATTGGCCTTCAGGCTAAGACTTTGGCTATATACTAAATGTTTCGTAACACCAAGAGAGTAAGATTCTCTACTGATTTCCTTTGTGAAGGAGAAGTCCCTAGAATGTGTCTTATGTAATTAAGTCCATGACAATCTCTCAGTCTGCTCAGCTGTTTGGTAGATAACTTATTTTCTTGCCTTTTTGAAAGATAACCTGAAGTATAATTTTGTGCAACTATCTATGAAGGCCATATTTGTTTTAGAATTTTTCTTGGCTATAAAATAATAGATCATTTGGTGGCCTGCCTTGCAAGTGCAAGGACCTGAGTTCAATTCCCAGTACCAAAAAAAAAAAAAAAAAAA
>NW_022900919.1:35369010-35436778 GCF_012274545.1 Fukomys damarensis | reverse complement strand
AAAAAAAAAAAAAAAAAAATCATTATGTGAGTATTAACTTTTTCATAAAAGTGTATTATTGACAGTTATATGAAGTAGAATTAATGGCATAGTATTCCAACTTGCATGTGCCAAATGCTTTGCTAAAATTGTTTACCACATGTCATTCTAGAATCCCATTTTTCTTTCTCAGGGGCTTTGAATCCAATGCTCTCCCACCTTGTCAGGCCTAGACCAGACTTCCCACTGCCTGTACTATTTTGGAGGGAGGTCTTTCCAAGGGGTAGCACTGGGTAAAGAGAATGTGAATCAGAAGAGAATTAAGCCACCTCTGGGGCCTCTCTCACATCCTCTGCCCACCTCTTTGGTTATTTTTGAAGCATCTGGCTGAGTTTAATTTGATTTGCGACCACTTTAGCTGCATGCTGCATTTTTTGCTTTCTGCCCTGGGACAAGAACCTCAAGGTACTCAAAACATGCATATACTGAAAGTGCTAAAGGGCTATGTCCCATGGGGTTGTCCTTAACCAACAAAGGCAAGAGCTAGTACATCCCCTGGGCAGACAATCCTGAAGCTCATTTTACACAGCTCTTTAGCATATCCCAGCCAGGCTGCGCCTGGTCAGAGTGTTGATTCAAATGTACTGTGCATTGGGCTATCCCAGTCTTCTGATCCTGTTCTTGGTGTTGTTTCCCTGAATAAACAATCTGCATACAGGCTCTTGTTTCCAGCTCTGCTTTCTAGGGGAGCCCAGTCGAAAACCAAACAAAGCAACTCTGAGTGATCTCTTCTATCATGACTTTCTGCCTCCTATCAGGGTTATTTAAGTATGGTTTTATCTCTCCCAAGTAAAAAGTTCACCTTTTAAATTTGGGGATAAATATGGTCAGTTCCTGCTTTATGGCAATGTCCCTGCTGAGGCCTAGGGATAAAACAGTAAAAGAGAGGCTGTGCTTCCCAATAGGAGGCTATTGGACACATTTGTACTGATTACTGGATTATGACCTTATTGAACAAAGTGCATAGGATGGGTTGAGGGTAAGATTCATTTTCTTGCCATTTTTCTATTTGGGCATAAATTTCTAATGAACTACTGGATTAAAGTGCAGCATAATTCTTAGAACAAAGATTTAAAAGCTTATTTATTATAGGTAATAGACACATAGGAAAATTCTAGATTCCAATTATTTGCAAATAATTCTAAGTGTTTAAGCCTTTGTTGTTTCTTAAAGACACCCCCCGCCCCAGAGAGAGACATAAAAGAAGACAAAAAAATTCTGACAATTTTTTATGGTGAAGACCAGATTTAAGCTTTCCAGTTTGGGTTGCTATTATAGTTGGGAATTTTCAAAGGCAATGAAGAAGTTCTCAAAAGACTGTAATTTGAAAATCTCATCACTCTTAGCTCTCATCGGACATTTGTATTTTAAAATAAGAAAAAAATCTGTCTAGTGAGACATGAGAATACGAAATAGGTTGTCTTGCACATGAAAGTCGATTTTCAGCCCAAATTTCACATAGCATCTTAACAGGCAGGTTTACTGTTCTCCAATGGCAGCCACATGGTTGAGATCCTTTGAAAAACGTTCATCTTCCTCATCTAAAACATTGCATGACTCAGAGGTTTTTGACTATATCGCATCATATTGTCCTCACTGATTAGTCAGGAGAAAATGAAAAGTGGACAGTATAGGAGGGACAGTCTAGCATTAGTGACAAAAATGGGTCTTTAATTTGGCAAAAAAAAAATCATTAAAATCTGAGAAGATATTTTAGGCCTTATGGAGCTAAAACAAGGAAGAGGGCTAAAAATAGTGACAGATAATTAACAATTTAAAATTAGGCTTGGGCAGCCATATGGAAGTCATGATAGTCTACAGCTTAAGGGAACTGAGGAGGATAAAATCAAATCAAATAAAATATTATTACATATTAAACATATCACCTATAAAGATAGTCAATAAATGCTTTACAGAGTTCAACTCTATTCAGCATAATTTGTGCTTTTATATTTCTTATCATTTCCTAGCCCTATCAAAGAGATTTTCCTGGAAAGGTGATTTTTATTCTAATCCAAAATATTAGTTTGGTTTCATGTATGCCTGTCAACATATTGATGGCATCATACAATCCTGTCTTTCACAGTGGAAGAATATATAGTGATTTTTTTTAGATCTTGTTTTCTACTTAAGATAAACAGCAGTACTTTCAGTATAAATAACATTGCTCTAAAAACAAACAGTTATACAAAAAAAGGAGACTGTCAACAAAGGTACACATAGTTCTTGGAGCTAATATACCAAAAAAGATTCTGAAGTATTTATTCAAACTGAAATTTAGCAACTTAGCTAGACTTTTTCTCAAAAAAATAATTATAAATAATAATAATAATAGTCATCATCGTCACGGCTCAGGATGTGGCTCAGTTTGAAGGCCTTATGTTCAGTCACCAGTGCCTCAAAAGAAAATAAAAAGCCTAAAACTGTCACTGTATGATTTCCTCTATTTTTATGTTACTATTGCTACTATTCATGCAAACCTTTTAAAGATGAATTTCCAAACTGCAACCCAGACCCACTTATTTATCAAAATAACAACATTGCAATGAAATCTCAATATGGGGTTTTTAGTTTAGAAAAGAAACAACTTATACAGTAACATCTTTTGTCTTAAAAGAAAAATAAATAACACCCACTCCAGAGGTTTGATACCACTGGGTTATAGGGCTTCTAGGTTTTTATATCTTTGCAGTCTTTTATACTTTTTTAAAGTACTTTTTATTTTTTAAAAATGTCATTAATATATAAACATCTCATTTTCTCAAAAAATTCTACAACTATACAGCTGTTTGCTTTATTATTTGCAAAGGAAATGACCACAATACAAAAATAAGAGGGAAAAAGAAGTAAAACAGCAACCAATTTATGCTTTTTATGTAGGTTTATTTCCATGTATAAACATTTTAAGTCTCTTACAAAAGTATTTATACCCTGTCAGCCACTTACACAGCTTTAGAGCAACTTTTCTAACAAAACTATAATTTATCAAGTTATGAAAATTGTTTTCTAAAAAAGCTTGCTATATCATCACAAAATAAATAAAGATAAACAATAGCTTAAAAACAAAAAGTTAAATTTTTATTTCAATTAAGATCCCTTTTGGTGTTCTGCTTATTATTCTTCCCTTTGGTTAACAGCGTCAGGATCACATTACTATTTTATATTGCATATATGTAGCACGTGCTTTCTTAAATTTCCAACATGCCATTGATACTTAAAGACACTGAGCCAAGTATTAACAAGAGATTAACTAAACTGAACTGTAATTTAGGTCAAACTCCTATATCTCATTTCATATTACATGCAAAATCCACATAAACTGTCACTTAGCCAACAGGACCGCACAAGCGAACATTTCTGTGTATGAAAACTATATCATAAGTTCAGCATTGTCATGTGAAAACTACATAAGTCTTACTAGTCATGTAACTTGGGAGAAAATTTAAATTTCTTCACGTGAATTTTGAAGTCTTTGTTATGATAACAGTAGATGTTTGGAGATGTGATTGGATGTGACTAATACAGAAAACAATATGTGAATTGGGAAGGAACACAGGTGTTCTACCCAAGGCTAAGACCTGGACTGGAAATGAAGCTCTGCCTTGTGTCAAGTTTATGACCTTAGACAAGGTATTTATTTACCTGCCAAAGCCTCATGCATCTCTTCTGCAAAGAGGGTATAACAGTTTTTGGCTATTTATGTTAAGTAACATAAGCTCCTTATGGAAAAGGATATATAGGACCACTGGCCCTTAGTATATAGCAATTGCTTAATAGATGATGGTGTTTGTTACTGTTGCTGTTATTAATATAATCTAGTCAGAGTTCATAAATTTTAAGATGTTGATAGTACAGATATGGCAAGTTCCCTAAAAAAAATTGAAACCGTGGACAAGGACTATTGTGTTTTTCTAGTTTGTATATCTACCATTCAAATGTCAAGAACCTTTCTCAGTCCTCCCTATTGGTTTTAAATAATTTTTTTCTTAAAAAAAGCCATTCAAACAAGATTTATTTGTTCTTTCCTATATATTGGAGGCACCTCCTAAAACTGTCAACTATGTACTGATTTTACTTGCCTCTTTGCATATGATTGCATCTGATTTAGAAACAAAATTAATAAAGTCTGAAGAACTGTAAAAGTGAATACAAACATCAAATCTTCATAAAGTCTTAAAAAACCAAATTCTTCATAGAATATTTTGGTCATTTTTAAAGTATGTTTTCCACACTAACATATTTCTATTGCTATCGCATATATGATCTTTCCATTATATTTCTTTTTTTTTTATTGAGTTTATTGGTACATTTAGGGATGCAGTACAGTTACATTCATTGTTGGGATCATGTACCTTTACATGGCAAGTCTTGATTCTCATTTTTTCCCCTTACCTCTGCCCTCCCTTCACCCCCTCCTCCCCTCCCCATCTACAAACACTTTATTTTCATCTTTTCATTCTCTCACATTTTTTTCTTTTCCCTTTTTGTTCTTCCCCTATGTTAGGTGTAGGGAAGGTGTGATCCATTATATTTCTTAAATGGTTGCTGTTTATAAGTATTGTGTCCCTAGTAAAGATACTACCTGACTCAGTTCTCTTTTCATTCGATTTTTGGAAATCACCTAGCATTTGTCAGATCAACTGAAAATTGTTATTTTTTTCTTTTCTATTTTTGAACTGGAGATTTTTCTTTTTGATTATATTGATCTTGTATTTCTAATAGCATGTTAAATACCATTGGTAGTGACAGACATCATAGTACCTTTCCTGACATCTTAGGTTATCTTTCCAGTAACTCTGTTAAGTATGATGCTGGTGTCTATTACTGAGAAATCATGTTTGATTAAGTTGAGAAAGAATCCACTTATTTCTATTTGCTAGTTTATATTTAACAGAGGGATTTTGAATTTTGTTTATTTTATGTTATTTTAGAACTACTTACAGGCTAAATTCCATTTGTTACAATTAGTATTTTTGAAACAAATCAGAACTTGGTATATAACTGTGCACAATATTAGTTTATGCTATTAGAATTCTGAAAGCACATTTGTGATTGAAAGTGTTATACCAACTCATTTTGGATAATATTTTTAAATTGTAACAAAGTCTTCTTTGTCTGGATATTTTATGAGCAAAAATACTAAATAGATTGCTTACTATATAAAATATGTGAATCTTTATAAGATTTATTATTGGTCTTTTGAATTATTTCCTTTTATGCTATTTTTAAATAGTAGTACACTTATGACTCAAAAACTAAAAAGAATAAAGGTATATAATAAAATCTCATTCATCACCTGTCTCATGTTCTTAAATCTCACTCTTGGCCTTTCCAGAGAGCTTTTAGTTTTTGCATCTCTTCCCAGTGTGCACATGCATGCACAGACAAATATGAATTACCGTACTCATTGTTTCCTCTTCTTTCCTTTTCCTACACAAAGATAACATAAAATGTGTTACTTTTTCATTAACAACATGACCTAAGGATCATGCCATTTCAATGGATAAAAAAATGTTTTCCCTTTCTTTTTTGTAGTTGTGTGTTACTCTCTATTAAGATGTTTACTGTTACCTATTAGTGGACATGCAGAATGTTTCCAGTATTTCTCAATCATGTTGAAATGAATAGCCTCTCAAAAACCACAATCTATATTGATGAAAATGTTAAGCATTCTTTTGCCTCGCAAGCATTGTAAATTGATGCGATCTCTTTGGGGAGACATTTAGAAATGGCACAATTACAAATGCTTGTAATCCAGCAAATCCACTTCTGGAAAAATATTCTTTTTGCCCTCCAGGTTTCAGTGGTGCTTGAGTTAAAAATAAGGAAACAATTCCTAATTTGACTCTTATACTCTATTTACTAAATAGGTAATATAGTCTGAAGACTTTAAGAAGTGTGATAGATGTCTAGGAGATTTATGCAGAAATCCACCAACCTTCTGAGAATTATACAAACTTCATGCTTTGAGTTTTAAATTATATGCTGTCATTAGAAATATATTTCTTTTTGGGGCCAAATAATTTCAGAACTACAAACCTTGGAATTTGAAGTACTTCCTCTCAGATCCTTATGGAGATTATTTTCATTAAACTTCTCCCTTCTACCATCTCACTCCTTGGCCCCACTTTATTTTCCTTTGGCAGAAAAAGTCATTCTATTGACTGAAAATTATCTGGTCTTCTTGTATTTCTTTCTTCCACTCCCTTCTTAAATGATACCCTGTGCTTTGAAAGCAGATTAGACTTTTGTTATTTCCAAGACATAGAAGCTGGCTTTGTCACTGAATGCAAATTATCATCCAGAAGAAATGGTACTGTGTGAACATTAGAGTGGAAGAAAGGTTAGATAGTACTAAAGCCAAAAGAAACATTGCCCAAGAGCCTTAGTGTAGAGTGGCTACCTGGGTAAACATGACATATAATTCTGAGAAATTGGTGATTTATCCAAGCAAAAGCATGTAGTGTCAGTCATATGTGAATTTATAGTACAGACCATAAAAAACATTGAATTTATACCAGCATTCATGGCCTGTATGGTCTCACAGTGGGTATATTTCATGAAAAAAATGGGTTTTAGTTTCAGTTTTTAAGAAATGTAGATGACAGTAAATATAATTTTTTCATATAGCATCAAGCTGACTAAAGTGTAACAAGATCACCACTAAGAGGTAATGGAAATCACTTATTCACATTTTCTAGGTGTAATTTCTAGGTCAGTCACAGATCTTGTTAAGGAATCTTGCTCATGTTCTTTAACATCTCTAGAACTCCTTTGTCTTTGAAGTAACTTTTAGTATTTTATTTTGCATTCCTAATACCCCTTGGTTCAAGCCTCATCTACTTGCAAATGAGATTAGTCAACATCTAACTGACCTCCTTGCTATGAGGAATCCCATCCAAACCTACTCAGGCACATCACTTTCTAGGATCTTCAGCGCCTCTCTGAGACTTGGCAACTAAACTTCAAACTCTTAACTGTAGCACTTAACCTCCTCCATGATGTAAGAGTATGAATTAAGTTTCTCCCTAGTGAATGATAAGCTTAAATTTAACTGGTTAATTATAAATTCCTTACGTGCACATTACTCCTTCCCCTTTCCAACTTCACTCCTTCTTCCTCGTTTTTGGAATACCTGTTTCAAGTAAGTGCCTGATGAACTCCTTATTTTCAAAACATTTAAATTACCCAACTTTCATGAGGTGTTCTGATGCTTCAAAGCTGGAGCTGTGTCTCCCTTCTTCACCATTCTCCAGATTTCCTTAAGACAAGTTTGTAACAGCTAAAGAAGTCCCTTGTGTTACACTAATATCTGAGATAATTTTCTGTATAAATGCTATGCTCTAAATTAGATGCATTATCCTTAAGCAAAAGAGTTTTATGGGCAGATTTTGGTCCTTAAAGGAGTCCATCCTTGTGAAAACCTCCGAATCAATCACATTGACTTGAATCTGTAAAATGAACTAAGTCGTCCTTACCTTTGCTTACTTCACAAGGACATGGGCCTGCCTTCTATGGCAGAGTCATTGTATAAATGTATAGAGCTATTCTAAGATGCAAATTTTCCTTCATGAGCAATTGAGTGACTATGCGCACAGCATTCAGCATACATTTGAAAAAAAGAAGTTGATGGAGCCACAGCCTGCTTGGGCCTCTTCAATTTTTAATGCAACGTGATGTAGGATGTTTCATTTTTGCCTGAGGAAACAGAGACAAATGAAAGGGCTGACTAAAAAAATCAAAATATCCTTTATAGCCATGCATAAATTCAAACATGAAAGCAGTTAGTCATTCATATTACACGCTGAAAAGTCCTTCTGGCCTGGCATTAGAAGAAGAAATTGTATCTCTTAATTATCTTGTGGGCCTTATTAAAATTGCAAGCAAAGTCTCTGCTACGTGTACTGAGAGCCACTTCTCACAGCTCAGTAAATAATAATGGCATAATCATTGAGAGATGGGCACTTAGAAGTTTCATGAGAGAATATCCCATGGGAGGGGCAACCTATATATGGGAATAAGAATTTTCTCTCACCTACCACAAGCTTGGCTCTGTGAATAGACTGTATTTTACAACTTTCACTCGGTTTGGAAAGTTCAAGCATTGACATTACAGTTACATGTCTGTCATGATGAAAGTTAGATCAGAAATATCTGTCATTATTTAATTAGATAGCAGGCTATATTAGAATATAAAGGAAATACTAAAGTGTCTTCGTAATCAAATCAGCAGTATATGAAACATAGGAATTGCAAAATCATTTCTTAGTGGTTTCATAGTTTCCAATTAGCACAGATTTAGGATGAAGATATCACATGAGGGTCATCTAAGTATAATTTCCTTGTTTTGTAGATGTGAAGGAAATGAAGGAAAACTAGGTTAGTCTTTGTAGTATTTACTCAAGATGAAATTTAACTTATGAATTATAGGCTTTTATATAGTGGACACTGCCTTGCCTTGAATAATAAATTCTCTTGGAATATTTTTGACTAATATGCTCATTTATTCCTAATATTTTTATAAAATACATAGTTTTGTACTTTCATCTGAGGAATGGTAAGAGGGAGACAACATTATAAATAGATGTTTCAGAAACTAGTGCAAAATCATTAATTTTTAACTTAGCAAACAAAGGATCCTCTCCTACAAAGTGTATATGGATGAAATTCAGGGGATCTGTAAATTAGAATGGGGACAAGGGCCACGGATTAGCTCAGTGGTTCCACCACCTGCCTGGCAAGCACAAGGACCTGAGTTTGATCCCCAGTACCAAAAAAAGAAAAAAAAAATTAGAATGAGGAAAATTACATCTTTATTCTTGCATTAAATTTCTTTCAGTAGTGAATGTAAACAGCACATTAGAGTACCAGAATTTAGATATTTTTCATATTAAATGAGAGTTGTTGCAATATTTTAAAGTATCATTGTAGTTAATAGCCTCATTTAAATTTAATAGACATATAGTAATCCACTAATAAAATGTATGTGTTCTACTAATCACAGATCTGTGTTTTATAGTTTCATTCATATAATTGGATTTTTTTTGCATTCCCAGACATTTTATGTAGGCCTTTTAAAGATATTATTCTAAAGAGAGCTGTTAGAATCTTCATCAGATTATTAAAACATACGATACAAGGACAGATGCAAACCTCTCTCTTAAGCAATACATTATGATGTGTAAGTTTTATTTATGATTAATTTTATTTCTATCCAACTGTGTAGCTTTAAACTTGTTTTAAAAGGTTCTTAATTCTTCTTAATTCATCAGAGCATTATTCTCATATTCTTTTTATTTCCTATGGCAGCTTCCATTTGAAAGAGATTAAGTCAGTGGGCACGGAAGAGAGCACAGTTAGAGCACTTACCTAGCATGCATAAGATCCTGAGTTCAATCCTCAGTACTGCAAAACAAAATAAAATATAAAACTTTAGGGATTTCTATTACTACTCTTAAAATAATTAGGATGCTGTTTGCTTCAATGAATAGTAAATTTAATGTATCAGCAAAATTGAGTTTAAAATGGGCTTCCAAAGTGCCTAATTCTGGAGTTATCCCCCAAAATTTTATCAATTACTGATATGATTTGATGACACTGAAAGGTCAAATAAGTACTTAAATCTGGATGAAATCTTGCAAATATATACATATATGTATTGATATATATTTTTTCACTTTATCTGTAAGTAGATTAAATAATTTATAGCTGTTGATGAATTATGTATACATT
Organism: Fukomys damarensis; assembly: GCF_012274545.1. Taxonomy (NCBI): domain Eukaryota; kingdom Metazoa; phylum Chordata; class Mammalia; order Rodentia; family Bathyergidae; genus Fukomys; species Fukomys damarensis. The sequence goes on along the minus strand of NW_022900919.1, from coordinate 35,427,007 downwards.
ATAAGTAGCAAAGCACTTTAAACCTATAGGTTTTTGTTTAGGCATAAAATTTATTTTTCTTTTTAAATTTAAAAATAGTAAATGAAACTAAAGAATAGTGACAAGCAAATTAGGATTTAAAAATAACAAATAATGTTTATCATGTTATGTGTTAAGTGGCACATGATTCAGAAATGAAGAATTATTGCTCCACTACCAATGAAGAATCAGGTTGAATTTTTGACATCTTCTACACTTTTATCTACCCCCTTGTGGAGAACACATGTTAGGGCCTGGGAAATCGGAATCTGATGGCATAAGCTGAATTGAAAGGTGCAAATCAAGCACTTGACACATTACTCACTTTTTACTCCTGAAGTGAGAGCAACTTGGGAGTGTCACATAATTTTTCCTGAAGAGTCCTCTGGAAAGGCAAGGTGTAGCTGTCAGGGCTTTCAATTTTTAAAATTTAATTTTCAAAAAATTGACCACTGTTTTTTTCTTCTGTGGTTACTGGTAGTCTTCTAAATTTGTAGTTGTGACACATTTGTGGCCGAATGATCAGACATCATTGCATAGTGTGTACATGTGATTATTTATGTCTTCTCAACCACCATGGAAGTTACAAGCAATTATTTTCCTGTCTCCTCAATGTAATTACATTAATCCACAGGGATGTGTAATTGTATAGACTATTGTGCACCGAATTATGCCACTTGCAGGGGCTGAGACACTGGAAGCCTTTTACCAGCCAGCAGCTTTACATTCTCTTTGTGTAGACAAGGTGGTCTGAATGTGAAGGTTATACTGCACACATAGCCTGGAGACTTGCAGCCAGGTGCAGTGTTTGGCTACCAAGTGGCCAAGTGGTTAGGCCTGCCTCAAGGTTATCATAACCGCATCAAACGGCCCTTTTATTTCTCACCCTCAGATCACAAAAAGAGAAAGGGAAGCTCCTGTGGAGGTGAGTATTTTTATTGACAGAAATTTTCTTTAAGATCTAGGAAACTTTTACTTGCCATTATCAGAGGCCATATACCAAATAAGTGCATAATGTTTTAAAATCTGCACGGCTTTATGCTAATATGTATGTTCAAACAGAAAAATAAATTGGTTTGTATATCAGAGTACAAAAATAAATATTACATATATCCCTTTTTGAAAAAATAAAGCATAATCAAGCATGTTAAACATGTAATCTGATATTATGGTAATTCACTACTACTTCTAGAAAGCAATTGTTGTTTAGCTATTTATAGAAACCTTCTAAAGCAGTCTCTGAGAGACAAGATTTTACTCAACTGAGAGTCACAGAAATTCTGAGTCTGTTTTAAAGCTCTCATGACCTGATATACATGGAAGAAAGTAACGGTGATATAGGTGATAATCATTTATTCCTTATCTCTCTGGCTGATCTCCTAGGGAATTTGTGATTCTCATTGGTGTATGATAGATAAGTTGTTCAAATTCATGAGCCATGTGTGTAAATGTGTGTTTGCCTGCTTCTTGTGAGTAGATGTGTTTCACTTCACACCAGAATTCTTGTAAAGTCAATTGAGTTTATTTGGAACAAGAATATGCCCAACTAAACAGAAGCTTTGGGGTGCGCTGGAAAGTTAGAGCTAAAATAATATTGGTAGATTGAGTCCTATGAGCAAAAGCTGTTGCTCCATTGGCTTTTAATGTGAGCTTGCAAATAAATATGTAAGTACATCGTACAGTATGAATACGAATTTCTGAAACTATTTTTCTTGAAGAGATATGAATAAAAGGAGTATTTGATGACTTTTAAAGCTAATCTCACTCAAAAGAGGTCATTTTGAAAACTTGTCTCTGAAGTGGGTTACTATTCAGCAAATAGGATTTTTTTTCTGTTTTACTAATATGTACTTATACTTTTCTATGCTATTCATTATTCCTCCTAACATGTTTACATATATATAAACAGATAGATAGATAGATAAATAGATAGGCAGATAGATGGATGGAGAGAGAGACATAAATATAATGAAACTTGTCTATTAAGTTTCATACTTGTATATATAAAGTGCCAACTCTTCTATACTGTGTACCTCCTTGTAGAATTCTTGGAAACACCTGGTGATTTGAAGTATTGCTAATATTTAGGGTTTGAGGCAGTATTTAGCTAATGCCAATGCTGTAGTTCTAAACCTGTGATGAGCATTGACTAGTAAGACATTAATTTCCTGTGTGTGATATTTTCCTTAATCATGAAGTAATCTCCTAATTAGTTATGCATTGTTGATCATTGTAAACCTGGTCCCTTGCAGTGGCACACATTGATGGAATACAGGCCATAGTCACATTTTCACCTGTGAAAACATTGCACTGTCCACCACTAACTTGAATGCTAATTTTAATTTAGGTTGTCATGGATTTGGGATTTTGTGAAATACTTTGAGATTTCACATGCTTTGATGGCACTGCAAATTCAGGGACCCCCACAAAAATAAATTAGAGATTTCAATAAATCTGCTTGTGGTTTTGTGTGGCATGTGAAAGTTAATTTTTTCTCTTCCATTGAGGAATTCAAGTATTCTCTAATTAGAAAAGAGCAAAGTTGTATTTGTATGAATAACATTGAGAATTGGGTTAAACGCAGGTCTAATGTTCCCCTTAAAATCAAATTATTCTGTAACTATGTCTCTATTATAACTAGTGAAGTTTATTGAATATTCATCAACAGAAAAAGATATTTTAAATATTTACCTGGTACTGGTGCCAGAATTCATAGCTTCATAGCTCTTATGCCCAAATAAGTTTATTTCTTTACCCGTTACAGGCTCATCCTAATTTTAGTAAACTCTTTCAACCAAAGAAACTTGAGTTTAATATGCATTTTATTCTCTTTACAAATGTGTGAAGTATTTTATTTGCTTTTGTCCTTTTTCTCCTAAAGTTGGACTTCATTTTACTTTCCAAGGGTTTTAATTCATGACTATAATTTGGGATAGTTTTGTCAGCTCTGACCAAAGCAATATTAAAGCCAAATTAGGTATACTGTACTATACACATTGTACTATAATATACTACACTACACTGTACCATACTATACTGTAGAAGCTATATTATAAAGGCAACAAAAGGCAAGGACAAATCTGAGTTAAGCTAACTTGTTTAAACAGAGCAAGTGCGGCCTTACGAGAAGAGGACCTATGATCTAGAGATGAGTGGTCCTTTATGGAAGGCATCAGCAACACGCGGCTGCAGACTGCTTGAGATTTGGCCAGTCTGAATTGAGACATACTATAAGCACTAAATACACACCGATGTTGATGCTTTAGTATTAAAAAATGTAGATTATCTCAAGAAAAACATTTAAAAATTGTTACTTGTTGGAATCATCTCTTGGACATATTGGCTAAGTAGAACATGTTATGAAAAATAATTCACTCACTTATGGTTACTTTTTATGAAAATATGACTACTGGAAAAATCACATATGTTGCTCACATCATATTGCTTTTGGACAACAGAGGCCTAGAGGTTAAATAAATGGGCTTTATTGGAAGTCCTTGATTCTCTTGCCAGCATAGTTTGGCTTTGGATGAGACATATAATCATAAAAGTCCTCAGTTTCTTCATCTGTGAAATGGGGATAATAACACTTCCCACTTACTGACGTATAGGGACCTATAAGAATTAATGACCCAGTGCTTGTAAAATGCTGAGTTCTTTGAATCTTCTACAGTGAAACTAACTTTTTCTTCCTTTTAATTTCCCCAGGGACTGGACAACATGCATAAACAAATAGAGTGCATGGGAAAACACCCACACACACATACAGCTTCAGCCCATTTTTCTCTTTGGTGAATTTATAGTAGCTACAAACAGCAGGGGGGAAAAAGAGAAAAGAATCATATTATGAAAAAATAATTAGTTCAGGGATGCTAGGCTTGACTTAGCTTTATACCTCTGTAGCAGGCTGATACTGGACTGATGCTTCTTGAAGTTATGAGGACATAAAGCACAGTGGTTCATTATATGGTCTTGTTTTTGCTTTTTCAAAATGTTGACCATAAATATATTTTAAATAAATAACTACTGATCATTCTATCCTATCTAATCCTCTTTTAAAATTTTATTTTCTTTGTGCTTCAAAGTTGTATATAGATGGTCTCCTTAACATTAAATTGTATACACAAAGTCATGATGCAAAATAAATTGTTTTTCTCTAAACTCAAGGTTAGAAGTCTTAAATTTCCCTCATGATTTCAGAGCAAAAAGATACTAAAATATGCACAAGTAAATGAAACAGCTTGAGCAAAGGAACCCAGAATGGTAAATGAAAAATTTATCTTAACTCTGGCTCCCTCACTTTTAATGTTATTAATTCTTTTGATATGTGTTTTTCCCCACTTGAATCCAAAGGCTCTGTTCCCTTTCAATCTTACAAATGGTGATGTGAGTATGAGACATGCTTTTTTTCTTTCTTTTCACCATGGAGATTTACACTGCCAAGAAGGACCCAGGTTCTTCCTGAAACACAGGAAGCAGAGAGTATTTTCATCCTCTATAGAAGCAGCCTCCTGACCTGCTGGAGCCAGTGCACTCATGCTGAGTGGTCTCTGTTTTCCTGTTCCTTTGCTTTGTACAGTGTGGAAATCTTGTTTGATGTCTAAATATGAGGATGCCAAAGCCTGAATTTATATCCGCAATTGTCACATCCTTTATTAGGAGCTGCACGCTTGCACAATCCTGAGAGGCTTTTTTGGGAACAAATCGATGTAAGCAATTATAATTACACATCCATCTCAGGCATAGAGGTGGAATATCTTACACAGGATGGCCACGTTAGTCAAGGGCTGGAGCAGGGTGCTGCATGTGGATGCGGGTGGCGAGAGAGGATATTTTTCATATGAAACTAGAATAATAACTTGAAATCATGCAGTTTGGTAGTGGTAGTCATATACCGATAAGAAAATTCAAGACGTAATCTAATTATATTAATTGTCTTCTAGCAGTCAAGTAATTATAATTCCCATTTTGCAAATAAAACCCTAAAACCTGGAAAAATTAAGTACCTTGCTTGAGCCCACAGGGTATTGGAGGTAGAGATGGAGGAGAATGCTGAATTTACCTCAGTGAGAAATATTAGTCATTTAAAGACATTAAAGACAGTAGTGATTTTAAATGGAATAGTGGCTGTTGACTGAACAACTTATAATCAATAAATATCTTAGGAGGATTAAAACTGAATAATTGATTCACTGAATGTAGAAAAACTATAGAGTTTAAGTAATGCCCCATGGGCACCTTGGCCCTGGAGGTCCAAGGCAGCACGCTTCTAGGACCAAGCAAGGGGCCACTCAGGACTGCTCTGTCTGGCCAGCAAGGTGGAGAGCTAGCGTGGTAGAGGCAGCTGAGCCTGCAAGTGTTGGCTTGGATCTGTGCCAATATCAAAGGAAATCACAGTGCCCAAATGGCAGAGTGAGGTTGAAGAACCCAAAATTCTATATCAGATGAAAAGGAGCCCATATCTATGTCTCAAGACACAAGAGCCCATGTGGTATTCTAGCTGGTTGGCTTTGCAGGTAGCTAAAGGAGTTACGGAGGGGCCTGAGAGTTGATATTATAACCAACCACTGAGTTTGTGGTGAGCAAATCAGCCAAGATTTATTCAAGTTGAATAATAGTAGAAAAGAACAAAAATATATCAGTCCATTGAAGGGTGGAAATTGAGGGGAAGGAACTTCATGATCTCAGAGGTAGATTTGCAGAAAAAGATAGTTCAGTTTCTCAGTGTGTTTTCTACTGAGAACAGAATCAAGGTAAGGATTTGGGAGCACATAGATTTACATGGGAATGGTTCCTTGAGCACTTGCCCAACTGCTCCTATCCTTGGTGGATGTTTTCCCCCAGGGACTGCCCATAACCTGGAGCCAGTGTTGTGGAACCCCTGGGGCAGAAAGTGCAAGGAAGATGCTGACATGCTCCTAGTTGAGGTGGGACTGTGTAAGGTGCAGTGGATCTGAACTCACTTGGAAGTCTTTATGTGTATTCAGCAACCATTAGACATGAGCCATGGGGTAGAGACATAAATACCAAGCACATTTATAAGGAGCTGTATTTGATGACATGTTTAATTGATAAAAGCATGCAAAACCAAATGGACACAGAGAACAGTGTTTACAAGGGTTCCATAATACACAAGAGCATGCTGATTTTAGAAATTCAAGGAAGTCTGTGATGTTGCAGCACAGGAAGTGTAGTGGTGAGTAGAGATAAAGTTGAATACAGTAAGTAGGAGATAAGTAACGAGAAGCCTAGCAGTCATTTTATGGAGTTTTAATTTTACTTTTCTAGAACTCAGAGTCTAAGTCAGTAGTGATGTGAAGTTCCTTAATTTTAGAAAGAAAAAAGAAGAAATTGACCTTGACAACTATTTAATGGATGGCTGGACAACACCCTAATTCAGGCCAGGTGCCACATGTGATTGGGAGGAAATGTGTGCGTAGTAGGAGCTCACAGAATAGTGTGGCTTCCAAGGTCACCCCCTTTTACTCTCTGAGCATATTTTGATATGTTGCTGGCTAAATGCTGATTAGGTGGAATGTTGGATTTAATAATTGTTTTTTAATTGAACTTCAGGATAAATTCATGGATAAGTGCATTGTAAAGGAGGCCCACAGAGAACCATCACTGAGAAGATAATAAAGCTGAAGGAGCAGTGGGAAAAACAGCAGTGTCAGCAGCGCTGACTATATCCTACTCTTAGTCCAGTTGCTTCAGCAATCATGAAATGAGATGGTAAGCAGCAAAATAGTAACGTGCAGCAAGAGGTATTTCCAAGAAAAGCAGAAATGATCAAGAAGTTATTTAAGTTGGACTTGAAGTCACTGTTACTAAGAGTACAAGTCAGGTGCACCTTGAGAGGACATTTTTTCTTGAGATGTTAGTTACTGATAGTATGAAGCTATTTTAGGTAGCAAGCCCTTTGGAAAAGGGATATTATTTCAAACTATTTTTATATATCTATTTTTTCTCTTCCTCATACATATAATATATTAGTACAATAATGTGTATATACAATTGTATATTCATGTATACACGCAGATACATAGAGCTATAGATCCACAGACATGAATGTATGGCTAATAAAGGCTAATGCTCACTCTCCTCCCGCTATCAGACTCTGAGACAAAGATGGGGCAGGTAGTTTTGCTAGGAGGGATTTTGAGAAGACACATGAGAGAGTGAGGAGGTGATATATAGAGGAGAGAGTAGTGCCGATAGCATGAGCAGGGAACAGCTAGTGCCCAGTCCTGTTGGTGACCATTTGAAGAGACATTCAGGATATACCTCAGAATTGCTCACTGAGAGCTAGAATTATTGGAGTAATTTGCACAAACTCATGTTTCTCAGTGGCTGTAGTTGTTCATGGAAGCAGCTAATGGCTGGCTTTCTAAGCTGCTCCTCTATGAGGTCCTTTGAAGATCCCTCTATTCAAAGGAGACAGATAAATTCGGGAAATGTATTCAGGGCAGTGCACAGAGGACACAACGCTCATAGTGGAATCAGCATACTGCTGGATACTCTTCAAAGTCACAGGTGAAATAGCATTTTACAGTAAGATGCAGGACATCGATGGCGTTAACACCAAACTATCAAGAATATTTGAAGATGGAAATTCTCTGTAGAAGTGGCAGCATGGAAGAAGAAGGAAAAAAACTAGATTGGAAGACACTGAAAATTGATATTTAGAAAGGTCTTCTGAACAGCAGTATAAGATGAGTGTTTTGCAGAAACAGGAGACAGGAAACAAGGAGCCATGTTAGGAAGAGTCATGTTTAATCAACATGAACAGGGAGGATAGACCAGCGGTGTAAATACATGCATGCACTGAGATATGTGGTATGTGTGTTGCGGTAGGAGGTATGTAGAGGCTGATTTGATGTTGGAGGTAAAAAGAAATAAAAAGCAGAAGATAATCTTTTGATTTCAACTTGGATGACCTGGTTGATGATGGCATGGATAAGCAGAGGGAGAGGAGGTGGGACTGTATCATGGGCTTACTGTAGACTGGTTTTGTATAAGGTGTTACAGGGTTCTCCAAGAACAGACAACCACCAAAGAATTGCATAGGACATTCTGGAATCCAAGAAAGGGATCTAGGTTTGTTTGACTTTTAAGATATTTTTTCAACTCTAGTAACCTAAATTCTATTTTCAAAACCATCATCTTTCATTAGTCAGATTCAGGCTGTCCAGAATCTGATAATAAAACAATTACTATCATTTTTCAAATGAAAATGTTTTTCTATTTTCACATAATTAAGATATTTCAACTTGTTAAATTAAAGAAGTAGCAGCTCTAGCAGCAGTAAATCAAAATTAAATGTGTTTTCCACTAAATGGTAGAGTCTGATTAAATGGAAAATATCTTGCCCTTGTTTAAGTTTTGTTAATGGGTCCACAAAGAGATGATTTATTTTTTCTTTAGTCTTTATGATGCATATGTTCTAGAAATGCTGTTCAAACTTTAATATGTGTATACATTAGGTAGAAAATCTTATGAATATATAGATCTGATTTAGTGGGACTTGGATGGGGCCTGAGAGTCTGCATTCCTGATCAGTTCTCAGCTGATACCGATGCTTTCATTCCAAAGTTCACAGGACACAAAAGTGAGACATCTTTGCAGACAGATATTCTTTGGATAACAGCCTGATTGCCTGGTTTGGGGAAGTTCGTTATCCTGAATTCATCTCCTCCCACTGTGAAAAGAGGTGATTATTGCTACCTGTCATGGACCTTAGTGAGTAAAACATCAGCTGTATGAATCTGGAGCATCAGAAAGTTCATAGGAAACCGGGAGGAAGAGTACATACATGAATGCAAGGTAGACAGTGATGAGAAAAATTGGGATCACACAACTGAAGAAATAGAACAAATGAATGGCACACAGGAGAAGACAAGCAATGACTTGTTTTTGGAAAGTGTGTGTGTGAATTTATTTCATGTGAAGCTAAGGGGAAAAGAGAAAGGATGGAACAACCAGGAAACAAGCAACAGTAACCATTAAAGAAAGATAAATTAATGGTATATTGCATATTGATTTCCTAAAGATAGTTTTTAATGAACAATGATGAATGTAAGATACATCTGTCCTCGTCACTAAAAGACAGACTTGGGCTTTGTCCTTAGAGAGTCTAAACCCAGCCTACCAGGGTGGCCAAGGTCTTTGCATTGAAAAAATACCTTGAATATGTGTTGATTTTGGACATAGTTTAGGAAGCACTAAGATGTTAGAAGAAAAGGAAGACAATACAGAATATTTGTTGGTCAAGAAGATATAACAGAATTTGGGGACTAGCATGTTGGGAAGTATCAATTTAGAAGTGCTTCCCACAAAGAATCTAGGCAGTGTTACTGGATTTGACCCAAGAGACATCCTGTAGAAGCTTAGGGTAGTATTTCTCAGATTTAATGTATACATAATCCAGCTGGGGAATGTTGCCAAAATCCTGGTTCTGACTCAGAAAGTTAGGTGGGGATTGAGACTTCTCAAGAGCTCCCATTGATTTTGATGGTATTAGAATCATACTGTGAGCAGCAAATTTCAGAGGACAGGCTACAAGATGATGACCAACCCTTGGAAGTCTAGCCACTCAAAATTTATTTAGAGAAGCTACAGTAACACTAGTTAGAATTTGTACTTTCATGAAATAGGCAATAATAAAAGATATTTGTTTATCCATTTACCATAGGAATAAAACAGTTAGGTACATGTTGGAGTATATCTGAAAAAAAGATGAGAAGGCAGTTTTGATCAACAAGTTAAGACTCAAAGTACAAATAAAAAATTTAGAACAAGTACGGAAGAATTCTCTATATCCAAGTAAGCACAGCAAAATATTTCATATTCTAGTATGAGTAGTCAGTGTGGAGCTTGCAATTCCAAATATTTGAAATAAAACTGAAGATGTCACAATATTAAGGAAAGTAAACAGTTATAACTATGATGTTCTTTTTCACAGAGCCTAGTAAGTATCCTTCCTTGCTATCTGATTGATTCCTTTCAAATTTAAATTTTGCATCCAGGAATATGCTTTCTTAAAATATAAATAGCTACAATTTCTCAAGAAAATTATCCCTTTCAGACATGGTGGTTTGAGAATATTTTCTTACTTACCTGTGCTGAAATTGTTTTGAAATTTTACAGAAAAAGGATTAAGAAAACCAAACACCATACACATTCTAACTGCTAAGAACTTTACATGAGTACTTTGGAATCAACATTTCAACCCAATATATACTGAAAGATTTTTAAAACTCAGCAAATATTAAAAAGTTAGGAAAGATAATTATTTTTAGTAACACCCTTATAACCAAATTTTCAAAACATTTGTTGTCTGCATTTGAAAAGACAAACCGTGCATATCTATGTCTGTAGTATAACTTAAATGTTTATTGGTTTATGGGTTTTTTTGAAAATTAATTTCTTTTCAGTGAGACAGTCCTTATTCATTTTCTTTTTAACAAATGTCAGATATTTAAACTAACATGTCAAGAAAGTTTTTATTTATGTAGAGCAGTGGTGGAGAAATTTGAGATGTTTTTATTATTATTATCTTATGAACTTCTGTAAAACTCTGAAGTATGTTTAAAGTCCAGTTTGAGATGATTGAAACAACTTTCTGAATTCTTTGTAAGATTAATTCAAGATCCTCTTCAGAAAATCCCATCAAATTAAATATTTTTGAACTGAATTATAGATATTGCTTAATTTTACTCCTCTAAATTATCATTTTGGCTTTTCAAAAGTCAATATTGATATGAATTTAATAGTATGCATACTCTAACAAGAGGAACATGTTATCTATCTTACCTTTCTCATCTGATATGAATTTATTAAATTCATTCTTATAAGAATCTATCAGGTACATCACAAAATAAGTTAATCAGTCATGGCCTGGTCAAATCCTATAATCTGTTTATAGGAATATGTTCTGTAGCACTGCAATGGTGCAGGTATAAAAACAGTTCACCCTAAACTTGGATCTGAGCAATGTAGTCTTAATACTAGTGCTTGGTGTTTTGGGTCCATTGATTCAGTTATTAAACATTGACAGTGTCCTTGAATCAAACCTGTGCTAGAAGCTTACATATGAAATGGTCCATGATTAGTTAATGTCTTAATGAGATTAACATATAAACAAATAATTAGGTTTAAATACTTTGGTAGATATAATAAATTATCTTATAAAAGGGTGGGAAAGGTCAGAGAAACCTAACTCCATCTGACCCGATTTTCCTAAATGGGCCTTATTTGAGCTGAATCTTGAAGAATAAATAGCAAATTTGTCAGGCAGAGAAGGAGGAGAGAATAACTTATGTGGAAAAACCCTAAGTAAAGAACTGTATCAACTGTTAAGATTTGGAGGGAAGCCAGGGTAGGTGTAGTATAAGTATTGAGGATGGAAAGTGGTACAAGCTAGGACTACATGATGAATAGTGTATAGATCCCAGAAGGGATTATATACAAAAGTGAGATTTTTTTGGTTGCAAACTACAAAATTCAAAATCAATTCTGGGTGGGGGAGAGTTAAAAAAAGGTATAAATAAATGACAAATGATTCTGAGACGATAACTAAAGTGAGAATTGGACTTGGACAACTGGATTTATCTGTTAATAAAGCTGTGTTGCTATAGTAATAGAATATTCTGTAGGACAGTGATGTTTAAAAGGTGACATACTCATCAACATTGCCCAGAAGCTCATTAAAAGTTCAGAATCTTGACCCCTGTCCATTTCTACTGAATCAGAAACTTAGGACAGTCCTTACAATCTATGTTTCAGAAATCCACCAGGATGTTTTTATGCAAGCTAACATTCGAGGAGCGCACTGAAGGGTGAGGAAGAAGGGATTTTTGTGGCTTGGGGATGGAAAGAAGCAAAGGCAGAAAATGTAGCCTATTGTTTCAAGATGTTTTCAAGAAAAAAAAGAAATGTTTAAAGTGAAAGTCTAAGGAGAGGATGGTGTTCAGGAAGGTTAATAACTCATATACTTCATCTATTGGTGGGTTCTAGTTTTACTGCTTTTTATTTCACTGGTTTTAATTTTGTGCATGTCAAATCTAGTTTTTGTAATTATTTTACATTACGAACTTGTTCACATGTATTTCCACATTTTCTATTGGTTTGGCTTACTTCTTTCTTCCTTTTTAAATATTAAAAAAATTCATCTGGAATTTATTTCAAGGAATGAGGGGGTGATTGATGGCTGTGAGGTGCTATATAAGTTTCTTCAAAGCTAGTTTCTCCAAGGTTGTTTATTGCCTGTTCGTTCCCTTTCTCAATGTTATGAACCACTGCCTTGATCAGACATTAAATTCTTATATGCACTGAATGTCTTTCATTGCAGCAGACAACTATATTAATTTTGTTTTCTTCTGAGCTGAGGTGTCATTGCATTGCCTCTTCTTAAGCTTGTGACCAGTTAAATCCCCAAGTTGTTTTCTCATTAATTCTTTGACATAGGTTTTCTTTTATTTAATTCTAATAGGGGTATCAGCATAGTAATAGTTATAAAATACTCAAAGTCCATTTCAGGGTGGGATTAATTTATGACAGTAATTCTCAGCCTATGACCCAGGTTCAATCCTTTTTATGAAGCCTAGGCCTCTGCTTTCTGTGTTAGTTCTTCAGGTAACTCTGTTACTCATAGAAGTTTGAGAACCCCTTCTCCGGGTTTGCTGAAATTGAGTTAAGTTTGACCTAAATTTATCTTTGTATGTGGGTGATGAAGTTTGGCCCAAACTGGCTTTTGCATATAATAAACTGTAACCTAACTTGGTCCATGCTTGTAAACAAATTATAACCTAAGTTTATACCCTGGTAACCAAGTGACTGATTGTCTTAGACAATTACAGAAGCTAACTCTCAGCCAATTCTAGGATGAAAGCTGTCAAAATTTGCCTGCATAAGGCAAACATGGAACTGTCCCAATCAAATAATCTCTGGATGTCATTTCTAGTTATAAATGTAGATTACTGAATTTGAGGTGGGGGCAATCTCAGTGCTCTTCACTTTGGAATGCTGCCTTCTACAGTTCTTCTTATTCAAATAAATTTTGTTAAATTTAAATGATCTAATTTACCCTTCCTCAAAGTGCTTTCAGACATTAATTTGGTTTCACTATTATACACAATGCTGGGGGACTGGTGGCCAAGTTATCTGATCACTTAAGACCTAGACATGCACAGAGACAACCATATTTGCCCCAGTTCTCAGATATTAAAAAAAGATGCTCTTGCACAGAATTATCCAGAGCAGGTATTAGCTCTTTATCCCCCCATGGCAAGGGCTGCTCTGACTAATTGAAATAACTTGGAACTAACTAGCAATAAGATCAAATCAACATTTGGGAGTAAATGGCTTGCATTTGCTTCTAATGATGAGGTGTTGGAAGACAAATATAATTCAGACATGATGCTGTATTTTTAAATTCTGTGAAATTAAAATTACTTTAAAGGTAGGATTTGAGTTCTGTCCTTATTGATTTTATAATCTTACTGGTTGTCTTTTAAACCTCTGTTCACCATGGATGGCTGCCCAGTACTTACTGTAAAATGTGCCTGGGATATATTTGGCTTAAACATGTTTTTATTTCTTGCTAAAGATAAGTGTTTTCTTTAAAAATTACATTCTATGGGAGAAAATTATCTGCTATGGAAAAAGGTTTTTACAAATATTCTAATGACTTTAATATATTTTTCATATATGAATCTTTTAATAAAATGTGAGCACATTTGACTAAATATATTATTTTTCTTAGAATAATTTTAAACCATATATAGTTGAATGAAAAATTAATCCATCTGTTTCTGATTTCTTTACAGTAACCTAATAAAACCATCGCTTTAAAGAACTATTTAATTAATGTCTATGAAATTCTTTGAAAATTCTTTGTAATGAGAAAAGTTAAAAAGACCTTTGAATCAAAAATTGATAGTAAATAAATATATATTAGGATCTTGAAAATCAAGGTATTGTTGATTAACATCTAAACCTGGGGCCAGGACATGGGGGTGGAGTTGGGAAAGCCCCTTTATCCAGCTTCCTGAGAACGCCCAAGCATTGTTTCATCTTTGTATAAGGTATAGACAGTAGACATTTTAAAACAGAGCTCTGCTCAGTCACAACATTAAGTTTTCTTTCTTATCTTTAGTTTTCAAAGGAAGCATTTCTTCCTCTTCTCCACCTTTTCTGGATGAATTCCAGAACAGAATCTTCTGGGAAGTTACCCTAGGCCACACACATACCTCCAGAGCCTCCTACCCCAAATCTGTACCGTGAAGATACAGATATAAAAGGGGTTGAGTTGGGTGTCAGAAAAATTGTAAAAGGCAAATGTGAAAACTAAAAATTCACATTATTGAGGAAGAGAATGAAATGCAGCAATGGCAACAGCAGCAAAATAGATGAATATCTTATGGTTCTACAGTACTATAGATTTCCAAAGTGCCTACAAATTTTTTCATCAGAATGACTAATAATGGCTAGTGATATAATTTAATTCAAGTACTTCACTGGTAGCTGAAAAATGTTCTGTTACATGGCCCATCATCACAGTGTTTCATTTTGCAAAGTGAATATCCAGCTATCAACTATCTAGTATAACATATTGCCATATCAAATCAAAACTCTAGGGGATTTAAACAAGAGAGCTATTGTACATTTATTTAATCTTTGTGAGGTACCTCAGAAATATATGCCTTTAATGCAGTGATGTTGTGCTGAAAAGCATTTAATTAATGGATCAGGGATTTACATAATCCACTCTACATAAAGTCACCTTATGTACCAATCACAGTCAAAATTTTATCCATCTTAATAAACATTTCATGGGTTATGGTTACCTTTTGAAAGCGGATATTTGCTATGATTGGTACTCAAATTATATACAATCTCACAGACACTAACACTTTTTATATTATACTGACAAAATTTTGATACGTACTGCAATATATTTTGGGCAAATGAAAGTATATTTTTACTTGCAAGACTGAAAACCTTTCCTATAACTCCAAGAGCTATCAATTTTCTCAGGCTTTCTAGCTGTTACATGTGAGTAATTCATCTTCCTATTCTAAAGGTCACCTTGTAAATAATACTATTTTGTTGAAAAAACCATTGAAAATATCCTTAACTCTCATAATGCTAGGAAAATGCTAAACAGCAAAAGGATAGCAGAGTAAATGTCATGACTTCAATGTTTAAAATAGTGATGCATTATATTTCCAGGAAGTGTTTTGTACACTGATACATTTACTTCATGGTTTTCTTCTCAGTAAAAAGAAAAATTGCTCTTTGGATTTAGACAAAAATGTTCTCAGGATGCAGAGTGGAAGAAAATTAGACATAAAGTTAGTTATAACCCTCAATTTGTAGAAGCTGTGATATTTGCACAAAGTCAGGGTCTATTACTTAATCATCTAGTGTTTCCCACAGCAGCAGTCAAATTCAGACTTGAAACATTAGGCAACTCTAATGCTGTAAACCTTTGATAGCATTAGTAAATACAAATGTTAACAGAGTTACCTGTTAGTAACACTAGGGTTTTTGGTAATCGGAATAGAGTACACTATAAGTGCTTTGAAATGAAAACATCCAGTTGAAGTGTTTATAAGCTATACATCTTGTGACAATTTATTTTTGTGAGCATTTTTTAAAGTTTCATTTGTAGAACAGAGGAAGGTTTCATGAAAATAGGAGGCTGTGTCTTTCCCTTCCAAGGTTTTGAGTTTACTTAAAGTACAAATTAAGGATTTCCAATTCGGGTTAAGTTACTAGATTTGGATATTTATTTCACCATATGGTAATGAAGTTAGGTTGTCAACTTGATTGGTTTGAAAGGTGTCTGGAAGGATTAGGAAAGCACATTTCTGGGTGTGTCTGGGTGTGACATTGGGTATTATACCTGGTCTCTTTCCTTTCTGGTCCTTGGCTTGCTTCTTGGTTGCCAGGGGTTGAGCAGCTTTGTTCCACCGTGTCTTTCTGCCATGATGTTCCTGCCTTGCAGCCAGCAGACTATGAACTGAGACTTCTGAAATCATGAGCCAGATAAATCTCTTGTTTAATTTGTGGATGTTGGATAATTTGTTTCAGCAATGAAAAAGGTAACCTTTTCTTCTGACTGCAGAAAACAGTCAGCCAACTATGGATTAAACTCTCTGAAACTGTGAACAAAAATAAACCTGCTCATTTTAGTTGTGGGTGTCAAGTAGTTTGTCTCAGGAATGGGAAAACTGACTCATATATGTTTGTGGTAGTAAGGCTTACAGTAGCATCTCAGTCTATGAACTCAATTATTTCTAAGATTTTGGTCACAGAATTCACTCCATGATCTGTGCTACAATGGAGTTGTGCAATCAGAATTATGGAAAAAATTAAGTTCATGAACCGAGGTACCACTGTGATTTTTATTTTATTTCTAAATTGGTATTGTGATTTTAAGCTGTCAGTTTACAGACTTTAGAAGAATTTAAAGGATGATGCAATTGCTTAATGCAATCTTGACTTTCTTCTATGAAATTATGTTTTGCCTTGGGTTTTATTACTTTATTAGCCTAAACTCAAATAAAAGTCATTTTCTGGAGGGGAGATTTGGCCTTTAGAAAATAGGTGACTGAGTGAAAATTTGGTCCCTAGGGTCAGTGATGAAATTGAATAATGTTATTTTTCTTTTAAAAAAAGAAGTGCTTGTATGTTTCTTCTGTGGCTTACAACTGAGATGACTGACAATTTAGTTGAGATTGATTAGGTGTTCAATCTTTGAGCCAAAAACGTGTTGGCTTTTACTCTGAGTGAATTGGGAATGTATGAATAATTGGATTCAGTGGACATTGATAGAGTGCCTAACGTGACAGGCACAGTTCTAGATATTAAATAACAGTTCTGAAGAAAAATTAAAAAAAGAAAAACCAAAAATAGAATAAATAAGTAAAGTAAAGAGGAGAATAAAAAATACAACTGTGATGGCACATCCCAGAACTCTGGGACACTGAGGTAGAAGGCTTCTGAGTTTGTGCCCAGCGCGAGCAATTTAGCCAAAACTTAGTGAAATCTTGACTAAAAAAAAAAGACTAGGGATGAAGGTGAGTGGGAAGGCCCTGGTCTGATTGCCAGTATTATGTATGAAAAGAGTGAGGGAGAGGGGTTGCAGTGAGGCAGGAGAATCAGTCGTGATGGAGGAGGTTGTAATTTTAGGTAGTATGGTCCAAGAAGGTCCAAGAAAGTATTTGAGTGAATGAATGAAACAGCGACATGCAGATATGGAGGCCGGCATTCCCTGATAATGCAGCAGGCATATAGTGGGGCTGTTGGCAGAACTCCCCTAGCTGGGTTGAGTGAAACAAGGTAAGAAGGTAGCAGGTGAGGAGGGAGAGATTGTGTTTGGCACTGTGGAGCAAGAAAAGGACTTTGGCTTTTGCTCTGAGTTAGTGAAGAAACTTTTGGAAGAGTTTTACTCCACAAGCATTGCGATCATATGTCTTTCTTTTATTACTACATGGTTGCAATGCATGAAGTTCACATTTATCTTAGGGAGTAGGTGCATGTTCATAATACAACTTAATTGTTTCTAATCCCCTTCTCGATGTTTTAGAAGGACTGCTTAGTATTTTAAGAGTTGGCTGCTGTGTGGAAAATAGGACAGAGGTAGACAAGAACAAAAGTAGTGAAGCCACTCTTGAGGTTATCACAATAATTCTGCCGGAGATGATGGTGGACTAGATGAGGTAGAAGTACCACCTGAGGTCCCACAAACAGACAGGTGAGACATTTAGATTTTGATAGCTAAAGAATTTTGTTTGTTCCCTTCACAAAGTTAATTACAAAGTATGGGTGGAACGTGGGGTGTAGAGGAGCCACAAGGGACGATATGGTAACACAGGGTGAGTAACACTTACTATGCTTAGGCTAGATGGGATAAGGGAAGAAAAGAGTTCCAGAATCTGACAGAAGGACAGAGTTATGCAGAGAATGTCCCTTGACATTCTGTGGCAGGGACACAGCCTCACTGACCTCACAGAGTGAGCCTGAGCCGCACATCCCATGACCTCACTCCTCTCCTTCCATCTTACCTCCATCAAGGCCAGTCTCTCCATTGGCTATACCCAAACAGGCCAGCAGGCAAGGACACCATGGATGTTCATACAACGGAAGCTTCCTGAGGCAGACAACAGCCTGAATCGTGGCAGATAGTAGATCTGGAGGACAACTAGACATTAACCGCTTTGATATTTCACCCTTGCCTCCTACTTATTCTTGCTTTCTTTCTTTTCTTTCCTCTAGAGAAAAGTGTGTTCCTTCTTCCCAGGGAATTCATGAAATCTCACTAGACACCACATCAGTGTGGTGGTTTTCTGTGCAGTAATCCTCCTACATACCATCTAAGATGGTGGCCACCACTCATTTTCTTCATATAAGATGGAAGGGAAATAAAGAAGAGAACAGTGTCAAAAAACATAGTTGCTATAATATTTGTTTCTGCATTTGATCATAAGCTAAATTTGTAATTACTGCATATTTCCCTTATCCTCGGCATATAGTCAGTGCTATTTATTATGTAGGATGACCCCAAACTTTATTTGTGCAAGATATGAGCCCTCAGTTGTTTTTGTCTTTTTTTAGTTGCCTCAGTTTTCCACTGGTCAAAACTTCCCCAAATAATCCTCTGCCTCCACTGTGGGGCAGCAAGTCTTTTCCCCCGAGATGCTCAGGAATAATCACCTTGGATAGTAGAAGGGTTCACTTCTCCGCCTGCTGGCTCATTGGTAAAAGGAATCAAGTGACCTGGTGAAGTTTCATTCCTCTTAACATTAAATTCTTGATTGTGTTCCCTGGTGGAAGCATTCTTCTGTTAGACACCAGCACTTGTGAATACAATGAGCCTTAGGTTGTGGGGAGAGGAAGTGAATTATTGGTATAGTAGTGATTTCAAGTGACTTATTGGTGTAAGAGTGAAAAGAATCATTCCACCGCTTCATTCCTAGAAGTATAAATGAAAGCTAATATGTTGACCACATGTTTAAGCTATATTTTATTTGTAGCACACAATATTTCAGGTATTGACTTCCAGCTGGTTTTCTTATTGTTCTGAAAGCTGGCCTTCTCATACAACCATAAAGCCAACTATTTCTGGATGAGAGGCCACTTTGTGATTCCATGGGTGTGAACACATTGCCTTATAACTTTGTTGTAAGGTGACTCCCCTAGTTAGAGGCAATCTCATACAGGATAACATAGTGATGGATAAGGCATTCTATAATTCTGCAAATGCTAGTGCTTACAGAAGCACTGTGAACAGGGAAGCCAAGTTAGTACCTTGATCCTTTTCAGGTTCTATCTTTCTCTTCCATGAAAGGTGTCCAATGCAATCAGCAGCTAATGGGCAGCTGCTTAAAGTTTAAACAGAATAATACAATGTTGGATTATCAATATTTGCTTCTGCTGTTGGCCACACTTGGTAGCAGTAGTAGCCAGATTGGAAAAAAAGCCATGCTGTTGTTTCATAGTCTCCATAACCATTTCTATGTTGACCTACTAGCAATCTAAAAGCAGCAAGTGAAATAGAAAATAGTTATCAGGAAAGAAGAGGGCATGCTCACTCTAGAGCCTTGGCTATTTGTAGGAGATTCCCCATTTAGGGCTTTCCAGAAGGTCCATTCAAAACTCTTGTCTACCATGCATAAATCCATTACTATTGATTTATAATGATGACCCAAGTGGTCATGGCCCAAGTAGTAGGAGAGCATATTCTAAAAGCTTCCACTATCCACAAAACTTTGTATTTGTCTTGTGCTTTGAGTCAATTCAAAATTGGCCATTTTATAGGTTATCAAGTAAGTAGTTCAGTACAGCACACCCAAATGTGTTCTATATTACCTAAAAAAAATCCAAAGAGATCTTCCATGTACAGCATCTCTTTGAGATGAGGACGTCAGCGACAGAAACGTGACTCCCATTTTAGAAGCAATATCCTGCATGACCCATGCTGGTGGGCCCCTGTCATCCCCAGTGTGGCAGGCTGTGGCACAGCAGAGCCTGTCTCCATATGAAACGTCTATGTCTCCCAAAGACATTCAAGAAACATGATATTTCATGTTCACCTTTCCCAGATAGCACAATGTTGTCAATGAATTGGACCACAATAGTGTTCTGTTGGATTTCAAACTGATCATATTCCTTAGAGACTGTATTTTGATAGAGAGCAAAAAGCTTGACTTAGTCTTGGGACAAAGATTCTTTTCTTGATTGGAAAGAGAAGCAAATATTTATTGGGTCATTAGCTGTGAACATAGTGCTAGGGTTGGTATTGATTGTTGCAGCAGAGATAACTATCATAACCTTGCAGTTAAGGTTTCCTGATGACCTATTTTCATTCCACACAAATCATCCTGTTATGATCATTTTGTTATTGCTTTTTTAAGCCAAAGTTGTGAGTTATATTTTCGTAGCAAAAACAATTAGTTGTGTATGTCACAAGGATTTCATGGTGGCAGATCTCTGTGATTTGCTCAGGAAGATGACAATTCTATCTTGCTTTTATTGCTAAAAAAATTTAATGAAATTGAGAATTTCAAGATTCTCAGCCTTATCTATATCTACCAGAATATCTCCACACCATATCTCAAGGTTACAATTCTTCCCTACTGTTGCCTTTATCTTCTGATAAGAGACTTGGTTTGATTCAACATTTAAAAGGTAATGCAACTCTACAATCCTTACAACAGTCAGCCATATCTATTCAGTGACTACAAGAGATAAAAGTGTCTTTCAAATCTTCCATAAAGGTCTTCTGATTCTGCATATTTTTTTCAATTTTATGCACAGAGTTTTTTTTTTTCTTTTTTGTACCGGAAATTGAACTCAGGTCCTCACCCTTGCAAAGCAGGTGGTAGAATCACTGAGCTAAATCCCCGGCCTATGCACATAGTTTTAAAACATTATCTTACCTGCATTTATTCTGTAGAGACATAATAAAAGACTTCCTTCACAAATCCTTATAATTACTAATGTTGCCACCAGAACAAAGGATAAGATATGATCAAAATGTGCATGATCAATGTTTAAATAAAAACTTTATTACAATAGAAGACACATCGATGTTAATTTCCCTGAAAATACTCTCCCTTGCTTCAAACACACTTATTCCATCACGCTTGCTACTTTCTGAAGCAGTTCTAGAAATCCTCTTTTGTGAGTGTCTTTATGTGGTATGCTGCTGCTGCTGTCATCCAAAAAAAAAAAGTCAGGCTTGTAAAAATTTGCGGTGTGTCTTCATTCACCTTATTCAATGGACCTCGCATCATGTGACTTCAGGCTCTTCCTCAAAGGCAAAACGAACTTGAAAGGTAAATGTTTCAAGTGGATTCAGGATACTGAGGTAGCAAAGACAGGTAAACTACAGAAGTTTGCTTCTGTAATTTCTATGCAGCAGAAACAGTATTATCAGATAACCAGAGGAAGAAAGATGGAGGAAAGAGTGTTAGGTGTTTCAGAAGAATAAATAAGGATTTTACAGTGCTCTAAAACTGGGCAAATGAATGGACTAAGGAAACACAGTGTGCTTCCTGGCCACACAGGTGATCTCACCTGAGATTGTACATCATAAAGGTCTGCGCCGGCTTCTGTTTCTCTCCAGTTGCATTCATTTGTGTGGGGCAGGCGTGGGAGTAGACTGGTAATTTGATTTAATAAAGATTGCAGTTTGGACAGCAAGTTTGAAGAAGTCTAAAGATCATATCACCTTACAATTGAACTTGAGGGACAAGGAACAAATTTGTTCTGTTTCTAATATCATTTCTGTGATTGCTTGTGTCTAGATGTGCCCCCACATCTTCACAAGGTCATAGGTGGGTCTCTTCAGAGGTGGGTGGGTCTAGAGTGTGTGATTTGGGGATTAAGTGTGTGGTGCTGGGAATTAGGGGTATGTGAGTACTAAATTAGTCCACTGACTGGTTTGGCCTAGCTCTAGGAGTGGATAATAGTAAGTCCCACCCTGAACGTGAGCGCTATCTGCCCTAAGGTAAGGTAGCCTGGACAGAATGTAAGGGAAAGAAAGAGGGCTGCTGTCTTCACTTGCTGATTGCTGCTTTTGCTGCCTGCTCTCTTCTACCTTCCATGCCATGAACTGTTTTTTCTCCTCTGTGTTACCCTCTGCCATGCCACCCTGCTAGCCAATTATGGACTGAAACCTCTACAAGCTATGAGCTAAAATAAGGCTCTCCTCTTTTAACTTTGGGTGTTCAGAATTTTGTTTTAGCCATGAGAAAAGTAACTAAAACAAATTCCAAGGGTAATTAGAAGCTTCCAAGGGCAATCAGAAGCTTCAGTGTAGACTAGGTTTATTTTTCAAGACTAATTTTAATTTAATATCAGGCATATCAAGTCATATAATTAGATTCAATTAACATTTTCATATGCTAAACTAGAACATTGTACTTAGGCACATTTTATTATATAATGATAAAAGTAAAATGAGTTCATTTTCCTTATCAGTTCCACACTATACAAGTGGTATGGGTGAGTGGATGTCTTCAGGGGCATGTAATTCTTCCCTTACAGTAAGAGATCATCCAGGTGCCTCACTTACCTGTACTCATTCTGGATGAAAAGCCAAGTTATAACCTCTCAGAAGACATCCAACACAGTGTCTATTACTCATGCTGGATAATGCAGAGCTCAGTGGGTCCTGTTGTCATTCTTATTTGATGTATTTTATCATATTAACCTGAAAGAGCATGGTACCTTGAGTTTGTGACCCACACGCTGGGTGATCAAAAATAGGATGTTGACAGTGAATTTGTCTTTACAGTGGGTCAGGTCTATGTGAATTTCCATAACCCCAAGAGTGTGGTTATCTGGGTTATATCTCTCAATCAAGGAAAATGTTATATCTAAAAGACTAAATAGAAGATTCATTCTGTTGGCTTCATAATATCTCTGAAACCTGGCTCTGAGCCCCAGTATCTGGCCTCAAATTGTTATTTTTTGAAAGATAATTTTTATCTCTCCTGTCAGAATAGCTAATAATACAAAGTTTATTGGTTATTTATTGCATTTTGGTAAGGATGCTGTACTCTGTTAGTTTCTTTAAGCTTTACACTTCTATTTACCTGAACCATAGAAGTTTTATGATCTAATGAGACTAGTAGATGGTCTGGGAAGGAATTTAGAAAAAATAATCTATCTGACTCCTTATAATTAAAAAGCCATGAGATCTTGCATCTTCCTACTATTTCTGACTACTTTGCACTGTCTGGGCAACATGTGTCAATGCTGTTTATTTAGTTCAGTGAAGGGAACTTCCCAAGTTGAGCTGCGCCTTATTCGACAGATGTAAAGTACATTGAACATTAAGGTGCTTTTCACAGGTAAGAAACCCTCGCCATAATTAAGGCCAAACCCAAACTTCACCACAGTTTCTTTTTGTTTGTCTGATAGTTGAAGCCAAAATGCTTTCTGACACGAAATAGCACAAATTGCTTTCCTATCTCTCACAATGCACATTCTTTTAGTTGTAGATTTTCCAGTAGACAAGCAGGTGTACTTTTGTTGTAGAGTCTTGAGACATTTTGCCTGGTGAGTCCTCGAATCTTTGTGTTCTCCAAGGCATCCATGTGAAAATCCGGGCCATCCTAAGCGATATGAGATAGCTGGCTGCATTCTGACAACTCTGTTTTCCACCTTAACTCATTCCAGTTTACTTGCCAACAACTTCAGACACCAGCTTGAGGGGAAAAGAGAATTCGAGGGTGAAAATGTGTCTTAAAGGATATTTAATAAGATTTGTCTCTGCTTTGAACGTAAGGAGCATTGATCTGGGTATATGCCTGTTTCAGGAGAATTGGTGCAGGAAAAGTTTTGTAAACGGCCCTGCTTTCAATGTCCATTCAATTCAAAGGTTTCTGGGTAAAATCTATGGAAGGAAATTCATGCAGGAAAGAGGGTGGAGATGGAAAAAAAAGTTCATGCTGAAGTCACAGTCTATGGATAAGAAGGAATTTGAATATTAATGCACAACCTTGAGAATTAAATGCTCTATCCAGCAACCTTAAGAGTTGGCAGCTGGCTCAGGGCTGATAAGGAATGTTGGGTGGGGGGCAGGTCCTGGGAGGAACTAATTCCCAGGGAAGGCTCTCATCTCTGGCTGGCATTAGAAAGAATTACAAAGCATGATTCAGAATCTAATTTTGTCAGCTGGTGATTGGCTCCCACGAGGCTCTGGCCTCACAATGTGTTCTATTAAGTAATGGGAATTGGGTTGTGCTCCTTTTCTCTGGTTCTTGCCTGCCACCCCATTTTTCTTCGCAGCTCCCCCATGTCTCCAATGTAAATGTAGGTGTGCTTGCTTACATTCACATTCTGAGAGGCATCTCTAAATGTGTCCCCAGTGTACAGATGCTAATACATAGGAGGATGCCAACACCTCATTGAGTTTTAAATTTCACTTTAATTTTTTCACTTTTGAGTTGCATTGAGCATTATAGTGTCACCTTGTTAAGATGGGGAGAACCCAGGTGGGGAAGGGGAAAGTTTAAGCCCATTCATTGACTAATGCCTATTTGGTGGCTTTGTGAAAGAAGCTTTTAGCATGGGCATTCCACGCAGAGATGCCAAATAAACACATGGTGTGAGAAATCATTTGATTTACGTTAACATCACAGAACCAGAACTAAATGTAAATTGACTAACTTGATTTTTTTCATATCTGAATGCCTGATATCTGTCAAAACAGCTGTTTATCTTCTACAAAATGATTTATATCAACAATGATGAAACTCATTTTAAAGGTGGTAATTTGCACATCTATAAAAGGTGGCATTATATGTTCAGAGAAACCTGCAGTATGTGTTTTATTATCCTCTTACATAATCTAACTAGAGTTAGCTTCTCAAAGAGTAATGAAACTCAACCATTTACCCTCCATTCTAAGACTTTGAGAACTTAGATATTCTCTCTGTGTTCCAGAATATACAAAAAATAATTAATTATCAAGGGTATTGTGTTTATTGGACAGAGAATTCTAAACTAAAAATTTTTTTTCTAAGAATACTTTTTCTCATAATTAAATCATGGCATCTATTCTTTCTCACTGAAGCAATTTCTCTAAAAAAGCTCTTAAAGAATCACTAGAAAAAGCTGAACAATCATAGTTTTATGTTGTCTTTTGCTTATCTTGAAGCTGTACCTATTTCAGGTGAAAGAAAATCAGCTTCTTGTTGAAGGAAAAGTTCTACACGAGTTATCAGAAGATGTTGATTCTATTTTTGTTCTGGCATGAATTAGCCATAGCAATTTGAGTAAGTCACTTTCTGGACCAATTTTCTCATTTGTAAGAATAAGAATTGGCTGGTTTAGAAGGCAAACACTGTTGGCTGGCAGGCAGCTTCCAGATGTATTTCATATGGTACATAGACGTTTTTTAAAAATATCTGTATTTGAGTTCCTTTAGACAGGCATGCATTTCTCAGATCACTATAGTCTTCATAACTCAAGACTGCTTTCTGTTTTTATGTGTGTATTCACTTGTGTATTAGTTATCTTTGCCATGCAACAAACAACCCTATAATTTAATGTTTTAACCCTAAGTGGGTTAATATTAACTTTAATGGCTAAAAAATAAGTATTTACTTAGTGCAACATTCTTTAGTAAGTTGATGAACTGAGCTAGGCAAATCTACTGATCTTGTTGGGATCATTTACTTATCTGTGGTCAACAACCATTCAGACAAGTGTCTCATCTTCTGCATCTCCTGGAACAATAGCTATTTATGAGCCCAGTCATCATTCAGCAAGCTAACCACTCAATCCTCTTATGACAGCCTATGGGCTCCCATGGCACAGGAACAGAAGCTACACAGCTTCTGTGCTTCTGTCTAGGCTTGGCATTTGCCCAGCTACCCTTCTATTATATTCTATTGTTCAAGGCAAGTGACAGAGACCAGTTCAGATTCAAAAACTGGGAGCTGACTCTACCTCTTGAAGGGAGGTGATACAAAATAGCTGGCCATTTTATCAGTCTACTACAAACTGTCTACAAGCATCTACCCTTGCAAGCTGTGGCCTTTATAGTTTTAAATTCATTCTCAGACTAACACTAAGGAAAACTCCAAGCAAAAAAACAATATTGACAGTCATGCTTTCATGCTAAGAGCATATTCATAATGCTCAGCTAGGAGCTTTCAAACAGAACAATATTGACAAGCACTAAGTACATACAGAATTGAACCACAAATTCCCAAGTATTTGAAGAGTTCTGCTCTCAGTGTGATACAAACTACTAGCAGTTCCTCAACTTGAGTTATTCCCTTGTCATAATGTGGAGTCACTGTATGATGGTCATGTGTGGGGGGGATGAGAATTCTGAGACATTGTAAGTCTGCAGCTTAGTTCCTGAATATCCCCCCAAAAATATGATTCAAATCATTTTCAAGGTTTGAGACTCAATTTCCATACCCTTCCTTAATTTTTCCTTCAGAATATTCCTGGCTTAAATGATAATTCTGGGGAAATTCTTTTCAGATGAACTAACTGACTGACAATCTTTCATATATATTGTGTTATGAATGAAAAGTTGTGCAGTTATAATATGCAAATATAGTAAACCTCAATTTAAAAAGAACAGATGTTACTTACTGCAGGACCAGTCATAATTTTAATGTAAGTGTGTAACAGTAGTGATACAAATTAGTAATACAATATACCTTCACTAGCCAAATGCATTCTATGTCCAAAATGCTATAGATTATAGAAAAATGTCCTTTCTATCAAAGAGTTTACATGGTAGCATAATCCACAGTAGTCCTTATGATAGCAGGCTTTTGAATTGTGAATTCCTATGAAAGAATTTTTTTCAACATGACTTTGGCACCAATAGCATATTTTGTTCTCTCACAAGTAGTGTAATTGCACCTTATAAGTGAGGAAATACCTGATTGCTTTACTTTATTTTGATTCTAGATGTAAGAGCTACAAATAGATTTATAAGAAGAAAGATATCTCATGCACAATAATTAAGAATGCTGGATCCATTTCCTTTTTTGGTACATGTTTGCAATATATATTGTTTACATTCCTTGTATAGAATTGGTAGAGCAGATCAATAGATGGATGGGGGAGTGAAAAAGAGATGAAAAAAGGAATAAAAACATATTATGTAGATGAACCAGTTCCCCACAAGGAATATAGACATTATATGTGATAATATGTTATGGTAAAAAATAAAAAATGAATGCTTATGTTCACATTGTCCAAATTCAAAGTGAAACAGTCAATATTTCTCCTAATAGGAAATGAGAGAGGTAGTTATTTAAACACCTCCAAATCTTTGCACACGTGAAGAGTCTAGTTCTGTTAGAGATAACTACAGCAAAAAAATTTTTTTTTTGAACTTTGACAAAGATATAGACCAGAATTGTTTTCGTTATTTTAAGTCTTTTCTGATTCAAAATGAATTTTAGGAATGATTTTTCTAGTTCTGTAAGGTACACTAATGATATTTTGATTGGGATTGCAATAAATCTGTATAACAATTTTAGGAATATGACCAGTTTCACTGTTGGTTCCACCCAACCACAAGCAAGGGATCTCTTTCCATTTTTAGATGTTATCTTAATCTCCCTTTCAAAGTACTGTAATTTCCAATGTAAAGATTTACTTCCTTTGTGAGACTGATTCCTAAGTATTTCATTGTTTTGATGCTATTGTGAAAGGTATTGTTTTAATGACTTCTCTCTCAGTGTGTTATTTATGTATATGAATGCTATTGATCCCTGACTTAATATTATACTACAAAGCTTCTGTGATAAAAACAGCATGTTACTGGCAAAAATAGCAGGCCTGAAGATCAATGGAACAGACTACAGCATGCAAAAAGAACCCCAAACACACTCAGTCACTTTATCTTTGACCAAGGGTCTAAACATGTTCACTGAAAGAAAGGCAGTCTCTTTAATAAATGGTGCTGGGAAAAACTGGCCTTCCACATATGCTGAAGACTGAAACTAGACCCATGTTTCTCACCATGCACTAAATTAAAATAAAAATGGATCAATGATCTAAACATTAAAACAGAAACACTAAATTTGCTGGAAGAGAGAATAGGTAGAACGCTTGAGAACACAGAAATAGGCCAAGACTTCATGAACAAAACCCAGAACACACAGAAAATACCACAAAGAATCAGCAACTGGGATCCCATATATAGACTCATATCTAGAACATATAAAGAGTTGAAAAAAATCAGTCAGCCCAAATTTAAATAGCTAACCCAAAAATGGACATTTGACATGAATACCCACATCTCAGATGTAGTAGAAATGCAAGTAAATACATGAAAAATATTCAACATCATTGGTCATTTGAGAGATACAAATTAAAACAATGCTTAGATTCCATTTCATTCCAGAAAGAATGGCTGTTATCAAGAAATCAACCAACAACAAATTCTGGCAGGGCTGGTGGGAAAAAGGAACACTTCTCCCCTGTTCCTGGAAGTGTAGACCAGTGCAACCTCTTTGGAAATAAGTGTGGAGATTCCTCAAAAAACTAGAATCAGAGTTCCCATTTGACCCAGCTATTCCCCTCTGGGTGTCTTCCTAAAAGAATTAAAATCATCATACCACACTGATATATGGCACCCATGTTTATAGTGATACAGTTTGTAACAGGTAAATCTTGGAAACAACCCAAATGCCCATCAACCAGTGAATGGATAAAAAAAGATGTGGTTTTATTAGAACATGGAGCACTCTTCAGCCATAAAGAAGGATTAACTTGAGAAATTTCTAAGTAAATGGGTGCACTTTGAGAACATAATTTAAGTGAAATAAATTGAACATGTGTAAATATCACATTATCTCTCTGGTGTGAGAAAATGAAAGTGTAAATAAGGACCCAAAAGAATAATAGATATTGTGAAATAGGAAAAATTTGTTCACAATCTGAGTGTGGGATACTTTGTTAATAATAAAAATATTTTATGCAAAAAGTGTAATATTATTAGGAAATGAGCTGAGACATAGCTTAGCAATTGAAAATATATTCTTTTAAAATGATACACAGTATATTTGCCATTGTTATTCTCTAATAATTTTTGATGTGAAAAATTATGTTTTCATAGAATGGCTTTCATATTTTCTTTATTAATATCTACTTGTATTACATTAAAATAAAAAATTTGAAAAGAAAGAATAACATAAAAAGTAGACAAGGCATATGAGGAAGAATTCTACCAAAATGAAATGTCCAAGACATATTTGAAATTCCCACATATGTTAGTTGTCAATAAAATTAAATTATAGTAAGATGTGCCTCTATATCTCTTAAATTAACAATAGTTCAAAATAACTACCACTATGTATAGGCAGTCATATAATCTCTAGAGCTAAGGTCTAGAAAACTGCTTCACAATGGTTATTATGCATGGAAAACTTCGAAAACCACGGCTGTCATAGCCCATATATTATTTCAGGCTTTTTCGATATCAAACTGGCACTCTGGAATGAAATTAAAATTAACAAAATATAATGAAATTAAAATTTTCAATAAGAAAGAAACAGAAAACCTAGCCTTTCTAATTTGATAGTCTTTTTCATGGAAAATAAAAGTAGCTAATAATACTATAAGGGGAAGAATGTTAAATGCTAGTTTGACATAAAAGCAAAAACCCTAAGACAAATGAAGGCATAACAAAAATATTGAATGAATATATTCAACATCAGGAGAAAAGATTTTAAAGATGAATTAGTTTTACACTGAGGGAACTTTTAACATATTCTTCCTGCGGAAAAATGCAAGGTGTTCAGAAAAGTCAGTACATTTCAATTTTTTTAAAGTAATAGTAAAAATCAGAACTTTCTGATACATAAACACAGGAAAGAGACAGAAGAGAAAAGGAAAAAAAAACAATAGAAAGGAACTCTGTTAATGAGTCTGCAAAACACAAAAGCAAAAAAAAAAAAAGAAAGAAAGGAAATGGGAAAACATTTAGGACTGATGGATGACTTATTTACAGTCAAGCAGTTATTAAATTATAAATATGGAAGGAAAGGACTTCTTAGTCCAAACTTGTCTCTGTTTCCATGACTGCATGTTATATCTGGAAGGATGTGGGATTCTTGGCCTATTTGAATTTATCCATAGCACCTATCCATAGTACTTAATAGTCACTCTTTTAATATTTATTTAAAGAATAAACAATGCAAATATATTTCAAGAGCGCAGGTTAGCCATACTGCATTCATTATACTCATTTGTTAGGGAATCTTCCGAAGGTCCCTTTCTGTTGCCTTTGTTATTCAGTTTTCTATCACTATAACAAATACTTGAGATAATCAAACTTTTAAATGTCCGTGTCAATCCAGGGCATAAAAACAAGGAATAGGATAGAGTCTCACTCTCTTTTTCCAAGGCACACTCCCAGTGACCTAAAAGTCTCCTCCAGGTCTCACTCACTTTACACAAGTACCATCACCTCCCAGTAGCTCCAAGCTTTAACGTACAAACTTCTGGGGGACAATTTAGATACAAACTACAGCACCGTCTCAATCAAAATCAAACAACCTTTACTTGACATGAAACAGCTCCACATTTAGCTCATTACCAGCTCACATGTATTCTTTCTCCTTTGTTGAATGTTTCTACCAGTTCACCTATTCTTTGTCTAACTGAAGTGTCTGAGTAACCTTTCAATTACTTTCTTGTGTAGTGCCTTTCCATTTTTACCTTTGCTCTACCCTACCTACCCTAGTTTGTTTTCTATTTCTTTCATAATGCTTTCAATGAACAATTCTTTGTTGTACTTTCAAACATTATATTGTAATTTCACCTGTATTACCAAGGCCCTATGGCCAGGGACCATAATTCAATTCCTTTTTCACTCTGTAAGACTTTTCTAATGCTTTACACATAACAGGAGTTTAATAAATATCTGTCCACAGTACAAATTTTTGTACTATACAAACTGAAATATCTGTAGCCTTGTCAATGGCAGCCTTTACATTGCTTGTTTTGATAGTATCAGAAGTCCAGATGTCCTGAATGGAATTAATTATACTCTCTCCATGATCCCATTCCTCTTTCTACATTTTCTGACTCAGTTACTGACACCAATATTAATTCAACTGTCCAAACCAACAGACTCTTGTATTTGATTTCCCATTGCTTTTACCTTCCACATTTAATTGACTGATAAGTTTAATTGATTTTTTTCAGTGGTACACACTGCCAATTACTGTATGACTTTCCTTCCCTTCCTGCTGCCAGTGTCCTGGTTCACATCCTTGCTCTCTGTTCCTGGTAAATCGGCTTTATAACTAATGCCTCCTGCTTCTCCCTTGCTAACCCTGACTTCAGAAGGTCATCAGATTTAGTCTCAGCTACTGTTGTTTCATTTCCTTTATTTCTAAAAACCACTGAGTAAAGAATAAGTGTCATTGCCTGGCATGTTAAATTCTAACCTGTTAGTTTCCTTCTAACACTTTGTTTTTCCTTGCCTTTTCCCATCCCACCCAAATGCACAGTGTTATAAACTTGCATTCTTGAGATAATCAAGGACATAGGGCCTATGGTGGGTCCTTTGTCACTGGAGACATGTCGTTGAAAGGGAGAGTGAGACCTTGACCTTTTCCTCTTTTACTTCCTGGGTCTCCAGGAAGTGAAAAATTTGACTCTTATTCTTCTGCTTTGAGATTCTGCCTCATCACATACCCAAAAGCAACAAGGCCAACCAGTCATGGTCTAAAACCTCCAAAACTATGAGACATGATAATCTTTTTCTCTTCATAAGGCGATTACCTCATTATTGTCTTATTTCATGGTATTCTCACAATTTGAAATGCCTTCCTTTCTCTCTGTACATTTATACTCTCCCACCCCAGTCACACAGGACTCAGGATAATATACTCTATGTTATGATCGTTACTATTGAAGGCTGAATTTAGGTAATTACTTTCTCTGTGAAATTTGTCTTGATTTTCTTAATGGATTTCTTTTCCCATATTTAAACTTACCAACAAATCTCCTTTAAAATTATAAATTTTTTGCTATAGTAAGTTGTTTGCCTTTCTCTTCCTACTGTTATGAAGAAATATGTCAAACTCATCTGTATATTCTCACAATATCTAAGCTGTACATGGCCCATAATAATTGTTTTTAAATTTTTTACCGAAGGTATGCAAAAATGAAAAGTTGCACTCACTCAATTAATCTAAGGAATTGTTATAACAAGTGCTTTATCAGCCCATGTCTTTTTTTCAGCCAATAATAGCAAGTACGCATATTTTTTTGTAATTTATATTTTATTAGGGTAGTACAGGCATCCAGATTAAAAATTTTAAGAGAGAGTTAATAAACAGAAATGTTTTCCCCTGAACTATAGTCACATTGCCATTTTCAACTCTTAACAGCTTCTGCTTCTTAAGTTCTGTACTCCTAAATAATTTGTGTGTTAGCGTATCGGTTCTAGACATTGTCTACTGAATTGCAATTATACTTTTTGAGGCAGAATTCATCTCTTTCTAGCAGGAAAAACCTAGATTTCTAAGGCCAAGAAATTGAGCTTTGTTGGCACAGTATTAGCTGGCTTTCAAAGGCTGTGAGCCTGTGACTTGCCTCGTGTTAGCCACCAACTCTGAATCACTCAGATAACTGACTTAGCTTAGTTAATATGACCACAGCTTATGCCTTGATGTCGATGGAGTTCATTGTAATGCTTTCCTTCTGTAACAGTTCAGTTGAACACGTCTGTTAAAACATTGGCTTGAGATTAATTTCTTGTGTTCGCATTCATTAATATAATCATCTTACATTAGAACTTTGGCAAACATTATTCACCATATTCACCAGAATGGAGTTTTACAAAATGCCAGTCTCTTTTTCAGTTTGGAAACACAGGGGAATGTGAATAATGTAGATGTCAAATCTGAAGCATTGTAGCACTATAATTATCAAAAAAATTAAGCATTAATTTAGTACATCTCTTAGAGAAGACATGTGCAGATTAGGCTTTGTTTGCCTCTTGCCATACAAATACATCTTTGTGCCCTAAAGGGAGATATGTCAGATTTGACCTGTGTTTGTCCTAGACGTGTTCGTTTAGTCAGAAGAGTTCAATCAAAGGCTATAAGATGTCCATAAAGGTTTTTCTTTCAACACTGGAAAGGAATGGGCAGCAAAGATAGAGACAAGACAGAGAAAGCAAAGGCATGTGTGGTCCGATTACAGTTGGTCTGTGCTTAGGAAGAACCGAACACATTGTAATTGTTAAAATGTGGAGCCAGGTGATGCTTCCTATTATTCGCAGTAGTGCTGTCTTTAGGAACATCATCACTGCGTCTGAACCATGTGTATACAGTCTCTGTGTGACTCAGAGTGATATCATCTGTGTGGGCCAGCGGGTACTGGCAGACACAAAGACTGAGTCCAGTGGGGGCAGTGCCAAGAAAAGTTGGCTTTTGAGTCAACATTAATCTCTACAGCATCTTAAGCTGGGAAAAGCCCAGAGTATCTCCATAGCCAAAGCCAAACAAGTCAAATTTTGATGAGTGTAAAAACATTTATTAAATAAAAATTTCTATACAAATTTTGAGTGGGGAAAAATGAAAGCAGAGAGGTAAAATCATACTCCATCTTCCAACATTTTTGAAAGTAAAGCTTCAGATGAAGTGATTTCACTAGGTATAATTTTATAGTGTGATGTTTTTCATCTGGTATGTCTTTGTCTATTACTTTCTTTGTGCGCTGTCGAGGTGAATAGAAGTAGACATTACTCAGAAGGAGGATGGAGACTGTCTGTTTTCTAGTAACAAAGCTTTATTTTTATGTTGCCCCCATTTTCTCTGTAATGGTGCAATAAAAAAATCTTAGGTTTTTTTCAGCAGGCTACAATATTTTATAGATCTAATGAGAGATTCAGATCCCTCAACTTCCGATAGGAAAGATATAGGCTAGAAAGGGCCCTACAAAAGAAACGACAAAACAAATATTTACTTCCTGATGCCCAAAATTAGATCATTTCTTTCAGAACTGAAGCATCTCAACTTTTCCACATTGTTGGTTTTTTAAATCCAGAATACATATCACATATTACAAAACCACTCTAACTTTTGTATAAGCCTGTTGCATGCAGAAAAGAGTGTGTAGCATGCTATTTTGTCAGTGAATTAATATTTAAAAATTTTTATAATATACCTTTGTATAAGAGGACATTCTTATATCTAGCTAGACCAAAATAATTTAGTTAATTTTGAATATTACTTTCTATGTGTTTACATGAAAAGAATGAAAATGCCATAGTGGGAAATGAGACAACTCATCTTACTTGCACCTGTAGTCTTGTATGAATCATAGGAAAAAATATTGATCTGATTCATATATAAGGATTTCTTTTGTATTAAATTGAAAATGACTTATCTCTATACCCTCTGAATCTTGTTACCACTAAGTATGGTGGTTGATTTTTCCCTTATGTTTTCTCTAAATGAAGTTTTAAAAGTGTATCCTGATATCCAACATAATGTAATATTGAGTACTGAGTCATAAATTAGTAGTTAAATATTAAGGATCCAACCTGGCCACGGATTTGCTGTATGGTTTAAGTCTAATCACATACTCTTTTTAGGTGTCAGTACCTGCACCTGCAGGAATCTGGAGGAGATTGAATGCAATGGTGTCTTGGTCTCCCCTTAGCATGAACATTAGGTAAAAAGCTTTGGTCACAGTTGGCGTATGTTTTGCCTTGGCCATCTGAAGTGTTGCCTGGGACTTTTCTCAGAACAGCAATAGGCATAATATCACAGTGACATATGTGCACCTATGTTTCTAGCAATACAGTTTGTAATAGCTAAAACATGGAAACAGCCCATTTGCCCATCCGTTGGAAACTGGATAAAGAAGAAGTGCTTTTTCTATAAAATGGAATACTACTCAGCTATAAAGAATGAGAAAGTAGAGTCATTCATAGGAAAATGGATACATATTGAGGATATACTCCTAAGTGAAATAAATAAGTCACACATGTGTAAATACTGAATAGTTTCTCTGGTGTGAACAAACTATAATAGTACACAAAATCCTAATGAGATAATTGATAATGTGAAATAGGAAGAAAAGGGCTTAAGGTGTAAGGAAAGTGGGAAGGGTAGGGGAAAGGGAATAAGGGAAAAGAAAAAAATATGAGAAAATAGAAATAAAGTGTTTGTAAATAGGGAGAGGAGGAGGGGGTGAAGGGAGGGCAGGGACAAGGGGAAAAAATGAGAACCAAGACCTGTCATGTAAAGGTAGAAGATTCCAGTAATGAATGTAATTGTACTGTATACCTAGAATGTACCAATAAACTCAATAAAAAAAAAAAGAACAGCAATAGGCAAGAAAACCTCCACATTACATTTTCTTTCCTCAGAGTCAAGCTGTTTTCAACTTTACTTCTAGCTGGGAATGAAGAGCTCATCCCACAGGGGCATATGTTTTCTATTTGTAAGACAGATCTTTGAGGCCGTTCTAATCAAGCTCATACACCTTCCTTTGAACTTGACAGCTTCATAAACAAAGCAATACCTCCAACCTATTCCAAACACCAGCATGAGCTGCCATCCTCGATAAGTTAGTGTGTGAATCTCTCTTTGTCTTTTGCTTTTATTGGAAATGGCATATAGTATTTCTGCATCAAATTAAATCTGGCCCACATGGAGCTCTTTTACACACAAAATGCGAGAACATGGGTTGTTGGCAGATGTAAGGTAAATATAGACCCTCTGATGGTGTTTGGGTGATATGAAGCTTATTCAGTGCCACAGACCAGCAAGGATTACATCAGTCACAAGTGGTGAGGCTGTGATAAAATGGTGCAAGTCCTCCAAGAGATGTGGTCTTAAAATTTATGCTAATCCCTCCACTGCCAATTTACTCATGCCCACATATCTATCTAATTGTGCTAACTTTTATGGGCTATTTCACTTCTTTCCATTCCTTTTTTCAGTTACTAAGGAAAGGATTGGCTCATTATTCTGAGAGGAGCATGAAATGATGACAGCCAGTCTTGAGTTTGAAATGTATTTTGGGTTCTAAAAAACATGGAGTTGGAATGAATTCTGAGCTTAGTTTAGTATACTCAGCAGTTTAAGTGAAAATATACTAACCCAAATCTCATAAACTGACAGAAGATAAACTTCGCCAGTTAGCTCTTTGTGGGGCAACAGACTTATTACTCCTGGCAGTGAAAATATGATTAGTTGTATTTTGTTCAAAACTTAGCAAACTGTGTAATGACATTACAAGTTGAAACATAATTCAATTTTAGATTTTTAGTTTTGAATCCATATGGGCTGTCTTCACAATTCCCAAGCTTACATTTCCTGTTCTATATGTGATGTTCATCTAACAAGGAATTAATCAGGGTTTACTATGTGCTAGGAACTTTTCTAGAGGTTGAGAACATTTTCAAAATTTACAGGAACTCTTTGAGTTACAGTGCTTTGATCTTATTTATCATATGCTGGCTTCCAGATAATAATTATAGTTTGACCGCTGAGGTTCTTTGTGGGGGTTAGTCTAATGATTTCACTCTTACGTTCACGGAGAAAACTCTTGAGTTCTTGGCATAAATAGGTCTGTCCCACACTTTGAGAACTGAGTGAAGTTGCCCGGAATATTTTAGGAACTTAGTGTTGACATTTGCTAATGAATCTAGCATTGAATTCTTTTCGCCAGTCTTAAGGGCCATTGGTGGTTTCTGAGTAAGGAAGAGGTAATTCGGAAAGAAAACGACATCACTACAAACAACAAATTTTCCTGTTCATGGTCATGCAATTGCTTCTGAAAAGTAAAGGCAAAGACTCAGGTGGAATCACTCAGAAAGTGCAGTCCATAGAAGGTTCTTTCATTCTACTTTGTGAGTAGTCAGACTAGAACTACAGTGTTTTTTGAAAGACTAACAAATTCTTAGGAACATAAATATTTATTTCAGTTGTTTTTCTATTGTACTGTATGCATTTAAGGCTACAAATATCCCTTTAAACAAGCTTTCAGTTAAACCCCATAAGTTTGATATGTAGCATTTTCATTATAAATTTGTTTTAAATATTTCCCAACTTTCATTATGTCTTCTTTGAGCTATAAGTTGCTTAGAGATGTACTGTGTAGGAGGGTCACAAGTTCAAGTCCAGCCTGGGCAACTCAGTAAGACCCTGTCTCAAAATAGAAAATAAGAAGGGCTAGAGATACAGCTCAATGTGAAGGCCCCAGGTTCCAATGCTGTGTACTGCTGACACTGTATGCCAAATGTACTGCCTAATTTCAGAGTCAATAGATGTGTTGGTTGACTTTTCCTTGTACTCTTTACCATGGTTATAGTATTACCTTAATATTACTTGAATTCTTTCTAATTTGGTTAGGTTATTTGTATATCCTAACATGAGATGTACTCATATATGATGATGTTTAATTTTTTTTAATTACAGTAAATGACATTGTCACTAGTCCACCGCAAAATATTCTCCCTTCATTTTAAATACACTAATCTCATTGTTCTTGACACTTTCTGGCGCAGTTCTTGAAGTCCTCTTTTAGTGTCTTTTTGTGGCTGCCTCAGTGTCTTGAATCATTTCAAAATGTTTCCCTTTCACGGTGATTTTGACCTCGAAGAAGCACCAGAAGTTACATGATATCAAACCTCATGAATAAGGTGGATGAAGACACACCATAAAGTTTTTATTTGACAGAAATTGCTATAAATGCTTTGAATAGATAAGTGTGTTCAAAGAGAAAGGGAGTATTTTGAGAAGTGTTAATGCCAATGTGTCATTTGCTGTGATTCTAAAATATTTAAATATTTGCTGTATTTTTTTGAGCACATGACATTCTGTGAAAGACATGTTTTCTGCAGATCTGCAGTCTTCATGGTGGTAACACAGTCAGGCTCACTAATCTTACTTCCTAATTTTCTAGTCTGCTTGTTAGCCAAGTTATTTTTTTTTATCATGACCTGCTGCTGTTTGTATCATATTTGATTTCCACATCTATGAAAATATATTATTTTTTCTCTTATTGGATTAATGTTTTAAATTATACACATTAACTTATTAAATGTTAAGTGGACTTTTCACTATTAGTTCCAATTTGTTATTCTTTTTTGTAGCTTTGGGTTTATTTGCTAGTATTCTATATCTCTTGATTTTGTGGCTTGATGACTTTAGTGACTTTTGAACATCTCTTAGTTATTATCTTCTCAATATGATTTTCTGTCACATTTTTCTCTCTTTTCCTTTTGGAGCTCTAATTAATGGTATGTTAATACCTTTCAGTATGTCCCTTTGGTTTTCATATTACTTTCTGTACTTCATCTAAAGTTTTTTTGGAATCCCCCATATATTTTCTTCTAATCTTATTTCATTTCAGTAATTTCATCTTCAGCTGTTTAATATTATCAAAGTCATTCACTGAATTCTTAATATCCATTATTAAATTTTTAAATGAAGTGTCATTTAATTTTTGAAAATGTTCATATTCTCTTCTAAATTTTTTCTTTTCTTAAATTCCTGAAAATACTGCTCATACTTTTTTTCACGTCTGATAACTTTTTAGTTAAGATATTCTGTGGGTCTGTTTCTAGTATCTGTATTTCTCTTCGTTTTTTTTTTTTTTTTTTTTTTTTTTTTTTTTTTTTTTTTGTCATTTGTTTTGGCCATCTTACTTTTGGTATTCTATTTATTTGTTGCTGTTGTTGAATACTAGATGACTGTGCTTGATATTAAAGTCATTCACAATCTTGTATCACCTCATTCAAATGGAAACTGACACGATTTGAATCTGGATCCAGTCTCTCGGAGGTCTCAGCTACTTCTCATTTGACTTTTCCTTAGCTTTGACCTTTGTGGTACAGAAGGATGAAGGTATTTACCAGGTTATTTTCTTTGCATGAAACACTCTACATTTTTTGTCCTCTTAGTAATATGAATCTACCACAACCTCTAAAAAGTTCTTATCATCTTATTATTGACTTTGAGAATAAAGTTTTCAAGATATCTCATGGAAAAAAAATAAAACTAGAGAGAAAGAGTGGAACTCAAATGCCAGCCTCATTTCTTCAGATGCTTCCTTTTCTGTGATTGTGACCCTGCAAATCCTCACTCCCTTGTTAGATCCCCAGTGCATTTAAGTTGATTTAGAAATATTTTCCTCAGCTCATCTCCTACTTTCAGGGGGGTAGAGAAAGACCAAGATGACTTAATCCACTATCTCCTTGAGCTAACCTCAAAACTAAAATCTTGATTCAGTATACCTGTTCTCTCATACCCACAGCATTTTTTTTTTTTAAATCAGGGATTGAATTTGGGACCTTGCACTTGCGAGGCAGGTG
This sequence comes from Fukomys damarensis, assembly GCF_012274545.1. Classification (NCBI taxonomy): domain Eukaryota; kingdom Metazoa; phylum Chordata; class Mammalia; order Rodentia; family Bathyergidae; genus Fukomys; species Fukomys damarensis. Next base: position 35,387,640 of record NW_022900919.1, on the reverse strand, counting down.
GAGGAACAAGCGAGCTAAATCCCCAGCCCTTCCAGTCTTTTTTATTTTAGGAAATGTGCTTAATTCCCCTAGCCTGAAATGGAAGAATCATCTCATATTTCACTTCTCCTCACACATCTCCCACCCAAATTCATAAGCACATCCTGTCACTTCTCCCTCCAGGATATTATTTTTAAAATTTCTGTCTTCACTGCTACCCCCAATTCTGAGCCACCTTGATTTCTCTTTTGTTTCATTGGCAAAACTTTCACACTGTTGGTGTTCACACTGCTCTTACTGTCTAACTAGCATTTACTCGCCACGGGACAGCAAGAGATACTCTCTGGTAAGGGATTTCCTCTTTTTTACTGTAAATACTCTTATAGTGGTTTGGATTTAAAATGAAATCTACCTCTTGGCTATCAAGCCCTTCCCTGATCTGGCCTAGCCTGTTGTCTAACCTCAACCTCATCTCACATCTGATTGGACCTTTTAAGCTATGTGTCAGCTACAATGGTCTTTTATGCTTTCTTAAACACAACTTGTTTCTTTATACTTTCTTATACCCGCCCCCTATGGTCTTTACATAAGCTTTTTCTCTTTCCATTTTTTTTTGGGGGGGGGTACTGGGTATTGAACTCAGGACCTTGTACTTGCAAGGCAGGCACTATGCTGCTGAGCTAAATCCCTGGCCTTCCTCTTGCTGCCTTTTAAGTGAGATGAATTCTTCTCATCCTTCAAGTAATTGCTTACATACCACATCAATGAGGTTTCCTACATTATATGATTTACATACTGTGCCATAAAAATAGAGATGAAAAGGAAATAAAAAGAAAACACTCAGTAGCTAGGAAATGACGTTTGGGGATCTAAGATGGAGCATAAACTGCACAGAAGTGTAGGAAAATGCCAAGCTTCGGGTGGTGCCTAGTACTAGGCATTAATGGAAAACATGCTTGGGGAGATGGTATACATTCATATTATAAAGAAGGTGTCTAGGCAGGCAGAAGAGCTGAGCTGATGTATAGTAAAAGTAAAAGGTGAAGAAAGGAAGGATGACAGGAAGAAAGAATTGTGAAGGGAGTTGGGTAGTAAGTGGGGTGGCCTGGAGGTTAGTGGGATGCTGAGGCCCGTGAAATCAGCCCTGGGGCTGCCCCGGCCACCCAGGTGTGAGTGACAAGGGATAGAGGAGCACACAAGTGCAGTCAGGGTGGAGAGGAGCACATAGATTTCAAAGGACAGTTCAGCAGCCATTGATGAGTGATGGGATATAAAGGATTAAGAGGAAAAATGAGTCAAAGAGGGTCCCCCATTTTTTCCCTCGAAGATTGGGAGAGGGAGAGATGGGAGAGATGATACATTGGTTACCTTTACATGTTGCTTTGGAAGTGACATAGGAGCAGAAATGCCTGGAAAGAAGTGGAAAATGAAGAATTTCTGTCTTCAAAGGGAACAATAACTCTAGAAGTGTAGTGATAGACATCGGTGTCCCAGAAACCAAGAGATGACTCTGGAAAGCCCCGCTTTCCCTGATTGTCAGCAGCCAGACAGCCCAAGCTTTAGAATGTGAACAGTGAGGCGTGATCATCTCACCGTGCTCAGTTGTTTCTTCCTTTTTCTTTGAGAAGATTGCAGAGACTTTGCTGGCCATGAGAGAGATAAAGGGAGGTCATATTTTGGAATCCTCTTGCTATGGTTTTCTAACATACTGGGATTATAAAATCTGAAGTGTGTTTTTGCCCCAAGTACTTTTCTAATTTTTTCAACCCATATGTATTTTGAAGTCAATTCAATGCATATGTTTCTGATTAATTTATGCTGAGCTCATCAAAATGTTGTTTTAAGAAGAAAAGCTTAAAAAAAACAGTCATGCTTCACCAGCCACTGATGGAATCAACTCCAGAAGAGTGTAGCTTAGTCAGAAAATCAGATGAGCCCAGGACTTTACAGGGGAACAAAAATTAGAAACTCACTGTTGTGACTCTAGTAAAAATGAATATGCCCAATTCTTGGGGCTTACAAAAACCTTAGTTTTGTTGAGTGTATTTGATTTGATTTCTGGATGTATTGGCTTGTTTTTTGGATTCACAGTGATCCATTTAATTACTTAGTTCAGACAGATTCCAGGTTGCTATTCATAAAGCTAAGTGGTCAGCAGAAAACAATGGATCTTTTTCCATGGTAGGAATGTGTGATTGTATTATTCTCAGTTGAAAGGCATCTCTGCAGGACAGGCTATAAGAGTTTTAATAGACAATCTGTATATTTTATCTACTTGGGCCTTAAAGATGGAATTGCAATGTATGGATGGATCAGAGATGAAGTTGTGTTTCATGTCTGTTATTCATTCAACAATTAGAAGCAAAAGAGTTGTTTTTTTTAAATCATTGTTTGAGATTGCCTACATCCAAGAATAAGCCCAAGAGATATAAATAATGGTCATATTCCAGAGTTAGCATTTAGATGATTTTTTTTTCTAATTCCAGAAGAGTTGCGTGTAAGATGTACGCAGTTGTCTGTAACATACAAGCTTGTGTATATTATTTGAACATCTTTATAACATTACAAATAGCTAAAATTTACCCACTCTCCTTCTCTAACCATTTGTAATTTCTTCTACATTCTCCCTCAATGTTGGTTTCACATTATCTTCTCATTTTATTCCTCACATATACTTGGCATAATTGTAGCCACCTTGAGCTTGGATGGTAATCCATAGATGAATGGCATCTGATTCTGTATTTAGGCTTCTTTTCACTATATTTTGCTCCAGATTTGGGTATCCAAACACTTCTATTCAAATTTCAAATGGAATAAAAAAGATGATTTGCCTCAATAAAAACTCCGCTTCATTTCTCAATTTCCTCTTTTTCTTCATCCTTCCCATCCTACAGTCCTGATTGTGATTTATGGTGTCATCACTCTACCTTATGACCCAAACTAAACACCGGGGTGTCAGCTAACATTCATCTCCCTGTTCAATGGGAACATCTAATCGGGCTACAATTTTCAACTGTACATCTTATTTTCACTTTCTTACTCTTTTCTTTATTTCTACTGTCATCACCAGGAGGCAAGAGTCTACCGACTTCTTTGATCTTTTCTTTTTCTAGTCTTATTTATTGCCAGTAAGATCTCACTGCCGTCACTGTCCTCATGCCGAACACAAAGATGGTCACTTTTCTCAGTGGCTTAAAATCTGTATTTTTGTTATTTACACGATGATATTCAAGCCACCTTAAATGGTTCTAAGGTATGTCACGATCTTTCTTCATTTGTGTTATAAAGCTCATTTTCTTCATTTGTCATCCTTTCACACTAAATTTAGCCATACTAGATTTTAAGGTCAGGTCTTTGAACTTATTTTTCAGCTTCCATGTTTTTATGAATAATTTTCCTTTTGGCTGGCACACTTGCCTTTTACAACATCTGGATAATTCTTACCTATCCTTCGTATCTGAATGTAAGTATATCTATTTCTTCAAGACCTTTTTTTACCCCATGTCTTCGTACTCTGTAGAAATCTCTGCAATTTTTCATAATGATACTGAGAATACTTGATTTTATTTTTATTCCTTGGTTAACTGAATACATTCCATACAAGAGCATAACCCCTTGGAAGAAATTTCTTGTTTTTATCTTTGTTTGCTTCAGACTCCTCAAGTCCTAACACAATCAGCACATTGCACGGAGTAAGGTATCAGTACGTATTTGTTGAACAAATTAGTGAAAAACTTTTCACCTCTGCATTTTCAACAAATTATTCCTTCTGTCTTGAATGCCTTTCCCTTTCTTGTTTTACCAGTGAATTCCTACTTTTGCTTTGGTAATTCATTAACATCTCACAGAAGTACCTTTTATAATACACATTCTTAGAAATGCTGGTCTAGTCCAACTCTCTTCTTTTACACAACAGGAAATTGAAGATCAGAAAAATACTTATTTACCTAGCTGGCTATACTGGAGAACCAGAATAAAGTACATTTCTAATATACTGTAATATTCTAAACAATTACGATTGAAACAATCTAACCAATTTGCAGCTGGTTTTACTTATTTAAAAAAAAAAAGCCTTGCATTTTTGTGAGAACAAATCACTTTTACATGAACTGTTTTCTAACAAGGACACATTTTGTTAGTCCAGGTTTGATTCATCAAAAGCAAACTCCTATAGTAAAGGGAAGAGGGCGCTTGTTTGCCATTTATAAGGGAGAGTGAGAATATTAACAAAGGGAAGGTGTGGGCTGCTCTGTCTGAGTACATGTTTCCACAGTAATAAAATGATCAGTGCTGCACATCACAGTTTGCTCTTTCTCTGGGAATTTGGTGTTTATTATAACCAACACTTTTGAAAAAGTATGTTGCTCCTCCCTAAAGATGTAAAGTTGCACCATTTATTAAGTCTTCTTGGCTGAGTTGAGGACTGTAGCATCCACATTCTCACATGTAAAGTATTTCCTAATCACAGCAAACGTCTCACATCTGCTCTGGGTAACTGGCACGAATCCAAGAAATAGAAACATTCTTAGAGGATCTTTGTCGGTTCCCAGCCAGCCTCCCTGACGCTGGAGAACTGTAGTGAAAGGGCCTCTCCCCACCCTTCTTCCTTCTCCCCAAGTCCGTCTTCTTTTGGTTACTTGATGACACCCCTCTACATGGAAAGCAGTCCCCTCTATGCTAATATTTAGGAGCTGGGCCAGAGTTCCAGTTGTGTTTTTAGTTCTGTCTACTCTTTCCACACCCATTGGAAAGCCAAGACCAGAACAGCGTAACTTCCAATTGCTTCTTGGCTACCCTAGTCTCTCCCTTTTACCGCATGGAAATTCTTCACCCGTTATAATCAAACTTAAACTCCAACACTTAATAAACACTCAATGGTGATTTACAAAGATCCAGCTAATATTTATTTTCTTGTTCTGCTCTTCTTTCTTGGAATTATTTCCTATAGTAGTCTCAATTTCGGAGTCCTGTTCTGTTGTATTTTGGCTAACCCATCAGAGCAAATGAGAAGAGACTCTTGTCTGTCTGTCTCTGAGGTGAAAGGGAATGGAGTTGTCCCAAAGAATATTCACATTGGAAATGATTTTTATTGTGCTTTCATTATAATCCAACTTTCTCATTTTATTGGAAGCTAAAGTTCAGTTAGTAATGGATCTTTGAGCTTGTGGGCCATTTTCATTACCGTCACCTGGCTGCCAGGCATAACTTTAAGTGACGAAGTGAGAACACTGCTGACAGAGTCTTAGAGGGGAGTGATGTCTTGGTACAGAAAGGGAGACTTGGAAACAAAATATACTTGGTGGCAAGTGACAGAAAAACATAATATAGATTGGCTGGAAATCTACCTCAGAATGAAGCCAAAAAAAGAATAGGCAGTGGCTTAGAACCCAAGTGATCAGAGATAGGCCAGGCATGACTGGATCTGAAGACCTGAATATAGCCAGGATTAAGTCTATTATGGTCACCTTTTTTAAGATTATTTATTTAAATTTTACTCTTTTTCTTCTCACATAGACTCTTCTTTCTTGGTGGCAGAAATGGCTTCCAGCACCTTCATGTACAGCATCTCACTCCTTTAGTTATCACATTAGAAGAGGGAGTTCTTTTTAAAGGTTTTGCCCAGCAAAAGTGATATTAACTTGGCTCAAAGAATTGAGAAAACCATGAAGCTTTATGCTTGAGGGAAATCATGGTGAATTTTGCAAAGTTTGGATGATTTTTCCCTAAGCTTAAGAATTTTAAATAACATGTTCAGTGGTCCTTATGCACATCATGACTCATTTTCCCAAAACCTCTAGATGAACTGATAAATAAATTACTTATCTACCACACAAGAGAAGAAAGATAAATTCCTGCTGGACATTAGAAATACTCATGGGTTACTGACTACCTCCGGCTGGATAAGACGACTGAAAACAATCAGGATAAATCTCCTACTATCACCTCTGTTTTCTTATGTATCTGTTCTGTTCTCACACAGACTCACCTAGCACCTCCATGTATAGCTAAGTCAAATGTACACACACAGGTGATAATTGATCAATGAAAATTATTCTCGTGAGACCTGTGTCACATGCTTTCTTTAAACCAACGGAAATGGCTCTGTGTCAAAGATTCTGATTGGCCAGCCTTTGATCACATGACTTCCTCAAGCCTCACGGAGTAAGAATAGGGTTGAGATGGTTTCAAATATTATTAATACAATCCTGTTACTTTAAGAAAGTGGAAAATGTACTTGGAAGAACAGTGTAAATTTGTAAATTATGCCTACTGAGGTCTCATAACTGACTTTACTGACATAATGCTAATTTTTTAAAATGTACAAACCCTGTAGGGAAAGAGTATGAGCAAAAGTATCCTGGGAGAAAATGTTTAGTCTGTTTACATGACTGTTGTCATTGCGTACGGCCTGAATAGTTTAATACTGAAACCATGACAGGCCCAGAAACTATGGGTAGGAGATACCAGAAATAGTGGAAATGAGATAACTGTTTACAGGTGGCTTTTGGTGGTGGTGGGGGTTGAGTCATGTTTGTGGACAGAAATATAGTTTGGCATCATCTGTGAGTGTGAAGACAAAGCAAAATAATGACCCATTATTTATCTTGATATCAAATCACCTTTATTTCCTCTATTTATTTTTAGTTGTATAAAAGGCACACCTGGGGATTTCCAAGGGGATATGATGAGAACTAAGTGACTAATAATGTGTTTCCTGAGACTCTGGAGGATTAAGATCAATGGTCTACTTACCTAGGGCATCAGGAAATTGTACCCTCCTTCCCCACCATAAGAGAAAAGAGGTCTAGAGGCAGTGCTCCTCTCAAGGTAGTAAGATACCTTGGGAGTGAGAGAGGCTGTTCAAAAGGTGTGTCGCCTCTTTTCTGCCCTCTAGACTTTGTGTAAGTGGATAATATATATAAAACAATGATAGGTTCCAGAATGGCAATATCTGTCCTGAATGTGTTTGGAAGTCATGTGGGCTGGGTCTGCAGTGGTTTCCCAGTTCTGTGCTCAGGTAATGAATTTATGGTATGTCTATGAGTCTGGGGAAATTTAGCCACAATTAAAAATGGAAAATGGCTTCTTTACTCTCTTGTAGACTTCTTGTTTCTGGAGCTTTGGGCAGTTTTTGCCATTTCTGTTCCCCAGGGTAAGCTCACTTCCAGGCAGCTGGAAGATACTTCTCTCTTAAGAAGTAAATATACATAACATTACTAAATTTTGTTTGGTCAAATTGTTAAAGTCTACAGCAGAGGAATGGCCCACAAATGCAGTAAGAGAAGTGCTGAATTGGAATATGTGGTCATCATGGGGAACTTTCACTGCAGGAAGGAGCCCTTTCTATAGGCAGCACTTAACCATCAATAGCTTTATGAATGATGGTGGTGTTTCTTCATTCATTGTGTCCTCAGATGAAATGATGAACTGCTGGGCCTCACCAACATGCTTTCCTCTTTCCCCAACTCTTTCCTTTGGCTGGGGCCAGGCTTGTCCCTGCTTCCTTTTTTTCAGTTTTTCCTTCCCATTTTGCCCCAGGCTCCCAAGTTGGGAACAGGCTCTCTGTAGTCTGCCAAGCCAACAGGCCCTTACTCTGACTGGTCTTCAGTGCTTTATCTTTAAAGGCATTCAACTCCATCTGTTCTCTAAGGTCAGCAGTTTGCAAGGAGGAAGAAGGCTCGTAGCAATTTTCAGAGGAGTGGAAAATAAAAATCATATTGCTTCTTAAGCTTTGGTGAACCCTGCATTCATGCTATTTTGTTCTGTTCTTTGAGTAACTTCTTCAAAAACCAATAGTAAGACTGTATTCTCTTATTAAGTAATGACAATACATATAGCAATAATAATACTTTTCATAGCAGCTTCTAATTTACTTCACATCTTTTTGTCCTTTAATCTTCAAAGAATTACTCTTCTTACATACTTAGGGAAACAGATTCATAACAGTTATATCTTTCCAAAGACACATAGTCGGTAAACAGTGTTTTCACATAAAACAAGACTCTTCCTGTTACTATTAATAAGCAGAATGGATAATAAAAAGTGATCTCTTTAATTAAAGAAAGAATGTTGATTTTTCATGAGTTGGAATCTAGAGAATGGCTGTCTAATATTAGATTGTAATTTTCATATTTTAAAAATGTACTAGATTGAGTTGTGGCCTACAATTTTATGTTCAGTATTCTCCGCTTGCCCATCAAGTAGAGATGACAACTGTTATCTGCCCCCACAACGCAGAGCCTGCCTGTCACACCATGCATCCTACTTTCACAGGATCCTGGTTTTACTAAATGTCCTCTCATCTATGTGCCAACAGCCAACTTGTCGTGGCTTAGTTAAAGTAAACACTTTGACTCCTACTGGAGCCAGCAGAGAGCTAAGTGGCTTACACATGCACTTCCTCTGTGAGCATCGGTAGGTACTGTCTTCCAGTGTTTGCTCCTGTTGTCATCATTTTAGGACTGATAACTAAGGAATTTATCCCTGTCAGTCCTGCAGTGCAGGAGGTAGTAGCCAGTAAGCCATGAGTGTTCCCAGCCTCCACTCAGACCAACTTTCTTTCTTTGTGTAGTGGACAAATTATTTGTTCGCCACTTCATCTAGAAATATTAGGAAAACGAGTCATGACGTGTATAAGGAACAGTCTACACTTGTTATTTAAAATTCACCATGATTTTCCATAGACATAAAGCTTCAGGTTTGCCTAGTTCATAGCAAATGATTCTCAAGTATGCATGAGGGCCCAGTTAACCTAGGTGAACACAGGGAAATGAATCTTGTGCGTTCAGCAGTATTTAAGTATGTACATGAAATCCATAAGACAGAACTGAAACATCTTAGTAGAACTATAATAATTAATCCCTAGTTCTTCTACAGCTTTTTCAAGAGTTTTCAAAGAATAAAAACTGAGACAGCTATTGGTACATATGAATGGTGATTTGGGGGGGGTGCAGATGTATTTTGAAGATATAGGGACAAATTGTATAACATGGTTTGATTGAATGTGAAAGAAGAGGTGTCTACATTTCAGATTGAAGTCAACAAATATCAGAAGTAGCTTGTTTTCTACTTCCATTGGGGTCAAACAAAATTTAAAAATCATTTATAAAATGGAGTAAATGAAAAAAAACTAAATATTAAGCAGCAAAATTTGAATATTATTAAAAAAACAAACTAAATATTAAGCAGTAAAAAAAATGCTGCAGAGTAGAGATTACTCCAAAAGAAATGTGCAGTAATAGCAAGACCATGGTTTTTACTAATTCAGATACCTGAAGGATAGGCCAAGTCTGGGGAGGCCATTTCTATGAGAATAGAAACTCGCTGGACCTTAGTGACAAGTGGATGAATGCCAAATAAATATTGAGAATCGTAGAATTATCTACATTCTCCTAAATGAGATTCTTTTTAGTGTACACATAGTTCCTAGGTCTGGGAGAGAGTGATGGTGAGAATTTTTTGTGTGTCAGAAAAGTGTGTTGATTCAAAATCGGACAACAAAACAAGAAAAGGAAGAAACTAAAAGGAAAGGAAAAGGAAGAAAATTGAGAAGGAAGGGAGAAGGAAGGAATAAAAACATTAACCAATAATATATTATTATATTTTTCAGTTTGATTTTTGCTTTGCAACTTTCAGGACTCATTTTTATTTGGTTTGATTTTTTAAAAAATTTTCTCACTCAAGACTAGAACTCACTATATGGTTGCAAAGTATAGGAAATAAGAGTATTAGAAAATTATCCCTATGAGTTTCCTTGGAGATTGTACTACTTGGCTTATCTAAATAAAGGGATAAATGAATGTTAAATATCTAAGAGAAAGACATACTGTCCTTATTGTAGCATTCTGTGACAACGCTTAACTTTCGCCAGAGAAAAATGGAAACTGTTACTATAGAAAACCTATGTCCAAACTCTGGGTCTTCCATCGTGAGAGTTAAATTTCCTCACAGCATAATGGATCAACTTACAGTAGCAACCTTATCTTTGTCCTTTAGATGCCATAAATACCACACTGCAGTTGACTTTGGCAGCCTTTTCTCAGTTGGAAGCAGTACCAGTGAGATTCCAAGTGGGCAAATTATCTACCTTCTTCTCCTTCAACTGATACAAATGAGATCTGAGTTAAGGGCTGGAAAAAAAATTCTTGGAATATTTTTCCATTCTGATTTTTTCTCCAAAGGTACAGGTTGACATCTTTGAAAGGAATTGTGAGTATCTTTCTTTGATTTACTGAAATATAACAGGCTTTTACAAACACATTGTTTTAAAGCTATGCAAAGCAACTTCAAAGCATTTAGCTCCTTCTTGAAATGTAATTCCCAATAATATTCCTAAACATGCTGCAAAGAAACACAGCTTCATATTTCCCTTTGCATACTGATTTCTTTGTCTGCTTCAATTTGACCTGGATGTTTTCCTAGAATCCTAAAGGTGTCTTCTTGTTGGCCATGATAGTGCATCTGTTTCTGCTAGTGGACCAATGCTGCCATTTGATGAGAACAGAAATTATCCCATGACATGTAAGTTATGTGAAATGTCTCAAATTTTCAAGTTTATAAGTCTAAGCATTGGTGAGAAGTTGTTAGGAGAATGGGCCATGAAATCAGACTGATTAGTTCAAATCCTCGTTCTGCCACTTTGCTAATATGGCACCATCCCTAAGTCCTTTGACCCTTCTGTGCCTAAATTCTCTTTTTGTAAAACAAAACAAAGCAAAAAAATGAGTACTTTCCTTGAAAAGTTGTTGATAGGACTAAAGGTGCAACCAAGCTATGTCTGTGAACTCTTCTGGCTGTGGAAGCCCATTGTTACTCACGGAGCATTTAAGACTATCCCAGGGCAAAGCCAGGGAGACCTTAGTCAGATGTTTCTTTTGAATATGTCATTTAGTGTCCTAAATGATTTTTACATCCAGGTCTCACAATGGCTTCTGATATAAAGCACAGTGGTACTACTGTCTGTTGAAGGAGATTAGTCATCAAACCCAACTAGAGAACTCATAAGGAGCTGCTGACGGTTTCACTGTTAGCATGCATGTCACCTTGTTGATGGACAGAAAGGGTCAACCATTTCAAAGGCCCATACCCTTTCCCAATGCTTAGGGTTAGAGTGACTTAGTCAAGAAGCAACAGATGTTGCAATTATACATAATTCTTTTGTTTAAAAACCATAGTATATTGAAGGCATATGGTTAATTTGTTTCTAGAATATACCAGGGGCACATTTTCTACATATAGTCTACCTTCACAGTAATTATAAACACTGAAAGCTTTTAAGCAAGCATATGCCAAAATGATTGTATATCGTTTTTACAACATGGACAGTGCTAACTTTAAATATCTTTTAAAATTTATTCACTGCTCCTTCTTTCCCTTAACATATTAACTAAGACACTTTATGCTATTCCATGAATCACAGCACTTATTTTTGGAAGTAAGAGAGCAAAAGTCATGTTATTTAAAATATGATTTGTATCAAGGAATGTAAAATGATTTCCACCAAAAAGTAGCTTGAGAAGCACTTGGAATTACTCATTTTAGGCTTACAGGCCATCCAATTTCTTTGTGTTTGTAGCCTTGAATAATCTATTGGAATCTATCAAGCACATTTTCTTGTTAATATATCCTAATGTCCTAATATGCCAGAATATCATTTGATGTAAATTTGGAAATCATTTAGACTTACTCATATTGATGATAAAATTTCAAACAATTTTACAGTTGACTCATTGATATGTTTTCTGCTTTTTAAAAAAAACTACAGTTTTGTTAAAAGTGTCTTTCAATCATTTTCCCATATTTACTAAAAGCAGCAATGAAGTCAAAGGTCACTGCTCTGGGCAGATGCCTGTAAACATCAGATTCTGAACAAGACCAAGTTACAGCTTTATGGGTCTGAATTCCATGAGAGGGATCACATTCATTTCTACTTTCTTTAGCTCTGTGAACTCAAATAAAAATCTTCTTCTGTGGCATATCTCTTTTGCATGTAGGTACTTTTAGTAATCCTTCTTATAGCAGGTCATTTCTTATGCCTCTTTCTCTGCCTATTTTACTTTTTAAAGTCTCATAATTTGGAATCTTAGCTATCACCCAATAATTCCTTTGTAGTCTTTGAAAGGCCGAAGAATCTCTCCAGAATTGGGCAGAGCAGATCCTTCAAAAACAAATACCTACTATGTGAGTATTGCTTCTTTAGGGGTACAATGTCTTCTTATATTCAGACTGTGCTGTGTACTTGGGAAGTTACAGATGATTTCTGCTAAAGCATGCATTGGGCTCAAGAGTCCTTCAGGCATGAAGTTGAATTTCTCCATTTCCTATGCCTGATTTTGAACAAAATGTTTAAAATGGGGACCAGAATGATTAGTCCAATGGCTTCTGTGATAATCCTCCGATGCAATGCAAAACATTCAGTGCTGTCTGGCACATAGTAGGCATTCTGCATCCTCAATGCTGTTGGGCTGGGCTTCCTTTAGAAAATGAGTTCTGCAATGTTTGCCTTGCTTAGACACAAAATGAAAAGCAGAAAGTTCCTTTTCACCCTGGTGGAGTATTGCTCCTCTATATTCTAGTTCTTTTTAATAAGAAAAGAGCATCTCGCATGTGGTGGGAAAGGCCAGCCCATATGGCAGAAAGTCATGGAACACAAGATACAGTTTATTATATGGCATGTTTTGTACCACAGATGTGCACACAGATGTGGTCATCAACAGAGATAACTAGTTTACAAGCCCTCCCTGGAAACCACTCATAGTTCTTAGTAGAAAAGTGATTTTTCAGCCAAATCCTGCACTGAAGCTCAGCCCATGATTAAAGCATTTCCAACTGTTCCACACTGAAAAGAATCAGAAGGGAGAAATGACCAGCAATGCATTTCTTGCCAAGGTGCAAGACCAAAGTTCACTGAAGAGTTCACTGAAGTCTACTAAAACAAGTACCTGCCATGGTTTTTCTTTGACTCGACTTCTTTCCCTCCCTCCCTCCTCCTCTTGCTTCTTCCCTCCTTTTGTTTGTCTTCTTTAATTTCTTTCTCTTTCTCTTTTGTTTTTCCTCATCCTTCTCCTTTATCTCTCATAGAAAACTATCACATTATGTCAAGGATACACTCTGCAACTTCTGAACACGTTAGTGTGGCACATCGTTTACTTTCTGAATTTCGTAACTACTTTATTGTCTTTAATGTTGGTAGACAATCGAGGTGTTATGCAAATGCCTAAGGCAGTAGCTTGGTGTAATAGAAATAGACTTTGTTTAGAAATAAAAAACAAAACTGGGATCAACCCTTGTGTCTATTAGTCTCACTTATATGGCTTACCCAAATAAGGTAGTTTTAAGGACTGAATGAAATCAATATATGAATATAATGTATGTCAATAGAACGCATGAGACTATGGTTTGTTTGACATACAAACTATTCTCTAGAAGTAGGGCCTGAGAAAGGGATTCAGGTGAATGTAATTAGTCGGGATAAGGATTTCAGGAGCAATGGGAGTGGAGGAAGCCAGTGGGGTAGAGGAGAAGCTAAGCTAGGAGGCAGCCTTTTCTAGAGTCTGAATTTAGCCTCATTCCATGGAGAGCTTGGAGTGTGAGTTGCACAGGCCAGCTTGGCTGGCCTTTGTTTTCTTCACATCAGTCAGTACTCTAAAGTGGGCTGCCCCTGGGGTAGGAGGTGTGATCTCCTGACCAAATGGCTCTGACTTACACAAGGTAATTTCTTTAGAAGAGGGGCACAATTTTGAGCTAGCCTCTTCTGTTCTTCAAAATGGAAGAATATAGAACATCATGATAGAACTGAACACTGTTGGGAAACAGAGTTGCTCATGTAATGAAGGCCAGAAGCAGAGATTATGCTGCTTAGCTTTCTCCTCTTCTTCTTTTGTTTCATTTAGGGTCCCACCCTATTGGATGATGACACCCATATTTCGGCCAGGTGACCCCCTGAGCAGTGAGTTTTCCCATATGCTACTCATCTCTGAGTAGCATCACTCATCATCACACCCAGAAGTGTGCTTTACCACTTTCCTGAGTGTTTCTCAATCAAGACATGACAGTGAAGGCCCTACTTATTGTTCTATCTTTCCATTCTGTTAAACAAGAAAGATATACATTAACTTTCTTATAAACAAAAACACATCTCACAAACCATTTTTCATATTTTATAATCTGAACACCTCTAAGCATGACATAAATTGTACATCAGTCTTGTAAGAAATAAAGCCGATCCTATAGTTAATTAATATCTAGTATTAGGTGTATCATCTAATAAGTTCAGATATGCTCTTTTGCTATGTAAAACAACCTGTATTTCTTTGTCTTCTGGAAGTTAGAATAACAGTTGACCTTAATGATTATTGAAATGCTATCCAATTTGGCTTTCCCTGTATAAAACAATTTGTAGAACAAATCAACTGCATTGTGCTGTGATTCAGAATTCTGTGTTGGCAAGACAGTCACTGTCTCCTTCACAATGGGCAATAGCAATGCTGTCTTTTTGTTGTTGTTGTTCCTGAGCAAGAGACACTCCTTAACTGTCCCTGGGTTGTTCACCTTACATAAGTGAAATGAGTTAATGACAAAGTAATGTTCAAGAAATCAAAATGATGACAAAGGCAAGAGCCTGAAATGACTAAGGCTTTGTTACTTGTGGCTTGAGGGGGTGGGAGGCACCACCCTCTGAGGTGTCTGAGTGGGCTAACCAACAGATTTACCAAACGCTGGGAGGGAGAGAAAAAATTAGTTGGACAATTCTCCTTTGGGACCAAGAACCAGAGTTACGTAGTTTGTAGTAATGAAAACTTGGGTGGGGATTGGGGCATGTAATTAAAAAGAAAAGAAAGAGAAAGAATGGATTGGAGTGGCATGGAGATAATGGGTTAGCTAAATACAAGGAGTCTTGATCCCCTCTATCATGCTTCTTACATTTACAAAGGTCTAGAATCTACTTTTTGATTAGCTTACCCTGTAGGATGCCTACCTTACAGTACAAAATACAAATGTTGGCTTATACCTACAGTATTCTTTCTGCAAATAATTTATCTATAGAAACAAAATTAAATCACAAGTTGTCTCAGTGTATTATTTTTGTTTGTTTTTACCATGAATGTTATGCTAAATTATTGGAACGGAATGTACAGTTTTTTTTTTCTTTTGTACCGGGAATTGAACTTGGGTCCTTGTGCTTGCAAGGCAGGCAGCAGAACTGCTGAGCTAAATCCCTGGCCCTGGAATGTACATTTTTAAAGTTAGGTCATAGCTAAATGTGATTTTGGTTCTTTCCTCCAGATTACAAACTATTTAATGTTAAATATATAGCCAATTTACAGATAAGAAAACTGACCACTGTTGGGTATACCTTGTGCTGCTGTGGTAAATGACACCCTACCCTTCTAGGCACTTCCCTGAGTATTATGATAGGCCTCTCGCTTTCCCCAGGCCTGCAATCTTGATTCCTCCAATTTTTCCTTCACCTTGTAGCTAAAATATGATCTATGCTGGCAATTTAGCCTTTATCTCTCCCCTAATTAAAACCCATAACTACTGTTAAGGATTGCACTGTATCCCCCAAACTTCACATGTCAAAGTCCTAACTTTCAGTAGCTTAGAATATGACTTTATTTACCAATCAAGTCATTGTAGATATAATTAATTAGATGAGATCATTAGGATGGACTCTAATCCAATATGGCTTGTGTTATTATCAAAAGGACAACATTGAATACAGAGATGTATTTAGAGAAAATTCCATATGAACATAAAGGCAGTTATCTACAAACCAAGAAGTGAGACCTAGAATATATCCTTATCTCACAGCCTTGAGAAAAACAAACCATACTGGCATTCTGTCTTTAGACTTTTTGCCTCCAGTGTTGTGAGACAATCAACTTCTGTTTAAGCACCCAGTTTCTAGTCCTCTGTGATAGCAACAAACAAAGCAATCTGGTTACATTTCCATTACTCTTTGGATCATGTCCAACATTCTATACCTGGAAAGAGAGGAGTAGAATAAAAAAACAAAAACCAAATACAACTTACACTGAGCGTAGATTGATTTTTGGAATGGTGAATGGGCTTAGCAAAAATTCGTTGAGTAATAATCATAATCTTACATGTCAGGCATTTTAAAATTTACATAACACAAGAATCTTAAATGCCAGGAATTGCTGAGTACTTAGGGATTAAATGGACATTGTGCTTGTTCTCAGGGAACTTTCACTGAGGCAAGCAGATAATTATACAAATGATTAATTACAGCAATAGTTAAGTGTATTCATAGAATGTCTAAAAAATATAATAGTAAGGGAATTTATCTTTCCCTTGGAGGAATCAGGAGAGCCAGGGAAGGCGTCTTTGAGGCAATGATATTTAAACTTATGTCTGAAGGGTGCATGGAAATTAGTTAATATAAGAAAGAGCTGGGAGAAATGGCTCCAAGGTCAAGGGGCTAATAGATACGAAGATTCCAAAACTAGAGCATTATAATACCTCCAGGACCAAAAAAAAGGGGAAAGCACAGAAGAAGTAGGGAAAGCAGGGTAGAAAGCAGTATGAAAAGGGAACAGAAGAATTCAGCAAGAGCTAAATGTTGTGGGGAATGATGGTGTCTGAGCTGTATTGCCACAAGCTCCTTTTGGTTGCACTGTGAACAACAGATCTGAGGAAAATGCTTAGGAGGTGAGGGGAAGTAGTACTGATAGATCAGGAGCTGGACAGGAGTGGGTGGGTTTAAGAAAATTCACCAATGGGATCTATTTGATGAGGCCCAACAATTAAATAGGTATTGTAGAGGCAGGAGGTAGGAAGGCAGGTGTGAAGTTTGATTTTAGCTTTCCAGTGTGACCAGCTGAGTTGAAGCTGGTGTTATTCATGGGGTTAGGAAATAAAGAGTCATTTTTTTTTTTTAGAGGAAGAAGAAGAAACATAACATGAGATTTAGTTTCTAATCATTGCAATTAAAGCAATTGTGAAAAATGCCTGATGTCATATAAACCATCAGCCTCATTGGTCAGAAGGTCTGAGGCACTGGAGATCTAAATTTGCACATCTTTGGGATGTGGATGGTAACTGGAACCGTGGGAACAGATGAGATCACCCGGCAAAGTCTTAGTACAATTGAAGGATTCAAAACTTCCATGTTTGGCCAGAGGACAATGAGCAAGCAAGGATGTTAAGGAGTGGCAGGCAAGAAAAGAGAACACCCAGGAGGCTGTGTTGTCATGGAAACCAACAGAAGAAAGATGCAGTGGCTGATGGTCTTTAAACACTTGAGCCAGTACAACTTCTGAAAAATGTCTGTTTTTAAGCCATATTGGTGCTTAGAAAGAACAGAGAGCTCTTGCAGGGCTAGAGTGAGAAATGGAAAGTCATGGTTGATATTGTTTGTGACCTCAGTGTCCATATCCCTTTGGCACTGATTTCTGTATTTCAAAGGCTGCCCATTATGTATACTTGTAACGCTTCGCTTGAGGTTTTTATTTATTTTTATGCTTTTGGCTGGAAAGCATCCCTAATCTAAGCATGGACCAAATGAAAGTATAGACAGTTAATGCTTCTAGAGAGGGATTTGATAACAGTTCCCCAGACCCTTGGCCCTCAGCTGGCGTAACGCTGAAGAGGACTTCACACTGTCACTTATAATTCCCCAGAGGGACTGACTGGTTTGGTAATATAATCTCCATGAACTGTCTGCACTTCCCTGGCATACTACCCTGCTTCCAGATCAGCATTTCTGGGAATCACCTACCAAGCAAATTACTCATCTTTGAATCCTTGCCTCAGAGTCTACTTCTGGGGAGCCAAAACCCCATATAGAAGCTGTAGAGATGGAGCAATAAAGACATATTTAATGAGGATAGTCAAAGAAATGCATTCAGAGCAGTATCAGAGGTGATTTATCATAATTGTGAAAGAATATTGAACTTGCTTGAAAGCTTGTGGAAGAAATAAAGACAAGAATAGAGGGAGGCCTTATGGAGATACATGTGTACAAACACATTTTCTTTTCTGATTGTTGGTTAAAATATGAAAACACCAAAAAGTAGAAGGAATCAAATGGTGATATTTTTGTTATAAAACTTAGAGGATCTTTTTCTAGATGTGACAGAGGCATAATAATTTCCTCTTGAAAAGAATAAAAACAATCTCTGATATTCTTGGACCTTTGTGTATTTAGGAATTTCCAGCATCTCTAGAATTTACTTAACTACTCCATGACATATTTTCCCTCCAGATGTGAAAGCTGAAGAATCTGTTGTCAGGGAATACTCTGGTATTATTTTCTCAGCAATTATTTTAAGGAATGCATTTAAATAAAATGTACTTTTGGCATTGTTTTGAAGAATGGATGATGATTTATGCTTTTCTTGCAGGGACAAGATGGCTCTGGGCATGAATCATGGCTGTATGCTGAGAAGATTCCGATGGGAACCTTATTCCTACTGGTTGGTCCATACCTTACATGGAGTTGAGGCTATGCATTGCTTTTATTAACATGAAGGTTTTGCTTGTTAAGGCCCAATATTCATCTCTTCCTTCCCAATGCAACCCTGTTAATATTTCACATGCACTTGATTCAGAATTGTGCTTAAGGGCCGGGGATTTAGCTCAGCGGTTCGGTGGCCTGCCTTGCAAGCTCAAGGACCCGAGTTCAAT
>NW_022900919.1:35364369-35368933 GCF_012274545.1 Fukomys damarensis | reverse complement strand
GCAAAACCCAAAAAAAAAAAAAAAAAAAAAAAAAAAAAAAAAAACCAACAGAATTGTGCTTAGAATTCAGAGTGGCTTGGGAATAGGAATTTGGAAAATCTCTGATTATTTGTCAGCTGAGATGGGATGATGTGTTCTTTGGCCAAGAAAACTACATCCTATAGCACAGATCTGTGCTTTCCTTGACTGAGGGGGGTGCTGTTTTATACACCTTCTTCAGATGTAATTTTCCTTATGAAAAAATCCCTTCCTGAGAGCAGATGTTCTTGGAAATGACCCTCAAGTCTTTCAGGGGCCAACGTGAATGAACTGTAAGACTGATGCTTGAAGTTTTAAAACCATCTCTGTTATTATCATTGGCACTGGTTCACAAAATGCATTCTACAGCAGTGTTTTTCAAATTTTAATGTGCATACAAATCATCTGGGGGTTTATTATATTGAAGATTCCATTTCAGTAGTTCTGGGTGGGGTTTTAGATACCTATTTCTGACAAACTCTTACAGGGACTTTGATGCTCATGTATGTGAATCCCTGAATTTTATGCAGAGTAGCAGGGGACACAGAAAGCTAGTCTTAAATGGTGCTATCCCACAGAATGAGTCTCTGGTCCAATAATTTATATAGAGAAAAATCCTAACACCTGCATTTTATCTTCCTCTTTAAAACTCTGCAAGTGAACAAATTAAAGATTTTGGGAGGATCTGCACTGATGTGTCTGGTTCACAATTAATCAGAGAGTCTCACTTCAAAATGTTTTAACGACATTGGGAGCTTGACTGTTGTTCTATTCAAATAATTTCTCAGGCATAAAGCAGGTGGAAGATAAATTTTTAGAAAAGGTTTGACGCTGTTTGTGATTGAACTCAAGACCTTGTACTTGTAAAGCAGATGGCAGAACCACTGAGCTAAATCCCCAGCTGTCTTGTAACTCATTTCTGTTGAATGTTACTGGTTTTCCAAATAAGTAAATTTGTAAATCAGGCTCTCAACTTTTCTGCTGAAAAAATAAACTTTCCACCTTGTATTTTGCATTCCAAACATATAGTGAGTCCTTCAATCAGCTCTAAAAAATATTGGGGCTTTAGCCACTACCATGATTTTATCAAAAGGCTAGCTAATGTAATTGATGGGCAGGAAAGCTAGATTACTAAGGGAATTTAAATCACTTCAAACATTTAAAATTGTTTGCCACCTTTACGTATCCACCTACATGGATCAGTCCTCTGAGTTCTAATGAGGATTCTTGACCTCTTTTTCAGAAAAGATCATGTTTTGTGTTTTGGGTATATCCTAAGAATCTTCAGGTTAATAATAATTCCTCAGGTTTTCTGAGGACTACATAAGCAGATTATGTTCCATGCCCTTACATTTGTAGAGGGCTTTGTTGTTTGAGCTTTCTCAATAAACACCTCTGTGAGTCAGTCTTTAATGATTTGCTCCAGACTTTTATGGAGGAGATGTACTACGTCACAGCACAGTGTTAGCATTTTCATGGAAATTGTTATGGAAGACATTGTCATTATGTCAGACCTCAGAAAGTTCTGTACTGTTGGAAAAAGAGTTTACCTTGCTCGTGTGGTTTGTGTTGTAGGTTAACCAGAATAGAACATTTCTGGCCATGTTTTCTCATTAAAATAAATGCAGATTTTGTTATTTATTTATTTATTGGTACCAGAGATTGAACTCTGGAACTTGTGCTTGCAAATCAGGTGGTTAGGGCCCCTGACCCAAGATTTTGTTATTTTATAAGACATGAACTGGCATCACTATACATATATAAACATAGGTAAATTTTTCCCAAAATTGTTCAGTTGGTTCTCCAAGTCATTTGTGGTTTGGTTCATCCTGGTGTATCATCATACCCCTGGGGGGTATTTACTCTACAGTTTGAAAAATGTAGTAGTGTATTTTGATTAGGATCCCAAGAATAAGAATAATATCCTTTTACAGTTTGTTCCCAGAAAAAAAAGGTTTTGTTTCAGTAATATTTTCTTTTTATTATATATATTTTTATTGCTATATTTTAGATATACAATACAGTTACATCCACCATTGGGATCTTGTACCTTTACATGACATATCTTGGTTCTTATTTTTTCCTCATTTCCCTAGCCTTCCTTCCCCCTTCTACCTTTCCCTATTTACAAAGACTTTGTTTCCCCTTTTTCCCTTTTATTTTTTCCTCTTCCCTTTTTACCTTTCCCTACCCCTCCCACTTCCCCAACACCTTTAGACCTTTTCTTCCTATTACAAAATATCAATTACACACTTTGAACCTTATTTACACTTTTAGTTTATCACACCAGAGAAGCTATACAGTATTTACACATGTGTATCCTATGAATTTCACTTAAGAGTATGTCCTCAATGTGCATCCACTTAGCTATAAATGTCTCCAGTTTCTCATTATTTATGGCTTAGTAATACTTCATTTCATTTCCGAAACACCCACATCCTCTTTATCAAGTCTCCAGTTGATGGACAATTGGGATGTTTCTAAGTTTTAGCTATTACAAACTGTGCCTCTATAAACATGGGTGAATGTCCTCAATGCATCCACTTAGCTATAAATGTCTCCAGTTTCTCATTATTTATGGCTTAGTAATACTTCATTTCATTTCCGAAACACCCACATCCTCTTTATCAAGTCTCCAGTTGATGGACAATTGGGATGTTTCTAAGTTTTAGCTATTACAAACTGTGCCTCTATAAACATGGGTGAGCATGTATCACTGTGGTATGATTCTTTTAATTCTTTGGGGAAGATACCCAGCAGGGGAATAGCTGGGTCAAATGGAACCTCTAATCCTAGTTGTTTGAGGTATCTCCATATTGATTTCCACAGTGGTTGCACCAGTCTGCACTCCCACCAACAATGAAGAAGGGTTCCTTTCTTCCCACATCCCTGCCAGCATTTCTTATTGGTTGATTTCTTGATAGCAGCTATTCTTTGTGGGGTGAGGTGGAATCTCAGTGTTGTTTTCATCTGCATCTCTCGAATGACCAGTGATATTGATCAGTAATATTTTCTACTGATACATTTTCTACTCCACTTCTTTCCTTTCTTACCTTCCCAAAGAAAGTTACATCATTCTTTAATTTTTTAAAATTTTAATTTGATTGGTAGGAAGTTCAGGGCAAAATTAAATGTAAATTACAGTGATTTTCATTAGTGTGGCTGCTTAGTATATTTGCTACAACTTTCCAACTTTCCCACATGCATTTAATTTCTACTTTTCAGGTTAATTCTGTTATTGTCTATATGATCAAATATAAAGCATATACCTAAGGCTGATAGATGATAAATTCTGCCAACTGTGGATACCTTCTTAGAAGTCTTTTTTGAATCAGAAATAATCTTCCATATTACTGTGGTTGATTGAGGCTCTTCAGGAGGGTTCTGCCAGCAGGATGATGAAAAGGTAAAGTGTTAAAGGCCCAGAGGTCAGAAGAGAACAATAGTTATTCTGCTTGAAGATTATCTTCAGACGACTTCTTGGGGTGATTCTACCTGCAGTCATGGAATCTTAAAAGCCACACTGAAGCATTTCTCTACCCATGATATGGCTGTCTTGTGAAGCATCTTTGCATACCTTGTCATATTCAGCTCTTCCCACAATACATAAGCTTTACACCAACTTTATCTTGAGGGCCAAAGCCTTAAGCCCAGAAAACGTGGAACAACCTGTCCAATGTTAACTAAGGAAGAAGCAGAGCTGGTGTTAGAATCTGTTCTTCAGACATCAAATCCGCAATTGTTTCTCCTTAACTTCAACTCCTATCTGCTCATTTGAAGCCACAGCATGGGCCTAAATAACCTCATCTGTCATAGTCTCTGGGCTCTACCATCTGTTCAAAAGGGAAAACACTTGGCCAAAGAACAGCTAAATAAAAGGCAGGTGTAAGAATGCAAAGGAAAAACATGTTTGTTTTAAGAAATCAACGTGCTGGATTTTGACCAAGTGCTGATTGAACCTTGCTCTTTGATTCTAAGACATTTGGGTTGGACTTGAAATGACATAGAGGGATGACTGTAGCACAAAGGAATTTTTAAAATTTCCTATTCATTGGCTAAATAAAGTTTCTCATTTTAATAGAAATGAAGCCCACATAATATTGCTTACAGATAAGTTTTTCATCAACAAAACCACATTCTCCCCATTCCTAAGTTACGATCTTGACTAGGAATTAAGTGACATGCATGGGATATCATGGCAACCAATTAACACTAGAAAATAAAACTGAGCAAAGCAAGCAGCAGCAACAAACAATTCACTAAATTGTTTGCTCCACATTGTATCAAACATCCACTCTGATTTTTAACCTTTTACTTGTTCTCTACATTTTTGTAATAGAAGCCAGTGTGGACTGTTTGGTGGGTTGTACTGACACTTTTCAGTTGGAGCTATTTATAAACTGGGAAATTCCCTTCCTTTCCCTCTTCTCACCCTCCCCTTCCCCTTCCCTCCCCTACTCTACTCTCCTTTTCCCTCCCCTTTCCCTTGCCTTCTCTCCTTCTCTCTGTCTCCCTCCTCCCTTTACACACACACACACACACACAC
>NW_022900919.1:35289966-35364341 GCF_012274545.1 Fukomys damarensis | reverse complement strand
GAACTTTATTTTTATTTTTTATTTTTTTGTACCGGTACTGGGAATTCAATGTAAAGGTTTCACACTGAGCTACGTTCCCAACCCTGACCCAAAATTTGAGACAGTCTGGCTAAGTCACTAAGTTGTCCAAGTTGGGATCAAACCTCCCATACTTCACCTTCAGCCTCTCTGTTTCCTGAAATTACAGGTATGTACCACCAAGCCTAACTTGAACAAATAATGACTCAAGCAATGCGGGATGTGTAAGTATTTGATGAATAATTCTTGAACAAATAAAGACACAAGAGATTATCCCTTTATCTTGGTCATTTTCACCATAGCCATCAATGGGATTCACACTGAAAATATGGCTAGCAGAAGATGAATTTTATAAATGAAAAATCCAGGGAAAAGCCATTGTGCAGAAGTTGTAAGAGGACTATCACCTTACTTTTGACCTTACTTTTGGTCTTTATCCTTCATTCTGTCATAGTGCAGAGCACCTGGAAGATATGCAATAAAGACTTCCTTGCTGGTGAAGTGAGAGAAACCATGTCAGTTTCTTTCATTGTATGACTACTTGTGGGCTGAGAAAAGAATAAGCTTATGTGGTAGATACCGATGAAGAGAAGGGAAACCAGGAAAATAGAATGAATATTTTAATCTCTTATCTTTTCCTCCAGTTTTTTTCTAATAGTATATATTAATAAACACAAGTCAATATTTCTATGGGATTATAGTTTATTGGGTAAATGATCTCACTTTTTATTGACCCCTAATTTTGGATATGTTTTGTGTATGATTATAGGATTTGTTAAAAGACACTTTGGTGTAGCACTTATACATAGTCAATTTTAACTTAGAAATAGGCATAATATGAAAAATTTTATGAAATGTAATGTACTAGTCCAGTGAGAAAAAAATAAAACTTATACCATAGGGGAGATTATCCCCCAGAATCAGCTTCCTCTCTCTTCCTAGAGGAAATGAAAACTTCAGCCTAATGAAAATGTTATAACAAACGCCCATTCACATACAATCAACAAGAAGGCCCACAGCCTGAACACAGGAACTGAACACAGGAAGTTCAATATTTGTTTTGCATTATAAGGATATTGAAGCCATAACGATTTTTTAAAAAATTTTTTGATTATTAGAGATTCAAACAATATTTACATACAAGATTGCAGTCTGTATGACACTATAGACTGGCAGAGTGCCAGCCCGTACATATACAGCCCCTATTGTGTGCAGCAGACAGAGGCCATTGGACTTTGGCTTTTATAAATTGAATTAACAAACATTTAATGGGAACCAGGTTTAACAGATAGCCTGGCTAGATTTAAGAGTAAGATTTTTTTTTGGAATTCCTTTCCACTAACAGCTGTTGATTCACCTACACAAATATTAACTCAAATGTCTACTGATTCAGATCATGATAAATATTTGACATCTACTTGATTTTTAAGTTTTTAACTTTACTTAATTGTTTTTATAATTTTGGATTTCCTCAACTAATCGTTTGCCTCTTACCTTCAAATGCTGAGTTCTGTGTGGAAGTCCTAGGCTTTGTGGTTGGTGTTCCTGGAAAGAGTACGCACAGAACTGGGTCAACTGAGCATTGTTTCCTTGCAATGGAATTCTCTGAAAGACACTGAGAAGAAATTTTTGGGTTCGCTGACTCCATATCCTCATACCACATCTTCCTTGTGGGATGGTGGCTTCCACATAGAGTCTGGGCTCACTATCTTCACTGTCTAGCCCATCAAATACACATAACAGCTGTAGAACTTTAGTAACTGCATTTGTAAGCTTGGACTCCTATTCACTCAAACGCTATCTGAAATATGAAATCCTATTTTTTACTTATATAATTTTGTGGAAAAATTTATTTTGGATGGTGTTAGTTAATATACCAAATATGATAATAATCTTCATTATAAAATTATCTTTATTCTGAATACTTATAGCATTTCTCTGAAAAAATCCTAAAGAACAAAATATGATTATTTTATATATGTCTATACAGCTCACTTGTTCTTAACTTATGGTTTCTAATAAATCTCCTAGTTATAGGGTTGTCACATAAAACAGAGGAAAACCAGTTAAATTTGAATTTTAGATAATTAATTTTTTTCCTTTGGCTTTTGTTTCTTTATTTTTTGAGTGAAGGTCTTACACTGTAATTTAGGCTGGCCTTGAACTCACAATGTAGCCCAGGCTGGCCTCAAACTCACCTGATCCTCCTGCTTCAGTCTCCTGAGTGCTAGGATTACACGTGTACACCACCATGCCCAGCTAATAATTAATTTTTAAATATAAGTGTATCTCCAAATAGGGCATATACTTATTCTTTTTTTTTTTTTTTTTTTTTAATGCTGGGATCTAACTCAGGACCTTGAGCTTGTCAGGCGGGTGGCCAAACCACTGAGCTAAATCCCCAGCCCATACTTATTCTAAAAATAAGTTTTTCTTTATCCACTTCAGATTTAAGCAGCATATTGTATTTTTAATCTATTAATTCTGGCAGCTGTAAGTAGACTGTAAACTTCCCCAGCTATCAGTTTGTCCTTCTTTTTGTCCTGTGCTTTCCTGGCTTGAGTTATGATCTTTAAGAGCATAAAATCTTAAATCCTAACATTTCAGGCAGAGAATCCAATTTTCCATGTTTGATTAGAAGGTGTTAAATATATTTTATAACTGCAGTATACTTAGGCACTGTTTTAGTCAGTAAGGATTATATTTAATAATACTGAAATTGGTTATGAATACTTTATGGTCCTTTTGTTTCTTTCTATGCCATATCTTCTGGCATAGAAGATGGTGGGGTCCACTTCCCTGCCCCTTAACTCTGCATGTGGCCATGTTGCTGGCGTTGGTCAATAAGGTCTTAACAGAGAGGACACACAGAGACTTGAAACACCACCTGTGCTTGCATGATTCTTATTCCAGTGGGATGCCTCTGCCTTTGCCCTGAGAACATGCAGTGGCTAGTTTGCTGGCTGGATGAGAGCGTGTGGTGGATAAGAGCATCTAGTTCTAATGCATTCTTGTCTCTCCCCCAGGAGAAGAAATAATAAGATCCAAAGATTTTATTTCCCTCTAAGATCATTATGCATTATTTATGGTTAGATATCGGCAAGAGTTCAAGAAAGCATTTTTATGTATGTATGTGGCAATCTTAACATAAATCTAATCTGGCCCTAGAATCCTGAGCATACCAAGGACCTTCAGGTAAAATTTGTTTTTTATGCTGCATCATGCATCATTCCTTTGAAATGTGAAGACAATAGAGATGAGTAGGAATATAGGATAAAAAACAGGTTAAAATGAAGTGTACATATTAATGTGTGGCGGATTGATGTAGTGAGAGTTTTGTGGGGAGCTTGACTTGTACACGTGAGGTGTTTCAGTGTTCATTAGTGCGGATCTAACCTTGGCTGAGGCTAGAATCCAAAGTGGCATGGAACTTCCTTCGCCCAGCTGCCTGCTCAGGTTTCTCAGACCATCTGCTGTGTTCTTCAAGGCCATCAGAAAGCAAATGCACAGACTAAGTGGCTATGACTGCTTTTTTGACTGTGCCACACTTGGCAGAATGTGCAATCATCATCTCAGCTCATATATCATACAGTATCAACTGAAATTATTTTTTCCTGATTTACAATGAAAATATCTGATTTGTTTGTTTTTGGCAGATTAACTAAGTTAGCCCTGTCCAGACCAGACCTAGCTGGGCATCTGATACCTCCTCTTCTTGGTCGGTGGACTCTAAGTTGCTAAGTGCTGAGTGAAGGGAAAGATTGAGTGTTGTCTTGTATCAAGGCTAAACCTTTATATCTTCATCACCTTCTGTACTAGCAAGTACACAGAGCCTTTACAGATTGCTATAAACCAAGCTTGCCTAAAACGTGCGAAATATGATGGATCAAAATTTTCACCAGACTTTTCACTTCTCAACAATAGAGTTTTTGTCAGTTGGATGACTTCTCCTTCTCCTCCTCCTCCTCCTTCTTCTTCCTCTTGCTCTTCTTCTCCTCCTTATTTTTTCACATTGTTAAGCAACCTAGCCTAAATGTCATTAGAACTCTGGATAATAGGGGCAGATAAATGCAATGTGCATTTTCTTCAAAGCTTCTAACTTTAGAAGGAATTCCTAGATATAATAGGTATGTGGGAAAAAAATCATGTTGACAGCACAACAATTCATTCACTTCCTAACATGACTGGTCATGTACTGTACTTTAGTGCAAACAATGAGGTTATTGTTCCAATGGGAAAACAAGCAATTTGCTGGAAGGCGAAAAGGTGAAAATGTTTTATAACTTGATTTTGTTTTGTCAGGCGGCACGTCATTTTCTAGGTTGTCTTAGAAGATGTAGTTAATAGACAAAGATTTGGCAATTTGAGAAAACATGGACTTTTTTCTAGTTTTCTTACTGCTGTTGCATGGAATTTGAAATTTGTTATTTGTTTAGATTCAGTGGCTCAACTTTCTCCTTCAGTAAGGGCAGGACCCCAGGTCATGTTATGTTTGTCTGTCTAGGATGCAAGAATTGGAGGGCTCCTGGTTGGAAACCTTCCAAGTTGACAGACCACAAGCTGATGAGTTAAAATGACCCAGGACTGTGATGAACAAAGCAGCTGGTAAGTTCAGTCCATGTTCTGGTTAGAAGACTTTGCCAGGTCAGCCTTATGATTTGGATTTCCCACCTTTCCTTATTTTGTATATATATATTTTTCTGATCTTTGATCAATGGGGAATGGAGTAGGAAGAAGAGAAGAAAACCCAACACTTTGGGAGAAATAAGTTTAAATGCCCCTATACTATGTCTACTTTCGTGTTTCTGAGATCTACAGAATTACCAAGGGTTCTGTTTCTGTTAATGTTGTTTGGATGTTTACAAGCTGGAGTACTTACTGATCTGGACACTTACTGATCCCCAAACATATATCATTCAGACAATGTTTAGAGTCTATACAACCACTTTCTTTTCTTAATTAAAAAAAATTCTTACTTTACACTGTTGTTTTCTGTAAATTTGTTAACCTAAGAACTTTTTTTTTTGGCTTAAACTTTAATTTAAAACAGTGAAATGAGGCCCAATTTGTAAGCACAAAATGCAGCCACTTAGCTCTTCTAGGCCTCTGCAAGGGAAATCTTTGGATACACACACACACGCACACACACACACACACACACGCACACACACACACACACACACACACTTAATAAATTCTTTCCAATCTACTGCTTTCAATGTCCATCTTTCCAAACCAGTATAATGTAATGAAATATCTAAAATATCTGTGAAAGGCTTCGGCAAGTTCTCAAGTAGTAGGGCCTGGATTCCCAGCCCTTTATACTCTGTCTACAGAAACTTTTGTGGGCGCCATGGTCAGACTGGATGCTTCTTCCTACATTTGTTTATAGGTTCCTCCCGAGTATTTGGATCTCTCTGGTTTCCATCTGAATGTCTGCGGCTGAGAACAACCATGTGAGCAAAAATAGTCTGGGTCAAAACAAATTCAGACAGGCTGCAGTGAGTAGGGAACTGCAGGCTGAAATATCTGCACGGTCATCAGTCAGTGCTAAAAGGAGGTCAGGGGATACTTCTGGATTTCAGGCATAAGCAGGCTATGGAATCTTGGAAGGTTTTTATTCTATTGCTATCCATGTGATTTGGGGGATTTGCTAATAGCTCTCACTGCTAATTTTGAGCGCCAGAGTAAATAGTAGTGGCCAGGGAATAAAAGCCCTCTGTAGCTCATTTAAAGCAAACTGAAAAGTGATTTTTTTTCCCTGCCAACCTGGGCTTCATCTTTCAACCCACAACTGAGAGAGATGGAGACAGAGACAGATATGCTGCGGTCTGGTAGACAATTTGTGAAAGAGGACGTTGCATTTTCAATTTTATTACTATGTGTTGGTCTCGCCTACTGTCCTGATGGTTGTATTATTTGGTGTTTACTGTGTGCCCCTCATGAATTATGTCACTCTGTTTTCTCCAAAAATACTTATAAGCAAGGACTCTCCTTGGTGCCAATATAGAGACGGGAGGGCTGACACACAGAAGCTGAGTGGTTTGCCATAGATATAGAGCCAGGAAGTGGGGAGGATGAATATGGATCTGAATTCAGAAGGGTTGTGTCCAATCGCCATGCCTAGTAGTCACCCAGTATTTCAATTATCTTAGACCTTGTTCCTTTACCTCCTTTACTTTTTCTTTTTTCATACACATTATCCTTTGGAAATACCCGGGCTCTAGATTAGAGGATCACTCATTGACGTAGAATAAAGCTTGTGAGATATTCGAGAATGTGTATTGCTTCTGTAATCATTATTGCCAATTAATGCAGATTATCGGGATCTTATTCTACCTCAATATGGCAAGCATCTTGCTATTTTCAAGAAATATTTCCCTTTGGTAGTTTTTCATTCATAAAAGCAATTTGTAAAATTAGGAACACACTGCTTCAAGGAACTGGGCAATCTTATACAGTACTTTTTAAAATATAAAAAGCAGGAATCTCTTTGAGTTTAGAAATGCCCTGTAGGTTTGATCAAAGGTGTGAATGTATTAATGTGCAGTAATGAGATTATGGGTTGTGACCTCATCAAGGCTGAATCATTGCCTTGACACTGATTTTTTCCTTCTACAAGTAAAATAGCTTTTATATGCCTCTGTTTCCTCATTTGTACAAGGGGAATAATAACAGATTCTACACAATAGAGTATTATGAGGTTCATAATAGGCCTCATAAACATTTACAATCATGGTTTTGTATCAGAAATTGCTTGAAAATTACTTTGTACTTATTCTTTTTTTCTTTTCATTGAGTTTATTGGTACAATCTAGGTATACAGTACAGTTACATGCATTACTGGGATCCTGTACCTTCACAGGACAGGTCTTGGTTCTCATTTTTTCTCCTTGTCCCTGCCCTCCGTTCCTCCCCTCCCCATTTACAAACACTTTATTTCCATTTTTTTCATTTTCTCATATTTTTTTCTTTTCCCTTCTTCCCTTTCCCCTACCCTTCCCACTTTCCCTACACCTTTAGCCCTTTTCTTCCTATTTCATACTATTAATTGTCCCATTAGGATCTTGTGACTTTGTACATATTCTTAAAGGCATGGCACTGTGCACACACTGAACTCACCAGGTATCAGCTGTGTACATTTTGTTGAATGAAATATTCTACAGTTTTACTTACCACTGATGTAGGTTCCATGCATTTAACTTGATATGAATTGGTACCACCTTCAGCACATGGGAAACATGGGTTGCATTTCTAGAATCTTCTCTCGCTCTGTTCATAGAATACGTCACTCAGATTTATAGCTCATCTTACCCTTATGAAAATGAAATTGCCTCTTTTCTACCCCACAAGTTGTAACTACTTAGCACACAGTGCAAGCAATTGCTCCCAAACCCCTATTCCCTGTGCCTACAGGGACCTAACTTTTACTCATAGCTTACTCTTATAGCTGCTCCATAGAAATTTTCCTTTCCTCGTCAGTTCCTTTTTGGAGTGTTTACTGATGCCCCAACCCCAGCCATAACCTAATGTCATCTCCTCATTTTTTTCCTTTTTTTTTCTAAACAAGTTCTTATTTTCCATTTGTTTTTGGAAACAAGTCTTTGAATTGTCCTCTATTTCCCGAGTTTATCCCAGCTAGTGTGTTAATTTTGCATTCTCTTTGCTCTTAGTGCAAAGAATTTTGAGATGCAGCCTCCTTCAGAGCTGAGGTTCCCAGTTGAGGATGTGCAACATTTTCAATTAGACCCCCATTTTCACCCTTTCATCTTCTGAGGTTCTCACTAAAACAAGAGACTAAACCTATGTTGATAGGTCTTGAAGGGAGCCTGAAATTCTATATTTCTGAGAAACTCCTAGTTGATGCACATGCTTGTTTCCATAGCAAAGCTACAGATCTCTTAAAGGGCCTCTTAATTCTTCACTCTGCCTTTTATTCTTGCCTCTCCAGTCACCCCTACTGCCAGAGCTGCTCCCAAAAACAAAATCCTGCTTATTTATCATTAGTAATTCCTGTAGTTTACAGAAAACATCCAAAGACATGTGGCCAGCATCCAAGGTACTCAAATCTTCGTAAATATTCAAGTACAAACCAGAGAAACACTCTGCTTCCAAAAGTCTCCTCCACTTTTCGTCTGTCTTAATCATCTCTATGCATGCAGAGTCCTAGTTTGCCCCTCTGATTAACCCTTCCATCTCTTTCTATTCATAGACTGCCTGAGTTTGACTATCCCTCACTGTTGATGAGCTCCTTGATAGTCAACCTTTGCCATCCCAGACTGGGCACAGTAAATGCGGGGCATTTACAGCCCTCATCAAATACCTGTTCCCATGCATTGTTCAGATTCGGAGTAATCAGGACGTGACCATGCTGGTCCATTCAGTGGAAGAGCCCAGACAAGTCACTGAGGCATGGTTTTATTATGAACCACTTAAAATTTTTTAGGGGGAAGTTGGTTGTAAATAGATCTGTTCATACCAGATTCAAAACTTAGAGGAAAAGAAACTAAGCATTCAGAATTTGAAGCAACAATTGAAGATTACTGTCAGCTCTCCCCTTTTGCAGAAAATATTGCTTAAAAAGCATTGTTTCTATGATGCTGTGGTCTAAGAAATACATTATTACTATTTTAAGTGTTAGTATTTGAAAATGACTGCACCTTGTTGATCCTATCTGTATAATTCTTCTTTTTCTTATTTAATTCTTTCCTTTCCTGTCTCCGATAAGGACTTAGACCTCAGTGTGCAATAATTAAACATCTTCAATGTATGTCAAGGTTTGTTCTTTGCCATTACAGTCTGTGCAAATTTCTTATTTAATTTACTTCATAAAATTTAAACTTACAATTTTATGACAGCATATTTATTTTCATATTAATGTAAGTGTTCAACTTTTAAAGATAGATTTAGCTATTACTATATGTAATTCTAAATCACTGAGTCATTAGTTTTGAATTATTATCTATGATGTGTTCATAATGCCAGCAACCACTACCTACTTTAGGAAATTAAGATTCAAATAAATTTTTCATTCTCAGCATTCTTTGGATATTTTCACAGGAAGCTGGAAAGATCCCTACAATTCAGAACTTCACCCAAGGGCTGTTGTAACAAAGCAGATATACAGTAGCTTCCAAAATCTCATTTTAATATCTGGCTCAGCCACTAGATAGTGTGTGGTCTTAGACGGTCTATTTAACTTTCTGGACTCGAGTTTCCTCAAGTACAGTATGACACAAATGGAAGAAACTTACTCAATCAAAAACATGCATGAAATAATGAAAAGATGGAAATAAAGTGTTTGTAGATGGGGGGGGAGGGGTGAAGGGAGGGCAGGGACAAGGGGAAAAAATGAGAACCAAGACTTGTCATGTAGAGGTACAAGATCCCAACAATGAATGTAACTGTAATGTATCCCTAAAATGTACCAATAAACTCAATTAAAGCTGAAAAAAAAAAGAAAAAAAAAACGTGCATGAGAACCTACCACGGAGTAGAACATGGAATATATAGGCACTCCTTGACTACGATGTTATGCCCACGCAAACCCACTGAAAGTTAAAAATATGCTAAAAATGCATTGCATATACCTAAACCCCTGAATATCATAGCTTAGTGACATGGTGTACTAGAGAGCATCAGCTGTTGACTCTTGTGAGCTTATTGCTGACCAGGAGCTGTGGCTTGCTGCCTTATATCTTGAGAAAGTAACCTGTTGCGTATTGTCAGCCTCGGAAATGGTTAAAATTCAACTTTCAAGTATGATTCCTACTAAATGACTATAGTTTTTGTGCCACAAAAAAGTAAGCCTAGGTTAGGGACTGCCTTCTGCATATATGTTTATATAAATATAGAGGAACTTGTGATACACTAGTGTGCCCCAGGTAGAAGAAGATGGCATGAGATGGTAGCTTTTAAGATGAAGAGATGGTATTTTCTAAGTTCATAGGCTTTATGTTCATATCACTTTAAACTTTTGAGGTAAACTCACTAGCACTTTTTTCATTGTATGCTCTGGGGCCATGACCTAAGCATAAAAGTGATAAAGATGATCACTACCCCCGATTCTTATCCTTCAGAACGTAACTGGAGTGGGGGCACTTCACATGATTAGGCCCACATAAGGCTGTAAATCCACAGTCTTGGCCTTGAATTTACTGCATCTTCACACTATATTTTGATGTCTTTTATTCGTCTATAATATTACTAGATATAAACTGCTCAGAACAGGATACTTTTTAAATACCTCAAGTTATCTATAACTTCCTAGTAGATATAAAATATATGAATCAATCAAGAATTAATAAGGATTGGTAATTAATTAATGATGCTTATTAATGCCAGTACTCTATATTTCTTAGGTCCTTGTTAACAGAGTTCATATTATTCTATAACAATGGAGTTCAGTGCCATTCATTTAGTTACATATGGTAGAATGTTATAGCAGAATTGAGGATTATCTCTCCTTGGTAACCAAGGTTCAAATAAAGTGAGCTGGTTTGTAACCCATTCTTCATCCCTGCAATATTCCTTGATACTTCTAGCCTCATTTGACCTTATATCCACAGCTCTGGGGAAAGCACTGACTCTTATTTGAACTTTTTCCTTTCCTCTTAATGTATGCGTGATTTTTACCAATGCTGTGTGATTGCCCAAAAAGTAAATCTGAATGGCTCTATAAGTCACACATCTGTAAATACCAAAGAGTTTCTCTGGTGTGAAAAGCTATAATAGTACATAAGCTCTTAATGAGATAATTGACAATATGAAATAGAAAGAAAAGGGCTGAAGGTGTAGGGAAAGCAGGAAGGGTAGGGGAAACGTAATAAGGGAAAAGAAAAAAATATGAGAAAATGAAAAAGTGGAAATGAAGTTTTGGAAAGGGGGAGGGGAGGGGGGGTGAAGGGAGGGCAGGGACAAGGGGAAAAATGAGAACCAAGTCCTGTCATGTAAAGGTACAGGATTCCAACGATAAATGTAACTGTACTGTATACCTAAAATGTACCAATAAACTCAATTAAAAAAAGAAAGAAATACAAGGGGCTAGGGATTTAGCTCAGTAGTTTTGCCTCCTGCCTTGCAAGCATGAGGTCCTGAGTTCGATCCCCAGTACCAAAAAAAAAAAAACCAAAAAACAAAACATTCATGAACCGAAACTGCTTATTGTCTGTGTGCAGCATTCAAGTGAGCAAGTATCCTAGCTTGTGGTGTGTCATCAATGAAAATTTGGGAAAGAGTGGACACTCAAATTTGGTGTAGTAGAAACATCCATTTTCCAGTTACTTCTTTGTTAAAGATACACATATTTGAATTATCATGGAGAAAGACAATGGAGAAAGCCAAGCCATAAAGGTGAAATGGACCAGCTGTCTCCAACAAAGGCTCTATCAGCATCACCAGTGGGCTTTTAAAGCATCCATATGCCCAGACCTTATCCCTGGACAATCTGGGGAGGTCCAGGATGGAACCACCATATTAGGATGCTTAAACCCTTCTTCAGACTGTACTGGAAAGGAGAAAGAGATAGGAATTGGCATGGGAAACCTAAGACAATTAGGAGAGATTTGTCCCAAGGACTTCATAATTCCCTGAAATGGTTTTTGCTTTTTTAAAAAAGCGACCCTGAGGGCCTCAATTGTCTCAATTTCTGAGAGTATTTCTTGAATTGAATCCTGTTCATGTAAGCTAAGGGATTTTAATGAGTACAGAAACAATGCATTAATGAAAAAAGACCATTAAGTGGAAGCAGAAATGCCAGCAGTCTACTTGTTGATTGTTGACAGATTGGAGTGGAGGGCTTTGAGCCAGTTCATATTCTATATGTTGGACCAACAGGCGGTACATGAGTTGATCTTTAAAATTCTGTAACAAACTCATGTATTCATGGACTTTTTCACAAGGTCTGAGAAACAAGAAAGCTGTGTGGTCTGGAGAAAAGGGGATCAAGACCTTGGACCTCCTCCCAGAGCTGCTACTAACCACATATGTGACCTTGGGCCAATTATTTAACCTTCAGAGATCAGTTTTCTTATCTGTTAATGCATAGCTTTTATTAATTATTCTCCAAGTCCACTCCTAATTTAAAATGTTGTAACTAATATGATCTGTATAATTTATTTGTAATTCTAAAATGCCTAACAAGGTAATTTTCTCCTTGGGTGTGGGGAAGAGGATCAGAGCAAAAACTCTGCTGTTATATTTTTCTTTGAATCTCATGAATCAAGAATATTTATATTAATAAATGAATCTAAAAGACTCATCTAGTTAGCACTCATATTTAGCTTAAGTCTCAGCATTTGATTTTCAACATTCATGGAAGAAAGATAAATTGGAATGACTCCAATTGTCATTTTCAATTGAACAAGCATATTCTTTTCAATTAAAAAAATAACCTACAGAGGGGCACAAGCATTTTACCAATAGTTTGGTGATTTTCCAAAGTGAACAGACCCATGTAACCAGCACTCGTGCCAATAGAGACATTACAGGGTCCCGAGTATGGCTTGAATATCCCGGTTCCTCTAACATACCCTAACCCTAGAGGGTAAACCACTCTTCTGACTTGTAATGATGCAGACTTTTGCCTACTTATATCTGCTTTCCATCAATGTTATGTTTGGAAATTATTTCATATGGTAATACGTAGTAGAGATTGTTCATTCTTAGCTTTTTACAATAATTCATTGTATGTATATATCATGAAGTAATGTTAATAAGCATTTGAGTAGTTTCCAGTGTAGGACTCTTGCAGATAATGGTGCTATGAACACTCTGATACATGTCTCTTGTTTCTGTTGGGTGCTTTTTCTTAGAAAGGAACTGTTGGAGCATGAGGTATGTCACACTGTTGAGTCTTAGATCTACTCCAGCCTTCAAACCATTGCTTTTTGGGTTAAAAGTGTTTTAATGAATTACGTTTGTATACTTGAGCTACACTTCTTGTGTAAGTCAGCTTAGTGCTAAAGTACATTTTTGTTCATTGAACACTAACCACAAAGTGGCAAAAGGAGCAAGATCCCCATTATGGTATTTAGAATAATGTTCCTTTAAAGAAAAAAAAAAGCAAGCAAGAAAGGAAAACACCATGTTCTGCTAACAGTCTCATGTAAAGCCATCTGGGAAATATTAGGTATGGTGGGCCTCTGCCTCACTTTGCTTTGTTTTGAGTTTAACTAAGGGTGCATACAATGCACTTAGATCCTGGAATAAGAGCAGCCAGACATCAATCCCTGCAACTGATAATGAGATTTGGTTAGCAAACAGTGCTATGGTTCTTTTCTTGACAAGCCTTCCTGAAGGATCTGTTTTTAGGCCTTTCAGTCACCTGCTCATTATTTCCACTACATGTGGGTGGGGCAGTTTGGCCCAAAGGGCAGTTCGGATGACTTTGCACTGCTATTATTGGAGATTTGTTTCTGCCAGAGGTCACGTCCACCTCATTAGTTAATGGGCTGCTGTCCCTTAGCTGGTTAGGAGCACTTGAGGCAGTACTTTCTGCTCAGATTAGTAAAGATCATGGCAAAGTCTGTAGGGGACTAGATGAGGGTCTTCAGAAAAGTCGAGATTCCTTATTCTTCCTCAATGGAAAGACACTGGGGGTTTGAGACGGACCAAATGATCCCCTTTTCTGAGGATTTTTGAGGTAGTCTGGTCCCATTATACAAAGAGTACAGTTTCTAACAGCTTCTCTGGAAACAGAGCCTGAGGCTAGATGCACATGACTTACTGGGGATGTTTTCATGAGAAAGTGGGTTAAGAGAGATATGACAAGGCAGTGGAAGGTGCTTCACAAAGTTACTGCTTTACCCTGAAGTATAAATTGTGCCACCCTGGGAGTGGAGCGTACAACATTTTATACCTTTTTTTCACTTACATAAGTTAGGCATCAGTAGCAGACTGGCAGCGAACAATCTCTTAGTAAGGAAGCTCCTATTTAGTAAAGGATACTTTTTCACAGATATAGAGAACAGAGAACCATTTATAACCAATAGGAGCGTGCATGCATGTGTGTGTGTGCATGTGTGTGTGTGAATGTACACATGTGTACACACACATGTGCTTGCTTTGGACAATAAAGGGAACCCTGGTAAGAATCATCATAGCATCCATTATATAAAACTAACAAATTTGTGATTCTTAGAGATTATCATGGCATTGGGAATAGAAAGAGTATTTCTTTTTAAATTCTGAACATGTAGTTGGCCACACAGGAAATAACAGAAGACACTTTATGATGTCAACTAATACTTGACAGTAGATGTCTGGCTCATTTTTTAATCATATTTTTCTGTAAACAACTTACTTCCTCTTTAATTCCACAAATACACTATTCCTTTTTCCTGATATCAAACATCTCTTATATCCAGCTGAAAATCCATCCTATCACTTATGATCTGGCAGAAATCCTCCTTCCTTTCCAAAGTATAATGCATATCTGTTATCTGTAGCTTAATCTATTCTCTCTCTTCATGTATTGGTCAACTTTCTCATTTCTGAACACAATGCCCATGACGCAAAAGCTTGATTTGGGTCATGTTTTCAGGGGATGCAGTCCATGGTCAACTTT
Organism: Fukomys damarensis; assembly: GCF_012274545.1. NCBI lineage: Eukaryota > Metazoa > Chordata > Mammalia > Rodentia > Bathyergidae > Fukomys > Fukomys damarensis. The sequence goes on along the minus strand of NW_022900919.1, from coordinate 35,349,757 downwards.
AAGGCAGAAATATGGCGGAAGGGTATAGTGGACCAAAGCTGAGAAATTCATGGCAGCTGGAAAGCAGAGAAAGGGAATAGTGCCAGAGAAGGGGTGATGGGCTAGATACAGCACCCAGAGCCAGGCCTCCATGACCTAACCCATAGGCAGCTCCAAGCCAATCAAACTGATATGATCAACTTTGTCACATCCTTTTATATCATTTAGTTCCTGCCACATAGTCTGACACATAATTAGACAGGTTGTCTTATTGTCACAAACTGATTAATCTGAGGTTCTCTAGGAATAGAGACAGCATTGATGATTTGAGTACAAAAATGTGATTCCAGGAAACACTGACAGAGTAATAAGGAAGTGAAACAGAGAATGGGTAGGGAGGCAAGCAATTCCAGGTGCATTATCCAAGAAGGTTCATTGTCAATGACTAGAACATAATTTCCCTGAAGATATCCAGGAGCATATGCAATTCACATCTCATCATTGTGCCACCTGAGGGATGAGAAAATTAGCATTGATCCTCAAGTTGGTGTCCATTATTAATGAGGTGTCATCTGAGGTGCCGGCTCCCGGAAACTTCCAGTATATAGAGCCATACATTCTTTCTCCAGCAGAGAATGTGTTTGAGCAGAGAGAGGAAGGCACATCTACTAGAGATATCTTTAGAAGATACAGGAACTGGGAGTGTTGAGGAGAAGTGGGTGGGGCACTGACAACATCTGCCTCAAGCTTCTAAATCATCCATTGTAGCTCATAGGAAACATGCAGTGATACCTTCATTTGTTTTGTTAATTTGTTGGCTAGTGATGGTTGAGAAATGGTATAAATGAAGATATGAAACATGTATTTATAGTAGTAGTCTTGAAAAAATTGAGGAGCCTAAAACCATAACTCAATAGATGAAAATTAAATTTTCCAATATTAAACGTCATTGCATTTGTGCTACATTGTCTGATAAAATTTGTTGTGGTTTTAGATGCTACTAAGATGTTTCATCAATTTTTTGGGACTATGTCATAGGTTACTTGCTCAAACTCACTGTATTTGAGATATATAAGAGTTCTATTTAGTTTAGAACACCTACCACAAAGTCAGATTTCTAAGTCTGACCTCTGGTTGTCATGGCAGACTCTCAGAGTTCTCATACAATAATGCTTAATGGATTTTTCCAGTTTTTTCCCTCTAATATTTGCCAATTTCATACAAAGTACGTTCATTTCAAGGGGTACTATTGGGCTCATTCCATGATGTGTCAACATCAAGTGCACCCTATTTTTATGGTAAGAAATCTCAGTCCAAATTCACCGTGAGAACTTCATATTTTAAATATTGTATCTTTCCATTCTTTTGGGCATTCAATAAATGTGTTTCAAGAGCCAAGCATAGTTCTAGATGTTTGAAATACATGTTTGAATAGTATCTGTGCCATCAATAGACTTAGGCTGTAATTAGGGGAATAATGTCATTCAATAAATGATATAAATGAAAAATTCTGTAAATTAAAATCAATTTTCCCAAGATTAGCTAATAAGGAATTATTAAATAATAAGGAATATATCTAAAATAACAAATTATAAGGTGTGTTATGGGGGAAATTAGGGCAGGACAGGGGGATTAGGAATGTAGATGGATGAGTTGTCAGATTTTTTGCATGGTCATTCTAGACAACTTTGGAAAGGCAATATCTAAACAAATAAGCCAAGACAAACAAACAAACAAACAAACACACACACACACACACACACACACAAAAGAGGAGATTCATGCACCTTTTCCCCCACTGACTGAATGTTATACATTTCCTTATGTTAGGAATATCCCATGCATTCTCCTTTATGAGTGTCCTAGTTCCTGAAATTAATCATCAAACCTTCCTCTCCCGAGTGCTCTAAGCCTGTTGGTACCTATTTCCTTTCATCTGTAAAAATTCTGTCACAACTGCCTTTTGTCTTCTTCTAACATGAGTATCACTTCACGGAAGCAAATCCATGCCACAAAGACTTAATATTTTCTCCTTCTAGTAGACATCTCATTACTATTTTTGGTATGCTTAATGTGTTGCTTTAGACGTTGATCTGGTTTTCCTTCCTATGCATTGCTTGGACTATCTCGTCTTTTGGAGCAGGATTTCTTTTATTCTTACTGTTTATTTCCCCTCACCTCCTCCCACAGGAATACAAAAACATCCTCAGTGTAAAAAATATATAGTCTGTACATTTATGTGCTTTATTTAACTGATACACTTTAATGCACACAGGACCAAGTGACCAAATATCATTTATAACTTCTTTTCAGTCTAGATTACTTCCCTTCTAGGAACCTTTCCAAAGTGCCATTGGTTTGCTCTCATGTTCACTGGGGTAGGGCAGTCACTAATGGGCCTAAGTAGTGCAGAGGTTCCACTTCTCTGGAATTCCCCAAATGGAATGCCTCCTCTTCACTACTCATACCTTCTCTGCCTGTGGTGAGATGCTGCAGACCTCTAGTTCCTTCTTCTGATAGCACCATCCAGGCTGTTGCTTTATTCATTTTATCTTGTCTGGCCTTCAACAGATATGCTGTACACTGATAGATAGTAAGGAACGTATTATTCAAGACTTGAACAGCAAGGACAATTCTCTCAATCCATATTGAATTATGTTGCTTAGAAAGATAATAGACTAAAATTGAAATCCACCTTGGCCTCCCATTTCCTGGACATATTTGGGGACAGAATAAAGTTCTATTTTTTCATTTGCAATTCCTTTGGAGCTTTATTTTTATGACTTCAGTTAAATATAAATCAATTTATTTTTTCTAAGACCCTGAAGAAATTTACTAGTTTTTTCATAAAAATGTATATAAATAAGATTTGGACAAATCAAATCTTATCTGAAATGTACAAAAATGGCTCCATTTACAAGAAATGTCTCCTAAAATAATTTTTTAAAAAAATCAAATGTAACTTCTGTATGGTCAAGTTTTTCAAGTTGGCTTTTTAAATTTGATTTCAACTAGTCTGGGATTGAAATGAAACAGCCAATAAACAGTTTATTTAAATATATTTTGGTATATTTATGATTATCACATTCAATAAATTAATCAAAATACATAACTTTGAAAAAACTTTTATACATTCTTTATCCTTTAATTGTCCAGTGGATGTTGTGCTCAAGTCTGCTGGGTCTCAGGACTTTGCCAGTGTGAAGTAGAGGCCCAGACTTCATGAACAATGTACGTTCATCCTAACACCTCTAACTAGGCATGTTCAGTGGGCAGATTGCTGACTCTAGACTTGGGCTCTGGATGGTACCAGCTTAACTTGCAAGGTAACCTTTCCCCTGGGATTTCCATTGCAGATGGAAATGACTAACAAACGAAACAGAACAGCTTCTTTTGTTGCTGCTTGGACTTAAAATCAGAAAAAAGCCATGAAGTTTTATTCTTCTTTTATTTTTCATAGAAAGACTCACCCAATATAGTTCATAAACACTTTTCTTGTTACCAGCTCCACCAAAAAATAGCAAAATGCTGCAGGAACTACAAAAAGTCTATGCCATATTTAAAACGATGTGAGATAGAAATTTTTGTTGTTGTTCTTATATCAAAATGGTGATGAATAATTTTATTCTCAGGTTCTGGAAGCCTGGACTTACATGGGCATGAATTGATTTTATGTAATCATAAATGAGCATAAGTATGTGAACTAAAGAAAGAACTAGAACAATTATTAAGATTTGTTTAAATCAGAAAAAAACTGCTAAAATATTGAGTATAGAATTGGCCTATATATGAACCCCTAAGGGTTGCAGAGCAAGAATTATAGGGACTTCTTTCTCTTTTACTTCATTGAAAAAAATTGTAAGGCCAAATATCAGGAAATGTGAAAGTGTAAGATTACAGCAAAGATTATTGTTCCACCGAAAGCATCCTGATATGTATGGCTGCATCAGTTCCCTATTTCTATTTTACTAGATAGAATTTAGGAAATTAATCACTATGTTAAAGTTTCTCATGTGTTCTCCCACTGGGAAGCTGGTCATGGAAAAATGTAGAAAATTCTTGGCTTCCTTAGGGTTTGTCTTTATCTGTGAAATGAGAATAATATTTTTTTCTAAAATAATCATTAAGCAAAATACAAGCCCTTTTGCACCTAAGAATCTCTAGAACAGGAAGCATCTTTACAGCAGAGGCGTGTCATGGATAAAGACATCACAACACTAAGAAATCCAAAGTTCATCGTACAGATCGCAGGCCCACTGGATCTTATTAATTCTTATCATCTGGGCAAGTTACTTCTTTCCTCAGAACCCCCATCCTGTTCCTCGTTTACTGAAGAAAATAAAATGTATTCACCTCACAAGTGTGAGAATTGGACCTCAAACCCATAAATGAAAGCATGTTATAAATTTTAATAAGCCAGATTATTCAAATCATTTTTCATCATCACTGTTATCATTGTGCTTATTGCTGAGTACTAAAATAATACATTCCCCCTGGGCCTAGAAATTTGGAAGACACTTGGCTTCATCTATGAAGGACATAGAATCAGAATACTCAGGTAAAAAATACATACAACTGCATAAATTATATTTTCCCCTGAAATTTCCATTTCTCAGTTGATCATCTGTTGTAAAATTTTCCTTACATGTTCGTAGTTGTTTAAAAAACGAATAAGTGAATTGTACCTGCTGCTTCAAAGCTTTTATTATGTTACTTGTATCAACTATTTTGCCTACAATTACTGAATTTGCATACATTTTACCCATATAAAATGTATAATATGATGACCTATCTCATAGAGAGGATAAAATGAAAAAAATCAAGTATTGATGAAAATATTGAGACACCAAAATTCTTACATATTGCTAGTAGAATGAAAATGGATAAAAAATACTTCAGAAATTGGCAATAAGATAAACATATGCATTCCCTGGGAACTAGTAATCCTCAAATAGGATTAAATATTTTCTTAGAAATGCATACATATATCTACATCATATAAGAATGTTCATAAGATCCTAATGATATAATTGACAAGTGAAATAGGAAGAAAAGGGCTAAAGGTGTAGGGGAGGTGGGAAGGGTAGGGGAAAGGTAATAAGGGAAAAGAAAATAAAAATATGAGAAAATGAAAAAATGGAAATAAAGTATTTGTAAACAGGGAAGGGAGGAGGGGGTGAAAGGAGGACAGGGACAAGGGGACAAAATGAGAACCAAGACCTGTCATGTAAAGGTACAAGATCCCAATGATGAATATAACTATACTGTACACCTAAACTCAATGAGGAAAAAAGAATGTTTATAGAAGCTTTTTTTACAATAGCTAAAAACCTGAGATTATTCTATATTCTTCAATAGTCTCCTGGAAAAGTACATTGTTGCATGTTTACACAGTTGAAAACTATGTAGTGATGAGACCGTATGCACTACAACAATGTAGAACAACTCGGGTAACTTACACAAACATTGTGTTGAATGGAAGTATTGAATCACGAGAATACTGAACATACAGTCCCACTTGCATAACTTTGAAAACAGGCCAAAAATGAAAAAAAAAAAAAACATGGTGTAAAAAGTCAGGGCTATGTCTGTCCTTGTCAGTGTGGGCTATGATAGGGGCCAAAGGTACACCAGTATGTGCTCAGTAGGTAATTTTTCTCCCAGATGAATATGGCTTCTCTTGGACACCTGGTCTCAAAACTCTAAGAATGGCTATGACTGGATACTAAGTTTGATGCAATGTTTGAAACTTGAAATTTTGACGATTTATTGCCAAAAGGACTACTCTCTAGGAATTAGAAGTTTGTGGATACTATGGTGATTAGTATCTCTAAATTTCAAAGACAGATCCATGGATGACCAAGAATCTGACATAATCAGGTAAGCAAATTCAAAAGCACATCTCTGGCCCTTCAAATCATCAGGCAGTTCCCAGGAAACATCCCTTGGAGAACAACTACTTCCTATAGCTCGCACCAGCAGTTCTGAGCTCCGCTGGTGACCTGCTGCCTCCTGGCCTGAGGGGTTCCCAGTACAGGGAGCTCTCGCTAACCTGGTCCACTTGAAGAGTGTTTCTGCTAGTTAGTTGAAAAGTCATCTTTCTTTCAGAAACTTGCATGGCTTGGTAAGTGTATCTTTGTGTCAAAAAAAAAATCCAAAAAATGGAAGACAATTTGTTCTCACAAATTATTTTACAAGGAATTATTTTAATTTGGAAGTATAAATGTGATCGTTCTGAAATATTTCATTGGCTGGTGCCTCAAGTCAGATTTTCCTTTAAAAATAAAGATCCAAAGTACTTTAGAATGTTTAGATCTTGGAGACCTCAATAGCAGCATGTTATAGATGAGGGGGCCAAAAGCTAAACATTTGCCTATCCTCTCACCATCTCTATCACTAAGATCTTTCAAACAGTGCTTCTTTCTTTTATTTTCTTTGTTTCTTTCTCCCTTACCCTCTTTCCCTCCCTTCCCTCTTTGCTTTCTCAATCTCTCATCTTCTTTTTCTTGTTATTTTTATTTTTTTACTTTTACTTGACAAATGGGTACAGTATGATAATGTGATGCATGTATTTATATAATATGTGACAATCAAGTTGAGGTAATTAGCATTTCTTCTCCTCAAACTTTTATCTTCTTATCAGGCATTTACCTTACCTACTTACTCCTCTTTTCCCTCTCTTGCTCCTCTCTGTATGTACCTTGTTACTGTCCACTTCCGTAACCAAATAACGTAAAAAGTGTGCAACTTAAATGTGGATGATATACACGCAATTTTCTTCTCTCATGTCTTTTAATCAGCATCTCTGTTAACTCATTCTGTCCCACTTAGTTTATCTCTTTCTTTTAACATGGATACTTTTAATGTAGCTTTATCATTAAAAACAAAGTTCTCAATAGTCAGTGGCGATTTTGAGGATTTCACAGCGGCTATTTTTGGCTTTTCAGTCTTAAAAATTAAACAGTAAAGAAAGTATCTAAATTGGCAGAATAACTTTGAGTTGCCAAGTTATACTAGCATATTCAAATTAATCCTTTTTTTCCTTGGAAAATTTGTTTTAACAATAGTTCTCAGTGTCATCAAAGAGTCCCTTAGATGTGATAGAGACCACAATGTAAGTAAACTTCTAGAAACTGACACTCAATTTAGAATATCTTTGGATATTAATTATCCCTTACCAAGCTGATACTGTTAAGCCAGGTTACTTTGAAAACATTCCCAGGCATGATTATAACCAGTAAACCCTTCTACAACTTGTACATATCTCTGGAGGGAAAAAAGTAAAAGTGGAAATAAATTGAATTAAAAGACATAATAAAACCACCCTGCAACTGTACTTTGTGTGTGTGTGTGTGTGTGTGTGTGTGTGTGTGTGTGCGTGTATATGTGTCAATGTGTGAAAGTTAAAGGTAGTTTCCTCAGATTCATGGAGCACACAAAAGGAAGTCTTTGGAACTTCAAATTTAATAAGACATGAAATAAAACCTAAGTCTGACATGTTGCTTTCTACAGTTTCTCCATTTGATGTACTTGAAAATCTCTAGTAAAAAAACAAAATCAGCCTATTATTCTATTCATACAGGTTTAGAACATCAAGTCTATAAGGACACATAACTGTTTGACCTCCATGAACAAGGGAATGATTTTAATTCTCCGCAGAACTATGGCTTGTGCAGCTGCAGACTCTCCTTCAACACTATGGGAGAAGAAACCAGGCGTATTTATTTAAAATTACACCAGATTCCTTTTAGTTTTGTCAAATGAATTTGACTATTTCCTAAAGTGCTACATGAACCTATGTGAGATTTCTCCTGAAGGACTAAAAAAAACAAAAAAAACAAAAAAACAAAAAACAAACAATATTTCTTTCATCTGATGTGCTTTACCTATTAAACCATTTATAGTCAGATTTTTCAATTAGTAAGAATTTTTATGTTTTGCATGAGAAAGTCATAATTTCTTCCATACATTTTAAAGAACTTAACTACATAACAGGAGGCATATAACATTATTTATGTTTAGAAAATAAATGACTAATCCTAGGTGAAAGGATATAATCAACATGTCTTTGAGTTTTAGAATTTTTACTCACTTTAAATCTATTTCTGGTAATTGCTGTTTGAGATTATATTGTGAAACTGACCTATAGATGGGGCAAAAGGCTTCAACACAGCTTGGACATGTAAGCAAGAACTGCTTTAAAATTTTCTACTCAGAACTATTCAGCCATAAATAATGAGAAACTATAGACATTTATAGTTAAGTGGATGCACATTGAGGCCATACTCTTAAGTAAAATTAATAGGATACACATGTGTAAATACAAATAGTTTTTCTGGTGTAAAAAAAGTGTAAATAAGGATCAAAATGTATAACTGATAATGTGAAATAGGAAGAAAAGGGCTAAAGGAATAGGGGATTGAAAGGGGTAGGGGACGGGTAAGAAGGGAAAGGAAAAAATAGGATAAAAGGAAAAAATCAAAACAAAGACTTTGCCAGTGTGAAGTAGAGGCCCAGACTTCATGAACAATGTGCGTTCATCCTAACACCTCTAACTAGGCATGTTCAGTGGGCAGATTGTAAAGTCTTTGTAAATAGGGAAGGGTGGAGGGGGTGAAGGATGGGCAGGGGAATGGGGAAAAAATAACAACAAAGGTATGTCATGTAAAGGTGCAAAATTCCAGTGATGAATGTAACTATACTGTAGACCTAAAAAATACCAATAAACTTAATGAAAAATAAAATTATTTTTCTACTCAGAGCATTCTCAGCTATGGGGGCTGTCTTAGTTACTTTTCTCATTGCTGAGACAAATTACACAATATCCAAAGTTAGATTAAGAAAGGTTTATTGTAACTCACAGTCTGTTGAGGTTTCAGTTCATAGTTTGCTGACTCAAAGGCAAGGTGGCATGGAAGAGGAAGATCACAGAAGAGAAAGAGTTCATGGCAGCAGAAGGCAGCAATGCAGCAAATTAGGGAAGAAGCAGCAAGCCAAGGCCACAGCCATCTTTCTGTCCTTTATATTCTATCCAAGCTATGCAACCTTAGAGCAGGTAGCATTCACACCCAGGGTTGGCCTTCCTATTATCCACACCCAGTATGCCAAACCAATCACTGGACTAATTTAATAACCACACACCCTTAACCTCAGCCTCACTCCCTTAACCACAGTGTCACACACATTATCCCAGCATCATGCACTCTAGATCCAGCCACCTCTGTAGAGCCCCATCTGTGACCCCATGGAACTTTGAAGGGACAGCTAGACACCAACCATAATAGGGGCTAAGAAAAATTTTACATTTTATAGTTATGGAAATGGTCTCAAGTTGAAATTCAAGTGAACTGGTACCAATTCCAGTTCATCACTATGATAATTGAATGCCCCTTATAGATTGGTCATTAGGACAACCAGTTATTCTCTACTCCTTAACTTGGCTTGATTTTCTCATAGAAAAGAGATATTAAATGTAAGAGGGTGAAGTTCCTACAGTACCAAGCCTCCTGTCCCTGGTCCTTTATAGCAGGCAAAGTTGCTGTCTTCAGAGATTTTTCTCCTAATCCCTGTGGGTGATGCTTTCTGTGCCCTTCCCTGTGATCCCAAATACTTGGCCTTTACCTCTTAACTGTCAAGCCTACTTCTGGCCTCAAGGCCTTATTTACCTACACAAGCAGCAGGCTGTAGTGTCAGGAATTGATGTTTTCTTGAAGCAGCAATCAAGCACTAACTGAGGGAGTCAATGCCTAAATACTCCAGCCTCCTCACTCTTGGGGAAGCTGACTCCTACTCACATGTTTTACACTGGTCTCCGTAGTTCCCATATAGAGCAAAGCCCTTGTTCTCTGCAAAAATTTTCTTGATAAAATGCCAATATTGACTGTCTTCTCCCGCCAGTCTCAATGCAAGTTCCCTGTTCTCTGTTACTGCTTCCTAGAGTCACCTCCCAAATAATTCAATCTTGAATCTCGGTCTTGGGTTCTACTTCAGCATCTACATCTGGAGAAATTGTGAAGAATTTGAAATAGAAATATCTTTAATCAGATGATTACTCCTCTAAACAACTAAATAAGCCACCTCCTATCCTCAATTACCCAAGGGTTGAGTCACCATTTTGGGGGATATTTCCTGGGTTATTTTGTTTGTGGCATATCACTATTTTGGAAAATCTACTAGAGTATGTAGAGTTACAACTGGGCCGCTTCAAGCATGCTGGAGCACACTTGCTTAGAACTGAAGCTATAGTCATGAAATCTTCAAAAGCTGAACATCTCAGCAGCTCTACAGATACCACTGAATATTGAAACTAAAATGTTCCAGGGATAATTTCTGACATTCAGTATTTCAAATAATTGGCTTTCATAGAAGAAAATGAATGTTCAACTTTTATTTTTCCTTTAATTAAGTTAGAGGACTCATTTGATGTGGTTTACCAAAGATCAATGCTTACCTAAATCAAAATAAAACACCAATACTTACCTAAACCAAAATAAAAAAATCATGAGGCTTCCTTAAAATACATTTGTCCTACTCTTGTCATGTATGTAGTCAATCGGAATCTCTGAAACAGAGAAATTCATGGTTTACAATTTCTCCAAAATGATTTTTATACACTTAAAGTGACTAAGTTGGCTTAGTGCTTAATAGTTTTTTCTTTCTTTTTTTTCACAGTTCCTTTCCTCTAATCTTAGTTAAGTTAAATCAAATTGTCCCATTCTTTCGACAATCTAAAGGAAACATATTTAGATGTACACCTTGTAAAATTATATTTACTTAAGCCAAGGCTTAGCAGAAAATAATAAGCTTAATAAGATGCCCAAATTCCTATAATAAAAATGAAACAATGAACTCATAGAAATATGAGGAAGAAATTACACCCATTAAATGCATCTAGCCTGATGAGTGATTGGATGGCCGCCTATTCAAGTTGGAAATTTTACACATGATCGAAGCTTTATTTAGTCTAATGGAATGTGCTTCCTGAATTTGACTTCTAACTAAGCCAGAGCACAATAGTGAGTATTATGTGATTGGGCTGAGCTCATTCCTATTACTAAATCATTGTGATTCAATCTTGACTGTCTTTTTCTCTCAGGTAGCTCATTACTTTACTGTTCCTTTCTGATTTAGAAATTCATTTAGGTTGTTAAAGAGATATATTTAACTTTATACATCATAGGCTTTTCTTTCCAGTTTTTCTCTAAAAATTTGTGAAATCACGGGTAAGATTTAGCCTTATTGTACAATTTAGGAAACACAGGCTCATGATTTATGGAGATAAATTTCACAGAAATGTCACCAGTGGCCAAGATTAATGAGCTATCTCACTTCTAGATGATTACGTGGATAAACAAATGCCGTGCTTATTGTATCAGCAAAGTGGAGATAACTTCAGAGTGATATTTTAAAAAAGGATTTAATATTCACTGTTTCCAAAAACAATACTGAATGTACCAGTCTTAGAGGTTTCTGAACACTCCTGTATGTCCATACATTTACTTGTCTTTATGTAGACGTATCAAGAGTAGTATAACAATGGTATATTTTTTCCCATTAAGTTTATTAGTACTTTTTAGGTATACACTATAGTTACATTCATCATTGGGATCTTGCACCTTTACATGACATATCTTGGTTCTTATTTTTTTCCCCATTCCCCTGTCCTCCCTTCACCACCTCCACGCTTCCCTATTTATTCCACCCTAAAATACATGGTATCTTTTACTTTGTTTCCATTTTTTTCTTTTATCATATTTTTTCTTTTCCCTCGTTACCTGTCCCCTCCCCTTCCCACTTCCCCTACTCCTTTAGACCTTTATTCCTGCTGCACAATATCAGTTATACATTGTGTTCCTTATTTACACTTTTAGTTTTTCACACCAGAGAAGCTATTCATATTTACACATATATGTCCTATTAATTTCACTTAAGAATTAAGAGTATGGTCTCAATGTGCATCCACTTAGATATAAATGTCTCTAGTTTCTATTCTTTATGGATAGGTAGTACTCCATTTTATTAAACACACACACACATATCTTTTTTATCCACACTCTAGTTGATGGGCAATTGGGCTGTTTCCAAGTTTTGGCTATTAATAACTGTTGGCTTCTGAATGTTCTTAATCCAAACCTTTTCTGTCTACATGATTTGCTTAGCCATTGAGCCTGGACCTACAATGATAGTGTTGAGGAAGTAATGCTGAGATACTCAGATACCTTGGAAATGAGTGCTATCCCATCAGTCATCTTAGATTGCCCACACAATCATCCAGTGTGGGACTGAAGTCTCAAATTGTTCTGCGAATTTGATTTGAACACCAAAGAAACCCTGATATCGGGAGACATGTACTCCATTCCCAGATAGGCATTCAAGGGTGATGCATTTCTTTGTTTTTTTAAAAAAAAATTATTAGCACATTTTGTAGTACATGCAGCTCACAATCATCTTGAGGAGTGTGTATATGTACATAATACAAATTATTTCCTTTTTAATCTTCCCCCATTTCTCCTTTCCCCATTTTCATTCTTGTTGATATCATTAATCTTCGCTCAGGTTTAAGGAACATAATGTTTACACTCATTGAGGTTATTAGGTTCCTGCACATGGTATCTTTATTTTGCTTATTTCCCCTTCTGTTCCTCCTCATTCCTTGCCCTTAGTCTTTTGGACCTCTTCCTATTTGCAAGAGATCCACCCTCCATCTCCTTCTATCCATCCCTTATTAATCTGTTTGTATTTTGTCTTACTCAAATGAGAAATACCCTGCGGTGTTTAAACTTGTATACCTGGTTTATTTCACTCCACATTATATTTTCCAGGTGCATCTATTTTCTTACAAATGTCTCCAGTCTGTTCTTCTTTATAGCCAAGTAGTATTTCATTATGTTGAGATATCACATTTTTTTATCCAGTCATCTGTTGATTGGTAAACAGGTTGCTTCTAGGATTTAGCTATTGTGAATTTTGCTGCTATAGATATTGGTATGCATGAATTGCTGTAGTGTGTTGTCTTAGCTCTTTGGGGAAGATACCTAGAAAGGTAATAGGCTGGGTCATATAGAATTTCTAATTTTAGTTTTTTAGAATTCTCCATACTGATTTATGTAATGTTTGTACTAGTTTGTACTCCCACTGACAATGTAGTAGGAACATTTCTTTTTTTTCTTTCTTTCTTTTTTTTTTTTTTAATTACAGCCATGCCAGCATTTGCCATTTTTTTGACTTCTTGATGATAGTCTTCTTTCTGGTGTGAGATGGAATCTCAACATTGTTTTAATTTGCATTTCTCTAATGACCAGAAATGCTGAACATTTCATATATTTATGATGGAAATACAGTGGCTCTTTTCCTTATGACTGACCAGAGATATTATGAAGTGATCTATTTACCATAGCTCTAATTGCTTCCCAGGAAATGACAAACCTTTCTACCTTTGTAAGATTTTCAAATGCTTTTGTTAGATCTTGCCTTTCTAAGCCATCTACTTATATACCATGTCTCTGAGTCTGTCCCCACACAACCAAGAGATGTTAGGCTCTTAACATCAGTGAAAGAGAATCTCTTGTTTCTCTTTAAATCATCGTTATCTAAGACTCAATATGGACTCATTCTGGACCTCTGGCCTAACTATTAATTCTAGGAAGTGTGTTTCTGTTTTAATATTTAGATCATTAATCCACTTGGATTTTAATTTAGTGCATGGTGAGAGACAAGGGTCTAGTTTTAATCTTTGGCAGGTTGAGATCCAGTTTTTCCAACAACATTTATTAAAGAGACTATCTTTCCTCCAGTGGGGATGGTCAGCTCCTTTGTCAAAGATGAGGTAGCTCTGTACATCTGAAGTTATTTTTGTGTCTCCAGTATGTTCCACTGATCCTCAGGTCTGTTTCTTTGCCAGTACCATGCTGCTTTTATCACAGTGGCTTTGTAGTATAGTTTCAAATTGGGAGTTGCCATGTGTCTGTTGCCTAGGATTGCTTTTGCTATTCTAGGTCTCTTATGGTTCCAAATGAATTTTTGGATTCTTTTTTCTAGTTCTGTGAAATATAGTGTTGGAATTTCAATTGGCATTGCATTGAATCTGTATAGTAGTTTTGGTAATATGGCCATTTTCACTATGTTGATTCTTCCTACCCAAGAGCAGGGGATATCTTTCCATTTTCTTATATCCTCTTCGATCTCTTTTTCAGAGTGCTGTAGTTTTCAATGTAGAGGTCTTTTGCTTCTTTTGTTAGGTTGATTCCTAGATACTTCATTTTTTTTTGGATGTTATTGTGAAAGATAAATTAGGCAGAACTCTTGAAGATATTGGCATAGGAAAAGACTTTATGAACAAATCCTCAGTAGCATGGGAGCTAGCAGAAAGAATCAACAACTGGGATTTCATCTTGTTAAAAAGCTTCTGTACTGCAAAAGAAACCATCAACAGAACTAAGAGACAACCTACAATGTGGGAAAAAAATTTTACCAGCTGCTCCTCGGACAAAAGACTATTATCTAGAATATATAAAGAACTCAAAACAATCAGCCCCCCCAAATATAAAGACCCAATTCAAAAATAGGCATCTGAAATGAACAGACATTTCTCAGACAAAGAAGTAAAAACAGCAAGTAAATATATGAAAAAATGTTCAACATCACTGGTCATTCAAGAGATGCAGATGAAAACAACACTGAGATTCCACCTCACCCCACAAAGAATGGCTGCTATCAAGAAATCACACAATAACAAATGTTGGCAGGGTTGTGAGGAGAAAGGAACCCTTCTCCATTGTTGGTGGGAGTGCCGACTGCTGCAACCACTATGGAAATCAATATGGAGATACTTCAAAGAGCTAGGTCTAGAGGTTCCATTTGACCCAGCCATCCCTCTGCTGGGTATCTTTCCAAAAGAATTAAAAGAGTCATACCACAGAGATATATGAACACCAATGTTTATAGCGGCACAGTTTGAAGAAACTTGATAAAGAAGATGTGGTTTTTCTATAAAATGGAATACTACTCAGCCATAAAAAATAAGAAACTAGAGTCATTCATAGGAAAATGGATACATTTTGAGGATATACTCCTCAAATAAATAAGTCGCATGTGTAAATACCAAATAGTTTCTCTGGTGTGAAAAACTATAATAGTATACAAGATCCTAATGAGATAATTGACATGTAAAATAGGAAGAAAAGGGCTGAAGGTGTAGGGAAATTGGGAAGGGTAGGGGAAAGAGAATAAAGGAAAAGAGAAAAAATATTAGAAAATGAAAAAATGGAAATAAAGTGTTTGTAAATGGGGAGGGGAGGAGGAGGTGAAGGGAGGGCAGGGACAAGCGGAAAAAATGAGAATCAAGACCTGTCATGTAAAGGTACAAGATTCCAATAATGAATGTAACTGTACTGTATACCTAGGATGTACCAATAAAAATAAAAAATTTCTAGGAAGTGTGCAGTTATGAGATAGAAATCTAGAATTCATAATAATCTACAGAGACATTGTTTTTAATAGCCTAAGTCATATCTCTCTGGATGCTGGAGTGAAGGCAGAGAATCATCTGGCAATCCCTTGACAGAATCATTAGTTGCTGTCTCTGGATCCCAAGAGTATAATCCCAAAGACTTCAGTTACATTTCTTATATTGCTGACATTTTAGGGATAACTGGAATACGGCAGGCTGATTCTAACCAGATTCCTTTCTGTGGTCCTTGAGCTCTTCCACGCCATTGTAACCTTGCCAAATTCACAGTGGAGAAACTCAGACTCCTTTCCCTCTAGCACTGAAGTGTAGTCAGATTGATTAGGTCCCTGACATAGAAGTTTGATGACTTAGTTTTGTGTAATTCTTTTGGTGTGGCCACTCACAGGGAATTAGTTTCCATCTTTCTTCTTTTTGGGAATGTGGGGTTAGAGTTAGGGTCAGGGTTAGGGTAGGCTTCTCTTGAAGATTGTTGTAAAATGGTATGAGAAAGAAAAATTGAACACATCAAGTAATTTCCTGTTTTTTTTAAAGCCCACTACTAATCTCAGTCTTTCCTGAATCTGTAACTTCAGCTATAAGGTAGAAAAGATTAAGAAGGACATCAGTTCACTGAAATGTAAATGTTCACATGAAAAAACTCATTCACCAACTAGTTTGCTGAGAGCCAATGTGGCTGCCACATGTAGATGAACAGTGATCATTTATGAATTACCTAGGACTTTTGAAATGAGAAAACTACTTTTGTTTTATTTTGTATCATCCACGAATAACCACTAAATCAATGCAATGTAATTCAACTTTATTTTGTTTTCTTCTTGTTTTTATTGGCAGTGCTGGCGGTCCACCCTAGGGATTCATGCATGCTAGGCAAACAATCTACCACCGGGCTACATTTATATCCTTGAGCTTCACTTTTTTTTGCAATGTACAACTAATACTCTCATTGTTTTTTTTCTTGATTGTCTACTGTGATGTGATCTGTATATTGCAAAAAAATTAAAGAGATTAATAAATAGGTAAATAAATAAATGATAGATATTTTCAAGAACTAGTAAGAAAATATCTGTTGTAGAGTGAAAACACAGTCAGATGATGGAGTAAATTATAAACACACAGGCCATTTTTAGTTCAAGTCGCTGATTTTCTATACACCTTCAATAGATGTAGTTCAGTTGAATATAGATTTATTTAGTATTTTATATTTGGGCTTCATGAGCTTTCCTCAACCATTTGCCATGTTATTTGCAAGTGGAAATTGTATTAGTAATTTTTGCTATGGTAAAAAATGATCTCAATATTTCAGTGACTTAAATCACAAACTTATATTTTGCTCACCCCTCATGTTAACTGATTTGGGACTGGTCTGTGTATTTTCTCAATTCAGAGACAAAAGAGGAAGGAGAAGTTCTTCCTTGGCCTTGGCTTTCTCATACAAAAGGAAGAAGTGAATCTTAATGTATAGAAATTTAAATGAAACAAAATAATTTAGGAAGTCAGGTGATACTGGTATGGAATTCAACATGTGACAAAATAATGTTTTACAAATTGTATCAGTCAGTGCTTACTAGAGAAACAGATTTAATGTAGGATATACAAGTATACAAGAATTTACAAGATTGGCTTACAATGGCTGCCTATGGAATCAAGTGTGGAAGGATGCAAAGTTCTGCCAATGTACCGATATCCAAAGTATCTGCTTGAAGGCCCGGAGCTCACTATTGTGCCCCCTTGTGAACTGTATCAGGAGGGTGAGCATCTACAGTGGAAAACTGAAGGGTCTTTGCTGGAGGCGGAAGAGTCTCCATGGGAAGGCTAAAGAATCCAGACTGGAAGCCAGATGACTCCAAAGTGAAGGTGAAGGCGGGGACTTCTCCAAAGAAACAGAAGTGAGCCTTCCTTCTTCATTGCCCTTTTTTATGCCACTCTAGTGACAATCTTCCCTGGAGAGGGTCTTCCACACCAAGAACTTTGCTGGTCTAATTTAGCTGAGTGTTTCTTACTCAAGCTGACACAATCAGTTAACTATCACACAAATGTATGAAACAACCTTACACATGGGAATAGGGGGAAAGTACCAGTCTAATAACTTTGTACATGACAATAAAAACAATAAGATCCCACACAAGCACAGCATTCTACTAAGTAAGGCTGGACCCTACAGGTGTACATGATCACAGTTCCCAAAACACTATACATGTACGCTGCAATTGAACAGTTAACTAAATGGTGGGAGCAGCCAGATTTCTTATGGCTGGACCATGAAGTTGCAGATCAGCAAAGAGGGGAAGCTAAAGTGATCCATGTGGTAATAAATTAGAGTTGGAGACATCAGGATGAACTTGTTTGTAACTTAACAGCGATACAAACAGCTGCATATAGAAATATTTACAGATAAAAATGTGCACATATATTGGTACATTTATATTTTCTTGCTTTGTCAGTTAAAAGTGCCTCTAAGCAATAACATCCTCAAGGCAAAGAGCTTACCTTGCATCCAGCTCTTGATTTGTAATACTAGTGTCTAAGAAAGGAAAAATGGCTGGAGGAAGTGGATGGTTCCAGGACCAGAGAAATATAAAAATTGAGCCTGGAGCTTTTTGCAATATGAAAATTAAGGAAATTCTAAAAGCAAAAAAATAAAAATAAAGAAAACATCTCCATAGTGATTGAAGTATTTCAGAAACACAAGTACAAATTGAAAGAGTCTCCAGAGCTGGGTGCGGTGGTGCACACCTGTAATCCCAGCACTTGGGAGGATGAGACAGGAGGATCACTGTGAGTTCAAAACCAGCCTGGGCTACATAGTGAGTGCCAGGTCATAGTGAGACCCTGTCTCAAAAAACCAAAAAAAAAAAAAAGAAAGAAAGAAATAAAGAAAAAGAGAATGAGAATACCTATTTCATATCCCCATGATTTGTTAAATTATAGTTAACAAATAAAATTGTATAAACTTATACAATAGAAATGATGTTTGGATATATACATTGTGAAATATGTGTGTGTGTGTGTGTGTGTGTGTGTGTGTGGTGACACGACTAAACCACAGTAATTAAAATATCCACCATCTCACATGTTCAGCAGTATTTTTTGGAGATAGCACTTAAGGTCTATTCTCTAAGCAATTTTCATGTGTAAAATTCATTGTTATTAATTATAGTCACCATGCTTTACAACCGATTTCCAGAATATATTCATTTCACCTAACTGAAACATTGCATTTTTTGGTATGTTTTTCTTCTAAGTGGGATAAAGCAAGATTCTAATATTGACAATGAGAGAGATACCACTTAAAGATCTGAAATAAGGTTTTTAATTTGTATGGTGGCAAAAGGAGTAATATGAGGGGAAAGGGAATTTTCCACTATTTTCTGATGACTAAGTGTATGCAAAGACATTTAATCTGATGACTGTTAAGCCAGACAACTCTGGGAGCCCCAAATCTAATAAACTAGCGGCAAATATTTAATCAATACATAGTGGCTTGACTAAAGGAGACTGAAAATCCTTTAGGCTAGGGATCAATGCAATCATGCTGGCCACAGTTGTGAGATCCAGCCTCCTGTCTGAGGAGAATGATGATCTGCATTCACCAGGAACATCAGTCTAACACTAAATCCATGCATTTGTCCAGCCTTACCAAAACCAAATCAATCACTGGCATCTGTGTTCCAGACTGTGCTATTTCATTTACTACTTTAAAAATTCATCATTTTCCATTATACTAAATATCTGAACCCATTAATTTCAGGAAGGAATGTTTTGTCTTTGAATATTGGTATATTTCATGTTAAATAATCAGTCTGAGTAACACTGAAGAATATTCTTATAATTTTTCTTTTAATTGTAGCAAAAATACAGGCTATTGTGGTCCATTGTTTTATTATGCCCAATTATTCAGCCCTCTCTTATAAAAGAATTATAAGTCTTTACTTGTTGCAATGTGAGTTGCAGTGACTTTCCTTAAAGGAGATACTCTGAATGACGGTGAAGGAATGTGAGAGTCACTTTCCATCACGAATACATAGCATCTGTCACCCACAACTTACATGAGACTTCTATTTGGCATACAGTTTTCAAGTGGGTTCAGTGCAATTGGCTGGCTCCAAGAAATGGTGTGGTGAAAGGTCATAGTAGAGGACAGGTGGTCACCCCATGACAGCCAGGAAGCAGGGAGTGAAGGAAGGAGCCTGGGACAAGCACACACTCCTCCAGGGCCACAGTGACGGACTCACTTCCAACCAGGTCCCATGTCCTAACGACAAATTCAGCTACTGAACTCATCGATGGATGACTCCACTGATGAGTGCCATGACCTCATGACTCCATCACCCTCCAGACACATGAATCTTGCAGGACTCGTGAGATCTAAACCATAACAAGTCACATGAACCATGATTTAGTAGTCATCTAGGATTTAACCATTCCATTTTTCCTCACTAAACGGAAGATATGTCCTAAAGAAAGGTTGCTTCTTCATCTTTGATTCTAATGTGAACAATGCACATTCACCAAGCAATGTGGAGCTTCTGCAGCACAGATACAAAGAAAAGAAGAAATAATCTCTAAGTCTTGCAGCTAAAAGTTGTTGGATTTTTGAAGCTGTTGGCTATTGCAGCAAAATACAGTACTGGCTTCCACGCTTAGCCAGGATTCTGAACATGGTGAGAAAAATGAATTGTCCCCTGAACTTTTGATAGCTTTCATAAACTGAACTTTCTCATAATAGGTTTCCTTTCCCTTCCCTTCTCTTCCTTTCCCTCCCTTTGTTCCATTTCCTTCCCTCCCTTTCATCTTCTCTTTTTCCAATATATAAGACATTTCCACATTGTGGAATTTATTCCCTGAAAAAGTAATAAAAATAATATGTATGATACGTAAACTGATACTTTATTGTTATAGAGTTAGTTTTTGTTACATACTGTAGCATATATTTATAAATAAATATCTTTGTAATTTTAAAGATATACTTATGTATGTAATGCATTCTACTTATATATATCTCCTAATGAAAAATTACTTTGGGCTTCTGACAGAAAAGGGAATTGGGGCTCAGAGGTGGTCTTACAAAAGCCACAAAAGCAATCAAGTTCTCAACCCATCCCACAGCCTCCAGTCGTGCACATTTTAAAATCACTTCTGTTGCTTAATTATCCTTCAAATTAAATGATGTTTTTAGAAATGCAGGATGAATAAGATAGAGATATGTGTAACTCATCAGAGAAGACATAGTTCCTCAGTCAAAACCCCACAGGCCTTCCCCAGAGCTCCATTTGAGAGGTAAATTGATCTTGAACAGCTTTGCTCGGTGCCAGCATCCTGGTGGTATATTACACTCTCTCTGTTTACCTTAGACATTGAAGCATTTCAATGTTCCAGTGTAATCATGTAGATTTCAAGGGTACGATTTAGAAAATTGTAGACAAAAATTTTAGCAGGATGAGATTTCCTCTTATTAATATTTTCATTTCTTTTACTTCAAATAGCAAAAGTAACTCATGCTTTTTTCTTGTAGAAACATTGAAAAATGTTACAAAGCTGTAAAACTAAAATGAACACTGTCATGATTAATGCATTTCTCTTTGTGAAATTTGTATTTCATTTTAAAATTTGTATTCACTTTTAAAATTATCTTCCAGAATCAGTCTAAAATTTTAATTGACAAATTCATTCATTAAGTAATTTATTCGACTCTTTATTATATCACTAGTCTGTGCTACCTCTCCTTTGGATACAGTGAATCCAAAATCACTTGCATTCTGCATGGAAGAGATAATGAACTGGTTGTAAAAAGAGCAATAAAAACGATTAAATTTTGGGATACAGCAATGAAGGAGGTAATTAGATTGAAGAAGATGGAGATGCTTACTTTGAATATAGTCAGGGAACTAATCATGGAGTAGAATCTTAAAGGTTGAGAATGAGCCATCCATGCAAGGGAATGGAGAAAGACCCCTCTGGAAAGAAAAGGGAAAAGGTGTGGTTCTAGGAAAGAGTAACCTACATGGGGCCAGGAGGGAGACCTGTGGTTGAGCTGAGCTTACGAACGACAGTGAGCATGGTCTGAGGGCATGAGGATATGAAGGCAGTGTAGAGTTTCTCTCCTGTGGAACTGAATTTAGTTAGACATTTGCATAATGTTTCAGAACAAAGGGAAACCATGAGAGTGATGATACATGATCAATGCTTTAGCAAGTTCCCTTCAGATACTGGACAGCAAAATGTGCTAAGAGAGGATAGGAGTGAAAATTCCCATTTTACTTATGGGTAGTTTCATTATTTATCAGTAAGTCTTCATGTATCTCAGAAGCAATGATAATAACTCATTTTGTTAAGATTTAACAAATAGAAAGGATAGAAAAGAATAAGCTTCAATTAGGAACTTGGGGAAAGTAATCGATACAGCTATAATGGAATCCCACTGCCTGAGCAATTTATAAACAATAGAAATTTACTCATTTCCTGCTTCTAGAAGCTGGAAGGCCCAGTGTCAAGGTGCTGATATCTGCTGAAAGCTTTATTGGCACGTCATAACGTCATCACACAAGGGTATCACATGGCAATAAAGCACAGGCCATGCAAGCTCCCATCTCTCTTCCCCTTCTTATGAGACCCTTATACCTCATGGGAGTCCCATCCTCATGAACTCATCTGACTTAGTCACCTCTCATTAGGTTTTACCTCCCATCATAGCTACCATGGAGAACAGGCCTCCAGCACATGAACTTGGAGTACATATACATCCAAAGCGCAGAGCACAAGACCGAGAGAATTCAAACAGGTTTGAGGTATGTTTTAGAAACAGTATACATACAACTTTGTGACTCGGTAGATCTGGAGCATAAAAATAACAGTCAAGGGGGGCGGTGAAGGGAGGGCACGGATAAGGGGAAAAAAATGAGAACCAAGTCCTGTCACGTAAAGGTACAAGATCCCAAGAATGAATGCAACTGTACTGTATACCTAAAATGTACCAATGCATTCAATTAAAAAAATAACAGTCAAGAATGTTTAGCAGTTTTTTTGACTATGGACACTGCATGGAGGGCATGAAAATGTTTTTGTCAGATGGGAAAGACTTGGGACAAGAGAAGCAATGTGGGGTGGTTTAGATCTGAAATGTCTCCCCAAAGTCTCCTGTGTTTGGAGGGTGCCTGGATCATGGGGGTGCTACACTCATCAGTAGATTTGTCCATTGGTGAGTTCAGAAGCTAAAGGGGCTGATAGGAGGTAGGGGCTGGTTGGAGGTGGGTCACTGGCAGTGTGGAAAAGTGTGTTCCTGTCCATGGCTCTCCCCTCCTCTCCTGCTTCATGGCTGCTATGGGATGAGCAGCTTTCCTTCACTATGCCCATTCTTCCTGTATTTTTACTTTGAAGCCAGATAACTTCAAACCAAACCTCTCTTCTTTTAACTTCTTGGTGTTCTGTATTCTGTCACAGAGATGGGAAAGTCACTAATACAAATGGGAGAAGAGAACTACTGGATTATGAAAAAAAAAACTTAAAGCATAAATTAGTGGAAACACCAATAACCAAGTGGGGATTTGAAAAAACAGGTACTGGTTTGAGACATCCATTTCAAGAAGTGAACATTTAGTCTAGAGGTTAGTAAACTATGGCATGAAGATTAAATGCAGTCACTGTCTGTTTTTGTCTGGGTCTGAAAGTTATGAATTCTTTTTCATGTTTAAATGGTTGGGAAAAAGTCAAAACAGAAAGAGTATTTCATGACACATGAAAATTACACGAAACTCAAGTTTTAGTGTCCATAAATAAAGCTTTATTGGAACACAGCCACATTCATTCATTTATGTGTTATGTATGGTCATTTTCATGCTACAGAGGCAAAGCTGAGTAATTGTGATAGAGACCATATGGCCTGCAAAGCCAAAAATATTTACTACATGACTATTTATAGAAAATGTTCATCTACCACTAATTTAGATGATACTGAGTCTATGGGATTGGATGGTAGAAATCTTAGACAGTTTTGCTTTGCCTGCATCCAGCCCAGATGTCCTGGAGGGATGTGGGAACCTGGAGAGAGGGCCATCCATTCCCTCTCCTGCTGTGAGCCCCACTTGTGGGCTCTTTAAGGAAGGAACAACATCAGAAGAGAATGATGAATTAGCAAAGCCAGACAGGGTTCCTGCATTACAAGCTCCAAATTAACTGTACAGTGAACAGATTTGCAGAGTTAAAAAAACACATGGGAAAAGAGCCTTCTGTTTATTTTTCCCTCTTATTAATTTACCACAACCACCATCAAGTATCCCAGTTTCTGTCTGGGAAGAGTGGCTGGCAGGGCCAGCAATCAAAAAGCAACTGGGAAAGCCCAAGAAATTATGGAGCCCTCGTAAAAGAATCAAAGGACAATGCTTTTGAAACCACTTGAAAAACTGAAGAGTCCATTCTGGTCACGTTATTGTGTTTACTGGTGATGTGTTAACAACTGTAAAGAAGGACACCAGCAGTTATGGACTGGGGTGGAATGTTTTCAATGAAATTCCAGGCTCTCTAAAGGACAGGATTCATGGAATCTATTAGAGAGGCCCATGTTTTGGCCTGAAAATAAGGCCCATGAGGTATCTTAACTAAGATCCCAGATGAGCTTTTAGTAGAACTTCAAACAAATGTTTAAAATAGAGCACAGAAAGTATTGTACTTCTATGTGATGTTACACAAATTCTCAGTCCTGATCATGTAGTTTGTACATATCTCAGAAGCAATGATAATTATTCCTTTTGGAAAAGTACAGCAAACAGAATTAAGAAAAGACAGGAGCAATTTGAGAGTGACTGGCAAGGAAACCACTGAATCTTCAAAAATATTATATTATTTCAATTTTTCCACAAAGCATTTGAGAATAGGTGGCATTTTATTAGTGTTTTGAAATATTGACCATGATGTAAGGGAGGCTAGAAGATACCACATCCATTCACAGTTTTTTCTAAAATTTTTTGCTGCTTCTAATTGTGGTCAACCAGCCTCTCTCTGCTTGTCATGCATGCTTGCAA
Organism: Fukomys damarensis; assembly: GCF_012274545.1. Classification (NCBI taxonomy): domain Eukaryota; kingdom Metazoa; phylum Chordata; class Mammalia; order Rodentia; family Bathyergidae; genus Fukomys; species Fukomys damarensis. Next base: position 35,325,295 of record NW_022900919.1, on the reverse strand, counting down.
GGACATGTCAACTTTCCTATTTCCTGGTCACTTCAGTATATCCATCTATTTACTTATCTCCAAGAGTGCCAAAAATTACAGTGAGGGAAAACATTATTCAAGCCTTTATAGATTGAACCATTATTATACAAAAATTGACATTTATGTATAAATAGTTCCAAGCACAAAACATGGTGCATATATTATAGTTTCTGGACTCTCTCAGGGAATTTTAGCATTAAATAGGATCACAAAATTATTTTGTCATAACATGTCATGTCAAAATGTAATGCAATTTAGCTTGCTCATAGTTGTGAGTGTGTGTATACACACCCACACACACACACACACACACACTACATGATACATCAACTATTATCCTCTATATTTCTTAAGGCTAGTGGCTAGTCAATAAATTTTGAAAAAATGAATATAGAAACATTCATATATTGAATAATTTGGTCTTCTATTGTCCATGACTATGTCTGCTTCATCTCTAGTGTTTATGTTATTTTGTTGCCAAGAAATATCAGGATAATTATCATTTCCATCTACTTAAATCTTTTTCATTTTTTTGGTGTGGTTGGGAAGTACAAAATACAATTCATTTTCCTATGATCAGGAAAAATCACTTTGAGAGGAGAAGAAGGTGGAGAAAACTGTGGTGGAATGAAGAGCACGTGAGGATTTGAAGCCCAGCTGTGGCACTTCATACCACTTTCTTTTGACCAAAGTCAAATGATCACCTGGCCTGGTTAATTATGGCTTTCTTCTTCCAAGACCATGGACTTGAGGCAGACTGCTTCTCTGAGTGGCTTTGAGACGATGGATGTAAATTCAGTTTAAACTCTGCAGCACCTCACAATTGCCAGGCAACATTATCCACTCAAACATTAAAATAGATCATTAAGCATCATCAAAGAGCAGAGTAAATGTCCAGGGATCATCTCCCTCTGCTGTCTCTGGGGAGTGAGACTCTTTGTCCCTTTAAGAGCTCTCCAACACATCTCCAGTCACATCCTAAAAGCCTTCCTTGTGTTGCTGAGCTGCTTCCGGTAGCACAGCCGTGTTCCGATCTTCCTGGCAGATGTCATAATTTACTGTCACTCTCATGCAGGAATGCAGGGCAAGTGGCCCCGGTCAGCTCTGTGATCCATTGCCTGACAAGTCCCGGGTGTCAGCCTTAGGCCAGCCCAGCGGAGGTGGAACACCATTTACCTGATAGTGCCTGTGATAAAGTGGGCAATTAGATGCACTTGGAAACTCCTGGCTGGAAACAGGCTGGCACTTAGGAGACCTGACAGCCATGTCAGGCTTCAATAAAAACACACAGAAGAAAGTAAAAGCCCTTTGAGATCTACCTTGTTTTCTACGGAAGTCAGGAACATGGGACTCTGTAGCTTTATCTCTTTGGAAGTATCTCCCACAGACAGGGTAATAAATTCTCATTGGAAATGGGAGTAAAAGGAGAGAATTGAGAGTTATGATCTCAAGGTTTTGATCATAGACCCATGTTCTTTAGATTCATTCTCTCTCTCTCTCTCTCTCTCTCTCTCTCTCTCTCTCTCTCTCTCACACACACACACACACACACACACACACAAACACTATCGCAGTGCTAGGACTTAACTTGGCACATCAGCATACATTTTGTCTCTCCTTGGAGTTTCCTGAGTTTGGTTCCAGCTAAAGAGCGTGATTTGTTTGACATGTATTCCAAGGCCCCCTCTTCATTCCCTTCTCACTGCATAACTTCAGCTTGCCAGTGATTAATGAGTCTGGAAGGTGAGCGACAGTTATCTTAAGGGCTCTCAAAAGTCTTTTTCAAGAGCCTGGCCAAAAATCTCCTGCTGCATTAGCTGCAGTGAGATTTCCTGTTGATAACAGCCCATGGAAAATGACCAGTTGCTGTGCACATGAGGTTCTGTTTATCAGCCCATAGTGTGCGTGTTCTTTCTGTCACCAGTGCATTTGCCATTTCCCTTCAGGCAGATAAACATTTTACCTATGAACAGAGGAAGTACATAGTGGGGCTGCTCCAACCCTGGGTCTCCTTTGGACATGGAAGCTCTCTAAAATTGAAGTCAGGACTGATTTGGAAAATGTGCTTGCAGACAGTGGAACAGGAAAATGGTTCTTCCCCAAGGCTAGTTCCTTCTTTTCTGTGGGGTGGAAAAGGTGGGAGGAAGGGACAGGGTGTTCTCTGTATGAGTGGAATTCCCCTGCAGAGTCATAGGAGATGAGCAAGCCTGGGTTTTGCTTTTATATATATCATTCTGCACCTAGAATAATAAGTATGAGGGGAGAGGAAAGAGGGCCCCACATGAGGTTTTTTCCTCTCTGAGTAATGATCAGCCTTATACCAAGCTGAGGGTTACTGAGGGATCCTGGTGGCTGCATGGTGGAGCCTGTTGGGTTTTGACCTGATTGTAAGATGACCAGAGGGACACCTGGGAAACTACAGGGCATATTCTGCTGCTGTCCACAGTGGAGACATGCAGAATGATTGGGTCTTCTGTCCCAAGTTTGATTCTAGACAGAAATAGTCGTGATCCTTTTAATAAATAAAGAGGGTTGTTTGAGTTGTTACAGGTTGGATACACTAAAGGGGAAAATAAATGTTTCAAGAAGTTCTAGAAATTGAGGTAGGGAGACTGTGTTCCTCAGCTATGTGCACATCTGCCCTCCCCCCCCGCCGTGTCATCCTGGTGATGGAGCCAGAATAGACCCAAGGTACATTTTCCCTATGACCTCATTTTACTGGGCTTGAGGCCCACTTCACTCATTATCTTTGTAGAGCACACTGTAATGAGCTGTTTGCAAGACAGTGTTAGAGGAAATGACGATATGCATGTGTATATATAAATATATACGTGTGTGTCCCAGGTTCTTCATGGGATAGTCTCACCTTTAAGAAGAGACAGTGGAGAGATTTCCAGAGAATGCTGGACTCCATTCCACAGTATCTTTGTGGTTGCTGTGGTAGGTTATGATTAGAATCCCACCTTTTACTCCTCCTCTATCCATGCTGTTTAAATCTTTTCCTGTCAAGACCTGAGGTCTCTTTCACCCTTCCTGCATTCCTGGCTAGCCTTGGCACTCACTGAGCCAATAGTGGAAGTCATGCTGTGTCAATTCTGTCTAAACTCTGAGATGCCATGTGTATTTCTGCTTGCTCACTCAGTACTCGTCTGTCACGGCAGAGACAACATATCCTGAAGAGCCTGATAGTAGATGAGGCATGCAGGATAAAGTCTTGTCAGCCCAGCTGTCCTAGCCAAAATCAGCCAACTGGGAAAAGGTAAATGGCTTTAGGTGAGCCCAGGATAAATCCCCAACCCACATACATGCGCTCAAAAAATCTTATTGCCTTGAACCTGAGTTCGAGGTGGTTTTCTGTGTGGCACTATCACATGGTTAACAGCAAGTGGTTAACTGATATGGCTGCCTTCCTCTTCGTGTTGTACTCCTTGCTCGCCACTCTTTGGCCACCCGTCACAGCTTTGTTCCTGAACCAGTCCATGTGACATCTTTTACTCACTTGACTTTTCAGTCCCTGCTTTTGCTTTCTCTTCTCTTTCTCTTAGAAATCAGTTTTTCTGCAGTACTCATAAGTACACCCCGGACAACCTCGGCATTAGTGGTACATATTTTAGGTCTTCTCAAGTACAGTTTGCATCCTTAATTCTTTCTGAGATTTGAAAAAAATAAGTGACAAAAAATAAACATGCCTGAGGTACAGTGTGATGGAGAAGAATTGAGCAACAGATTCTGAACATTGAAGGGCAGGGTGCTGCTGTCTGGTAAGGGATCAGTAGGCAAAGCCTCTTGGAGAAGATGTTTGAGCAAAGCCTGAGTATGTTCATCTTGTTCATCTCTTTCTATACCACACTTGAATGGGACACAGACCAATGTCTTTAATTCACTTCAAGAATTGATATTGTGATTTAGGGAGATGGCTAGCACTGACCCAGTTCACCATGGGAAAGACACAGCCTTTGAGCCCCCACAGCCCTTCACAAGCTTAGTCCTTCTAGTCTCAGACCTTTAAGCAGCAGATCCTGAATCCAAAGTCTAAAAAAGCTAAAGTTTCACATCTCCATTGCCACAGGAAGCATGCATCCTTAGCAAAATCACTGATTTTCTCTGGGTTGGATTTTTCTTATCTTTGAATTTTATTCACTCTGAAGAAATAACCATGTCTGACTTTCTATAGTTCTATAAGATTGTGTAACTGGTGCTACATTGACTTTGCATGAGAAAGCTAAGAAGGAGTAATGATAATAATATTATCTCTTCCCCATATCCTCTTTTTTTTTTTTGTACCAGGGATCAAACTCAGGTCCTTGTGCTTGTGAGTCAGGCAGGGGAACCACTGAGCTAAATCCATGACCCCTCTTCTAATTTTGTTTACAAAGATGAAAGACAAAGACAAATTATTATAAGTGGTAGAAAGCAATGGATGCTACCAGAATTTGAGCAATATCTTTTCTCTGTTGTATTGTCTTCTTATCTTCTCTCCTAAATTCGGAGGGACCCAGTATGCTTTATTTAGGGGCCACCCTAAATCTAGAGGGCATTAAACCTTAGAGCACATACTCATTCCCAGTGTCCCCATTTCAGGGCTCTGAAGTGGTTCCCAGGATAAGAGCACTGCTGGTGGTTCTTTGGATGAGAAGGCACCCAGAGTGACTTTCCATTCATTCTCTACTCAGCCAGGGGCTCACTAGAATATACTGAAGGTCAAGAAAAATCATAGCAAATGTTGGCGCCAGTTTCAGAATTAAGCTGTGATTTTTATGGTGAGTGGCCAGGCTGTGCCATTCCATTACCTTTTGGCGTGGCAGAACTTGTCTGAAATGAGGATCTTGTTTCTAACAAGGTCCATCCTAAGCTTAATCAAGGAGGCACACAACATGAAAACACAAAGGTGGGTGGCTAGCAAGAAAGGCTAAAGCCAGGAGTGGGAGAGAATGCCTATGTCAGAAAAGGACTACCTTCTAGACAAAGTGCTAGTAGCAAAACCCAACTACTTGGGTCTGGTACAACATACTTGACGTTGGTGTTGTTACTGTCAGAACACAATGAAAGGCGGGATCTTCATAGAAAATGTCTTTCAAAAGGCAGGGAAGGAGGAAGCAAGGCTACAGAAGCCATGGAGGGGAGCAAGTCTTCCCGCATGTCTCTGGGGAAAAATGACTTTGCAGAAAAAGTCATTAAAAGAAAGACTAAACAAAGAATAATCTCTGACATACACTTAAGGAGATGGATAGGAGGAGGGAGAGAGAAGGAGAGGGAAAGAGAGAGAGAGAGAGCAGAAGAGATTAGTTGCAGTGAATAAATGATTCTGTTTACACCACACTACTGAAAGGGGCCGATTCTCTAATTATTAACTGCTCACCATCAACTTTTTTAGTTTCTTTTTTTTTAATTTTTCCTGAAAATACTTGTTCGCTCTCTTACTTCACCTACTTTTGTATAATGGAATAGTTTCAGTGACAGTTCTAGAGTTGGACATTTTGGATCCAAACTCTGGGTCCTATGGGTTCCTTTTATCTTGAAACTTTATCTCCATATCACTTGATATTTTCTTGTAAAATGAAAATAGTAACAACATGCATCTCTTACGGTTGTTATACGGATTATACAATGGACACTTGACTTACAAATTCAATTCATTCCCAAGGGTTGGTCGTAACTCAGATTGGTCATTTGCCTACAGAATCTCTCTCCTGTATAATTTTAGGCCATACTTATTTCCAGGCAGATCTCAGTGTCCTTAGAGAGACATTGGTCCAGGATTTCTCAATTCACTGCACACAGGAAAGGATGTTGTAATGTTCGTTCCAGAACTCTTTAACCATCTGGAAGCACAAGCAGTCAGCATTCAAGTCTCAACTCAAGACTCTGGCTGCAAGTTAAAACTAAAATTCTGGTTATAACCAAAGTTGTTCATATGTCAGACCGGTCATAAATGGAGAGTCCACTGTATAAGATAATGCATTTGAAGTCATGCTTGGTGGTGCATGCCTGTGATTCCAGTACTTGGGAGGCTGAGAAGGTGGATCACTGTGCTTTTAAGGGCAGCCTGGGCTATGTAGCAAATTCAAGACCAGCCTGAATTACATAATAAAACCCATAGTAAAAGAAAAAATATATATAATGCATTTGAAGCACATAAAAACTCTATTTCTCAATTAATTATTGCAAATAATTTCAATTGAAATAAAATATACCTATTTCTGGAGATTCCATAATGAGCAGGCAAAGTGGCTGGAACTTGCAAGAGTCTTAAATGGTTTACAGGAGCCACTCTTCATTTACAAGAGAGTTCTTGAGGAAACCAGCAAACTATTGAAAACACTAAATAAGACAAACATCCAAGGCAAAACAGACAATAAATAGAATCAAATAGAAACATTACATAGAGAAGCCATAGTTAGATCCCTTTTCAAAATGCATAGAAAGGAAACACAACTGACTGAACAAAAAATTCAAGATAGAAACGTGAATCGCTGCATTCTTTTATTCCATTATCACTTAGTTTAGTCATGTGCCTATCATAGGAATCTTATTTCTGATTTCTCTCAGAGATTATAAGCCAGTGAGATTATAAATCCAGGTTATTTCATATGTCTCATAATTTCTTCATTCATGGAGCAATCTGTTGCATTCCCAAGGAGCTAGAGAGGAAAATGTACAAAAGCTACCTTAAAATATTTATGGCAGGAAGGACAAGCAGGACTGTTATAGATGGATTACAAAATGAAAGTCGAGAAGCAAAAAGACAGATTAAGAATATCTAATAAATCCTTAATCTTTACTTGGATTCTTTAAACAAGATTAAAAGTGTGGTAGATAATATGTGAACAGATAGCAACTAGGAATTTTCTAGAATTGATCAAAGACAAAAGTCTACATATTTAAAAAGATGAAAAGGACTCTAGCATGGTAAATTAAAAGGCATTTGTACCCAATAAAGCCACAGTGATATGGGAGAAGTCCAAGGGAGAACAAAAATCTTGAAAACAGACCAAAGAATAATAAATTACTTTAAAGAAAGTACTGATAGTACTGTTTTGTTTTGTTTTGTTTTGTTACCAGGGATTGAACTCAGGACCTTGCACTTGCAAGCCAAGTGAGGTGCCACTGTGCCCCTGAGCTAAATCCCAGGAGGGAAGGGGAATGGGGAAAAAAATAACCAAGATATATCATTTAAAGGTACAAGTTCCCACTGATGAATGTAAATGTGTTGTATACCTAAAATGTACCAATAAACTTAATGAAAAAAAAAAAAGAAAGGACTGACAGATGACTTCAAAGTAATAGTAAAAGCCAAAAGCAATGGGAGGGACAACATCTTTGACACGTTAAGGAAGGTAGCTGTCATTTACATCCAGTGAAAAATATCTCCCACGGGAAGGAGAAATTAAAGTCAGTTTTCAGAAGAACAAGAACTGAGAATACCTCCATCAGGAAATCTGCCCTAAAGAAGATAATGAATCATGTTCTTGAGACTTAAGCAAGTTGAAACCAGGGAAAAACCAGGGTGAAAAGAACAGAGAACCTAATCACTATATGGATAAATTCAACAAAGTATACAAGTTAATAATTAGACACAATATTAAAGATTAAAACAATCCAAATACCAAACAACATTAATAAGATAACTTGCAATGTAATAGAAAGGAATGAAAACGTTTTAAGAACTTTTGGATTTTCTAGGAGGACATTATGGCTTGTGTATAGATGTTTCTCCAAAGCCTCATAAGGTCAGAGGTGTGGCTTTTCAGAGGTGCTTGGATCTAGTGGATCTAGGGGATCAGAGGTGGTGTGTGATGCTGGGATTAAGTATGTGATGCTGGAATTAAAGGTGTGTGCTTACTAAATTAGTGCACTGACTGGTTTGGCATAGTTCTGGGTATGGTTTATGGGAGGCCCCATCCTGTGTACAAGTGCTATCCACCCTAAGGGCATGTGGCCTGGATAGAATATAAAAGACAGAAAGAGGGTTGCTGCTGTCACCTGTCATTTGCTGATGCTTTGCTACTTTGCTGCTTTGTGGTCTTCTACCCACCACAAACTGTTTCTCTTCTGCAGTGCCCCTCTGACATGCCACCCTGCCTCAGAGAAGGCAGGTTTTGAACTGAAACCTCTACAAACTGTGAGCTACAATAAACCTTTCCTCTGTTAACTTTGGACATCAAGTATTTTGTCGCAGCAATGACAAAAGTATCTAAGACAGAGATGACCGAGTTATTGATTAATTTTTATACCTTGATAAATACTAATATTTTAAGTTCTACAATATGATTTTCAAAATAATATGAAGAAAAATTAAAATACTGCAAAAAAGAAGAGTAAAAGATACAGCAGAGGTAGGAAAAAGAAAACAATAATAAGATGATATATATTAAACACAAGTTTATTACTCATAGTGAAAAGTAAAGAATACTAGTTTGGAATAAAGAAAATCCCTGGGGTAGGGTATTCATACATTGTCTAGAAGGGTGAGATCTCCTGAAATTGTCCATATCCTATGTGTCTCTGGACCTAGTTATAGGAAAGATGAAAGTGAAAGGTAGAAATATTTATATTGCATGAGGATGAAATAAAGGAAAACTTGGAAAGCTTGAGAGATATTAAACACAATAGGCTTTAAGCAGGAGGCGTAATGAGAGAATCAAATTACAATGATAACAACTTCAACTCAATGGAAATAAGAACCAAGATTGATTATGTAAAGGTACAAATTTCCAACAATGAGTGTCATGATATTGTATACATTAAATGTACCAATAAAATTAATAAAAAATGTAATGAATTCAAATATCTATACATCCAGTTATAGACATTCAAAGCATAAAAATGAAAAATTGATAAACCATAAGAAGACATGAATAACACAAGACAATAAAGGAAAACAAAGAAGCTATAGGCAAAATTACACCTGAATAGGAAAATTTAACACACTTCTCTTAGGAGCTGGGATAACAAACTCTTCCCCTTCTCAGCAAAAATAAAAAACAAAACAAAACAAAAATACACTGAGGGTTTTATCATCTTTCTGTAGTTGATAGAATCACCTGACTCAAAAAATGTAACAGAGGCTGAAAATTCAAAAAGTAGGCATTCATTACAAAGAGTTAATAAATGTTCACAGAGTAGAATAAAGTAATAAAAATGATTACATGGGATGGGGATTTGGCTCAGTGGTTTCTCTGCCTGCCTCCTAAGCGCAAGGTCCAGAGTTCGATCCCCGGTACCAAAACAAAACAAAACAAAAAGATTACAGAGTAGATGTCATTACTGAGGCCTAAGTCTGATTCCTTGAAAGATACGTAGAAGCTAAAGACATCGTGTTTATTAATAAGAAAAAAGAGAAAGTACAAATAATCAACATCCAGAATATATAAAGTCATCACATTAATATATACACATTATTCAGATGTCATGAACGCTTAAGTGAACAAAATGGAAATGTAAAATCAAATTTTTAAACTTTCATAAAAATGTAACTTACAAATAAAGTATATCAAGAGTAAATAGGATATCAGATCCACCATGAGTTTTATATACTCTTCATGGAAACCAGAGAGATTTAAATTTTTAGATGCCATTGTGAAAGGCCTTCAAAGTGTTTATGAATTTGTTTTCCCCAGTATTCTTAATTTTTGTAAATTTTTCTATGGACTGATCCCTAAATGCAAATAATAACAAGCACAAGCATATTCTTGCAGCACTAGCATATTCTTGCGGCACAAGCATATTCTACAGTTATTCATATAAAAAGAAAATTTAACTAAATCAAATATGAAACTCTTTCTGAACAGCTGAGGAGATAGTCAAATGGTTCAAAAAACTGTTTGGTTTTACTTTTTTCCCAATTTTCTCATCAGGAAATGGAAAACCTTTTCACATTTTATTGTGTTGTTATATTTGGACATACACTATAAATGTCACACAACAGAAGCATTCGTTCCATTAGTCATGGTAGCAGCGTGAAATACAATGGTCTTTAGAAAGGACCATGTAAATGCATTTTTGTGTTTTAGGAAGCTTTACCCATGTGCATAAGGTTTTTTGACTGTATGAGAGGAAAAGACAGCATCAGGACAAGCTGACGAGGCATAATATCCCAGTCAGTACATCAGATAAGAGTTCAAAGAGAAAATCCAGTTGTACAGAGAAACAGGGTAATAGCAAAACTGCGAATTGAGCACTCCAGTGTTTACAATGGGGCTTCACATTTCAGCAGACAGAATTATTGCTACCCCGGGACTCATGCAGACAAGTCCATTTGGGACCGATGCTACTCAGTTACAACTTCCACTGGATTTGGTGGTACTCATGCAGTCAGTTTCCCTTGTCTTATCCATTCTGCATTCACTGCTTCAGAAAATCACAATGTGCTTCCAATTTTTGTGCTCTTTTATAATCAATGGGCATATTTAATATTGTGGATTTTTCATTATTACTAAATTGATGCTATCTCTTAAAATTTATGATGTTTTCAGATTCTGGGAAACATCAACATTTCTGGGATTCTTCAGAGGAGCTTGTGAACTGGGCCTGTGGGTGAAACCTAGCGTTAAAATGAATTGTGAGGACTCAGAATCATTGGAGGAAAAATCACCAGAACTCACACCTCTCATCACACAGTGAAGATGTTGAGGAGGACTGTGTCTAGTTCTCAAAAGCTGTGTCCTTCTCTGAGGATAGGCTAAGCACAGTGCGCCTTGGAAACACCATTCAAGGAACACAGCAGTTGATGCCTAAAACAACGTTTCCGCCTGTTCACGCCCTCTGTTGGTGGTAGGTATCTTTCAAAGTGTGTATTAGAAGGCAGAAAGTTGTCGATTTTCATTGCTATCTTCTGCGGCAGATCATGTGCTCTAAGTGTTTTGAGGACTGAAATTGAAAAGGACTAGGGAAGGATTAATGAGGAAGCACTGGGGCTTAAAATATTTCAATAGTAAAAAGAGGGCTTCTTGGATCCCGATGAACATGAAAGTCCAGAGGGAAGGAGAGGAGGACAAGGCGCAGCTTTGTCACAGCACCTTGCTAGGAATGTATCCTAACTAGCCCTGGAACTAGGGTTAATTTGCCAATAGTAAGCATCTACTGGCAAATGATTGAAATGTGACATATACTTCTCTAGTGTTTCCCTGCTGACACAGAACTGGGTGTCTTCGTCTCTCTGGGAATTTTCTATCAGAGCTGTAGTTTCACACCAGTGAATCTTTCACCTGAGAAACCCATCCTCATCTTGCAAATCTCACATCAGAAGAGAACTTTTGCTGACTGGAAGAGCTGTTCTGGCACAAATAGGCTTCTGCCCAGAGCAGAATGCACACAGGAGACCAAGCACATCTCCTTCCTTGTGCTCGCTGGGCAGCCTGGGAGAAGGCTCTGTTCCCCCAGGGGAAGAATCCCACACACTAAGTATAATTTCCAGGCATGTTGAGTAATGGGACAAAATTAAGTTGGACTCTCCTTCCAACTTAAATCTAATTAATCTTCCTGTACCATGCGTTCACTCCTCTGAAATATGACATTAAAATTCCAGCACTTGAGCTTGTACTCTCCAGCAGCTTTCCATAAGCACTGGTAACCTGATCTACCAGCTCCCGAAATCCTAATGTGGAATAATTTAGAAAAGTGTGAGGATTGTTTCTCAGCAAGTGAATAACAAGGCCACAAACTGAGGAATTTTAGATTCCAACATTAGAAAAGCAGCATCTCACAGACAGGATTACTGGTGTTGTTGTTATTGTTGTTGTTGTTGTTGTTATAGGATGTGTTGATTGAGCCTAAGACATCATTTATTGTGTTAGTTGTTAGTGGAGTTATGTGCTCCAAGAGCACATTCTTTGGTAATAATTTGAGGAAACAGCACTGCTTAAACTAGTCCATAACTATTAGTAATTCAAATTAAATTCCGATTTGTTCTGGCTTCTGTTTTATAAACATACAACTGTCAGATCTGTTGTTGTGCTGGGAAAAAAATTGTTTACTTCAGAATGAAAGTCAAAATCAGTCACTTCCTGATTCCAGTATGGCTCACAGCTTCGGGATGGATGTGCCCAGGATTAAATTAGTTAAATGACATTATGTTTTAAAACCTCTTCAAAACCAAATTACTTCTAGGCTGTTCTCCTCTATAAGTGAAGAAATGGCAGACAAAACCACTCTTGTATGTACTTGTTTCGTCCACATCAAGACTATGAAAAGGAACAACATATTCTGGCAAGAGTTGTCCTAAAAGGAAAAAATGCAAAATAACCTAACATGTTGAAACATTTAGAAACAGACCACAAATATTTATGTCTAGGGGTGGTTGATAGGCGCATTTATGTATATGTGTACGTATTATACTGATACATGAAGAGGTGAGATTCATGCATAGTATAAAGCTTAATTTACCACTAACTCTACTTACATGATACTATTGGGAGAGGATGGACTACAAACAATAATACCCTTCAGTTTGAGATTTATAATATATTTGAGGTTTTATATTGTGGGTTTAGTTTAATAAAGTGGAGCACATAAGATCATGTGCATGCTTTTCTTTTCTTCCTGAAGGCCATGTGTATGAGTGTTGGATTTTGTAGACAAGTGATTGCAACAAGATGACTATGGATATCCTAGTGTACTTCAGAACAGGGAATTATTTTATTGCCTCTTGGTGTTTCTTATAGTATTCATTTCATTGCTTAGATAATTAAAGATATGTAAGTTGAAAGAAGCAAGGGAAGAAAAATTAATGAAAGAAGAAAGGAAGGTAGGCAGAAAGGAAACAAGGTAGAAAAAGGTGAGAGGGAGGAAGGGGGATCCAGAAAGGAGAGAATTAAAAATAACTACATAAACATACAGATCATAAATGTATAAAGCTCAGAAGATCATATGATCTTTATTAAAGCTACTCAGTGCTGCTATAAATAAAGTATAAAGACATGAGTGTGGCTATGTTCCAATAGAACATTATTTACAAAATAGTCTATGGGCTGAGTTTATCCCATAAGTTATTTTTTTTGTTGATAGCTGATCTAAAACATCAGGACAGTCCTTTATTCTCAAAATTGCAGGTATTTAAATAATTTGCAAGGTTGCATTAAAAGATTGGCTCAGAGGAAACATTGCTTCAAAAGCCATCAAGACATAGGTGGCACACTGGACTCACCAGACATTTATTTATACTTTCTCTTTGTCATCAAATTCTCTTTGGCTATGCTGCATTTCTGTGCTCTTCCATTTCCAGGCTAACAGGAGGAAAAGGGGTAGATGACGTAAGAGGACATTGAACCTGACTGTGGGCAGCACAAATATCCTTTCTGTTAGTCACTCCTGACACCCAGTATAGTGAATACAGCATTCATTGGTGCCCAGAGACAGCTTGGGCAAAGTCCAGAGGGTCTGTGGCAGAAAGAACTGAAGGCAAAGAAGGCTTGTGTCAGTTGTTCTCTGTAGTTAGGAACCTGAGAAATAGTAGCTATGAATAGCCCATCTATGACTCTGCCATCTTTATTTGCACCAGTAAGGAACATAATATTTTAAATTTAAAAATTTTTAGGAGTAAAATGAGTCCTAACCACTAGAATCACAGTGTACAGCTACATCACCTATAAGCCTAATGATGATTCTTTGTAAAATTTGACCAATTAAGTGCCCCCCCGTACTGTCTTGAGTGAGACAGATAAGATCATTGTTTCCTTTTGACTCATGAAATTTTAAAATAAGAGATTTTGGAGATTGGCTGGTCACAAGGAGAAATGCATGGCATCTGGCTTGAGAACTCATCAACTCTTTTTTACAGATGAGGAAACTGAGGCTTGGTGAGGTAAATAACATGCAGTGATTTCATAAGTAGTGGGTGGTGAAGGTGGACCCAAAGCAGCACTCTTGATTCCGGTTGAGAATCTGATTGATTCATTCATTAAGACAATTATTATTCATTGCAGCAGTTTAGTTTACACACTTACTCCCAAAGCGATTTGATCAGAAAACACCTCTTGGTTCCTCAGGAGGTTCAGAGAAGATCAGAGTTCTCTAGGATCTAAGTCAGCATCAGCAAATTTTGCCTTTGAGCCTGCTTGACTCCACTCGTACCTGCACTTATCAGATGAGGAAACTGAGACTGAAAGACTCTAGGTGGATGGCTCTGAGGTTGTCGGCATATTAGACTCACCAAGAGATATCTTAAAAATTCTGAAGTCCAGGTCACACCTACATCAACAAATCCCAATTTCTAGTCACAGGGTACAAACATTATATACTCTGAAATTTCCTAGATGATTTCAGTGTGCACACATTTTGCGAGCCACTGGGACAGGTGATCTGTCCTGGGAGGTACTAGATACTTCATGGAAGAAGGTCTATCTATCATAATAATGGAATTATGGGGAAAAAGTTCTTTATGGATATCAGAAGAAATGAATGAAATGGCCCTCTTCAAAAGGGGGCCCTGCCACACACATATACACAGACATATCACAGAGTGGTTGTGAATAACAAATGTACTAATATAGGTCAAAGTGTTCTAGGAAGCTAAACGAGTTACATGTTATTACTTTAAGCCATAAATCCTTCAAACTGAGCTAACTGTATTTACTGTTTGATATATTTCTGAATTATTCAGAAATGGGAGAATGAGAAAATTTTCCAAAACATGTCAATTTTGAAGGGTAATCTAAAATTATTTAATGTTTTCTCCTGAGATTACTAATCAGTGCATCTTCTATGGTGCTTCTATGTTTTTATGGAGGTCTCTCAACTCTAGTTTCTTAACTCAGTAGTCCTTCTGCTCTGTCTTTTAGAAAGCTTTAGTATAAACACTGTTTAAAGGTGGTAGCAGGAATTTGGGTTCATTCATCCTTTATTGAAGGTAATTTAGTTTTCTTTCCCTTCCTTCCTTCCCTTCCTCCCTTTACCCACCCTTGCTCTCTGCCTTCCTCCCCTCCCCTCTTCTTTCTTTGTGCTAAGTACCTAATCTATGACTTTGCGCATTGTACCACTGAGCCATAACTCCACTCAAAATAATTTATTTGTGTGTATTCTATGTTGAAAATTTAAAACCATATTTTGGGTACATTCAATCACAACACATTATAGTTGAGGGGCTTCCTTTAACTTGATGTTTTCACATTAAAAGCTTGTCACCATCTTCCACTTAAACAGAGTATGCAATTTTTTCTTGATACTTCTATATCAAGTCTTCCCTTACCAATCACAATCAATAAATAGATGGCTTTGGACAATAAGCTAATATGGGGTGTTATGATGCATCTTTAAATTCATAAGTTAGAATGAAATTCCAGATGCATTTCTGAGATTATTGTTTTCCAGTTGCAGCTCTTATGTCTTATGTGGAGTTTGGCGGTTGTTGCAAGCCAGGATTAGCGCTCTGGTCCTCGGCTCCTCTGGCTTATTTCAACTTTCATTGCTCCTGTACATTCAGCTCTACCTCATTCCCTTACAGCCCTTCCTCCATCCACTATGGAGGTAAGACAGAGCGGCAGAAACCCCATGTCAGAGCTGTTCATCCCAAACCAATTGTAGCTAGTCATCTCAACACAGCCTAAAATGCTCTTGTTCCCAGGGACTTGAAGCTGCTGTGTTGCTTAAGTTGTATTTAATTGGGGTGATTTTAGAGCTTAGGGGAGCTTATGAGAGTATGTTCACTCCTGTTTAAAATTTAAACAAAAATAAAATCACCTTCCAAATCCTCATTCTTAGAGTCATGTTCAAAACCATGCTCTTTTTGTAGGAAATTGTTTTGTAGGATTTAAGAAAGAAAAGTCAAAAAATACTTGTTCTGAAAATCAAAGAACGTGGATCTATAAGGAAAGAGCTGTTGGCTTTCTGATTTTCTGAGAAAATCTCAAAACACTGACAATCTCTTTTACTGCCCTAGTGTGACAGCCTTAACAAAATAAACAGACCATGATAGTCTTCTGAGACGGTAAAAGTACTGACTGAAAATTCTGGGAAAGTGATCATTGTGGGAAATTCTCCAGAGGAGACTCCTTCAAATTAGGAGAAGCTGGGGAGGGAGTATGTGCTGACCATCAGAAGGAAAAAGACTGACAACCTCTCCATCTCTACTCCATCGAGGTCTGGCCTTTGCTTTTCTGAATCTTTGCTAATGTCCTATTTATGAAATTTACACTCCAACATTTTTGGTCTTTTATTTTATGTGTGGTTGGCCTGATACTCAGGACACCCGTGTGGCCAATAGCTATTTTCATCTATGGTCAGAGGGCGTTGGTTATAGGAAACGTATGTTCTCAGATATTTCTACTGGAGAACCATTCCTAGGGTCAAGTTGACAAAAAGTAAAGGACCATAATGTACTCCAGTGAGTGAGAGTGAAAAATTAGGAAACAGGAAGAGATATTTAGATGCTTCACACAGAGACAGATGGAAGAATTTTCAAGAGATATTTGTATCATGATTCTTATTCCAAGATACATCATGTAAAGGAAAAGATCCCAGTGATGAATGTGACTGTACTGTATACCTAAAATGTACTAATAAAGAAAAAAAAAATATCGACAGAGATATTTGTGCCAACACAATGGAACATCTTGATTTATTTATTTTTATAGGTCATTACTAAGACAATAAAGAGATCTTTAATGACTTGAGACTTTTTTCTTCTATGGAGCACTAGCTCTTCCCTTATTGATCCCAGTCTTTTAATTTCTGGAGCAATCATTTCTTGGCTTGTTGAGAGTCTCCTAGGTACCAAGCAAATATTTTGAGCTGTTTTCTTCAGTGAATATGGGAAATAAAACAAAATGATAGAGGATGTGGACTATCAGTAGCATTACTAACAGAATATTGCTTGAAATTTCTGACTCATCACTTTCAACCCAGGTGGTGGCACTTGCTTTCTGTTGTTTCTGTGTGTCCATGTGTTTATGTATAGATGTGTGTGTGTGTGTGTGTTTGTGTGTGTTCCTGTGTATGTTTCTTCCTTGCCTATTTGTCTAGAAGTTTCATTTCCTTTCATCATCTGGGGCAGAAACACCAATGTTAGTAGAGAGTCCAAGGAGAAAGAGTCACACCAGGGGCAACAAAGCAAGGCTGGTGACCTCCCTTCTCATTGCAGAAGACATGTTCCACACTGGTTTCCAACACTTCTAACTTCCGGAGTCATGATTTATTCTGTTCTTTAAACTGTCTTCCTTGTTTCGTCCCAGTGATCCAGACTCTCTTAGAATACAATTTGTACTAATTAAAGCCCACATCACACTCCTTCTCTCATGTCCATCTTTTCTTCTAAGTTCAACCTCATTCTACCCACTGTCTCCTTATTTCTCTTCTTTGCTGCAAGGAAACCTACTAATGCTTCTATAAAATGCACAGCACCTAAGAACTGACATCACTGGGAACTTTAGCTCCTTTTACTAGCTGTCCTATTTGCGGAGGAAGTACCTCTTCCAAACTTTTGAAAGAGCCATACTACTGAGTTTTTATAGAGGATAGGAAACCTTAACCCACATGTATCATCATCTGCCTTGATCAGAGATTCCCATGCATATGAAACTTGCATTGTGTGACCCTCTATGGCAAGGCACATAGTTATTAAAAACAATTTTGGCTTCTTCCTGGGGTCTAAGGATTTAAAAGGCATGGATTTGTTCATTCATTTATTCAACAATTAAGATTGAAGTTCTGGATGCCAGACACAGCACACAAGGGCTCAACTCTGCCTGCAAATTAGGAGGGAGAACTCAGCCTAGGAGTCTGGGAAATAATTCTAACCAGAATTACTGGGATCAGGAAGAGCTGAGTTCACATTCCCAAGCTCTGCTGTTTAATTAATGTAGAACTATAGGCTGTGGGTTTAACTTTTCTAGAGCTCAATTTCCTCACTGAAAAAGTAAGAGGGGGTGACACTTACAGAATGGAGATACAGTGGTGAATATAAATGACCTGCTACAGAGGGAGGGTGGGCAAGAAGTGACATGCTCACTTCTTCTCAAGAGTGTGTTCTTTTGCCTTTCCATGCTTGCCTTTCTACTTTCTGATGCATAGCTCCTCGTAACCCTCCGTATGACCTTATTTTGTTCAATAACAGCCACCAGGAGAGAAGCAAGGCCTGCTGCTCTTCTCTTCCCCACACAGGTTTCATTGGTTTAAAGGAGCTCTGTGCTCATGAAAAGAATAGGGTGCTGCTCCAGCCCAGGGTGAGTTTACTGCTGGCTGCTCCCTGTAATTTAAGAGTTAATTTGCTTTCATGTTGCTCCCACTGAGAAGCACTGTTATTATGGGATGTAGGTTCCCACAAAAACAAAGAGAAATGCTTTTTTCAAAGCATAGACCGGCAAGACCATAGTTAATTTCCATGAGAGTCAAGAGAGCAAAATGCTGGACAAGTCTTTGAAAATTCACTTGGGACATGTTGTGTCAGAGAGACAGTACTTAGGAAACAGGAATCCCATACCTTGAGTTCACTTTCCCATGAAAGCTGGGGGAAGACTGCAGGAAACAAAAGTAATGTACCTTTACTCTACCCACCCCTCTCCAGACTCTCCACCTTCCCTCCCACTCCTGTCTGCAACCTAAAGAATTCTAGCACTTTGAAATCACTTTCTTTAACTCTTTGCTTGTCAGAGTATGGTTCTGTGGGCCAACACCTTCAACCTCCCCTGCAGCCTGTTAGACACCCAGACCTTCTGAATCAGAGTTTGCGTCTTCCCAAGTCCCAAAGGGGCTCAGGAACACCCTGAAGGTTGGGGGCTGCCATTTACCTGGCAGCGTGGGAAGGACCACGTACAAGCTGCATTCGCTGATCTTGGGAATGCTGACCAAAGTCCTGCTTGTTGAGTCCTCTTAATTTTTATTTTTCTGTTACAACAGGAAAATTATGACTCCAAACCCTCTCAGGTGAAAAATTTCATTTTGAGACTTGTGTATTCTCACAGATCCCACTGGAAACCTGCAAGTGGGTGTGGTGATGTTTGTGGCTTCAGAATGTCATTGTCTGACTGGGATTTTATCACCCAGAGCCAGGAGTGACACAGGGCAGCTTTTAAAATTGCACTTCTTTTTGTTTGTTTGTTTGTTTGTTTTTGTTTGTTTGTTTTAGCAGAAGTTTTATTCAGGCCTCTGGGCAAAGTTGATATTTTTTGTCTGATTTCAGCCACATCAGAGAAAATAAAGGCTAAAAACAATTGACACAAAATATAAGCACTATCTGAAGTTAGAAGTACTTTGGCAAACTCTTAAGAGTTTTCTTTGTTTCTCAGTTTGTTTCTTATGCTAAGACAAAGATGTGGATTAAAAAAATGAGCATGCGAGATATGCAGTTAATGTCCAAGTATAATTATCACATGAAGTTTAATTATATCATGAAGTCATGGATTTCTGACTCGTGGCATTGTCTATTAACAAATAGGTGTTGAGCATTGTGATATGTGAAGACAGCTTTTATTAGAAGGACTCTTGGGAAATATGAAATGAAGACAGTTTTGCCTCTATGTGCTCCCTGTCTCTAGAGGGGGTAGATGTGTTCATGGCTCACCAGCCTCCATCTCCCAGCAGAGAGAGCCCTACAGGTGAGCCCCAAATAAGGACAAAGGATGCAGGAGAGCAGAACCCTGCTCAAGATCACTGATGGATTCACCAAAAGAGTTGCTTTTTTTTTTTAACAAATCATTTTTATGTATATATTACATGCTTTGGAATACAGACAGAAAATGGTGTTCAAAAAAGTTGTTCAGAAACCTCTATTCACAATATGAACAAGAAACTTGTACAAAAGGGGATGGGGCAAGGAGCACCTTTCATGGAATTCTAAAGCAGTCAAGACAACAAAGACCAATCCGCAAGAAGGAAATCATTTGTTCTTAAAAAAAAGAAGCAAGAAACAAAACCATCCAATAAACCATAGCTCATCAGTTTTTCCAAGGAAAGTATGAGGTAGTGTTAGCCTCATAATCCAATCCACTGCAGCTCGGAGTCTTTTTTAAATGCTAATCTTGTTTACGTCACGTGGTGACTGATAACTACTTGTAGAATCCAGAAAATTATGTTGAATTTTCTAATGTTCACCATTTTAAGGCACACAATTCATTTACAATTACGTGGCTTTGTTTTGTTGTTTTTTTGGTTTGCTGCCCTGGCCTTCCTGACCCTCCGTACTACATACTACAAACCCTGCCTGTTTCCCCCATCCAGAAGAGTGTAAGAAGGGCGCCTCTAGTTGGTCTGGGGGCAAAACCTTTCTATATGAAAAATAGAAGAAGCAAGTTGGTGGGCATGGGCTGAGCCCTGTGACAGGCAGTCCCTTCACACCATGGCCTAATGAGGCCTGGTATGCTTTGAAGGCCTCCCATGGTGGTGGTCTTGACGTGTCTTTCAGTGGACACTGATTTTTATCACCAATCCATAACAAACTATTTTGCTGACAGAAGGAAGAGGAGAGAGGGGAAGGGAAAAGGAGTGGGAAGCTGATAAGAGTCTACATTTAGACAAGGTTTCGAAAGATCAATATAGGCCTGCTTCGTGGCTCTTATCAGGATGCCATCTGAGTTCCTCAGCATCTTCCCTGGTGCAGAGGGTGCTGTGGGCTTTCACTGTGCCTCTGAGTGCCCGGTTGTTACAGCTGTCCCAAATCCTAAGCAAACACATCATGTCCCATGTCTGTGTCCGTTTAGGTGTGTGTGCAGACAGTTGCAAAAACTCATGGAACTGTGTACTTTAGATCTACGGATTTTGATTTATGTTGCTCAATAAAAGAAGTAACTCACTTAAATACCTTAGCTGTGTAGGAGTGCCAGGAAGGCATGAGGCTGCCTGGGAAAGTGATTGATCTGCTCTAAAAGGAGGAGACCTGGGGGTCCCTTCACCATCTCTTCTTTGAAACCACAAGGCCAGCCCATCTGAAGCCTGCTGTCCCTGGACAGGGGAGGGAAGGGTGCTGCTCAGTGTGGGCCTGAGAGGTGCTGGCAGTCTCTGTTTCCTGACTTGGGGGCTGATCCCCAGATGTCACCTTCATGACAAATCACTGAGCTGTGTGTCATCATTTTATGTATGTGGGTGTATTTTGCCATAAAAAATTTTCAAGCTTCTGTACCACACAAAAGACCACAAAGCACATGTATAAAAGCACATGCTTATGAATTAACTAAAAGATTATGCATTGCAAGCATTCCTAGTTCTAGCTTTGTACATAAATTAGAATATACATGGAAGAGATGAACATAACCTCCCCAACTTTCTGCCTTACTGCTTGTTTCTAAGAGAACCAAAGAAGTCCATCAGTCATCCAGTGGGGAAAACTTAATTAAAAGATTCTATCTCTGGGGTTATTTCCTAGCCTGAGCCACACTAATCCCACAATCTTTTTTGTCCTTCCTTGGAAACAGGGCCAAGAATTATTTTCTCAAATGCCTTTAAGCAAATCTGACATTCCTCAGGGCCTTTGCACTTGCTGTGGCCTCTGTCTGAGGTTTGGTTCCCACAGAATCCTGGAGAATTTATTTCCTCACCTGCTTTAGGACTTAACTAAAATCATACTTTCGCAATGGCAAAATGTACAATTGTTGCCACACCTTCTTTGACATTTCCTAACCCCTTTCTTGGTCTTGTCTTTTTTGTTTGTATTTTATTAGTACTTGCTTGCAGTTCATCATGATTACATTTATTATGGGGAGCTGGTATGTGGACATAACACCTCTAATTCTTTTTTTCATCCCTTCTCTGCTTCTTACAGCTCTTGTTCCCATTTCCATTTGAAAAAGATCTCCCTAATTTCTATTATCTAGCATTTATTTTGTACTTTGTATTTTGGGTTACCACACCGACTGGGTTTTTTCTTCTGAACTTCTATGAACTGTATTCATTTTCTCTCTTCTCTTTGTTTTCTCTGTCCCTGTCTTTCCTTCTCATGTTGTGGCAAAAATCTTTGGTGGCTTTTTTCACTGCACCTCCAATACTTCTGGGACACAGAACAAAGTCTGACACATATTAGGTGCTCACTAGACAGTGACTAGATTCATTGAACCAACAGGGAGGGGCAGAAGTTGATGCTGATATTAAGAGGACAGCGTTTATTGTCATACATGCATTGTTTGCAAATGGCTTTTGTGGTTAAACAATCTATTTTGTCTTCCATCATGCTTTACTGTTTATTTAAAAATTGCTGCAGGTGGAACACATTTTGTATGTTAGAGGTGTGGAACTGAACCTCAGACTCTTATTTATATCATCAGTTTCATCGCAACTCATAGTCTGAATTCCAAACATCATGTGAACTGGCCCTTGAAACATGACCTCTTTATATGATCGAAACATACCTCTGGTGACCCCGCAAGTCAAACTGAGTCTTCCATCCGCACTCCCCAGACTTTTATTGCTGACAATTATTACACCAGTTGAAGGACTTATTTTCTAGCTGATATCCTGCTGTTGTTATGAGGGGAATTGATTCTAATTGCCAGTTTCCTGCATTTTACTTCAACATATAGGCTTTGCCAGGGGAAAAAAAATCTCGATAAAAATTCCACACGTTACTGGGATTATTTCACAAACAGAGCATTCTTGATTTTGGAATTCCCCCCTGACTCTGAACTGAGTTTACCCCCCACCCCCCACACACAAACTCAGTTCCTTTGGAAATGGCAGGAAAACAGGGCAAAATGTTATCTTTGAGCTGTACCATTTTGGCTTCCAGTGGACGCAGGCTGTGGCCTCACAGCCAGTGTCAAACTGGCTGATAACGGACAGGAAGCACCAGTGTCGACACAGTGATCCCAAGCTGGCACCGAAAGTGGATGGGACACAGTGGCTCTACTACCAAGTCATCTCAGCATGAGCAACACTGGGCTGCAGGTTCGGATGCTGGGGTCTGGAGCTTGAGGAGCTGAGGACGTCTCACAGACAGTCACACCGAAATCTGGCCAGCAGGGAGGGTGGAGTTTATTCATCTACTATGGGCTGGGGGGATGCGCAAAGCAGAAGAATAGGTCCCAGATCCAAGACTTCCCTGGCGCTATCATCAGGAAAACAGGACAGTGTAATACAGAAACAAAATGCAGAAAGTTCACCTTCACCATCATTTGGATTTTATCCTGGCACAGATTTGCCTGACATCGGTTCAGAGCAGCTCCAACGTGAAATTTATCTTCATGGAAATGTGACCCTTGGCTGCCAGGAGACTGAAAAATAGAGCCAACAGTCAGGCAAATAATGATAAAGAAGCTTGCGCACGACAAATGCTGCGTTTCCTGCACACAGTATTAGAATTCTCCCGTCCCAGGAATGAAAAGGACACAATTGGACGCAGGCAGCAGTGGGGAAACTGGTGCTTTATCTGCACATTACTCACAGCGATGAGGCAGATAATCATATTGCGTGGATGGGGACAAGATGACTAATTGATATTGCTATGAATAAATGAATTGTGATGTGTGCAAGGCAAGCAGACAAGGCTTCTCCGAAAAGTATCCTATTTAACTTACCAGCGCTGTATGCCGAAGTTGTTTTTCTCTTTTTACGTTCAGGCAGGAAATAAGGGCGCGCGCTTGCGCTTGCTTGTGTGTGTGTGTGTGTGTGTGTGTGTGTGTGTGTGTATTCATGTGTAAATGATTTATGATTTTTCAGGTGTTCAATTTGTTGCCTATTCATTCTTTTCAAACACAAGTTAGATTTTAATGAAATCACATGTGCTTTTTCTTTTTTTAATAAATTTTATTTTATTTCAAACTCAACATGTATATATATTTTACTGACTATCTTTAGGCTATGATTTAATAACGTTTGTCTTAGTTTGCCTGTGTATGCTTTAGCTTTTCCTGTTAGTTTCTTGCATTTGTACAGCTGTTTTCTAAGTAGCTGTGAAATATTTTTAAAATTTCTTCCCTTTGGAAGAAATTTAGTATAAGCAATGTAGAAAAATATGGAGGGGGAAAAAGTAAACATTCTTCTGTGGAATTCTGTCAGTGTGTTTCTGATACACCAGGAAATCGGCTAAGCTAAGCAAACATAGACATTTTATATGGCAAGAACAAAGTAATAGACTTTTTTACGTCAATAAATCACTGTCATGATTGTCCCAAAGCAAAGTGATTTGAGAAATAGGCTTTGGGGGAAGTCCTCCTTCCCAAAATATCCACCTTATCTGGCATTTCCTGATAGCTGAAATTCCACTACTTGAGAGGGCTGCTATAGGACTAAGGGGTGCAAAAATCTGTGCATAAGGAGGAGCAGCTGAGATCTTTACACTTCAGGGTGAGGTGTTTAATCAAATGCGATAACTAACTGAGATGTGTTTCTCTTGTGAAGCCACTGACTTCCAGGAGGGAAGGGTGTCAAGAGAGTGGTGGGAAGGCCCTGACCGTGAAGGTAGGAAGGTGTTAAAGACAAAAGTCAACATCTTCCTGATAGGTTGGCCTACGTTTTCAGTCCCTGGTAATCCTCAGGTCTATGAATTAAAAGACGAGACAGGAGGCTGAGCACGTAAGAATCTGCGGGTGTGCTAGCTTTTCTCAATTACTTGTGCTGCCTCTTCACCCCAGAATTCCTGGAAGCTGTTTCTGGTGGAATTGTTTTGTGCAAAGAAGAGGCAGAAAATGTTTGAGAATCATTAGCAAACTTATCCATTTTTTAATCATTAAAATAACTTCAGCCTCGTGGTTGCTATTAGGGGAAGCTGGCATAGTGTCCCCATAGCTCTGCACCTTTTAGACAAAACAAAGGTTCATGTCCATTTCTGGAGTGGCCTCTGCCTGTACCATGAATAATTTTCCTTCCTCTCCAGTCCTCCTGTTCCTTTCTCCTACCCTGCATGTGCTATCACATGGCTAAGAAGAAGGCAGAGTTGCCCATAGTTATGGTGGAGCCCTGAATCTTGTCTCAGAGAAAAGCAACTCTGTGTTTACATGGTGGATACATCAGATTATGAGTGTTCAACAGTCATGGGTTTTGGCTAAGTGGAGTGGCCTTGTTGAGTCTCCAGGAATCCACCTACAAGGGAGAGATGTCCACATACTCAGAACTCCAGACAACCACATATCACCTTTACCACTTGCCTGTGTCTATGAACCACATATATAATCACTTACAGAGTTTTGCTGTGCTGTCAGAGAATACTTTCCAAAAATGTAAAACATCTCTTATCTATAAATATGGAATCAACATGTGTAACAGAGACTTCTTCAGCTTTAAAATGAGGGAATCAGTACCACAGAAAATAAGTGCCCAAAACAAATAGAGAACCAGAGCATGTAAGAGCATTTGACAAAGACTTAGAATAAAATATCTCAGTGAAATACCAGACTGGTTAATGTCCCATAGAACAACCAAGTAGTTTGGCTTTTCTACCAGATAGAAGGTTCTTGATTCTTTACCGGATAAAAATCAACAAATACTAGTTTTGCTCCTAATAGTCTAATAAGAGTGAAGATCATGTCATTCAATTTACTCAGAATAACTAATTTGAAAAGAAAACTTTGTGTCATATCCATAAACTGAGGCCAGTGTGATTTTCCACCAGTAGCAGTTAACTCCTTGTAGTTGTCACAAGAAGACAGATCTACAAAATGGGAATAACGTTCAGGCTTCTTTCACTGAACTGTGAAGTTTGAAAGAGTAGAGACAAAGAAGCACGCCTCACACATCGTCACCACTGCATGTACAAATGTCAGCTTGCTAATGTCTACTGGCTTTAAAAGATGGCATTTAAACAATCCGCAAAATCATATTCATATCCTTCTCCATTTGTTGGCAAAGGCAAACTCTAGCTTGTTTTGTTTTGTTTTGTTTTTGAGACAGGGTCTCACTATGTAGTTGAGATTGACCTAGAACTCACTATGTAGCCCAGGCTGGTCTCGAACTCACAGCGATCCTCCTGCCTCAGCCTCCTGAGTGCTGGGATTACAGGCGTGTGCCACCACGCCTGGGAAAAACTCTAGCTTGTTAGCAGAACAAATTTTATAAGATTATTTTGCAGATGGAAAGTGAATATTTAGAATAAAGTACCCAACCAGTATTTATTCCTGAAGGATGAATGATGAAAACAAAGAACAACATGGGAGAGAACAGTCAATGTGTAGAAACTGGTTGAAGGGAGGGAAAAATAGTGATGGAGATACGTAGAAAGAAACAGAGATTTTAGTGAACCTCAAAATACAATTTTAAAACCTGTCCTTGAAGGAAATGTTTGGAAATCATTTATATGTGATCATGATCATCAGACACCCCCACTAAGCCACACCTTCCCCATTAATCAGCGTTCTGAATGGTGTTGAAACCATGGTCTTGGCTGTGGGTGGCATCTTCTGATTTTTTACCCGCTGATTTTCCGTAAATTCAGGCAGACCTGATAAATAGAAAAACATATTTCCGTTTCAAAATTTTCTTTTAAAAAATATACTATAATTGCTATATGGTGGGATCTTCCTTTAAGGAGTTTAAATCAAATGAATAAAGACAGAGAACATAAGGAAGAAGTGAAATTGTCAAACAGTTTGACGGAGCTGAACACAGGGTGTTGAGGTCTGTTTTTTTTCCAGATCAGAGCCCTGGCAGAAGGAAAGAGGCAAGATCACAGGAAGAAAACTCTGATGTTTCGAAGCTGGTCAGATGCCATTTTGTACCATTTGGAGAACAGCCAGTGTGGGTGTGGGGGGGTGATGATGAATGATCAAGGTAAAGCAAAGTGGTACTGCTAATGCTGAGGCAAGGAAAAGACGAAGACGGTGAACTGGGAAAGGGTTATAAAGAAGGTCGCATGAGGGGGGGTCCTTCTTATTCTTTTACCAGAGTGACTGGATGAAAATAATGAAGAAGCGGCTTTGAGTACGCTGTGAGAGAGTGTAGTAAGGTATAATGGGATAGGCTACACTTTGAGGTAGTCAGCTACTGACCCCGAAGAGAGTCGAGTAATTTTTACATCATCACATATAATGGCTGCTAACCAAGTGGATCCCTTCATAGGAAACACTTGAGAATTGCTTCTTACTCTTCTGTGATGTCAATAGTGGAATAATGAAAAATATTTTCAATTTTAAAAAATTTGCATATATTCCTGCAACAAAACCAAGCATACTGATGCTATATTGTCCGTAATCATCAGCCAGAGAAATATAGGTACAGATCCCAGCCTAATTCCTTACTAGGCAGTGTGTGATTGCATATATTTGCTGCTCTTCTAAACTTAAACTCTATCTTGTTATTCTCCCCAAATGCATTCTCTTCTCCCTCACAGAATAATCACAATTTGCAGTAGTATTTCTGACACTTACTGAAAGCTCCTAAAGGCCACGAGACACTGATTTACTCACTTCTGTGTGCCACCCAGTGCCTAGGACAATGAATCAATAATGAGTGTATTGAAGGAACTCTCATAGTTGTTGAAATGAATTTTAAAACTGTGAGTTTCTGCCTTCTGGCTCTGCCTCTAAGGCAGAAATAAAGACGTCTGCCTTTATAAATTTATTTTTGGAAAACTGTGTGTGTATGATGTGACAAATGTATATGATGTGAATGTATAAATGAGTAGCATATGTTTACATATATACACAGGTGTACAGGTGTATATCTATAAAATCCAAATTTCGTATAGAAATGGAAAGTGCTGCATAACATGAAAGTTATGATTGACTTATTGTTATGGCTCCTTCCTCAACCATAGACATCAACACTGAGGGTCCAGCCTGTGTTCGCGCACTATGGACACTGGAAAGTGGAGATGTGAATTCTAGCTCTAGTACTTGAGGTTTTATAAATGCAATGGGAATCTGAAATGTACAAATAAAAGTAACCGTACCAGATATAGAGATTAATTTATTCACTGCATAGTCCTTGGGCATGAGAGATTCTATTTTTAATTTGCCTTCATAGAGCACAAAGTTTAGTATAAAAGAAAGACGTGAACAAATGTACATAGCAGTGACACGAGAACAAGGGCTGAGTGAGGGGCTATCCCAGAGTGTTTGGATCTGTATGGGGAAGCAAGGCTAGCTTCACTAAGAATTAATACTTGGCAGAAAAGAAATTCATAGATCAGAAACATAACCAGGAGACACATTTGGAATTCCAGCACATGGACATGTTTGCCTACACCAGTTTCTATAACATCTCTACTCCTTCTCTACCAGTTAAGGACAATCACTTCCCCTACCTTGTCCCAGCCTTCAGCCACTCTGCCCACCCCACTCTCTTCTGTGCAAGACCAGTAATAAAAATCGTCTCTAAGGCTAGCAGGTACAGCAAGATGTCTAGAAAAATGGAGGGGGCCCACATTTGGGGAGATAATATTTGCTAGCTACTGTCTTTTCTGCTTTTTACTTTTCTTTTTCAGGGCTGGGTGCTAAGGCTTAAACTCAGGGACATAGACATGGTAGGTTAGCACTCAATCACTGAGCTATACCCCCAGCACTGTTCTGCTTTTTAAATTTATCTCCTAAATTAGGTGTATCATGTAACTTCTTACATAAGACTCCATCAAATCTCAGCTGGTGATGGAAACTCTCTTTTAAAACCCAGTGTTTAATCAGTTCAGTGTCCCAGATTTCCATCTGTCTGGGTCAGTAAGATTAAATACTGATGAAGACTTGAATTTCAGTTTACTTCTGTACAACACAGCAATGGTAACATCTAAAGAGATGCACCTTCCAAATGCACATGTATGTGGAGATAGCTGGATCCAAGGCTCCCATCTTCATTGGGGTGAAGTGAATCTAAAATGGGATGAAATCTCAGTCACCAGTCAATAACAGCTTCTTTACTCCTCTAAAAATTTCATTTAAGCCTCAAGGAAACTCTCCTTGGCTTTCTTCCCTGTTTATTTATTTTCTATCCTCTTCTACACTAATGTTTAGGAATCACATGGGGAGACAGACAGGGTTCTTAGCTGTACAGATAGTCAAGGACAAGCTTTAAAACCACGAAACCATAATGGATGTCTTTATTCAAGCACTGATTTTACCTGTTGAGGGTCCTGTGCTTGTTCAGGTCTCCCTTTCCCTCCGACCTGCCCTGGAAATTGAATACATTTACATTCCCTGCAGATTCTGAGCTTTTTACCTGAGGTGGTACTCCAAGGCCACCTCCCCCATAATGGACTTACTATGTCCTCATCCACCCTACTCACCATCCAAACACACATCCAGACATTCTCACACTACTCCTAGTAAAACCTGCCATTTCCCAATGTCTTGGGAAGGCTTTGGGCGACTCATCCCATAATGAATACCCATTGCTTAGTCTGTCAGGGATTTGCATTTTTTAAAGAAACAATACTCAAAACTATGTGGTGTTTAAGACATATAGGAGAGGCTATTATAAACATGATTTTTCAAGCGGAAAGCTTTGTGTGGTGAGTGTTGATTAGAAGGGACATTTAGAGTGGGCATCTATTGTGTAAGGTTAAAGAAAAGCTATCATATTTAGCTAGTACAGTAAAAATAGTAAAGTTAGGAACTTTCAGAGGTACTCAGTCAGAACTTGTGGAGAGAAAATGCACCCACAGCAGATAGAAAAAAAGCAAAGGTGGTGGGGGGGTGCTCTTTGCATTTGTGTGAATCTCAGTAGGAAGGGTGTAACATCCAAATCAGGAGGTTGTGCACTTTCACTGATGATAAATGGTCTGAGAGTAAGAAAATCCCATGCAGAGGAAAGAAGCAGCAGCTCACTACCAAAAATTAAACAGTGAACCCTCTTTGCCAGGCACTTCCTTTCTGCTGTCTGCTGCAACTCAGGTCCATTACCAAGCTGATTGTCCCAGTGATGTGAAGCGGGCTCTGAGAGCCACGCCCAGGGAGCTCTGCACATTCAAGCTGGATTCTCACAAACCAGTATTTCAGCACCTTTATGGTTTTGTCACCAACGGCTGAATGGCCACCAGAAGGATTTAATTAATGTGGGCCTCATCCAGCCTACAAATGTGATAAAGAAACCACAGGAATTTTTCAGTGTAGAGTATATGTTGTGTTGCCAAGGGGATTCTGCTGTCTGGGGTAGAAAGATGTTTCAAAACCAAATATCTAGAGCAACCTTGGTAGTTTCACATAGTTACGCTGCTTTGAAATTTGTTTATGCTACAGTGAATGCTGGTTCATTAAACATCTCCTTCCTGTGACAACCACGGTTGAGTCACATGCCTCAGTTAGTTGCTGATTTGATATTGTCAGTAGGAATAAGCACAGGGTGAGGACCAGTGAGGACTCAGAAAGACACTGAGGTCAGTGGTAGACTTTGCCTTGATTTTGTAAGTTTCAGTACACGCTCGCAATAATAGTAACTGCTCACTTTTTATACAGTACTTCCAGTAGACTAAGCATTATTCTAAGCACCAGACATATGGGAATTAGTTTAATTCTCACAGAGACTCTATAAAATAGTAACATAACCCCATTTTTTTTATAATGAAACTGAATCACAGGTAAATGAAATAGGTTGATTAAGATTATGTGAACTGTAAGAGATTGGCCTAGGATCAGAAACAAAGAATTTGTTCATTGATTTAATGGGTATAGCCATCATGAAGACTACTGACTTTTAAATCTCTTGGTAAATATATCATCAGGTCAGAGAAATTTTTCTTAAATGTTGTTTCCTCACTATTGAAACTTCAGACTAAATTCCCAAAAGACACTAGAAAAAAAAATCTAGTTTTGTAATTAATCTAAGAATGGCATTTTGTGATAAATTAATGGAAAGGATTCTGGTAAATTCCATTTCACTTTTTTCAATCTATCTTGAAAGTGCCTGGGCATGGGAAGTGCTCATAGAAAAGGTCATTTTAGAAATCAATAAGCTGCTACATTTAGGAGTGTTTTTAACCTTAACAGACACCACCCTCCAGAGGATTCTCTTTGGACAGAGATGGAAACTGAGGCCAGGGAGCTATGGCAAAGTGACTTATTCAAGTTTCAATGTAAATGATATCAGGGCAAGATCTCAACTCCAATTTTATGAACTCCAGACCAAGGTTTTTTATATGAGGTTACACTGTTCCTATATTTTAGTCCCATTCTATCTGTGTCTCTCTCTTTCTCTCTCTCCACTTGCAAATCAATCATATCAGGATCTGTATAATTCTGACTACCACGGGAGTTGAAATGAGGAGTACTTGGTGGAAACTGCCCAGGACAGAACAAGCTAGTCCTGAAGATTCTTATACTAGTATCTCCCATTGGAGTTTGCTTTCCCTTATGCTTGAGAACCTAAATCCGCCATGCTACCATGTACATGAACCCAAGGTACTCTGCTAAACCTGGGAGACCATGTGCCAAAGATTCAAGGTAGGCCAGCTGAAAATCAACCAGTCAGTCCTTGGCTGATCACTGGACAACTATCAGACATGTGATTGAGGCCACACTAGATCATGCATCCTACAATTAACCCCCAGCTGTCCCAATGTAGTGGGATCAGAGATGCTGATCATTCCTGGGATATCACTTTCCAAATCTCATGTCCTCCAAAGGAACACTGTACTGACTTCTTTAAAATGTGTACTCTTCCTCAGAATATTGGCAGAACCTACAGCTGTTAAAGTACCTGTAAAGACAGTCTGCCACACAAGGAAACAGAGGCAGGAATTGGCTCTCGTCTGTGAACCCCAATTGCTTTCACACACAAGGATCTTTGGAGTAAGTTACATGACAACACAAACTCATGACAATTTTGAGCAAAGAAGTTGTTGGTGATCTTGTTAAAATAAAACTTCAGTTGACCAAAGGGAAATAATGCAGCAGGGAAAGTCAAGTCATCAGCCTACGGGTGAAATCATGAAGTTCAGAGTCAAGATAGTGGTTGTTGTCATCCGCTGCTTGGTCTGCAGAGTTCAGTTCGGGGGCTCGGACTAAGAGGGTAAGGCGCAGAATCACCAGGTAGACTCTAGGAGGTTTCTGGAAGGCTTCCACTTTAGGAAATGCACAG
This sequence comes from Fukomys damarensis, assembly GCF_012274545.1. Taxonomy (NCBI): domain Eukaryota; kingdom Metazoa; phylum Chordata; class Mammalia; order Rodentia; family Bathyergidae; genus Fukomys; species Fukomys damarensis. The sequence goes on along the minus strand of NW_022900919.1, from coordinate 35,293,420 downwards.
GCTTGTATAGCTTACATGTGGACAACAATGGGGGAGGAGGATGGGAGGAGCAGTTACTCACATAGGTTATGCCAGTAGTGGAGAACATTGGGTAACATCTTATTGGCTAGACATATGGTGGGGTGATTTTTCTTGGAAAAGGCTGAGTAGTTACGGTCTAGGGGCAGAGGTACAGCCTGTTAGACCCAGCCTCTAAGCACTTAGGCAAGTTAGCTCAGCCTCAGAGAGGGCTTCGAGTTTGCTTAGAAGACAGGAGTGCGGTGCCCCTGGCCCAGCCAGGCATGAACTTCTCCCACAGATGGTGATATTGAGTGTGGAGCTGAATTTATTACCATAAAATATATTTTCAGCAAGTCCCCTTAAAATACCACCCCTCACTTTTAACACATTTATCCCAGTGTTCTTGCCACTTTCTGAAGCAGCTTACGAAGTCTTTTGTGAGTATCATTTCACGACCGTCTTGAACCAATTCAAAATGTTTGTGGCAACTTCTATCAAATAAAAACATTACAGTGTGTCATCATTCACCTTATTCATAGGATCTGGCACTGTGCAATTTCTAGCTCTTCCCCAAAGTCAACCATGAAAATTAAGCAGTTTGAATTGATTCAGATGCCGAAGCAGCCACAGCAGTGAAACGAAAGAGACTAACAAAAAATTGCTTCCAGAGCTGCTTCAGAAAGGGACACGAACGATGGGATAAATGTGTTTGCAGTGAGGGGGATATGTTCAAGTGGATTAATAGCGATGTCTTTACTGTAATCATTTCTCTAAAATTTAATTATTCATTATATACTTTGATCACACCGCATATATCAAGTACTTAGTACAATACTTGATACTTAAAATACAACCACTAATATCCCATTGTTTATGTGCAAATACGAATCCTTCGGCAGTTAAAATCCAGGAACATTGTTTAACTTCTTGGGAAATTTAAGTTCTCACTGTGTTCTTGCTACATAACTTCAATTTAGGTGAACGCTCTTTCTCTTTTACTGGATTTACTATGGAATACTGATGTATAAGTTGATGAGATTTACTTAATTTCCAATGGGCGCCAGTTTTAAACAACCTGGAGAGGCAACTTTTACTTATGCAGATATTACAATGAACATCACTAGGTTAGGAAAATTCTCTCTTATTAGGATTTATGAAAGAACTTCAAAATATCCTTTGGACTTACTTATTTTAGATTAATTATCTGAATGAGACTTCTAGCTGAACCAGATGTTACCAGAACTGTGATAGGCGGTATGTGGCTGTTTCCAAAATAGTTCAGAAGACACCAGTAAAGGGGTCTTATGTCAGAATGTAAAAATAACTGCCATTTTTTCTCTTTCTGAATCCATACTTTTTCAGTGTGTTTTTGCAGTTTATACCATCAAGAGAGGTGACATCCATTTCCCAACTCCTGAATTTTGGCTGTCCTTATATCTTGCTTTGGCCAGTAGAATGTAATGGAAGCAAGCAATGCTGTGTGAGTTCTGAGCCTGGACATCAGAGGACTTGCATGCTATTGCTCTTGAAATAATGCAATTTTCATGTGAACAAACCTGATTTTGCTTGATGGGGGATAATCAGTAATGTGGAGGGGACGCAAGGCTTACTGGCCAACAATTAGCCAGCCTCTGGTGAATGGCCTGGTACCAAAGGCATGTGAGCGACCCATCTTAGACCAATCACTGCCCAGCCAAACCATCAATTCAACCCAAGTAACTAATGAGCACTAGCAAGAGCATCTCAGTCTACCAGGAATTGGAAGAGTTGCCAACTAACTGAGCTTTGGAATAGCTTTGCACAGCAGAATCTAACAGACACAGATAGACAGCTGTATCCCTCTGCATTCTCTTTAGCAGGCTTCACCAGAAACCTGACACCTCATAAGATCAGGATGATCCAACATTTTATTTTCCAGGATGAATAGCTATAGCTGTGCTTTGTTAGATGTGCTTACTGTATAGATGTTCTTTGGTAAGTGGATGATTGAAATCTTCGTCAGGAGTTTCTGCCATGTCTTTGTCATAAGCACAGGAGGAGAAGTTTCTACCTGTTGTCCTTTTTGCTCATGTGCAATACTCTCATGCATTTGATACACAGATACTTTCCATGTAAAAATATACTGTGGAATGCTTCTCTATGGCACATGTAGCACAAACAAAATAGCATAATTTTCAGTCAGATCAAGATTGCTTTTACCTGTATTATTTGTTGCCTTACCTCGATAAAATGGTATAAACTATTAAGAAAATCCATTGTTTTATTCATTTGTTTGTTTTGTTTTTTGATACTGGAGATCAAACTCAGTACCTTGCACTTGCAAGGCAGGTGGTAGAATCACTGAGCTAAATCCCTGGAGAAACTCAGTTTTTAAACTGCAAAATTTAAAACAGTAATATCCACCTGAGGAAATTATCCTGCAATTTGAGGTTACTATGTCAAGGTAAAGTGCCAATGTAGCTATTTAAGTTGGTTTCAATTAAGTAAGTTTCATTGAGAAAATTAATGTCCCACCTGCTTGCATCTGGGCAAGCTCTATGACTGCTTTCATCAAAATAATATGGTGAAAGTGGTGCATCAGGTTTTAGACCCAGATGTTAAAAGACTGGCAGCTTCCACTTCCTGTGTGTCGGTTTCTATTTTCTGTCTCTTGGCTCCTACTTCCTGTCTGTTGGAATTTTACTTTCAGTGCCCTCAGCTACAAAGGGATAAGTCCAAATACTTTGCTGAAGAGAATACCTGGATTAGTTCAAACACCGTTCAGAGAGGGAAGCAGTTCAAGGTGATATCAGACTTCAGATATCTCCACAGAGGTGCCAGTCATGGGAAAGCAGTCATCCTGGACTATCCTAACTAGACAAGCTACCTGCTAATACTAAGAGTGACCACAGGCAACTAGGAGCCAAGAGATGTGCCAACAGATCAAACCTTATTTGAATTCACTACTACACAGTCATAACAAAATGGCTATTATGTGAAGTCACTCAGCTTTGGGGTAGTTTGTTACTCAGCCTTAGATAAGAGGAATCATTTAGCACAAGGCAGGCTCTCAGAGATTGAAACTTAGTGGTGATTTCCCATGGTGCAGGACTTTCAGTGCTCCAACTGGGAAAATCCCAAGTGAAAAGGGAGGAGTTGATGTGCACTAAATACAGGCTAGAGATTGACAAGGTTGTTTAGCACTAAAGCATTGAACAATTTTGTATTGACTTCATTTCTAGAAAAACTACAAGGTCACAAGTAGATTTCACGGGGAATTAAAACTATTAATTGATGGAAACAGTGTGTGATGCTGTGTTTTATAGAAAGCAATCTATAGAAAATAAGTTCAGTTTGAGCTTTCCTTAAAACTTTCATAAAAGAGGGTCGGGGATTTAGCTCAGCGGTTCAGTGGCCTGCCTTGCAAGTGCAAGGACCCGAGTTCAATCCCCTGTACCAAAAAAAAAAAAAAAAA
>NW_022900919.1:35206270-35289645 GCF_012274545.1 Fukomys damarensis | reverse complement strand
TTCAATAAAAGGCAGAAATGTGAGGCATATCACACTTAACCTCAAATAAGGTATTTCTGTTAAGCAGTTAATTATCAAAGGAATGGATAGAGATTGCCCATGTCTTGCTAAAATTGGCATTATTTTCATATGTTATTTGGAGGAAACTTTTCAAGTGTACATAACCACTATCTTAATATTTTGTTTCAGTGCTAATTATAAATATATTGCTATTGTGAATTAGTTTAAGTTTCACTTTCCTTAATGTTAAAAATTTCCTTATGTTAAAAATTTGAAAATCCAAAGAAATAAAACTACATGAAAATATATTTGACTGAATGAAGACTTTGTACATTTAACTGTGTTCTAATCATCCTGAAAAAAGAAAGAAAAGAAAAATCTCTAAAAGGCATCTGAAATTGCATTGGGAAGAGATGGGAGATTTTACATCCTGAATGGAGGAATCAGGGTAAAAGAACTGATGAGTAGGATGATACCTCAGCGAAATCTGGGTAGAGTAAAGGTACCAGTGTGTGCCCTCCCAGAGTAGTGCAGAGTCGAGCTTTCTTTTGGATTTATGAGCCAGTGACTCGTAACTGGAAAATGAAAGGCCAAGTGGTGCAGGACTCATCTACATAAGTCTCCATGTGAACTTAGCCCCCGACTGCCCAATACAGGGGGACAGGAGGCTCAAGGTGAAACCCATTTTCATAGTAAAATTATTTGGCAAAAATGTACACACTTTTTAAAAAAACTTTTTGACTCCTACTGTCAAATTGCTTCCCAGATGACTCTGGAGCAATATGTTTACACCATTCATATTTTATGAGCTGCATGTGGTATTAGCATTCTTTACATGTTTATAAACTAGATAACATTTATGGCAATGGTTTGTGTGTGTGTGTGTGTGTTTGTGTTTAATTTTTTTAAAAGTTTGGGAATGGATTTATTTTGAATTCAAAATACACAGTAAAAATCTTGGTTTGCCAGCAAAATTTGTTCTGGAAACACGTTTGTCATCCAAAATATTTGTATATCAAAGTGAATTTCACCATAAACATAATGAAAACTCAGATGATTAATTCCACAGTCCAAAAATATTTGTATAAATGATTAGAACACTGTAGTATAGTTCAAAATAATAAAAAATATAAAACATAAAGAAAAATAAACAAATTAATCTGCATTTTGAAAACTTCTCTCACTGGTGTGAGGGAGATAAAAGAGGGGGTGTTATTGGGTAGGGCAAATTTCACTGTCACTAAGGGAATCACTGCTATTACCTTAGTGGAATATTTTGCTTCTTGTGCAATTTTAACAGGGAATCTCTCCAATGATACTTGCTTTTGCCTCCTGTCTTAGTTACTTTTCTTGTTGCTGAAACAAAATACCCAACACCCAAAGTTAAAGGAAGACAGGTTTATTTTGGCTCACAGTCCGTAGGGGTTTCAATCCATAGTCAGCTGGCCCCAAGGCAGGGTGTTATGACAAAGGGTAGGTATCACAGAAGAGAAACAGTCCATGGCAGGGTGGGCAGAAAGCATCCAGCAGTGAAGTATCTATCATACAGTAAACAGAAAACTAAAGCCACAGCCCTTTTTCTGTCCTTTGTATTCTATCCAGGTATCGACTCTTGGGAGATCACCTAGGGAGGGGCACCCTTAATCCTAGTATCACATCCTTAATACCAGCATCACACATCCTAGATTGAGCCACCTCTGAAAAGCCCTAGTTATGACTGCATGAGGCTTTGGGGGGACATCTAGATATAAGCCATAACACCTCCTTTTGAAGATTTCATAGAAATGTAACATTGCATTTTCATTAAACAGATTCATTTTCTGCACTGCTACAACTTTTTTGGGGGTGGTGCTTTTCTACAAAGTTTTGTACTGTTTTCCACATTTTATACATCTCCTTAATCTCCTTAATCTTTTTTGAAGTGAAGGCTTTTTTGTCTTCTTCCTCGGCAGAAGAGATCTCCCTAACCTCTTGCTGTTGGGAGATGATCACCCACAATTCTTCAAAGAGTGGGGCGGGAATTGGCTCAGTTGCGATCATGTGATATTGTTCAGGGTCACGTACTACTAGCATTGCAAGGCATTGTTCATTTATTAAGGCAAAGTTTTTGGAAATTGTTGCTCATCTTGTGCGAACAAGCTACTCACAATGCAAAGTTTGACAGTATTTATTTTTGTGATTAGTACATTTTAAACATCTGATCTGTGTTTTAAGCATGTTAATGAAATTTTACATTTAGTTAAGTTTTTAAGTTATGATGTTTCTTAAATTATTTCTAAGGCTGCCCTTTCCATAAATAGTTATATTGACATATTTTTAGATGCTGCTTGTTTATTCTTTTGAGTGACTGGAAAATATAGTAGTGCAGTGAATTGGTATGACTTCCAGAATAGTAAAGGATTGTGTAGTCTAGGCCACAACTCAAATGTGCCTCTCTGTGTTTAAAATGAAAATAGATAAATAAAAATAGATCTGTTGAGGTTCATTTCATCCTACTCAATTCTATTATTTCAAGCTGCTTGTTTCTGTCCTGTGTAATTGTAAAGACCCCACCACTGCTTTATGAAAGTGATTCACAGCAGGTCTCGTCTGCAGATGTTGGTGCAACATGCATTTGGTTGAACCATCGCTCCTCTCCTTCCTTTTGCGGACACATTTTCTCATTGCCACATTAAACACATTATATGTCATGACACCGACATATCTGTGTCTCTAGCAACACAATTCACAATAGCTAAACTCTGGGAGCAGCCTAGACATCCATTCATGGACAACTGGATAAAGAAAATGTGCTATGCATTGGAATTTTATTCAACCATAAAAAAGAATAAAGTCATGTGATTGTAGGCAAATAGATGGATATTGAGACCATAATGTTAACTGAAACAAGTCAGAGGAAGGTGGAAGAAGATTGAAAATGATCTATAGATGCTACAAACATGTACCAGTCCCTCAAACAGATGTAAATACCATATATCGCAAACATTCACAAGTAATGGAAAGAGAAAGAAGGAAATGAAGAAGGAGAGGAAAGAAAGAAGAGAGAAAGCAAAAAGAGAAAGACAGGAAGGAAGAAAGAGAAGAAAGAAAGAAACGGAGAGAGAGGGAGGGAAAAAGGGAGGGAGGGAGGGAGACAAATTGGAGAAGTAGCGCAGCGTAAAGCCCCTGATTCAATCTCCATTACTGGAAAATACACACATACATACATGAATAAATAGAAGGATGAATAGATAGATTGACAGACCAAAAATAAAATTTAAAAATAAAAATAAATAAGTGCCACCAAGGAGTGTGTAGGACTCGGGGGGGCAGAGGAGCCATTCCGCCGCATGAGGGGTTTGTGAGACAGGAGCCCTCTCTGGCCTTATCTAGCCCCTGTCGGGGCTGCACTCAAATGCCAGCACTTGTGTTCCCAAGAAACAGCGGCCTGGGGAAACCAAACCTGTGGCAGCTGTGAGAGAATGGCCCTCTTTCCCACCTGAATCCCCACCCTCCGCTGGTGGGGTTTTAAGGTGGGTATGTATTTCACTTTGTCAAAAAGAGATCAGTTCCTGTGCTGAAAGGCAAGCCTGGAGCAGTGTATGACAGAGCTGGGACACCCAGAGGGACAATTCCCACATAAGTGGTTCTCACGCTGGGCCCTGCAGTGGGTGCCAGCTCGCACATTACCTCCTTTGACAGCCCCTTCCCCAGTTTGCTCTCTGTCCTCAAGGGATGCTTTGTGGATTGTTGGTCTGGCTGCTATTTTGACAGGCGATAGCCCCTGGATGCTAGCATGGGCTGTCTAATAAGAAAGAGGCCAATGTGAAATTTTAGACCCAACAACTGCTGGTTGTAGTGTGGGGTGACTCCAGCTCTTTTCTCTCGCTTTTTCCCTCTCTCCTGAATGGTAATGGGCTTTTACCCCTGCACTTCTTTCTTGATCTTTGCAGGCCTTCAGAAAGGGTTCAGTGCATTAGTGTGGGACTCATGAGAAGCAGGATCCAGAGCAACCAAGAAAAACTGTCCAGCGAAGCTAAGTCCCCATGTAAGTCCCATGATTTATGGTAGGAAGGGGGTTCCAGCTGGATGGCCATGTTGGGATCTTCTCAGTGTAGGTCCCAGGAATCAGCAGTAACAGGACAACAGTCAGGCTCTGCCATAATCAATAACCATTACTTCTGGGTAAGGAAATAGCAGAGAGCACAGCTCTCTGTTGTTAGTAAACAGTTCCAAGTGAAAGGAACAGAAGCAGGAATGGCTTTCTTCTCGAAATCTTCTATTTGGGCAGGTATTTTAGCACTACAGAAAAAACACTTTCTTGGCATCCTTCTAAAGCCAGGTGTAAATCCTTCTCTCTGATAACCAATCTACAATCTGAAATTTGCCGCTTCAATATGGGTTTGTGACTTCTCCATGCCATCCATCCAGCAGCTTCTCAACCCAAGTTACTTTATTTTATTTCATTTCATTTGGTACTGGGAATCGAACTCGGGACCTGTGCTTGGGAGGCAGGTGGCAGCACCACTGAACTACATCCCCAGCCATCAATCTAAGTTATAAGTTAAACCCACAGACTCAATTTCCACTTCAGCTGACATTCTGAACCTCATTTCATTCACTAAAACAGTTTAGAAGAAATAATAGTGAGTTCAATTTTTTTCATTGACTCTTTAGTTAAAATACAAAATATTGACAGATTTTTATTCTCTTAATGATTCTGATGTTTCAGAATCAGATATGATTTGTTCATGTCTTTATTTAATAAAGTAGTTTTTAATGATTTCTAATGCAGTTAAATGGAATTATTATGTTAGAAAGTTAATCCAAACGGATCTAGATATGTATGTATATGACTGTTAATTTACTAGGGGTCATCATGGTCTTCTACTTCAATTAATAAGAGTTGTAATGTATGCATTTTATTACCTCAAAGAACTTAGTGTATTAATAATGTTTTTGATCAACACAAACAGAAAGTGGTGGTGTGGAGATGAATTATTCCAGAATTTCAATGATCTTAATTGCCCACTTACATCTATTTGGTGGGAATAGCCTATAGAGGAGAGATTGGGTTATAGTCACCTGATATTAAAGGGGAAGAACATTTTTAAAATGCATTTGCTAGTCATTGCCACTTGCTTTGCAGAACCTAATACATCCCTCCCTGATAACATCAAAGGAATTAAGGCCCTCTTTATGTAGCAAATGCTTTTCACAGTTCAATAATCATTCCTGTTGCTGCTATAATATTTCACCCACATTTCCTCATGTTCATGAGGGTAGGCCTCAGAACTGGAACTATTTCATTTCTATTGAAAGCACCTCCATCTCTCCTTGTTATATTTCATTGCCTCTCTCCAAATATTTTCCACCCATGACCATTCTGTTTCTTAGGAAAGTGGAAGAAATCAGCTGTCTGCATTGGAGTCTGGTTTCTGAGACCCAGAGTATAAAAATGCTCTTGCCCTGGAGTTATCAGCTGTTTTCCTCTGTCTAAAGAGCCAAACCAAGAGGCAGTGAGTAGCTTGACTTATGAACCAGAAACAAACAGCAAAAGACAGGATTCAAAAGCCCCAATGTGCCTGCAATAGAAACTATTGTTCTAAGCACTTCCTGGGAAATTATTTAGGGATTATGGTGTTAAAATTGCTTAATCTGTAGGAAGTACCCTAGGCCTTCAATTCACATCAGCAAATATGTATTAAGTGCTTACTCTGTGCCTAGGACTGAGTTGAGCACTTTGGAGAATAAAAATAAAATGTGATTGTATTGTTAAATAGGCAAAACAGGGTGAGTGGACTCTACAGGAGGAAGAAAAAGTGGGGTGCATGCAGTGTATATATTATTTTCTTCTTACCTTATTACTATTGAAGGTGAGTCTTTTTCAACTCCTCCCTAGATCACTCTTAGACAAACTAAAAGAGAAGTTTTACCACAGAAGAGTTGTTTCCACTTTTAGTGTCAGGAAGAGACACCCCAATGGTTTTGAAACCTAAAGAGGAGTCGTGAAAAATCAGCATCTGTCAGAGGAAGCAAATATTAGAGGAGCCTGGACTTCAAAAGACTCTCAGATCCTTAAGAGGGCTGTTATAAAGACATGAGGGGGAAACAGAAGACTGGAAAAGTAACCTACATGGGGTATATTTTGTATGATTTACCAACACCAGAGTGTAGAAAAAAAAAAAACGAACAAAAAAAACCTGAAGCACATTGGAGGCTTAGGGTTGATTTACTCTTGTCAGATTCAATTTTTTTTCATTCTACAAAATCAAAAGACCCCAATCTAAGTTTCTTTCATTAAGCTACCTAGATAGCTCTTGGATTTCTAGGCCTGCTCCTGCCCCCTTTTAAGGGAAGATTCAGCCAAGCTTGTGTTATTTTTTTAAAAGGTTTCTATCACCGGAGAGCCACATACTCAATTTTTCTCATTTCCTGTGCCAATTAACAGGCAGGAGTGGTTGTCTCCCCACTGTTACCACAAGGAATTCCAGGGACTGACCCTTTCAAACTGGACGCCCAGTCCCTGGGAAAGTGGCATCAATTTTGAAGGAGGCAGGAAGTTGGAAATCCTGAGGCGTCACAGCCCAGAGCCTGAGAACCAGCAGGCCCGGGTAACTTGTGGGCAATGAGAGTGGAAGCCCCAGGAGTGAAGGAAGCTTTATTTTTATCTCTGAATTTGATTCTGCAATGAGACTCTGAGTCATGGGAATAAAACAACATCAAAAATACCTTATTTTATTAGGCAGTCAAGGAGGTTGCTGGGTCTAATCAGCACTACATACATCTGTCCAAAGGGTCTAAATATTGAGACCCCCGGAGTTTAGATGAAAGCAAAGAAAACACCCAAGGTTGGTCTAGAAGGCCCTGGAGCAGGGATAGAAGAGGCCTAGGATTCTTGCTAAGCCAGGATTCCAGACTTATAGCTGCTCTGATATACTCAGAACCCTGAGAGGGGGTTAAACAAAGTGAAGATGGAGACCTTGAGAAAAAAGGAAAAGCCAGGCGTGGTGGTGCACACCTGTTATCCCAGCACTCTGGGAGGCTGAGGCAGGAGGATCATGAGTTCAAGCCCAGCCAGGGGAACTTAGTAACTTAAACATTTTAAAAAAGCACTGGTCTGGGTTAGGATTAGGGTTAGCACAGTCCTAAGGTCCTGGGATCAGTTTCCAATACTAGGGGAAAGGGGAAGGAAAAGAGCAATATGCCTAAGACAACCAGGATTCTGAATAAATTGAAATAGCTGAAGTCAAGTCAGGAAAAGTTGTTTTCAATTCTTACTGGAATGAAAATCCCATTTCTCCTTCTGAATTAAATCACTGAATATCTCACTCAATCCCAGGAAGCCATTTCTTATTATTACAGTCTATTAATTATTTATCGATAGAGCAGTCCTGTGTAACAACCAGCCACAAAACTTAAGGGGTTGAAAACAACCACCACATATGCTATTTCATTGCAAATACACAGGGAGGTTTGGAAAATTTGGGTTATTTTAGTAATCAAGGATGTGTGTGCTATATCCAACCTCTGCAAGTTTCTCTATCAGAAGAAATCTTGCATCAGATAGAACACAAGTGCTCCTTGCTTGGAGCTAATATCTAATTAGTGATTACTAATAGGAGAACTGTAATCTCCAGATTAATCATAAATACCTTCAAGAACTAGAACATTATTCCTGTACCTTTCATAGGGTTGAACAAAATACTAATCATTTTCCTGATATTTTTTCTTTGATCCAGTAGCAACAGAAAACTGACATCTATAAATCTGGAACATTTCATTTCCACTATTTATTTAGAATTTATTAGCATCACCTCACTGGTTAGTCTTTTGGCCTTATAAAAGCACAAATTCACGAAGCCCTTTTGGTGTGCAAAGCCAAAAATAATTTCCTTTAAAATGATCCTCGACCCCTGTGTCCTTATTTCACTAAACTGTTGAAATCCACCCACCACTGTCATTGGAGTTCAGGACCTTCCTGTGGGAATTCAAGAAGGAATGGTGATTAGAGCTCAGCTTCTGAACCAGATAAGGGATTTCTCTGTCGCATGGGTTTCTCAGTAGCCCAAGCCACCCATGGATCCTCACAGACATGCTTCTCAGAAGTTCGGCTCTCACTGGGACTGTGCCCAGAGCATGGCGTGAGAGTCTCCACTTCTGGGAGTACTACTTGTGGGCATCTATCCCTCTACTCTAGTTTGGATCAGAAATGTCTTCTGAATGTCCCTGTATTAAAGACTTGGTCCCAGCTTGGAGGTATGAGGCTCTCTCTCTCTCTCCCTCCCTTCCTCCCCCTCCCTCTCTCCCTCTCTCCTCACTGACCATCAAAAGGGGAACAGGCCTCCTTGGCCAACCATCTCTCCTTGCCATGATGTACTGTGCCACTCGCAGGCCCAAAGCAACAGGGCCAGGCAACTATGGACTGAGACCTCTCACATTGTGATCCAAAATAAACTTTCCCTTTTATTAAGCTTATTATCTCAGGTATTTTGTTACAGTGCTGCAAAGCTGACTAACATATCCTCCTTGGGCTGAAATAAAGCTATTTGTATTTCTGCCTTGTCATCTTCAATGGTCTGAATATTCTGCCCTCATTTCTATTGGAACACCAAGCTCAAAGACAGAAAGAAGAACCATGATCTGCCCATACATTGTCTTGTAGCCTGCCAGAAACAATTTCGGTGTGCTGTTACACAGTTAAGGTTCCATCAGAAAATATGGGAAGAAGGAAACAGAGGAAGAAAAACAACAAAGTTTTTGTCTCTAATTAAACACTGCAGCTTGCATTTTCAGAAACACTTCTGGTATTCTTCAAAGTGTGCACTACATCTAAATCTTGTTCTCTTGTCCTCAACTTCCCCCTCTTGTACTGTTGCTCAGCAAGAGTAGATGAGTTCCATTCAGCATGGGCAGTTACCAAAGGTTAAGTTACAGGCAACAATAGCACAGGCAGGCTCATAACAATATTGTTGAAATGTACTCCAGAGGTATTGATGAAGTAGTAGATACTGAATGTGCTCCCAAACTCAGTTCTTTGCCTAGTTTCAAGTACAAACCAGCTGCTCATCAGCCATAGGAAACAAATACAGGAATAACTAATTAAATGAAGATGTTTCAAGGCTGAAAGAGTGTGTGTGTATGTGGGGTGTTGGTTTCATGCACAAAGAGTTGTTTCCATCATAAAATCTTTCTTCCTCTTACATTCTACAACCCCTTTGAGCCACTTCAAACTAAGGGGAATTTCGGTAGCCACTCAAAAAGTTGTGATGTGTGGTTGTGACTCAGTTGTCTGGAAGTTTGGGCGGAAGATCTGTCTAGGAATAGGATGTAAACAAAACTCATATATGACGATGGGACTATGCCTTTCATGTTTCCAGAAACATGTGTCCTGAGAGCTGCCAATGTCATGGACTTACTTATTACTGGAGAACAAACACTGGTGACCAAAAGCTAGCTATCTACTGCCCTCAAAAGCTTACAGTCTTTGGAGAAGACAAGTAATTACACATTTTGCCTGAAACTTCCTTTCACCAAAATTTAAAAATTTATTACAAGAGAGTAGACATAAAACCAGGGCCCTCTTTTAGACTCTAAAATATTCAGCAAGATCCATATGTTCCCTTCTCTAAGACAGTTTGTCTCCACTTTTAAGATTCAACAATCTTACATTTCTCTCTATGACTATTTACTTTTATGCCGATCTTTATTCTATCACATTTCCACAATGTTAGGATAAAGAAACAGGAAAGTTTTGCTTCATTTTTCATTTAAGATATCAGATTTTAGTCGTCACTGGATGTATCCATCATGATGATGTCATTCTATTTTCTGTTCTCTTGGGATAAAGGAGTTGAATGACAAGAAAATAATAATTTAAGAAAGGGATATAACAATCAATGCCTACAGATGCCAAGCAGGAACAGAAACTATAGGATGAGAAAAGATGACACAGAATAGGCAATGGTCAGCTCTGGGGTGAGACAAATTTTTCAAGGACATGCACAAATCTATATTTAATATGAACTTGCTCAACTTTTCTATCTTGAGGAGGTTTGTTTTTCATTTTGTTTTTTTTTTTGGGGGGTGGTACTGGGGATCGAACTCAGGTCCTTGCACTTGTGAGGCAGACAGCAGAACCACTGAGCTAAATCCCCGGCCCTGTTTTTCAATTTAAACAGATTGTGGACCCCATAAAACATGTTACTGAGTGAAATATGGTGTTGGCTTAGTCAGTGGGTCTCTGGAACAGGGTAAATAATGTTGCATTAAGAAAAGGCCTCCACTTCTTTTCTTGTCTTGAATGTAGGCTGGTAAAATAAAATGTGAACCAGAAGGTCCCTTCTCCAAAGGGGGCCCCCTATAGTTCTACCAGTCCACGTGACTATGTTAAGGAAGATGTAAAACATCCCTGACACGTGGATGTCCCTTGGCTTCTGCCCTTCCTGCTATGATTTTCATTGGGCCTTTGGGGTTGAATGAGGTAATGTGTGCACCTTGCTCGGCCTAGACAGACTCCCTGTCTACCTCGGGTTGAGCCACCTCAAAGTGCCTCTGGAAGTCGAGAGTTACTGGGTCACCATTAATGAGGGAGACAGAAAGAGTCAGTATTACCAGAGGTGAGATGGAGAAGTTGGCTGTACCCAAACAGCCAGGATTCGTGCTGGCTTCTCAGTTTCCTAAAGTAATAGATCTATTCAGAGACTCTTTCTGGTTCAGTTTAATGAAACCACAGAAAATTTGCAAACTAAACCAAGATGAGACACTAATAGAAAGCAGATTTTTTTTTCTTTTTTGGATGGCATGGCTGATGAGAGTATCTTCAAGGACCCATTCTCTGTGTCCTCAAGGTTTGGGGAAATGTGGAGCTGGCAGAGCTATGCTTTGAAAGACACACACTGTGCATGATCCAAAGCTTTAGTAATTTAAAGTTGCTAGGAGGGATTGTGCCCAAAATACTCTTTTATTTTCAGAGTTATAAAGATTTGCTCCATCAAGTGTTTTAGATCCTTGCACAGCCTCCTCAAAGTTCTCCTTTCATTAAATTATCTGTAATACCCTTACTCTTTTTATCCCATTTGGCTTGAATTCTCATCACAAAATTTCCCAGTACCTGCTATCGATATACACTTCACCTATTGTCTCCCCCACATACTATAGACTCACATAGCACAAAGATTTTTTTTTCCATAGGTTCACTGCTGTTGTCTATACTGAGAACTATCGATAGAAACATACAGATACTCAAAATAAGTGCTAATTTAGGAAATCAATGTTTATGGCTCAGAGGTGGAATGCACATTGAGGTAAACAGATCATAGCTGGATCTTCCCTGGCTTTGGTTTTCACTTTCTCAAATATGTGATCCATTAGAAATCTTTTATGTATTTCAAATTTTGTTAGTTTGGTTCAACTTCTTTTAACAAGATGATGCTCCTGATTTCTAAGAAAACAACAAAATATTCTCTAAGTTGTTCAAAATGTACTTGAGTCATGAAAAGACACTTTAGATTAATTTGATAGTTTAAGTGTGCATAAATTTCTTCATAGATACATACATCTAAAAGAAATCAATAGTTTTGGGTTGTTATTTGGGACATAGTCACTTTGAGCTTTTTATCAGCTATTTCTAATTATCATTTACCAATTTGTCAATTTCTAATACTGACATTTCAAATTTTTGTGTCATTTTACCCATTCAGCACACTTTCTTCAATACAAATTTCAGTTATTTTTATTTCTTTTGGATAATTAAGATATATCTTAAAAGACACTTAAAAATTTAAAAAAAAAGTAGTTCCCTCTAGGCACTTTCTGATGCTGGAATTCCAAATTTTAATATTACTTTAAGAGAAGTAGGCTAACATGAAAAGAAGAGCAAATGTATTATTCCACAGATATAATTCCGTATGCAAAAATAAATATTTTTGAAAGTCAGTGTCACTTGCTGAAATACTGCAGGTAGGAGGTAGTAAGAGGGAAATGTTGGATTTGGGAAAGTGCTTGAATGTTGACTTTGGCTGTTTTTAAAATGATACTGATCTTTGATTTCAATCTTCAACTACTAATGCATCAAACTAAATGACTCCGCGTTTGTATGAAAACAATGTGTTGAAAAAATGCAGAGGTAATTACCAATTCATTTTCATAAACGTTTGGCTTTAGTGTTCAAATAAAGCTGAAGATTTCCTCATTAATTCAAAGAATATTTAATCACCATATTTCCTTTTCTCAGCACCTTCTGCAACTGGTGAGTATTCTTTCCTCCTTAGCTTACCACTGCCTTATAGCTTTCATGTCTCACTGTTCTAGTTTTTCTCCTGCTTTCATGAAACCCTTTCTCTGCTCTTGGTACACAGAATCTCTCCTTCTATCCATTTGCTGGATGTGGCTGGTGAAAGGTACAGCCTCTCTGCTGTTATTCCATAATTTCATTCTGTGGTGTTTTAGCTCCACACCTCCCCTTTCATTCTCAATGATTATGAGCTAATCTCCAGTTCAAATTCTTAAACATTTAGACATCTATCCACTTGTTAACTTCTAGTAAGTGTCTCAACGATACTCCAAATTCAACTGGCCCCAAACTAAGCTCTCAGCTCATAACTTGATCATCTTCTGGGCTTTACATCCCAGCTCGTGACATTAATATTTATACCATTATACAAATCATCCTTGATCCTTTTATTTCCTGTATCATCTCCCCAAACAGATCCTCATTTTTTCATTTTTATTTATTTTTATTGGCACATTATAGATATACATAATGATTATATTCATCACAAGTAATCTGTACTTGTACATGATATATCTTGCTGCTTCTTTTTTTCCCCCATTCCCCACTTTACCGTCAACCCCTCTTCCCCTCCTTATTAACAAAAGCTTTATTTCCATTTTTCCTTCTATTCTTTATTTCTTGCCCCTCCCTTTTATTCCTCCTTCCCTTGTCCCCTTCTCATTTGAACATTTTCTTCCTATTTCCAAATATCTATGATTCATTTTAATCCTTATTTACTCTTTCAATTTCTCACAACAGGGAAACAGTGCAGTTTTTAAATATGTGTGTAATTTATTTCAGTGAAGAGTGTTGTCTCAAGGTGCGTCCATCTACCTAGAAATGTCTCAAGCTTATCTTTTTTTATTTACTAATAAATATTAATTTTGTTTATTGCTATCCAAATCTAAAGCCACTAAAGCTATGATTGTATTTTCTGTGGGAAACCACAAACTCCTCCAAATGGTATTAACCACACTCAATGTATTCCCTCCTTCCCACTTGTCCCACTGTACTCCTGAAGATTAATTCAGAGTAGATCCAAATGAGCACACAGTCTCTCACTGTGTTCTGGGTAAATAGCCCACAGCATCCTTCTCTATCTGGCCTCCGTGAACCCCTGAGACCTCATAGTGTATTATAACTTCTTTCTTCCTTTGTATAAATCACACTGCTAAAAAAATAAAAATAAAAGAACAACTGTTTCCTAACATTTCTTCCCATCATAGGTTTTTCTTGTGAAGTGTTCCATTCTCCCCAGATTTTCTTCTCTTTACCTAGTGAACTCTTATCTGTCAGATCTCAGCCCAATGTCTATTTCCCTTTCCTAACCAAAACTAATCCCCTAGTTCCTCTCCTTTTATTACTTACATGAAATGCTATCCTACTTTTCTAGTGTATATATTATTTTATGTATTGTTCATGGTTTGTTTATCACTTATTAATCTCTGCTGGCCTTGGGGGCTGTAGTTTCAATAAAGATAGGTACTTTATCTAGTTTTACCAGCACTCTGTATTTACCATATAAGTGCCACATCGTTAAATATTTGTTGAGCAAAAGAATAAAAGGAATTGTGAAAAAGTATTTATATTTGAAGTTCTTGTCAAATGACAGATTTGGGATGCAGGTACCTTTAGATACTTAAAAAACCTAAACACACAAAAGCAATGATTGTACCTTGGAGTTAATGCCTCTTATCTCCAAGTTTATATATGCCCTTTATTTTTAATCAATACACTCAAGATCATAAGAGAATGGAGTATGAGAAAGTCAGGCACTGAAGAGGGACTTTGACTAACTCCATCCTTGAAGAAATAACTCTTTATTTATCCTGTAGGCCAAAATGCATTGGCTATGAACTTTCTGTCCCCCTTATAGCAGTGACTATATTTTCAAAGCACACACACACACACACAAATATCTATATCTATATCTCTCTCTATATATAGATATATATATATATCCATATATAGATATACAGATAGATATCTATAGATAGATATCTATATATATATATATGGATGGATAAAAGAAAAGATAGGGAAAACATAAGAAAACTAAATTTTATAAAGGAAATTGATCCAAATACCTAAAAACCCAAAAGGATTAAAGTATTTTCATAAAGAGAAAAGTGGAAAACAGTTCTACAAAATCTTAGTGACTCCCTGTGAGCACTTGTACATATGGCCACTATGATTCTAGATGTCAAATAACCTCTGTGCTGCTCCTATAAAACCATCTCTGAATTCCCACTTTGTTGGTATCCAGATGTACTCTCCCAGACTATCTCTTACATCCAAAATGATACAAGGATCCTCTGGTCTACCCTGTACCAACTTTTAACTCACAATATAAAGTCATTATCTACACAGTATATTTGAAGGTTTAAGAGAAATAACAACCTTGGAATTCTTACCCAGAGCAATATGTTAAATAGGAGTATGACAGTGCATGGAAGAAATAAGAGGAACAGTGAAGCCTTGTGCTGGTGTCAAACTCAGGATTTGAGCTTTCTCTATGAGAGGACCACATATCTCAGATTTTCCTGAAAGACACAGACTCATCCAAGCTCTAGACATGATTTTATAAATGTTCCCTCATTTAGCTGTTTTGTTGCTGACCTACTGAGGCAGTGGCTGAAATAACTGGAACCATCTAACTTTAAGATCATCAACTCATAGCCATTAGCCCCAATTTATTTCAAGACCATTTTTATTTAACTTGTGCAATATTTCTAAAACATCTTTAAGGTCTCACTGTTTAAAGATGAAGAAACATTACATAAAATTTCAGATTCTGTGGCTCTTTTTGACCATTGCCCTGATAAGAATTGTCTGGACTTGTACTGTGTATCTTACTAAATTTGTGTCCATAATGTGCCTTGGTTTCAGCCATGCTGTTTCTTGATTCTTATGTTCTACTAAAAGCGATCATAGAAATATGAAAATATAACCTTTTGCTTAAATGATAAATAGTCTGAAGATTTAGAGGGCAGGGACAGTGTTCACGAATTTCTAAATGGTTTCACCATAGTTTTTGCAGCCTTTTCAGCATTTAACTTCAGCCAAGCCTCCCTCCCTCCCTCTCTCTTGCTCTCTCTCTCTCTCTCTCTCTCTCTCTCTCTCGCTCTCTCTCTCTCTCTCTCTCTCTCTCTCTCTCTCTCTCTCGCTCTCTCTCTCTCTCTTATTTGTTATTCTATCAAGTCCTTATCACTCTCTATATTTCTATGGCTCCGTATGTGAGGTGCAAACAGGCTTCTTTTTCTGCTTATTAATGAATTTTAAGAAATAAAAACAAGGGACAAGCCCTACTTGATGAAAAATGAAAATTATGGGTTTGTTCACAGAACATCTCTAAGAGGTTGAGAAGTTTGAAAATCTAGTAACATGTATCTCAGGCTTCACTTCAACTTCAAGAATATGCCTAACAGTAATGATGAGAAAATTTTAAATTATTATATAAATTTGGCTTTTTTGAACTATCTTCTCCAATTCTTTGATAGATAATATAGGTTAGTTCCATATATGCCACACAAAAGGTACTAAAAATTCCTCCTTGGAATCAAATAAAAGATGTATTTTGTTCTGAAAATGTGATGACTGAGCCTAAGGTCGTGGGTATACATTCCCTTTTAGTTGCAGCCACAAATCAGGCTTGGGGATTTCTGATGAGCTCTTTTTCAGTGGTTTTCATTATTAGTGAAAAAAACCAGATCTTTCTGTTGCATGCTTGGCAAATCAGACATTATCACTACTTGATTATTCATTTGCTAGTACAGCTTGTTTCATTTATTACAGGAAAGTCAAGGTTGAAATTAGATCTCTGCAGTGCGTGTTCATGGCTCTATGTGTTTGTGGATAATAAACAGCTTTCAGTGTTCTTAGGCTATAACTTGGCATCACTTAGATGTTTCTTTGTATGAACCAATAACATTACAGAATAGTCTGTAGCTTTAAATAAGAAAACACTTACAAGGAGGGGGGCAAGTGTTCCTTCTGGAAGCCTAGAGGAGGGGAGAGGAAAGGGAAGCACTTTTCAGTCATGAAACATGGACATGTGTCTCATGGTGGCAACAGTTTAAGTAAACATAAACTCTGAACCAGAGATCATACCCATCATTTTCTCAACGCTAGCAGTACCAAACCAAAATATAGTTTTACTTGGCTAACCCCAAAGTAGGATGTGGGTGCCAGCCTTGAAAAACCACATGATCAGGTTTCCAGCAGACACCACGAGGGCCAGCTTTGTCTTAGACAGGGAAGTCATGAAGGCTTTGCCCCCGCCCCAGAATCAGCATATGTTTAGCAAACAGACATAACCATAAGGACAGCTCACACCAGAGAGAGGCCAGAGGGTCCTCTGCTGTCTGAACATAGGGTCTGAACCCGTCCCATAGTAAAACCCCACTGAGAGAAAGAACATTTTTAACAGGACCTTCGGGCAATAATGGGAACCCAGGCAGAAGCAAGGGTAAAAGAGATAGATCCTCTCCCATTCTTCTACGAATTTGGGAGTCAACAGATCTGAATTCATGTCTGAAAACATTCAAGCTCTTCCTAGAAAGCTCCCCCGACCTCTGTCAACAATTCATTAATAAACAAGGCATTCATACATGTTTTCCACACCTCACCACTTTCTCTCTTATTCATACAGAGGCTTCCTCAGGACCTGGGATTGTTCCAATCACCTCAGATTCTGTAAGCTTCAAGTCTAGGCTTGCTGCTTCACAAAATTTCATGGTGTGAAGTTTTATTTATTTATTTACTTACTGGGGAATTGTTGTCTTTCCCTCCCTGTCTGGAGCCAGGGAGGGATGGGTAGATGATAGAGTTGGGTGCCTTGAGTTAATGAGCAGCTCTGTATTCACAAGCTAGTTTACTTTTGTCCTCACCTGACACCTCAGTGCTGCTGGGAATTAATTTTATTGAGGACCTCTCAGTTCCTTAAGAGAAAAACTGCTCACTTGGCTGGGAATACCTTGACAGAAGGCAGAGCAGCCGGTCACATTCAGACACAGTATCTTCTAGATTTGAGGGCAGAGGAGAACGGGTAGGTCCAGAGGGAGGAGGGCACCAAAAAGTCATTTTATGGGAGCCTTTATGGGGTGGCCCTAATCACATCAGAGTCTATCAACAGCTCTCTTTCAAAAGACACAGCCTGCTGTACTCTTTTCTGCCATTCCCCTCTAAATCTGTGCATGACCCTTCAGCACCCTTCCCAACAATCAGCTCTCCATGAGGAGGTAATGATCTTATGGTGAAATGGAGAAGGAGAAAAGGTGCTGTAGGAAAATGTTATGATAATAGAAAACTCTTCAGTGTTGTAACCATCTGGTGTACTGCTGTAACAAAGGGAGCCATAATTGAGTGGCCAGGAACTTCTTTTGGCCTCACATAATGAGCACTCACCCTGTTTTGTGTTTCTCACAAGAGAACTTTGCCATCGTTTCACACCACATCTGCACCGCATTTCCTTCATCAATACAGCCTCACATATAAGTTACCACACTTAATTAAGTCCACATCATTCTCCCCCAAAGAACAGAAAAGTTTGCGTGGAGGCCCGAGTGGCAAAGAGACTCCAATGAGATTTTAGTGACTCTTGTTTCAAGGAAGAAATGGAGATTGATGAGGACCTCATGCTACCAAGGGTTGGTTCCCGGGTGGGGTGAGGTGGGCTGTGTCCCAACAGCTTTAGGCCAGGCAACAGCTGTGGATAAGCTTAGGCAGGCGGCCTTATGCACAGGGAGGAGACGGGACCCCATTGTCCCCTAATCTCGCTTTTGAAAATGTGCTACAATTGATTTGATCTCATTTCTAAGGTGCTGTCACTAGAGCATCATTAAAAGTCCTTTAAGAAACTGGAGAATAGACTAGATCACCAAAGACGGCTTTGTCGGCCTCTTCTCGGCCTTTTCTTTGGCAAGCTTCCCTTCCAGCTGACAAAAGGGGCGAAGCCTGTAAGCTCCAGACAATTAACATGGATAATTTCATTTTTTCTGTAATAAACAACACATAGTTACCGGGAGAATCAAAGCAGTGCTTTGTCGGAGAGAAGGGCTTTAAAATCTTTATTTCCCCTCTCTTCTTGGCATGAGAAGAATGATTCTGCACTCTCAGGGTTGGCTATAAGGCTCATTTTACTAAACAGTTTATTAGCTGTTTTGTGAGTGTGCTAGAGTGGTGTGTTTTCCGCTGCAAACCACTGCCATTGTGTTAAAAGACACTCCCACCCCACCCTGGGCTATGTAGGCAGAAGTCTGAGTCCAATGAGAAGGCATTAATCAAGAGCCTTGGACCAATGGATGAAAGAGGAGATTCTTCCAGTCTCCCAGCTATCTCAGTCTAAGTAAATTAGCAACTCTTTTTTTTTTTAATTAGCAACTCTTTATCCTCTCTTTAAATGATAAAGAGGGAGCTAATGTGGGGACCTTCAAGATATTTCTCACAACAAGTGTCAAAATACCCTGAAAACTCCCGGGGACAACTTTTTTTTTTTAATTAGCAACTCTTTATCCTCTCTTTAAATGATAAAGAGGGAGCTAATGTGGGGACCTTCAAGATATTTCTCACAACAAGTGTCAAAATACCCTGAAAACTCCCGGGGGTCCACCTCCCACACACAGCCTGCCCTTCATTTGTTTATATAAATGCTGACAAATTGCAGGGTTTTAACAGCCTATCTGTGGGCTGGGGTTCATTTGCATGGCGCACCCTCTATCTTTGAGGGGATAATGAGGCTCCACATAAAGCCCCCATTGAAGGTTCTGCACAGCCTGAGGGTGATGAATACTGAGCAGGAGAATTAGGTGGTTTCGAGAAGAATATGCTATTGTGCACAGCCCCTATCCTTTTATCTTCCCTGCTGCTCACTTTCAGGTCTTTCAAGGAAACTGCCTTCAGACCCTTTCTATTTATTGTCATTTCCCTCCCTTTCACTCCGAATGGGCACCATCTTCCAAATTGTCGGCTCAGCCCTGTGCTATTTTAGTTTCCATAATTATGATCTGGGCTTATCCTATGAAATGCTAGAGGTTTCTTTTTACCACACCAGCCACGGAGGAAAGTTGTAAAGCATTGTCCCCAGGCCGGCAGGTTTCGCCCCTCTACCCACTGGGTTCTCAGATACTCTTTTGCATTGCAGAAACTATCCAGTTCTGTCTGGTCGCTGTTGCTGGACAGAGTGGTCATTGAATATGCCCTTGAGGCATGGATGATGTTTAGAAGACTTATACAAATTCAATATCTTGAAGGTATGTGCTCATATATCTATAGTTTTAGGTGATGGCGCTTACATTTGTAAATCAAGCACAGAGAGTTTAGCTCAGTTGGAAAGAGTGACATGACATAGGGACTTTTTCTGGGGAAGAGAGAATGTTTTCCTGTCCTGGAAAGCTTCGTACTGCAATATGTAGGCTTTGGTGATGAAACAATAGGCGCGAAACATAATATGTTTGAGAAGGATGGAATAATAGAGAGGTCAGGCTGAGCACTTCATTTCAAAACAAGAGAAGAGGCCCAGACGTAAAGTGATTTGTCCAAAGTCACAGAGCAAGTCGGCAAACACAGCTCCATGCTGAGGGTTAGGAAAGAACATGAGCTAACTTGAGTTTGCTTGTAGAAAAAAAACGCACAGCAGGTACAGTCAACCTATCTCAGTTTCTGTAAGCACGAGGGGCCAATTGGTTTCATTTTGAAGTGCTTGCTAGGATCGCTTACTTGCAAGGACTACCTGTAATTCCCGGGCCTCTGCACCCCAAACTCTTGGGTCTAGGATTCATTCACCCTAGTTGAAGCTGTTAACCCTGATTTCCCTCTTTCTGTCGGATTTCCAGTATACCCTGGAGCTTTAGCTTCTTGGACTTCCCTATTGTCCTCTCCACTCTGTCTAGTGAGATGGACATGATCTACTAGAATTCAGTGAGGTCATCGGAAAGGTTTGAAAGCTGATGGGCAAAGAACCGGCTGGATAATGGCTGATACCCGTCTAACATTCCTCTTTCATGGTACCATGAAACTGCAGGAGCTCATGAGAAGTCATAGTGCTGAAACATCTATAATGGATTTACTTCTAGGTCTTCATATTTTTAAATGATATACTTTACTGCTTCTAACTCTCAGTACATTGTCAACATAGAACATATGGAAAATGGAAGAACGCATTTCACTCCTCACCATCTCCAGCTCATCATCTGATCTTACCAATGTGTTGCCATATAAATTTATTCATTTTTTTCAAATATATCACCTTTCTGTTCATCCTATAATTTTCAACGTTGCATAGCTTTCTATTGACATCTGAATTTAAAAAATATTCTATAGTACGTATGGGTCTAAAAACCACTGTTTTCACAACTGGTAGTAAATGGCTAGCAGGTCCCATGAAAGAAGGTGAACAATAATAACTTCATCTGTAATGACTGGCTTGTATGCAAAAGAAAACTGAGAATTATTTTTCCAGAAAGGTGCTTAATTATATAATTGGTTTAGTTGGACCTTCAAATGGTTTCCACTTTTGCATGGTCTGTATGTAAGAATCCATAAAATATGTATAGGATAGGGTCAAACAGAAGGAAGGGCATGTGCTTTGAAATCCTGATTCTATTCTTAAATATCTGTGTAAATTTAGGAAGTTCTTAGCCTAACTATGTCATTACTTCTTTGTAAAAGATAGATCACAATGCCTCCATCTTATAATGTTGTTATTATGACTCAGGATCATGTGTTTTAACCATTTAGCATGATGCCTGGCAAATAAGGAGTTTTAGGGAAAATAGGAGCTTGACAAAGATGTTTGTGAAATCTTCCGGAATTCATCTGTGTGATGGATTCTTGTGCTCTTGGGAGAAGGTTACAATAGTCTAAGCCTTTCTGGTAGCTTGGGAGGGGACCAGCTGATCACTTTCCATTATGAAGCTATATTTGCAGTCCTCTACACAAAGCCCAGAATCCGCCCTAGCACTGCTTTAAGGGGCTTTGGAAGAATGGTGGTAAAAACCATCTGTCTACTGAGAGCGAACAGTGATTGATAAATTTTGTGCACATGTCCTTTGTAAGTCAATGGCTAGAGTCTGCTTATAGGAATATATTGCCCCTGTAGCATCAAGTGGACATATGTAGTGGCATTTAAGTGCTAATTTTTGCTTTGGGAAAGAAAGGGAGATTTGCATTGGAAACATTTGAAACACAGATTGAGGATGTAACATATGGAAAGTAGATAACAATTTTCACTCTTCAGCAGAATAGTATTCACACAGTGGAACTCCAAAGAACATATACATTTACTAGCTGCACTTAAAAAGCAAATAAATGTATATTTTTATTTATTTATTTTTGTTTTTTCAGTACTGGGGATTGAACTTGGGTCCTTGCGCTTACAAGGCAGGCAGCAGAAATGTATATTTTTAAATATCCAAATGTTTTGAGTAGATGGTATAGCACACTGCACTATGGATAGTTAAAGTATAGGAGTTAAATTAAACTATGGTTCTTTAAAAAATGGGTGACCTTGGACAAATCATCAATGTATTTTGAGATTTGACTTTTTTAGTTGCTCGCTTAAGCAGAGTATGTTCAAATTATGTTGCTATAAAGTGAAGCACAAACCAACATAATAGCCTGAAACAGCTTGAATGACAAAGCTTACAGAAAAGAAACAATTTCAGCTCCACTTTGAGCACATTTATATGAGACACATGCCCATCTCTAAGATGGCAAGTGATATAGTTATCCTTGAACAGAAACAGATGCTTTTCCTGCTAAATCAACCCCCTACTAATTTTTTCTATTATTTTTTTCCCCACCTAATTCCTTAGCAATAGAATCCTCAACTTATTAGGCACATGACTTCCTGGAAAAGACTACTACTAGCCTTCCTTTGTTTAGGTGACTATGACCATGCAATTAACATGTACCCATGAGACATAATTGGGACAAGTGCATGCCTATTCCTACAAGCACCTACTGGCTTGTCTTCTTGCATGAGAGCTGGAATGTGATAGGGAAAACGAGAGTTCTCACTGTTCCTGTAGCAATCAACAAGAATCATGTACCTTGAAAATGGCATCTATGTGTAACAGAAAAACAAATGGAAAAACTTGAGCCCCTGACAGCAGGAAGCATCATACCGTAATTCTAGGTGCTTACATTTGCAAATGTCAAAGAAATATCCACTAGTATTTATACATTGAACATAAGCGTAAATTATATATCCATATTCAGTGTTCCCCTTTGAAATGCAGAGGGTTGTCAAAAGTTCTGAAATCTTCTGGTAGCCTATAAAACAACAATTTGTATTAGAAGGGTTATCTGGCCCCTTGTGGGGCCAAAGAAGTCACCTCCAACATGATTTGAGGTGCATAAGGGTGCAAGACCCTCAGAGAGAGTTTCTAAGGCAGGAGGATCACAATTGTGCCACAATAGTTTACAAGTATTGTTACACAGAAAAGGAGAGATAGCAGTGGGATATAAAGGTTTCATACAGTTAATGGGGAAGAGAACAGCAAAAATATAAAGAGACAAGAGTCCTTCTGTTTACTCAATAGCCTCATGTGCATAAGGCTGTGCCAAACACTTGGAATTTAAAATTAACCTTGGGCAAGTTAACTTACCTTACTGTAGCTTATTACCTCCTCTATATCATGCAAACAATGATGGAGTTTTACCTAGGGTTAAATAAAACCAAGTTACCATTACTATTTTTTAAAGAGGGGCTCCTAATCTAATAAGTAACAATAATGAGATGTTATTAAAGGAAGCACAGCACGATGGTGTGTGTAATATAGATGTGGCTACAACTCTCTGGACAACACAGGAAGGAACCTAAGAGTTGGGGAAGGCATTTGTGAATCCTCCCTCCAAGAACCTGGACTTACAGAGTGGGTTTTCCAAGTAAAGAGTAGCATTCCTGGCAGGGCCTCAGCTTGGTCTCATAAAAGAGCACTTACTGATTTTTGAGAAAATCTTATTACCAAAGAAATTATAAATCCTGCTTGAAACCATCTTTGATAACTAAGGCTTAAAATACTCTTGGTCCCTCAACCAGGCATGGTCAGAAAACAGGCTGAGAGAATTATGCAGTCTACAAGGAGAATAAATTTCCAATGCCCAGTCAGTGTGGGTGAGGAATATAATAGGCAAAGAATATTCTGGAAAAAGACACGAAGTTCTAGAGAACAAGGGGGCAAGAGTCTCTTCCCAGGGAACAGAGTCAGAACCCAATGAAGCAACATGCTTCATTATCATGACCTCAGCATTTGCCCTAAAAGTCCACAAGTGGCTGCTGTACAGTATATGTCTTCCATTACTTCTTTGTTTATGGTTAATCACACCACTATTATATATTAGACTGTGAGCAGAAAATGTGTTTATAGTTAACACATTTCAGTACTAAGAGGAGTTATTTTTGGATATGATAGAAGCATTATTGCTGGACTGATATTCTGGATTTTGAGCAGGATACAATGGTAGGATGGCATTTTAAATGATTTCTCATGGGGGAAGAGTGCATTTCCTCTATGTGAGACTATATCATAACAAATTCATAGAGAGAATACAGAGCATTCTCAAGTTAGCATACATTGAGGAAGGTTCCTTGAAAAAAGAATTAGTTACCAACAAGTAGTAAAATGTAGGACTAATAAAGGGTTCTGCAGAAACCTGGGCCATTGTCCACAGACAGAAAGGAATGAGGGCAATGAATGGCTGCCAAGACCAGGGAGGAGAGCAAGACTGAATCATTTAGGTCAGGTCAGGAGTGAAAGCCAAGGTGACCTCCCAGGGAAAGAGCCAGGGGCATAATCACTGTGACCTTATCTCCCCCTTCTTTTTGGGTTTCCCAAGTCTGTGCCATTAGAAATTCCAGTGGGAAGCCAGTGGGCATTGACATCTCATGATATAGTCCCTATATTTTAGCTTCTGGGGGCAGAGAGCTAGAGAGAAAATGGGAATCACAAATCTGAAGAGGAAAATAAAAGGTACCTACATCGGAATGAAAGAAAGAAAGAAAGAATTATTCACTAACCAGAATGAAGAATTCAGACATGTAATCCTTCTGACACCCCCACCTACATGTTCACAGTTGGGAAATTTGGTGGAGAATAAATATATGCTGTGAGCTGCAAAGGCCTGGTTCTGTTTGCTGGAGATTAGTAAAGCTCAGAGCTTCCATGAGGATCAGCGAACTATCCACTTGGTTTGTGGGTTGATCAGGGCCAGGACTCAAAGTTAGTAGCTCCTTCCAATGTGTCCTACTGCTGGCCCAGTGCTGGTTGCAGTTCAGTTAAGAAGTGGAAGGTAGGGAGCATAGTATGTGCAGTTGAACGTGTATGGACACCAGAAGTCAACCCGTCCATATTGTCTGTTAGTTACCCAGCTCGCCTCTTGACTAATTCATTGCATTGCAATTCTTTACCCCTCTCTATGTTTGTGTCCTTTACTAGATGGTTTTGTAGCTCTCTTTACTGAAGAGTTGGAGTCCATTTTACTATTCCTTGGATATAGGCTGCTCTTGCAATTTATTTTGGCCAAATAGAAAGAGGCACAATGGCTGGCAGACCAGTTCCGAGCCTATGCTCTGGTCTTCCTGCAGGGGGATAAGAAATACCAAAAACGGAGCCATGCTACCCTCCTTACTCCTGGCAGAGACAGAAGTAATCTCAGGCATGAATACTAGAGTCCTGACTGCCTGCAGGTGGCTCAGGATATGTGGTCTTGATTACTGTCATAACCACCTGAGGCTTCCTAGTTGGGTGTTACACAGCACAGCTCTGATGACTGGTAACTGCTGCACTCCGTCCTGCCACTGAGCCACATTCCATTACAGCTCCAGAGGGCTCTTCTGCTTTAATGACAGCTTTGACCGCAGAATGGTTTTAGGTCCAACTTCCTTGAATAGCAATTTCCACAGTGTCTTTTCCTTCAATCCTTACAAGAAATTGTCAGATTCTTATGCTTACTAGCCTCTTTAATCACTTTTTAGTTTTAATTAAATCCAGGCTCTAGAATCAATCAGTCCTGAGCTTAAATTTTAGCTTTGCCTTTTATTAGCTACAGTCTTGATTAGATTAATTAAATTTGCTAAGCTTGAAAATTTTCTTTAGTAAAATAGGAATAAGCTGTTCAAAAAACCAAATACAATAGTGCCTTATGCATCTGGCAGATTTCTCAGACAATCACAAGAGAATAGATCATATCTCCTTCTTGTTATAGTGCTTGAAGCTGAGGTGTGGTGTGTAATTACCATATGTGATAGACTGTGTTCATAACCAGTTTTTATTTTTCCTCATTGTTTGTCACATTACTTTCAAGGCTGGCCAACAACCTTCAGAATGCTAATAAAGAGGCCAAGGGTCCTTAGTTTATTTACATTAGTGTTATATATTTCCATGAGGGCAGGTGATTTTCCTGGAATGCTAAAGCCCACCTGGACCTACTGGTGAAAGTCAATTGTTAAATTTTCAGAAAGTTTCTTTGCCAGTTATACACAGTTCTATCGAGGATCACGTGTACACATTTATAATAAAATCAATCATGCTGTAAAAGATGGTAAGTATTCAAAACTCTTCATCTTCTAATATTTCTGCAGTTTGCTACCACCATCCCCTTGAAGTGACTGGTGTTAGTTGTACCTGGGCAGTGGAAATGTCACTGATTGTGTGGTCATGCATCTTTTCCTAATTCCACATTCAGTGCTGGATTGAAGTTGGATACAATGACAATGCAGACCCTACTGTAATCAGCAGATACTACAAATTAGGGTTTTTGTTGTTTTGGAGGTCAACTGTTTAATGTGGACAAACACAGCTTTGGGTGAGGCCATCAGTTGCATGTAGAAGCTACTGTTGTTTTTGCATTTATTTAGCATGACATCATCCCTTACCTACCCTTGACGCATTAGGATGTTTTCTATTACTATCCATATTCCTACAAGGAAAAATATTATTCTCCAATATTATCTTAATGAGTCAAGCAAGCTTAAGAAAAATTCATCAAATTTGACTACAGAATGTGGTCATTCAATTCTTAGCTAGCATATAGTCTGAAAAAGGGTGGGGTGACAATACTATAGCAAGAATGAGGCAACCTTGGAAACCCAGTGCCAATGTTTCCTGACAAGTCTTTCTTTGATCTTTCTTCTTGGCCAACTGCAGTGGGATGAAGGAAATAGTGATTGGAGAGGCAGAACGGAGACTAGAAATCCAAGCCAGTTCAGTTTCCTACTACCTTTGTTACCTTGTTCAAGTCCCATGCTGCTCTCTTGGGCCTCAATTTTAGAAAATGAAAGGCTCTTTTTAAACAATACCATGATCTTAACCATAAGGACCATAGCTCAGTTAATTTCATAATATCCAACTCAATGAGGAAGAAGAAGATACATCTCTGAAAGACAATTCATTTCTACTCTTCCTTTGTCTTTCCTAACAAGCTCAATTCAGAGAGCTGGGTGGTGCTTTACTTTAACAGGAGAGGATTCAAGGTTAATGGAAAAAATTTTTCATAGAGCGAATGTGACAAAGGCCTTGTAGCTTTTGAAATCTTGTTACGGGTCATGCTGAAGAAAAAACTGACACTTCCAGTCCCTCTAATTATAACAGCTCACAAGCTGTGCTTCAGCAGGTGACCAGAAGTAGGTTGCTTTGGCCCTTTTTAGAGATTGTTGGTCTCTGCATGTGAACTCCAGCAGGGGGTAGGGTTGGCAGAGATGAAAGAGAGAAGGGCCTCAGGTTTTGTTGGGTAAACTGCTCCTCTGGAACTGGTCAGCACCAGCTCTCCCTATCAAGTCCTTGGCCTATGCCAGGCCCCCTTTCTTGCTCCAAGGCCAGCAGTCACTGCTGTCTCTGCCAGCCCTCAGTTCAGGGGTAGGTGAGCTCCTACCACCTCTGAGCAGAGCAGGCATACTCTCACCCTGAGTCACCCATGACCTGCCAGACCACAGAACTCTCCCTGCACGCACATCGGAGCCTGACTCAAGCCCACACAACAGTACAGTCAGACTTCTGAGGCTAAAGTCCCCTCACGGCCTCCGTTCCCAATCCCCTGGGCAGTGGTGGTCCACCCACACTGTGAGTACCCTTGCTCATGGGAAACCCCAGGGCCTTGGGGGATTTGAGGAGAGACAGGCAGTGTGGGGAAGAACAAACTGGGTTTGGCATTGTGCTCTCAGATGGAAACTGCTTCACACATTGTAAGCAGTACCTAACCTCTCTGGGATTTTTGACCTCTTGTCACTCTGTCCCTCAGCTGTGTTATAAGTCCCAAAGTCTCATACTTCTCCCAATGCCAGTCACAAAGAAGCACCCAGTCACTGTCCTAGGACTCGATAGTTCTTTCTCCATGGAGCCTTGCTGCTCCTGTGTGTGACAACTCCGGGAGATAGCTGTCCCTTGTCTCATGATACAGAGTAAAATCAGTTCCAGGGAAAAATCTGCACATAAATGTGCACAGCAGCCTCATTATGTAATATATACATACATATCCAAAATGGAAATATATCAATCAAGGGCTGGAGATAACTCAGTTTTGTAGATCCATAAGTGCACTGTTATTCCACTCTAGAAGGAATGAAGTCCTGACACAGCTACTGCATGGATGGCCATTGAAACACTGACAAAGCCGGCCACATATACCACACGGTGCATTTATATAAAGTGCCTAATATAGGAAAATCCACAAAGAGGGAAAGCAGATTCCTGGTTGCTAGGGCTAGGGAGGAGGAGGAGAGGAGAAAGAAGGAATGACTGTTAAGGGGCTTTCAAACATGATGCTGGTTGCACAGTTGTGGATATTCTGAAAAAATCTATTGAAATGTTCATTTTAAATGGACTAACTGAATGGTATGTGAAGTATACCTTATTAAATCTATTATAATAAAAATGTTAAAGTCAATTTATTAAGCTTATTTATTTATCGGTACTTGGAATTGATTCTAGGGCCTTTGCACTGAGCTATACCCCCGGAACTTTTTAACATTTTTTAACTTTAGTTTAATTTTGAGATGGAGTCTTGTTAAATTGCTAGCCTGGGCTCTAATTTGCAATCTTCCTTCAAGGGTACTAGGATTACAGGCATGTTATTACCATGACTGGTGTTCTATTTTGTCTTTAAAATTGTCTTTTATCTGTGATATTTATCATTAGTATTTTACTACTGTGCAATTAAGAAAATAATACAAAAGCATCATCTTACCAAAAACAATTATATGTTGAAATTATTATCAACCTAGTGATATCAGGATCTTTTAAAAAGTGGATTATCTTTGTATAAGTGACAAGCAATTGCTTAGTTTCACATGTCGGCAATAGCTATCACCTTTTAACAATGCTGGGCACACGTAAAACTCAAAGCCTTTCCAGGGCTGCAAGAGGCCTGCAATCCCTCCTGTTTCTTCATGTCCCACCGCTCTTCCCTATAGCTCAGCACCCTCTGCTTGCTCCCTCTCTGTAACAGGATCGCATGCTCCCACCCTGTGCCTGAGTCCTTCTCTCTGCCTGGAATGTTCTGCTCACAAAAATATGCAAGTCTTGCCCATAGTTGACTCTCAGTGGTGATTCCTCCAAGTCTCTCAGGTATCCTTTAAATACTGCACTCATGCATTCTATTTACCTTATATCCTTTATTACTTCTCCCAGGATATAAACTCTGTGAGGTCCTGCATATTTGGCTATTGTGTTCCCTGATACACTCTGGCAGGTACTTATGTGACCCAAACATAGTTCACGATACACAATTTACATCTGTTAGTGAATGAGTAGACAGAGATACTAGCAATCCGATTTGAGACAAACATCCTGTTAATTATCAGTCTATCTATACTAACTTTAAGGCATTGTCTTAATTGGGTCTGACTGAATAAACAAAAAGAAAAAAATAATACATCAGCCTCTAAAGATAAATACATGTTTTCTTTAAAAAATCTGGATTATGCGTAAATGATTATTCTGTAATATTTGCCAATTTATTTTGAGTTCACCATGTAGAAATTCAACTAGTCAAATAAGCATTAATGAAACACTTTACTTTTTCTGTGTTAGACATATGATGTTAGGGATATAACAGTGGAGTTCACATAGTCATGGGAAGACCAAAAAGTCAGGCAGACATTTATGTAATTGGTGCTGACAGCTATAAAGAGAAGTCATTAGAGTAAGGGATAGAGAGTTAAAGGGGCCCTGGAATGGCGGGCAAAGGGCAATCTGAGGTGGTGACTTTTGTGTAAAGTCATGCACTTATCTACAAAGAGCACAGCCAGCACCAAATCTGGTGCTGCAACAGAAACACGCAGCCATGCCAAATCGGAAGAAAAGCAAGGAATTAGGAGAAAAATGTGGGATGTAACAGTGAGGTCTATAGGAATCAAGTCATTCTAGGGTCTTGTAGACCATGGCCAGAACACACAGCTCTCTTGTTGGGGCCCCTGGAGCTTCTTGGGGTCCACAGAGCCATTGTTGAATGGACATGATCAGTTCCAGTGACATGATCTGGCCTACATTTCCAAGCAGTGTCTTAAGGCTACAGGCCAGAATATAAGGAAAGCAGTAGAATGCATGACACATGGAAACTAAAAGTAAGGGTGAGGCTGCCCTTGACAGTAATGAGCCTCAAGGAATATCGACACTGCTGTACCTTGGAAAGGTCAGACCCCAGATAGGGCTTTGCCTTCATCACGCTGGCATGTGTCTAGGAAAGCAAACTGGACACTTGAGGAAGGTAGTAACACTCCAGGTGAGAAATAACCTGTGCTGGAGTGAATTCTGTCTCCATACATGTAAGATCCAAAAGAGCACTGCATAAACTTTCTTGGCAAGGATATTATCTCAGGAGTGTCTATCAGTTCCCCAAAGTTACATAAAACAAGGACTCATAAGTGCATTTGCTTTCCTCTAAGACTGTGGTCACCCAAAGCAGTCCCTAAGGCAATAATTCTATGGCAGATAGTTTTGGAGGAAAGCAGGAGAAATAGATACAAGGGAGGAACCTGAGTCAGGAAGAGGAAGGCAGCCTTTAAATGAAGTTTAATGAGCCGGGCCTGGTGGCACACACCTGTAATCCCAGCACTCTGGAGACTGAGGCAGGAGGATTGCTGTGAGTTCGAGACCAGCCTGGGCTACGTAGTAAGTTCCAGGTTAGTCTCAACTACACAGTGAGACCCTATCTCAAAAAACCAAAAAAAAAAAAAAAAAAGAAAGAAAAGAAAAAAGAAGTTTAGTGAGACCAACTGGGGATAGCTGTGGGAAATAACTTGTGGCCCAGCTTTATCCTGCCTGAATAGCAAGGGACCTGGGCTCACCCATCTAGGGCTGCTCCCCAGGGATGCCAGCTTCCCATCACTTGTGGCTTGCCATGAGTGGCTAAGATTGGCTTTAGAGGCCAGAGATAACGTGCAGGCCAAGAGAAAGATGTGTAGCTGTGTTCTGACGGGTAAGTTCAAGGGCTATGGAGAGGGAACACTGTGGTACACTGCAACCACTGTCAGGCCTGTTGCCGTTCACTTAGGTTGCCATACAATACAGGTGGCAATGCTTGAGATCTTGCAAACAGCACCTTATGCATTCTGCCCCACTCCCCAAGACCTGGCTCCATGACAGGGGCAGGGCAAGAAGAATACATGCTCCACATTATTTAATCCTTTGGTCTAACCTTTGGAGAAGTTTGTGGTCTCTATAGAGAGAATTGCAGTTGCAATGAGAAATTACGGTGAGCTCAACAAAGGCCAGTGTTGGTATCCAACGAAATTCTTTGGGGAATGCAATTGAGGAAAGAAGCAATCATTCATTGTTTAAAGTCAGGTTATCTTCTGTTTGTAAACATTTCTGGGCGAAGAAGCTTAAGAAGAAAATAGCATCTTTCCTGGATATTATCAACCGATGTTTTTCTCTGTGTCTATCTCTGCTAAGTGACATGTCCAGGACACACAAGTCCCAAATTATTTAGCAAAAGGTGCTCTTTCTTGGCAGGCAATGCAGATGTCATATAATTAATTTAAAGCATTTTCCTTCTGCGTTGGGATTTTGATTCTGTGCCAGCACTGATCTGGGAGAAAATTATGTATGAGTAAGTTTTAACTAGATTATGAAATGAAACACTAGTGTGTGTGTATGTGTGTGTGTGTGTGTGTGTGTGTGTGTGTGTTCTATGCACACTTGCATAGAAATGGTGACCTGGTTTTAACTCTAGTGATACAACCAAGGCTGCTGTGAGGCAGGAATGACTTCATCAGGAAATCCTCATTCAAACTTCTAAATTTACAAATAGATGCCTTTTATTCTGCTGTGAATCAAAATGATGCCATGTCCTGTAATTAAGGATGTTACTGACCAGGTTGAATGGGAGCCAGCCGGGCTTTGCCTTTGTTTCTCTGACAGTCATCTCAAAGTTCAGCATCTTAAGGCTGAGAGCCACCTTATTTGGCAAATCTTCAGTTCTGCTTCCAAATTTATCTTAGGCAATAGGATTTTCATTTAATCTTTACCTCAGGTTAGGAGACATGTTAATTGCTTGAGTCTAGATGCAAAAATATTTGTGTATTTTAAGGAGGTTACTATGCAGCCAAAAATAAAATAGAGTAATAACTGGAGGAAAGTCCTAACAGTCAGTTGGGCTAAATTGTCATTGAGCCACAGAATTTAAATAAAAAAGCCGTTGTCAAATTCAATTATACATAGGAGTGGGTCAATAGATAACACTGGCTTATTATTTCTTTCTAGCAGGAAGTTATATGCAGCCATTAGTCTTGCTAAATATTAACTTCTCAAACTGACCAGGGAACTTGCTCCTGGGCTTCTACACAATGGTACGATGAAATGGTCTGTTAAACAGGGACACCCTTACCCAGGATGGGAGAGAGGCATGACACATTTAGAGCAGTGATTTGAGCATGTCTGAAGTCAGCAACTCTCTCAGAGACACTAAGCCTGTTGCTCAAGGCTGGGTGGAATCTCTCTTCTTGGCCTTCAGAAGAGGAGAATGCTGCCCAAATTTTCCAGCTGCAGAAATCGCCCTCCGTGCTGAGATAATGCCTGGGCTCCCAGTGTCTCCTTTCCCGCCTGCTGGTCCGCCCTTATCAAATTCTATCGTTGTTTTAGGCCATGATTCATGACCTAACCCCACCCCTCAGTCAGCTGTGACTCATAGCAGAGGCCAGATAAACGAAGTGCTGAGCTGCAGGGGTGGGAGAGCTATGGTGTGTGTGTGTGTGTGTGTGTGTGTGTGTGTGTGTGTGTGTGTGCATGCGTGAGTGTGCGTTTCTTTTATTGATTGCAAAAAATGATCCCCATTTATTTATTTTTACCATGCCTGTAAATTTGCCCTTCACACCGTGTCATTACAGCTACTCCGGTTTAAGGCATGAATTCTTTCTTCCCTTCTTGAGTTTGTGCTTGGACATTCAGCTGCTTTGGCCAATAGAGACTGCAGCAGTGAGGCTGTGCCCATGCCTAAGCATCAAGACAATCTGGTGTGGCAGAGTCATGTCCTATCAGCTGAGGCAATCCTAGGCCAACCAGACTGAGCTGCCACTTATTCCCCTACTACAGATAAATGGTGAACCCAGCTGAAATTAACCAATTCTCTTCCAAAAGAAAACTGCTTAATTTATCACTAGCTGCATGAGAAAAACAAAACAAAGCAAAAATAAACAAACAGGATTGTGGTTTTAATGCACTAGTTTGTCACCATGGCAGTAGATAACAGGTGTAATGTCACTGTGCATTTTTTCTGAAGTAGATGGACTGATATTTTTAGATTCAGATTCTCACACTCTGTGCTTCAAGAGACCATACGTCTATACCCTGAGTCCTCTCAGTTTTCATCAAGTCATAGCAAAGACTCTTCAAAATAGAAGTTTGATTTAAAAATATGTCACATTGATGTATTAATAGAAAATTTTATTGCCATCCTGATCTACATAGATTTTCAGTTTTAGATGAGAGCAACGGACCCCTTGTCTTGTTTTGCTTTGCTAGGGCTGTCACTGCAAAGAGCTGCGTACATGGCAGCTTAGTCAACAGAAGTTTATTTTCTTGTAATTGTGGGTTATGGAAATCCAAGGTCAAGGTGTCAATAGTACTGGTTTCTTCTGAGGCCTCCCTCATTGCCTCTCGGATGACTGCCTTCTCTCTGCTCTCGTGTGGTCTTTCTTTTCTGTGCCTGTTTTTTAATTGTCTCTTCTTTGAAAACACCATCATGTTGGATTAAGGCCCACCACGATTACCTCATTTTTAACATAATTATCTCTCAAGATCGTATCTCTAAATACAACACATTCTGAGGTACTAAGGGTTAGGACTTCAACATATTAATTTTTGGGACACAGTTTTTATGTACTGCCTGTTGTTACATTCCTACAATGCAGACCTGACTGTATTACATTCCTCAGACTCTTTCTATGGTTCTGAACTGTGTATAAGAATGTGTCATTGTTTCCCACCAGCTCTCTCACTAATTCCGGAATTGTCTTAACCTAATATTCACAGTTAACTTAAACTTGATTCTTCCACCCTTATTTCTACTCACTCATACCACTATGACACATACAAGTATTTGCCACCCAAGCCTGTGCGCGCACACACACACACACACACACACACACTCAGTGTTCTCTCAAATTTGTGCCCCTTACCTAGCTCTTCTTTGTGTTTTAATGGCTTTTTCCAGAATATTGCTTTTAAAAATCCTATGCCAATTCTCTAACATGGGAAATGTCCTGTAGTTAATATCCTAATTGCAGTTAGTCCTTTCCAATTATTTTGGCATTACAGTGTATTCATATACCTCTTACTGCAATTTTGGACACTTTCTGTCCTGTAGGCTGCCTTTATGAAATAGAGTTACAGTAATACCGTGGTTCATAAACTCTTCCTTTCGTGAAAACATCTGTTCACTAACAGAAGTATTTGGCAAATTTTTGCCTCTGTTGGTAAACTCCACATTGGGTAAAGAACATGAACGTGGCCATCTCTCCCAGAAGAGTGGAATAGATTTAAGTTTGTGAGCAGAAATACCACTGTATATTGCTTTCACTTTTATATTTCCTGTAGTTGCCACTGCAAAACTTCATATAAGGTATATACCTGTGGAAGAGGTTACTGTGGCTACCAGTTCCTCTATTGCTCTTCTGTTTTTGGACACACAACCTCTGTTGCAGCTCAGGCAGGACATATGAATGAATTTTGGCCCATAGGAGATGGACAAAAGTAATGTTTTATCCATTTAGGCTTCAATTTCTATATTTTCATTACCTCCACATAATGCCAGTGAAGGAATCCACTAATTTAATTACAGCCTTCTTACTCCAGTCACTTCCCCAAAGCCCATCAACTGGCAACCAACCCTTTAACAAAATGAGCTGCTTGGAGGAACTCAAGTTTGCAACCATAACACCAATATTGCTCATTTAGATGAATTCTCTGCCCCTTGTTTGATATCTGCATGATGTCTGCAAAATAATGCAGAGTAGGTGCTTATAGAACCCAATGCTTACCTCACATGGCTATTCTGAAAGAAAATAAGCTACAATATATGGAATTAGTAACTGAGGACAGAGCATGTGATATAAACCATCTTGAGTCTTTCTAGTACGTGCACAGAAAGACACTCCTCCCTCATTCTCTGATATTCCACCTTGTCTTGGCTTCCTTCGTGTCCTTGCCATTTGTAGTCTGCCTGCTGTGCTCTCTCTTTGTTCCTTTTAGTCCCTAATCTGTAGAGACATCATGTGATTTACTTCACTATATTTGTTTCTTCATCCCATTCTGAGAGAGCTTCCTTGGGCCAGGGATTTAGCTCAGTGGTTCCGCCGACTGCCTCGTAAGCACAAGGACCTGAGTTCGATCCCCGGTACCAAAAATAAATAAACAAATAAAAATTAAAAAGTGCTGAGAGAGCTTCCTCATGTTCGTGGCTTTAACATCGACTTTCTTGCAAAGAAAGTGTTCCCACATGTGTCTGTGTCATCATCACCCTCTTAAGTTCCATCCTCATTTTTCCACTGAGGTCTAGGGCCATTTCTCCTGACTGCCTTGCCATGTCCACAGAAGGAGAGTGAGCAGAGGTCCAGTCTCCATCCCATGACTGATACATTTCACTATTTCAGACTTCTCGAGACCTTCGATGCTCCTGTCAGAGCCAGCTCAGTTAACCAAAATAAGCGAGCAGGTAGATAAAGGGAAGTTGTAGGCCACTTTCTGCCCTTAGGCCTTGCCAAATGAAAATGGAAACACATGAAGGGCACATCTCTATCCCCTTAGTTGCATACGCTTAATGAAAGTAGAAATTTAGAGGCCTTTTCTAAGAAATTCTGTTAGGAGGTCTGGATTGGGTTTTAGAAACTCACTTGAGCAATAAACATTCCAGGGAATTCTAGCAGGGATCCATCTGGGCCTCTATCCAGTAAAAATCCATCTTGCCTCTCAGCAAATGCATAACTCATTGCACAGTGAAAGGAGAGGCCCCTCCCCCGCCATTAAAGGGAGGAGTGGTTGATTGTGGAAAGTACCTGGTTTATTAATGCTTCCTTGTATTAGTACCCTTTGTAGGATATTTTTGCACTGAGATTGGGTTTAGCTATGTGAATTGTTTGGGCCAATGGAACTTTTTATTATAATAGATTCCAACAATGAATATAAAAGAGAATTACTCATAATATATAATATAATTATTGTATATAATGCAATGATCTCTATATGATATACACATATTATACATGATGTATTATGTGTATATTATAATTACAAATTGATAATATATAGTATCAGCCATAATATAGTCTATTATTATATATTATATAATAACACAATTACATACTATCATATGCATTCTATATTATATGTAATATTGTATTGTATTTGTATTTGTGTGTAAACAGAGATATGTGCATGTATGCACATACATATACACATACCATGAGAAAAGTGTTTAGATTATTTTGGACAAGAAAGACTGAATACACATTAGCACTTTTATTCCTGTTGATTTCCTTTAGTTCTATCAGGATATAATGCTATACTAACCCACCTATTCAGCCAATCACCCATATATCCATCGTGCCTAAATATTTAGTAAGTAATAACCAAAGGCCAACCTCCATTATAGGCCCTTGAGTTAATAGTGCTTTAATAAATAATATCATTGAAGCCCTTCCTATCCTTTACCAAATCATTTTAAGTATAATGTAAAATGCTGAAATGATATTGGGACCTGAAATTTTCAAAGCTCATATTATAAGCTCTGGACTTTTATCGTGGTAGTAGGATTTTGTGCCTACATATGTCATTGGGTAGGTTTCCTGTTTCTGCTGACCCTATTTTCCTAACTCTCCATAACTAACTGATATCATGTGATGCATATGTGTTCATTCAAGTTTTTTGAGTTTTTGTTCCTTACTAGGCATACCTTCCAGCTTTTATTAATACTTCCTGTTTTTACAACCTATCACTTCCCATGTCCCCCATCCCACTTAGAATGGAATCCTTTCTATGCCTTACTGAAAACACAGACACACACTCACACACACGCACAGACACACACCAATGCTGAGCTAGAATCCAGCAGACACCAGTGAAATGAAAAGTTGAATATATTTCCCTTGGTATTCACGGGATACTGGTTCCCAATGGATTCAGGTCTCAGGAATAAGGAGGGCCAACTATATAGGAAGAGACCTCAGGGAAAGGGGTAATTCATTGAAGGTTGTCACAGAGAGGAGCAGATGGAGGAAAATGATGGCACAGTGGTTGCTGCCTAGCTGTCTCTTCTAGCTTCCTGCACAGAGCTGAGTGCCCACAAATGTGACCTCCATTTCCTGACCCTGTACTACCTCCCTTCACCCTGCCCTGTGCTATGTCAAACCCCCTGTATCATGCCAACGGGTTCTGTTTTCAGTTAGCCTTTATAGGCCCCAGAAGAAGACCTTGAGGTAAGAATTAGGCCAATAATTCATTTTGGGGAATGATACCAAGAGGAACCAATAAAGGAACAGGAAGTAAGAGGAGAAAGCTAGTCACCCAGCAGTGAGTTGTTATTAAGAAAGTTCTCTTTTTCAGCTCCTGTTCCTGGCTTCTATTGGAATTCTGGAGACTGTAGAGGGTAAGGAAACTGGGTACAGATTCACTAACTCCTGTCAGTCACTGATTTCAGACAGCTGTCGGACACCTTAGCTCTTCATCTCATTTGCTGTGTGCTTGGGCCAAGCTTGCTCCTCTGCTAGAAAAAAGCCCATAGGCTGAGTGTTTCAAGAATAAAAATCCACCCCAGTTTACCTGAGGCTGAGGGGCATTGGCCTGGCTGCTGCTTACTTAGGGTGATGGATGGCAACAGCAGGGGGTTCAGAGAGTGGGAAGAGAGTGAGGTCAGAGGTTGTTCCCACCCACTCCCTCCTCTTACCCACTTTGTGCCCCTCTGCTTCTGTCAGGATTTCCTTCTCCCTACAACATCCTCTCTGGTTCCCAGTAACTGATTTTGCCTCTTCAGCCCTCTCATGGTAGCATCACTGGGAAGGCTAAGGCCCTGCCAGGTACTGCACTAAACTAAGCTTTTTTCTTTGTAATAAGTTTCTTTACCCAAAAATTTCACTAAAAAGCACCCTTCCTTCCAGTCTGACATAAGGTATA
Organism: Fukomys damarensis; assembly: GCF_012274545.1. NCBI lineage: Eukaryota > Metazoa > Chordata > Mammalia > Rodentia > Bathyergidae > Fukomys > Fukomys damarensis. The sequence goes on along the minus strand of NW_022900919.1, from coordinate 35,251,791 downwards.
CCCCTACCTATTAAAAAAATCAGGCTAGTCTCATTATTACCTCATAGCAACCCAACTATTATTTTGCTTCTTTTGCAAATGCCAAACCCAGAAAGAGGTGAGTTACTGAAGGCCACATGGCAAGGAGGTAAATGAATCAACTGAAACTCAGCTTTGCCACCTACATTCTAAAACAATGCCACTCAGCCTTACTGTTATAAAAAGTGTCATCGTGATGTGTTCCTGGCTCAAGGCTCAGCTCTGTGGCCCATTGTCCTGCACTCTTTCAGGTCTTCAGCAGGCACTGGGGTGATTTGATGCAGAGGAATGCCTGGTGAGCAGCGTGTGGCTAGGCAGGCTCAGCCGGCCAGGTGACACAGCCAGATGGCCACCCTCCCGCCCCCAGAGGCTACTATTGAAAATCTGAAAGAGACAAAAAGTCCATGGAATCCTCCAAGCAGGACCAGATGCTGCTTGGGGGAAACCTGTCCCTGCTGCATCATCAGGGGACATATGAATGAGGGGACACTTGAAGAATGATGAATAAAGAAGCAGGGAGCATCCTCATCTCATTTTAGAATAAAATCAATGTCTACTACCTCCTGTTTTCCCATATTTAAATTATTAAAACGACCCCTACAATGATTAATATTAAAGACAAACTCTGGGAAATGAACTCCCACTATCCACCTTCCAGATTTCCATGGAGAAATATCTGAAAGGGGAAAAATGAAGACGAGGAATCTTTCTGCTTGTTGCAAGGCCTGGGTGTGTATTTTTTTCCACTGCTAGTATTTCTGTTGGCAAATTGTGCAAGAGATTGGAGTGCATCCCACGGGCCTTAAGCAGGGGCAGTGTGCCTGTGGATTGGAGCCCTATTAAATGGGGCCGGGCTAACGTTTTTGTCTGATGTGACCTCTGGGTGCCTGCTGGGATCTCTGAAAAGCCAGTGGCCTGCAGGAGTGCCCTCTGTCTTCCTTTGCCCTGCCTGGCTCCAGGCTTCAGCAGCTGACCTGGTTATTATGCTCCTGAAAAGAATTTCTAGGTGGCCACAGTGACTGCAAGGAACCGAGAAACCATGAGGGCTGAAAGCCACGAAGAACAACACAGGCTGCTGAGCGATAATCCCGTCCATAATTAGAGGATCTCTGCAGCCTTGTGGTGCTTGTAGAAATCTGAACTAAGGCAGAGAGGAGCCGGTCCAGGTCAACAGCCCACCACTGCCCAGACCTGCTGTCATCAGCACAGTTCTTCTATTTAGTGGGATCAACAGTCTGAAAAGAAAGGCAGAAAGCTGTATAAAGAGTAGATTTGATTCAAAAATAGACTGCATTTAAGATTTCTTTAAAATTGCTTTAGTTTTTCCAGCTTTCCCTTGACTCCCCCCTTACCTCCATTCTTAAAATTATGTGTACTTTAATGGGAATCTAAGTATTGTGCAGCTGATTTGCCTGCCTTAGGCTCATCAAAATGCTGTTTCTTAAGAATGGTTTTGTAGTGAATAAGATTTGTGTAGCTTTTTCCTGGGCTATAGTTCTTAGAAATAAAACTGGTGTTGCATCCTGAAATGAACAGGTTTGCTTCCAAGACTTGCCATGACTTTAACTTTGGCAATTGCCCTCTTCCTTCTCTGTTCTTCCCAATCCAACCCCCATCCCAGGCGTCTCAAGGTTCCCATGGCAACAGTGTCATTCTGTGACTATCATCTGACTTTAGCCTACGGGAGCCCTCAGGCACATCCCACCGTGTCCTACCATGCCACCTTCTATTTTAACATGTCACTCACTGCCTGTTGAATGAGTGGAGGAAAATGAATGTCTGGTCACAGAGCTGCTAATCATGTGTGAATATTGGTGAAAATATTAAATTAACTTTAATTTAAGAAAGAGAAGAAAATCACAAATAAATTTTGAAGATATCAGGAGCCCATCCCTGCTCTAATCTATTTAAATACACATGTTGCAGTTAAATTACTAAAGAAAAGAAGATGATTTCTGAATCTATTTCACACCTTTTATTCCATGCCTATTACTTTCTTCGCTTCTCCTAACATTATAAGATAGATAAAAGCAAATTTCCTTAGTTTCTTTTTTATAGATGAGGAAACTAAGATCCAGATTTTCCATAGTCACACAAAAGATTCAGGATCTCAACTTGAGTCTTTACTGTCTTATCTGTGTTTATGTTTTAGAACAGGTCATAGGAAGAGGTGCAGGATCTTAATTTCATGACTGGTTCATTCAAGTTCCAGGGAGACCTTTTCGCTTGTGTTTCTGCAGCTACAGAGTAGGCGGGAGAATTCTAAATGCTCATTGCCTTAGGTAAAACTGCTTCCATGAGCTCTACCTGAATAAGCATGTGGAGATGAAATTCCATGATCCAGGAGGACCTTCTTGAGGATGGAACTATTCACAAATTGCTTTGGAGACTGACTAATAAGGAAAGATATAAATCACTGCCTTCCTGAAACACTGGAGTATCAATTTGATTAAATCTCTCAAATGCATATTCCAAATATTAGCCAGGAAAAATCATGGATGAGGGTCCTCTTTCTAACCAACCATAATTGGGACCTCAACAGCTAACAATATAAGCCTGGAATTTGAAAGGACATTGGACTGTGAATTTTACTTAAAGTTTCTTAGCTTGGAACAGATGTCTCAGGCTCTGTCTGGAGTTGGCTTTCAATACCTGTTCAGTGTTTCATACTGATTACAAACAAATTGATGTTATAATAGAATATAGTTCAAAATTATAAGTAGTGTGGAAAGTAGCCAATTTATATACTGTTCATATTTCCAAAGAGAAATAAACACCAAATAAAATAAATTTTCCACTCTTGACTCCTCCTAATGGTCTTGTTGAACGGTAAAAGATTTGTACAAATTTCAGTCAGATTTCACACAATCTATGAGATGATCAAGTATTAGGGAAAACTGGCTTAATGAAAGGAGATGGTGAGAGCGCCTCACCTAGATCCAAATTGCAGGTATCTTCCAAGCAGGATCAAGTGAAGGTTTCCACAATCCTTGCCTCTTTCTCAGCACTCTGGCTCTGACACGCTCAGCCACAACAGAACACTTGTGTATGCAGTGACATCTAGTGACAAAGAAAATAAAGCCAGCTGCAAGGACTCCCTGAGAGGCTGCAAAACGACCCCCTTGTGCTCTTCATCAGGGATTTGTGCTCAGTGCTTTGTACTGCAAAACAGATGCGAGGAAAGACCTATCATACAGGGTAGGCAAACTACCTGGATTCAGAAACCTGGCTGCTCACACCGCAGAAACTGTTGTGTACCCGTGAACCCAAAGTAAGCATAGAATTTCCTCACATAACACTGCAGTCTTTCAAGGAAACATCACATTATAAGTAGTAGAATGTCTTGTCCAAAGTCCACATTCACAAGCTCAGACAATGTGTGTATACAAGTTACACAGGCAAGACAAACATTTAACCAAATCTGATATTATCCACAATTTACCTGAAACTAATTCTAGATTATTTAGAGAAGGCCATTATAAAACATTTCCAGTTTTATTTAGTCTATGTTTAGGGTTTAAAGAAATCAATAAAATGTATGAAAATCATAACTTTCTCTGTACAACAAAAACTTGGGATCTTGTCTTGATACAGCTGTAAGAATGTGGAAACTACAGATATCCACAGGCTTCTTTGTGGCTGGCTGGTGTTGTCTTTACAAGAACCTGGGTCTTTAGCCTCCATCCCACCTCATACTCCCTTCAGGGAGCTAGGCAGGTGCAGCATGTCTGAACATACAGCACTCAAGTGATTCCTATGCTATTCTGCTACAAAATCTATACTTGCCTTGTTTTTCCAAAGGAAGAATATCATTGACAACCTGGAGAGGGTACAAAGTGTAAAGATGTCTACAATCTAGCTGGGCAAAGTGGCAAATGCCTTAAATTCTGGGCAGTTGAGGCAGGAGCCCAGCCTAGGAAACTTAGCAATTTATCAAGACCCTGTCTCAAGACAAAACAAAAATCAAATCAAATCAAATCCAAACAAAACAAAGAAACATTTTGAGAAAGTTCTGGAGATGTACCTCAGTGCAAAGGCCCTGGGTTCAATTCCTAGTACCACAGACAAAAAAAAAAAAAATGCTATTTACAATCCTGGGACTTTGTCTTTAAATATTTAGGATTACAGCTGATTAGTACATGTTGCTAAAACATGTTTAAAAATTAATTTTTGGTCCCAGAATTATATTAAAAACAGTTGCAAAGTAGCTGAAAGAAAGAAATAGTTGCCTTTCTTTCTTCTGTTTTTGCTGTAACTATTATTTTTACCTTTAGGAGTCTCTTTTTTCCCCCCATGAAAAACATAAAGTATGTAAGCAAATCAATTCATTTTTTTTCATTGAGTTTATTTGTACTTTTTAGGTATACAATGCAATTACATTCATCATTGGGATCTTGTACCCTTACATGACAGATCTTGGGTTTTCATTTTTTCCCCATACCCCTTCCCTCCCTTCACCCCCTCCACCCTCCCCTATTTCCAAAGACTTTGTTTCCATTTTTTCTTTTCTCATATTTTTCCTTTTCCCTTATTTCCTTCCCCCTACCCCTCCCACTTCCCCTATACGCTTAAGTGAAATAAATAGGACACACATGTGTAAGTACCAAATCATTTCTCTGGTGTGAAAAAATAAAAGTGTAAGTAAGATCCTAACTGTATAACTGATAATGTGAAATAGGGAGAAAAGGGCTAAAGGTGCAAATCAGTTCTTTTAAGAAAATTAAGATTGAAGCTATAGTTTAGAAGCACTATGTATACAACATTGCTGGTGCCTGGCAAAGGTAGTCTGGGTTTTTGAATTACTGATTGAAAACTAAATGCTAGTAAATTGAGTAATCACTGGTATAGCAAGGCAAGTTGTATTTAAAAGACCCTCATAGTAAATTTTGTAGTCAATTTATATTGAGAATGATCAATGCATAATTCATTTTGTGATAAAGTAGAATTTTAATATATATTAGGCTCATATATATATATATAATTATAATACATTGCCATTAGGTATATATGTATGATTATTATACTATATATATATATTGGATTTATTTATTGGATTTCTTTAAAGTTGGCACATCATGGGAACATTTATAATAAAACTGATGTTTTTGCTGCATTTATGCAGTCATTTGTAGTCTGTCTTGGAATCTTAATTCCAGCACTTGCTTCCCTCATTTGTATTCAGAGTTCTTCCCCTCATTTGTACTGATTTTCAACTGTCTTTCCTTTGAAGTTCTGAATGTGCTCCAACTTTGTTAGATGATTTTTTTTTTTCACTGAAAAAGAACTTTGAAGTTGATTCTACTGGGTGGAGATTTGATGTGAGGTCTGCAGAGCCTCAGAGATCAGGGATGCACTTCTGGGGCTAACGGAAGTAGAGAGCGTGGGAGCAGGTGGGGATTGCCCCACAATCCAACATCCCCTCAAGCTGTGGGGCTTTTTATATGATTTTGGGTTTGGGGGAAAAATTCTTTCACATCAAGCATGCTTGCAAATGCTAATTTAGGGGTTTTCTTGGGAAAATATCCTCTGGCCTACTATTCTTCCCTACTTCTCCTCTTGCTTGACTCATGGGTTTAGTTTTGACTGAAGACCGATTGTACACTTTCATGGATCCACATACCAGGAATTCCAGAGAGTGTAGAGATTGGAACAACTGAACCCCCAAAATACTCTGAAATCAGATAACATGCTTGCAGCCTCATCTTCAGGCTTTCTGAGAGTTACTGAGGTCTTTCCTTTGTTTTATTTTGAAGTGCTACTCAACTGATTCTAATGTTTATCTCTGCAACAAGAAAGGACTTTTAGAAGATTAGTAAATCGTACACTTTCCCTCCACAAACATTTTTATTGGTTCCTCAGGTGGAAATTCGAACCCCTTCATAACTGGACCACTATCTAGGTCTCTTTCACCACTTGTATTCTATCCTGACATCCTCTCTGCTCTGAAGTACATCAGACTGTTTGTTTACTATTCAACCATCTCTGTTCGCGTCTCTGCACTGGGCATCGATGTGTCTTTTTATAAAAGGCAAAAGATTTATACTGACTGAAGAGAAACCAGAATATTATTACTTCTTTTTATAGTGTTCTCCCTCCTTCTCTCCTCTTTGTCAATCACCTACTTTTAATGCAGAACTTCATCGTGGCACCTGCTCCAGGGAGCTCCTTCTCCAGTATCTCTCCATCCCCCAAATTTAATCTCCTCACTTTTTCATGTTCAGCTCTCCTTTCTCTGGTCACTCCCGCTGTCTTAGCTGCATCTGGTTTTGGAGTTTCCTAGGGCTCTTCCTTGTCTCTGGTTTCTCTCCCCTTCTCATGTCATTCGATCCCCTAAGTTTAACACCCATATTTTCTCTTGTGATTCAGATCTCAGGGTCCACCTGAGATTCTCCAACTATCTGTTGGCCGTCTCCACTCACAGGCTTTACATGTCCAAAGACATACCCCTGATCAACCCTGCCTCAAACTTGTTCCTCCTCAAGTTTCTGTCTCAGTGGAGAATGACTCTATCTTTCCAATTGTCAGGTCAAAAATCATTGTGAAATGAATACTTTGATCCATCTCCTTCTCATATAGTTCACTGTATCTGCTCTATAATTAAAAATACGATGCCTCCTATCTCAGGATATTTAGCATACATTCCTAATGACCTCTATTGACACACCCCTGATCACCCTCATCTTCCTACCTAGATCATTATGACAGTATTCTAAGTGGTTTCTCTACTTTCACTCTTGCTTTTTGTGTGGTCTGTGCTTAGCCTAGCAGGCAGAGGGATCCATTTAACTCGTCTGTCCCACCATATAGCTCTTCTCCTTAAACATCTGCAGTAATTCTCCATTGTACTAAGGGTAAGATTAAAGTCTTTGGAGCTCAGGGCCCCATGTGTTCTGATCTATGGTTACTCCCAAGATAGCCTCTCTCATCTATTTTCTGCTCCAGCCAATCTGGCCTATTTGCTCTTTTGGCAAATAGGCCAGGCATTCTCCCACCTAAGGATTTTAAATTGGCTCTTCTCTCTCTCTTTCTATGATATTTTTCTCAAATAGCCACTTGGATCGCATCCTCACCTTCAAGACTTTGCTCAGTTTCACCTCTTCTGTGATGTTTACTCAGACAACTCTACTTAGGAGTACAAGCTGTCATCATCCACAACATAGCTCTCTTGTTTCTCCTTGCCCTGACCTTGCTTTCATAACACTTTCTCATTTTCTATTATCTATCTATCTATCTATCTATCTATCTATCTATCTATCTATCTATATCTATCTATCTATCTATCTATCTATCTATCTATCCATCCATCCTTCTGTTTATTTATTGTCTGGAACCTGAGCTGTGGTGACTCTAACATTTGCAGATGAGGGATTGGGTGTCCTGAGACCGTGCTTGAGCTTCAGTCTGGCTGAACCCAGAGGCCCCCTTTCTAGGTTGTCCTCTAGAGATACAAGGCTGAGACAGCTCCTAGCTCACATCTCTGACATCTCAAGTAGGCAGCTGACCTGCTGGGGTCTAGCTGGATATCTGTTCATGCCGCTTCTCCATGCAGCTAGTTTGAGTTTCTTGCCAGCATTGCAATCTAAGGTAATTGTCTTACCTGAATGCTCCACAAGTGACAGTTCTATGTGCACCAGCAGAGGCTGCAAGGTCTCTATGATCTGCCTCTGAAGTCTGCAGCATCTCTTGCACCACATTGAATTGGTCGAACATCAATCATGTGAAAAAAACCCATTGATCATGTAACATCATATTTTCAAGGTTTGTTCGTGTTGTGGTACATATCAGTATTCCCTTCATTTTTATTGCTGAATAACATCCCATTGTGTGAATATATCAACATTTGTTATTGCAACTATCTGTTGATGCACATTTACGTTGTTTCAACTTTTGGTTATAAGTAAATTGACAGTTATCAGAGGCTAGAGGGAGAAGATAATGGGGATAAGCGCTTAATGGAAAGGGGGGTCTGCTTTTTGGGGTATCAAACCATGATACATTTCACCCAAACCATGCTCTATGCTCAGGCAGAGATTTGGCCCAAAGTAGTGTCTCTACATTTAGTGGACTACGACTTTGCTGTTTGATATGCAAGCAAGTCATAACCTAACAAAAAAGTACAGTATATCCTTGTAACAAGTAGTGAGCCTCAGCCAGTCATAGCAGCTGAACCTCCAACCAATCAAAGGTCTAATGCTGCTGAAATATTATCATATAAGGCAAATGCCATTCTCAGCCAATCAAGTTGTTTCTGCGTATCACTGTGTCCTTTTTTTTTTTTCAGCTTAAATTTATTTTATTAAAGTGAACACAGTTTTTCTTAAAAAAGGGTTAAGAAATAATTATGGAGCTAGATAGGGTGATGGCTGCATAACATTGTGAATGTATTTAATGGCATTAAACCATTCACTTTTAAATGGTAAATTTAGAGTAAAGGCAATTGTAAGTGAGCATGGATTGAAAGAAAGAGGCCTACACAGGTGTGCACACTAAGAGGTGGGATTCATTTGGAAATAATACAACCTGGAGTGTATGTCTTCAGAGAGTAGGGATCTCTGCCTGTGTGGGAGGTGGATATTATCTCAGCACATCGTGTCAGGGTAATTGACCATTACAGCTTCTGTTCCAGTGTTACAAAACATTAGAACACAAACTACCTCATTGCTGCCCATAGATTAATATATTTTTTAGGTATTAGAAACTTTAATAATACTTTTTAATCAATGTGTGTGCACAGCTCTGTTTCAAAGATCTATGTTGATTTCTTTGAAATTCATAATTCGCTTTTCTGTAGGCGCTCTTTTGGAAGAGGTTCAGTCTTCCAACCGAGAGAGTATTAGTTATATAGGCAGAAAACCCCTATCCACAAATTTATATGCCAGAGATTGTCTTAAGCTTTATTTTTTGTTACTGCTACTGTACCCATTTCGTAGCTGATGCAACTAAGGCACCAAAAAGTTAGGTAACTGGCCAGAATTACACAACCAGTATAAAAAGAGGTATCCAACTCAGACAGAATGGTCCCATAGCTCATGATCCAAACTGCTTTGCTAACTTACTTCTTTCTTTCTTTATTTTTTGACAGTACTGAGAATGAAACCCATGCGTGCTCTACCACTGAGTTCTACCCTCAGCTTTTTCTATTTTTACTTTGACAGAGGGTTTCACTAAGTTGTCCTGCCTCAACCCCCTGATTAGCTAGGATTGCACAACATTGACCATGCCTCTTTGATTTTCAAGTATAACATCAAGTCTCTAAGTTTCTTTATCGGTACGATGTGAAAAATCATACTGTCTTCTTGGTGTTGCTCTGAATTTTAAATGAGGGTAGGTATTTTGAAAATGTTTACAAACTTTACAACAATATATACCTTTGCTTTATAAATCACTCTATTTCTTTTATTTGTTCAAGCATATTAGCAGAATATTTTCACTAAGCTAGATGGAATACAATTGAATTATTGGTCTCAAAAGTCATGCTATCTAGTCAAGGAAAAAAATTTATTAAACAATGAATTATACTTGTTTTAGTTACTTTTCTTGTTGCTGAAACAAAATACCTGATCTTCAATGTTAAAGGAGGAAAAGTTTATTTAGCACACAGTCTGTAGAGGCTTCAGTCCATAATGAGCTGGCTCCAAGGCAGGGTGGAACATGGCAGAGGGGGCAACAGTTCATAGTGAACTAAAGCTAGCAAAGCAACAAAAGAATTTAACAGCATTTCTGTTTAACAGAATTTCTTTCCCTTGTATCTTATTTAGGGTACTTAGGGTGGGTAGTATTCACATTCTGAATCCTAGTGCCCTTAGGCCTAGCAGTGCATCATGAATCAGTTCCAGCTTCACACACTCTAGATCTAGTCACCTTTGAAAAAAACCCCAACTAAAACTGCCTGGGGCTTTGGGGGGACATCCAAGCACAAGCCATAACTATACTACCAAGTGATATACTCTGTGTACTAGAATGGTAGGAAGCTTTGGGGTCTCGGGTTCCCATCCACCCCTGAACCTGGACATGGGTTTTGCATGTGCCTCCTGTTGGTTGGTTATGAGGTACAGAAGCCTCTGTGCCGATACTGCAGTTAAAATTGATGGCACTGGTGCTGCAGAGGACACGTTTAGAAGCTCAAAGGTAATCTCTCAAACCACTCAGGTTGAAGTGTCTGACTACTTCATCTCCCGGTATATATATATATTCTTTACACGTGATAAGGTAGCCTTTACATTTTCTTCTTTTTCCTATAAACACAATTAATATTGAACTTGATGAAGAGCCTCATAAACCACTGGTAATAAGCAGAAGTCCTTGATCACACAGAAGTGATACCACACCCTGCTTAACTGGCATCTTGGCACTGTGACTAATATTTTTTTCCAAAATGTGTATTTTTTTTTTTGTACCAGGGATCAAACGTGGGTCCTTGGGCTAGTGAGGCAGGCGGCAGAGCCACTGAACTAAATCCCTGGCCTGAAAATGTGAATTTTTGAATGACCTGAGTATTGGGGATAATGAGAACAAAATCTGTTTGATACGAAAAAATTGAATTGTATGTAAATACCGTCAGTCTGTGAGTATTACTAAACCTCAGATTATTTCTGCACTTTCAGTATGTATTCAACTTTTTATAGAAAAAGAAAAGGCAGAAAACTGCTGCCAAAGTGTGTTATGTGTAACATTTCATGGATTATAACCCTTAAAATGTCAAACATGTACTGTCTTCTCACAGAAGGCAGGTATGCAGTTTAGAATGAGTCACAGAAGACGCACTTAAGTTATTCATGGGTGAATGATCTCTCTGGAGAGAAATTAAAGCCCTTATATTAATATATGCTATTTCCCCTCATTAAAGGATAAGGAGAAGAGAAGGCTGCAGTCAGGTGGTTCTTCATTCTCCAGCCTACACATGATTACTGTTTGAGGTTTACTTAGGCCAAGTGCTTAAAGAAAGTGTATTTTAGTTCCCCAATACATATGATCAAGTTGGTGCGGCCACATGAGAAACTGAAACTGAAGCTTGGAAGGAAAAAGTTTATTACGTTCACAGATCCAAGGGATAGAGTCACAGCATGTCATGCAGGGGTGCGCCAGTGTGGTCAGGAGACAGAAGGCAAGGGCTGGGGAGAAATCAAGGCCACGGCGCGTTTATGCTGTCTTTCGTGAGAGAGGAAAGGGAGGGCAAGGTAAACAGCTTCAGAATGGTTAGTTTACATAATGCCTGTAACTCCTGGACATGGGGATGGTCTCTAGCTCTTTGGTATCTGCCTTCAGATGATTTAGGGCAGGGGAAATTGGCCAGGTGTGGGGGAGTTAGATAAGGAGGTGTTTAGAGCTACAGACTCAAGATAGGCAGGCAGTTTTGTGTATGGAAAACTTACTCACAGCCAAACCTTTGCTGTCAGTAAGAATTGGCTTGTGCAAAGAGAAGCCATCTTTACAGGAGAATTAAGTCCTACAAGGGCCATAGTGCCAAAGCACTAAGAATATAGAACATCAGAAAATATAGCTAATGTAATTGGCCTTGTGCTGTACAAATTCAAAATAAGTAAATACAAACTCTAAAAACCATAGAATAACAAGGTATGAATTTCTAAATTTGTATTAAAAATTAAAGCAACTAGCTTGATTGCTCACTTTCTGTTTACTCTTTTTAGTGGCTTTTAAGGAGAACCAAAGGGTTGTTTCAGTGTTTCCTCTGAACCTACCAAAATCATAGTCATCTTCTTACCGTACTGTCTAGAACCAAGAAATATGAGTGAATTTTTAAAAAGTAGTGGTATGATTAACAAACCTCCAAACATGTAAATTACTTAGGTAAAATTTGGAGACTTCCAGGAAGTAAAGATTATTTAAATATAAAATCACAATATAAGGCAAAACAACATACTAAAGGTATATTGTCTCCATATTACCAAAAGTGTCCATAAATATTTAAATAGGAAGAGAAATGAACATACTTCTACCAACACAGATACATAATTAAAATAATTCTAAAATAATTTTGTAAATAATAAACTCCACTTAAAAGTGTTTTAGTTATATGACAAATAGTTTATTAATAGTTTCTATTTGGTTTATATTCTCATAGGACTCATCTTTTGAAGAGTAAAGAGATTCATGGTTGACTGAAATTAAAAAATTGCTCAAGTCAGCAAAATTCATAGGTAAGTCTCATGCAGACTAAAGGATGATATTTAAATTAAGATGACTACCAGGGATTTAGCTCAGTGATTCCACCACCTGCCTTGCAAGAGCAAGGTCCTGAGTTCAATCCCTGTTACCTCCCTAACACACACATACACACAAAACAAAAACCTAAATTAACATGACTCCAATTGTTCTGGACTTTGAGTCTATCATTGTGCTATTCCCATGGGATGCAATATTTATCGGTGATACTCTGATCTACATTATCTTTTTAAAAAAATTCTTCCTTGAAAGTAATTTGGTTTAGGGAGGGCAGGAGTATGGGAAAAAAATAAGAACCAAGATACATTTATGTAAAGGTACAAGATTCCAATGATAAATGTAATTGTATTGCTTGCTTTAAATGCACCAATAAACTTTTAAAAAAGAGAAAGTAGTATGGTCTAATGTTATGCCTTTGGTCTAAAATGCCCCATCAGGCCGAGGATGTAGCTCAGTGGTTCCTGTACCTGCCTAGCAAGCACAAGGGCTTGAGTTCAATCCCCGGTACCAAAAAAATAAAATAAAATCAAAACCAAATTCCCCATCCACCAAATCTCATGTGTTTGGAAGGTGGTTGGACCATGAAGCGTCTGTACTCATCAGCGGTTTCATTCATTGATGAGTTAGTTCACAGGTGAATGTGATGTTAGAAGGTGGGGTCTGGTACAAAGCAGTGAGTAACACTGGATGTGCCTTTGGCGTTTATCACCCTCCTTGCCTTCTCCCATCTGCTTCCTGGTCTCCAGACATCCAGGACACGAGAAGCTGCCCACTCCATTCACTTCTACTGTGCTGTTTCTGTCTTGGAGCCAGTTCACCTTAGGTTGAACCTATCGGAACTGTGAGGCAAATAAATCTTTCCTCCTTTACGTTTCAGGCATTGGGTATTTTGTATCAGTGAAGGGACTAATACAGTTACTGATACAGTACACTGCTTGCACAACTTTGCCTCTACCTATAAAGTCTTATTTAATTAGATGCATGATACAGTTCTGAAGTATTGTTTGTTGGGGTTGCTAGAATGTTTCCTTTTCCACTGAATGTTTTCAAGTTGATCCCTTAGAAGGAAAAATCTTTTTGCTACAAAATAGCAAATGTGCTTGTAATTTTATTTGATTGACTGTGTTTAGCCTAAATAAAATCGTTGTGGTGCTCTATCAACCATCAAGTATAATGAGGGGGATCAAACTGTTCCTCTCTTTATAAAGAAGAAGCATGTGCAAAGATACATTTTATTTAGGGAAATAAAACAATTTCAAAAAACTACAGCAATACTGAATTGTTGTAAAAGGTATTTTTGTGTTTGTATTGAAGATGACTGTTACCCTGGCTTTTGGGAATAAGCATTACCTAGGAGCAAAATCATATTGCTGTAAAAGTGTGGGTGGCTTCTTTTAATGACTTAAAAATTCAACATGAGATGATTGGTTTAAAAAATTCAATATGTTGTTCAACCCAAAGGGAGTTCTGGCCAAAGTTTTATTTGCTGGGCTCTCATTGAAATAGATTCAAGAAGAAGTTAGGTAATACTTTTCCTTAATTCCTGCCCCACAGTTCAAATGAAAACAAGTAAAATGAATAGTAAGAATGGTGCTCAAGGGTGGAGGGAGATGTGAGGCATCTGTGAAGAGGATACACAGAGTGGACAGCTGTGGTAACGTAGCAAGCTCTGTTCTCTAAGGCCTTGGCAGACACCTAGGGAGCTCTTATTAGTTTAGAGATATTTTCTGTTTCTATCCCTCCTGTAAGGTTTCTTGGATTTTCATTGGATTGTTAGTTATGCAGTAGAAGAGTATGAGGACACACTTGAGGAATGTCTCTGTTTATTAGAGTATGTATATTTATAGAGAGAACTATCCATGCTGAAATATTTTTTATCACTACACCTGCAGGATCTGTTTATGTTTGTGATTTTCTTGATAAAGAATTAAACTGAACTAAAAGGAAGTAATGAAGTAGGAAATAAGAGCAAAAGTAGACAAATAAGATTGAATCAAATTAAAAACCTTGTGCCTAGTAAAGGAAACAACCAGCAGGGATTAGAGATAAGCTGCAGGCTGCCAGAAATATTTGGTAACCGCACATGTAATATATGAACTCGAACAACTCAAAACCAAGCAAATAATATGATGAAAAAAATGAGCAAAGGACCTGAATCGACATTTCTCAAAAGAAGAGCTACAAATTGCCAATAGGTAGGTGAAAAAAATGCTTGTAATCTTCAATCATCAAGAAATGCAAATTAAAAACCACAATGAAACATCAGTCATATTTCTTAGAATGTCTATTATTAAAAAAAGCAAAAGATAAGTGTTGGTGAAGATGTAAGAAAAGGGAATCTCTGCACACTTTGGATAGAATATTAGTTATTATAATCACTATGGAAGATAGTTTAGAGATTCTTCAAAAAGTTAAAAATAGAACTACTAACACAACTCTAGTACATATACAGAGGAGAATAAATCAGTATGATGGTGAAGAGATATCAGCACTCCCACAGTCATTGCAGTAGTATTTACAATTGCCAAGATATGAAATCAGCCTAGGTTTCCACTGACAGACAAATGGATAAGTTCATGTAAAGGATGGATTTATTCAGTAACAAAAGAGAGGAAATAACTATCATTTTCAACAAAGTAAAAATTGGGCATAGCTGGAATTCTGCAAAATAGCAGAACTTCACTGAATTCATCCCTAGTTATGAGTTTTCATTTTATTTCACTTAGAAAAGAAAAGGAAAACATGTTTCTTTCATCTATTAAGAGTGACATTATTGTGGGGTTGAGACTGGGGTGCAACAGGAGGAGCGGACTACTAATCATCAAAGAATCGTCATATGCATTTTTTTCCCTCATGGAGTTTATTGGTACATTTTAGGTATACAGTACAGTTGCATTCTTCATTGGGATCTTGTACCTTTACATGACAGGTCTTGGTTCTCATTTTTTCCCCTTGTTCCTGCCCTCCCCTTACCCCCTCCTCTCCTCCCCCTTTACAAACACTTCATTTTCATTTTTTTATTTTCTCATATTTTTCTCCTTTTCCCTTTCCCCTACACTTCCCACTTTCCCTACACCTTTAGTCCCTTTCTTCCTATTTCACATTGTCAATTAAAGTAGTACATAAGGTCCTAGTCATATGCATTTTTAGTATGTAAGGATAAAATTTGTTACTGGTGGAGTTATTTTGAGAGCTGAGAAACCAAGATGTTAGGTAAACTAGCTGGTATAATTTTAATAAGCATTAAAATAGTTGGCTAGAAATTATCAGTTTCCAAAGTGATAAATAGTTTCACTCTGGATAAGCCACAGAGTACAAGTCACAGCGGTGGAAATAGCATTTTGCTGATGAAAGACTCTGCCCTTTTCCCTTCCTGTTGGCTTATTGGCCAAGTGAACACCAATGATTAATTTAAAATTTTGTCTCCTTGAATCACCAGCATCAGCATCACCAAAAGCAAGTTAGAAATGCAGAATCTTGGGGCTCACTGATGTAAAATCTTGGGGGCCATCCCAGAGATTGTATTTAACAAGATCTCCAGGTAATGTTGATAGACATTAAAATTTGGGAACCACGGTTTAAACAACATAGAACATGGAAAGTGCATTCTGAAAATAACTAGTGATGACTCTGGGAAGGCACAACATTGTTCTTGTAGTGGCTGGAAGATTCCTTGGGAACAGCTAATAGTAGTAATCCAAGTGTAAACTCTTTGCTTGGTGAATTATACTTTGGAGAATAGGTTAGGATGATCAACCATGATTTGCTCCATACTTTTGAAGTTTTTCACTAAAAATCCCGTGTCACTGGAAACCATTAAGTTTATGCAAAAAAAAAAAAAAAAAAAAGAATCGGTTACTCTTACCAGTAATTACGAATGAATGAGGGAAGTGTCCTCAAAGTCTTCTATATCTCTCTGATATGACAATACTGACCTTGTAAACTGTCACTGTGGTGTGGGGCTTCCCAAGGAAAGGTTTGTGTGGAAAATGTGGTAGCTAACCATTTACTTAATCAATAAACAACCTTAGATTGGGGAGTAGTGACGCACTCCTGTAATCCCAGCACTCGGGAGGCTGAGGCAGGAGGATGGCTGTGAGTTCAAGACCAGCCTGGGCTACATAGTGAGTTACAGAGCAGTCTCAACTACATAGTGAGACCATTACAAAAAACAAAAAGCAAATAAAAAAATAAAAGATAAACAACCTTAGGTGTCTTCTTTACCTTTTGTAAATTGTAAGGCTATAACTCTGAATCCAGGCTTTGCTGTTGTGATTCTGTTGTATTCATTTTCTAGCTATGCAGTCTTTGACCAACAAATTGTTAGTGTAGTGTCTTGGTTTCCTCATCTATTACATGAGAACACTTTAATACTCACTTATAATGTTATTGGGATATTAAACACACTTTAGCATTTAGAACATTAAAAATAGGTAATAAATTTTCAGTGAGGGAACTGATGTGGTAGACTTATCAATTTTGGGAAGAACTTCAACCTTGGGCCATCTTGAAGAGCTCTTTTAACATGAGAATTGGAGACACTTTGATCTGGGTAATAAGTATATTCATATGCCCTTGATGTTCAATCAAGTGTTGCTGGCCAATTGGAACACAGTTGTCTAAAGGATTCTGAAGCTACATCTAACAGTGACTGGGAAGAGTTACTAATTCAAATAATTCAGGGTAGAGTGAATGTTACATAATTGTCAGTGCTGTGCTCATGAATCAAAGATAACTTGTCATCATTCTAGATTTGTACTTGTAGAAGTTGTTCTAGCCTCATGAAGTTTGTAGATAATCAGATATAGCAGATTGGCCCGGGGATTTAGCTCAGTGGTTCTGGCTCCTGCCTTGCAAGCACAAAGACCTGAGTTCGATCCCAAATGCAAAACAAATATAGCAGGTTGACTTCATAATTCTGAGTTTGATATTGGACTACAAAATTGTCTTTGTACTTGTTTGGCTATGTCTTCAGGTGAAACTAAAACTTAAATTTAGTATATTGTATAGCATTTTGTAATCTCACTCATTGGGTTTGAATCAATATACAAAGATATATGATACTATGGATTAAATTGTATAAAACATGTACTTCATAGACCCACACATATACATATATTTAGAGAGGGTTGAAATAATAAAGATGGGTAACTTTTTATATGCTGAAATGTATTGACTCACATTCTAGTTTTATCCTCTTATCTCTAAGGGTTATTGGACCAATGGATGTGGTCCACACTCTCATGGAAATAATGGTCTAATGTAGAAGCCTGACAATTCACAAAATGTCTTACTTATACTTCAATAATTACCATGGAGATGTTGTTACTATGAGAGAAAATTTGGGACCGTAATTTGTATCATACTAAGAAGCAAAGTAAATTGTATCGTACACTTAAATTTCACAGTAAAAAACTTAAAACTCTCAGAAAAATAGAAGTACATCTTTGCCAACTGGGACCAGCCAATGGTTTCTCAAATATGATGTCAAAAACACAGAAGAAAATGTATAGATAAATTAGACTTGATCAAAATAAAAAAAACTTTCAGGTTATTTAAAATAATATCATTAAGAAAATAAAACCAGTTTTGTAGAAAATATTTGCAAACCAGAGTTTTGATAAGAAAATATTAGCAAATGATAGATTTGAGTAAGAGCCTGAATATAATATATATGAGTGAAAAAGAGGGACTTGTATACTTTGGTAATGAAGATATAAATAATCAAACTTGAAAAGTGGCAAAAGCTTTAAATAGATGTTTTCAAAGAAGATATACAAATGGGCAATAAAATATACTCAACTTCAGCAATTCTTAGTGAAGTACAAATCAAAATTACCATGGCAATTATGTATACTGCCTTTATTTCTAAAATTAAAAAAGATAAATAATAACAAATTTTGGTGTGGGTGTAGAGAAATTAGAAGACTTACTATTTGCTGGTGAGTCTATAAAGTGGTGAAGCCACTTTTGAAAACAGTTTACCAGTATTTCAAAGTGTTAATATAGATACTATTTAACTTAGCAATTCCATTCATTGGAATGAAGCTAAAATATACATACACATGAAAACTAGTCATTATAGTACTATTCACAACCTAAAAACAGAAACAATCCAACTGTTTACTAATGAATGAGCTAAGAGCTAACTGTGGTATATCCATATACAATGGAATATTGTTTAGCCACAAAGAAGAATAAAGCATTGATTCTTGTTACAACATGGATGAACATTAAAAATATCTTAAAGAAATGAGTCTATTCACAAAAGACCATGTATTATATGATTCAATTTATATAAAATATCCAAAATAGGCACATCTGAAGAGACAGAAAGTAAATTAGAATGCCCTGTAGTTCTGCATATGGAGAAAGATGGGGCATGAATGCTAATGGGTCCAAGTTTTGGGGGGAGAATAACGAAAGTGTTCTAAATTTAGATTTTAGTGATCATTGTTTAGCTATATAACTATGCTGAAAAGCATGTCTGTATGTTTTAAATGGTTACATTTTTTTTCTTTTTATTGAGTTTATTGCTACATTTTAGGTATACAGTGCAGTTACATTCATTACTGGGATCTTGTACCTTTACATGACAGGTCTTGGTTCTCGCTTTTTCCACTTGTCCCTGCCCTCCCTTCATCCCCTCCTCCCCTCCCTATTTACAAACACTTTATTTCCATTTTTTCATTTTCTCATATTTTTTTCTTTTCCCTTATTCCCTTTCCCCAACCTTCCCACTTTCCCTATACCTTTAGCCCTTTTCTTCCTATTTCACATTGTCAATTATCTTATTAGGATCCTGTGTACTATTATAGTTTGTTCACACCAGAGAAACTATTTGGTATTTACACATGTGTGACTTATTTATTTCACTTAGGAGTATATCCTCAAAATGTATCCATTTTCCTATGAATGACTCTAATTTCTCATTCTTTATGGCTGAGTAGTATTCCATTTTATAGAAAAACCACATCTTCTTTATTCAGTTTCCAACTGATGGGCAAATGGTTACATTTAATAACATGTAAATTATATCCCAATAATGCTTTTTCTGAAGAATTACCTCATAATTTATTTGTAATTCCTTAAAAGAAAGGTAATTTAAGGGAGAGGAAATTTAAGGGTCATGCATTAATATATCCTGGGTTTAAATTAGCATCTTATATTAGTACATGCCAGTCTTCTGGAATAATTTACCAAGCAAAGTGAACTGCCACTGTTCCTGAACTGACTGGGCCAAATCATTTCCCTCTTCTGAAGCTTCAAGTTTAAGAGTTGATTTTAGTGCTCGGCTAAAAGAAGATTCATTCTAGAAGCTTCAAGAAATTCAATTCTTTTCTATAAAGAGTCTCTACTGTTTAACCCGGGAAGACGTGCAGCTGGAATTAGAAGATAGAGCACTGTAGAAGTGTTCCTAAAACTGCACCCTACCTGTGGTTATTCCACACCCATGACAGATAGCAGACTTGGAACAGGTCATGTTTCTTCCTTTAGTTTCTCTTTGCACCAGTTGTGTGGTGGGAGAATTAAACGGGAATGCTGAACAAAATGTTTCTCCAGGCCTCTAGCAGTGAGTGTGGGAGGCTGTCTCTATATCTCCCCGAGTGACCGGCCCACCTGTGAGCCACTGGGCCTTGGATGAAGGGAAAAGAGGGTGCTGATCAGGTTTCCCAGCTTTGAAGTGAAGAATGAGCCAGAATGAAGAAGCTCCTGATCAAAGGGCACTGAGTGATAAGGAAGGCTACAGTAACTCACCAGAGAGAGTCCAGGTACCTGAGGCCTGGAAAGGGGGCCCTACCTCTGAATGGGCACTTTTGTGTCTGTACCTTTTGCCAGCAGGAAATATCTGAAGTGAGCAGAACCAGCAATTTCTAAGTCAGATTGAGCTAATGCAATGGTTCTAAACTTTGATAGGCATCAAAATTGCTTGGGGAAGTTTCTGGTAATACAAATGCTTGGATTTCTTCTGTAAAGATTTTAATTTTTTATGTCTATGGTGGAGAATCTCAGCTCTTTTTAGCAGTTTCTCTCAAGTGATTTACATGTTGGTAAAGTTTAAGATCCACTGGCCCCATCCGTGCAGGCTCACCACCAATCTAGAGGGAAATATTGTTTTAAAAAAATATATTGTAGATTCATCCATAGGAAAATGGATACATATTGAGGATATACTCCTAAGTGAAATAAATAAGTCACACATGTGTAAATACTGAATAGTTTCTCTGGTGTGAAAAACTAAAATAGTACTCAAGATCCTAATGGGATAATTAGCAATGTGAAATAGGAAGAAAAGGACTAAAGGTATAGGGACAGTGGGAAGGGTAGGGGAAGGGGAATATGGGAAAAGGAAAAAATATGAGAAAATGTAAAAATGAAATTAAAGTGTTTGTAGGTGGGGAAAGGAGGGGGTGAAGGGAGGGTGGGAACAAGGGGTAAAAATGAGAACCAAGACCTGTCATGTAAAGGTACAAGATCCCAGTAATAAATGTAACTGTACTGTATACCTAAAATGTACCAATAAATTCAATTTAAATTTAAAATAATATATATTGTTTTACATTATCATTATTCTAATTTTAAATATTCATCAAAAATCATTAAAGAGAAACGAGTTTATTTTTAGTAAATCTAATTGAGCAATTCTCTGGACACAGGATAAAAAAACACAGAGGAGCATCTTTTGGTACCCAAATGTCTTGTTAATGTGCCAGGCACTGGGCTAGGTGCTGAGAGCGGAGATGAATAACACAGCCTTGTTCCCAAGAGTACGGCATCTTGTTGGGGAGACAGACATGTAAACAAAATAAATGAAGTATTAGCAAAAGAATGTATGAGGCTCTGTTCCAGCCTAGGAAGAGAATGACTAACTTTGCCCGCAGGTTGGGAGGAGAGACAGCCGAGGCTTTCCCAAAACACCAGGTTGAAAGCCAAACTTTGGTGCCGGGGAGCAGTTTGCAGCCTTGCTAGGGAGGTGCAGGTGGCCTGGCAGGAAAATGGGGAGATTCCACTGCTGGGGGAGCTCTGGCAGAGACAGGCCAGTGAACCCAGGAGGTGTGGCACAGTAGAGACCGCAGAGAAAGTTGGTGACGGAGTGGCTTGGCTAATGGGGATAAGCAGTCACTATAAAGGCCCCATGAAGAACGTCTTGGGACTTTGTAGGAGAGGACTACCTAGTGTAGAGATGTCTGCAAACCACAGAGACTGATATCTTGGATATAATTTTTTTTTTTTGCTTAAATCCATTAAGCTTAAATTGGCCAAATGTAAAAGATGTGTTTCCAGAATTATAAAATTCCAGTATTTATTTCTTATTTGATTTTGCAACAGGCAAATCTATACTGATAGGAATGATTAGTATTTGCAAGATATTTTATACTCTAAGAGAAAAATTAATAGCTATTATCACACATGCGTTTTACAACCTCAGAGCCACCATGCATGCTATTGGCTCAACTTTCCAGAAGATGTTTTAGAAAGGCTCAATAACATTACAGCCTCATACAGCATATGAAATACCAAGCTGAAGACTCAAACACAGTTTCTGATTGTGAATTTTGTTTTTCTAAACCATAAAATATGGGCTTACTGAAAAAAAAGTAACTTTAAGCAAACACATACAATGAGGGGCCAGAAAATAAATATATGATATTGTGTTACAGCCTAGAAGAGAAACTCAAAAGAGCAATGCTATGATTTCTGTACTCATCCAAATAGTCCTGGTTGGTCTGAGGTTTATAAATGCATAAGCTAAATAAATAAATAAATTCTAACCAGAAAGATAGAAATGAGCAGAGACCTACTACAGTACTGATTTGCTTCTGGCACCGCAAAATATGGTGCACTTTGGGCAATTTTCCTGGCTGTTTCTCCTCCCTCTGGTAACTCAAAGTCCAGGCTTTATCATTTGGGGGCCACCCATTTTTATAGCTCCAATTTTGCCATAGCAGAGAAGGCATTGTAGAGTTCCCGGTCTCTGACTCTCCACTCTGTCGGGCGATTTGCTTCGGCCAGTAAGAGGTTAGCAAGTATGGTGCCAGCTACTCCTGGGAAAGGTGCAGCAGGCATCCGTGCTCATCTTTGTGTCTCTGTCATCCTGACATGTCCTGACTACTGACAAATATCCTTTTCCGTGCTGTGTGCCATGGGAAGAATAAATATGGCCATTGCTGATTGACTTTAACTCTCATCTGCTGTATGTGATAATGTACGTATATGTAAACAAAGTGCTCTCAGGCATACACATTTTTGTACAAGTGTTGCTTTTCATATTATCGTTGACATTCAAATGACTATCATGTCTGTGCTGTCTGTGCTAGTGAATTAATACTCTAAGGTCTAGGAAAGGCTGATGTACTCAAAAACTAAAAGTATGTGCTATTAGATGAACTAAATTACACAGTACAATAGGTTTACTTTGGGTGGATGATGATAGCAACTAACAGGAGTTTGAGGCAAGCAAAAATTCATCAGTCTCCCACAATTTAATTGGCAGATGATAATACAATGAAGTCTGGAACCGAATTCACCCACACCTATGGATATTAGTTTACAAAAATAGTTCATAACATCTGGAAATTAGATGATCCAGTTCTCTGTTCTTGTCAATGACGACTTCCCCGTCACTTGGGGAGGAGAGAGGCACTGCTCTTGTCTCCAGGCATTGCTGATATACCTTCCTCAGAACTTTTTATCTTCCCACTGTTTTCATGGTGATGTGTTTGATAACATGGCATAGATATACACCTTCTGCTCTTGACATAATTTCAACATTCATATGGGGAAAAGGCCATGTTAGTTTGAGACATTCTTCTATAGATTGGAAAGTTAAGATAGATACTGAAGTTCTGTAAGGAAAGGTTCCCTGAAACTGAGGGTATGTGAGTTTAGAGATCTTCACAACCTGGCAAAAGTCCTAGCTGCAGAGTTTACTCCCCTGTCAAAAAAGGAAGGTATATCATGAGATTGATTGGGTTGGCTCTCACTCATTGCCTGGGAGAAAACAGAAAGCTTTGTCTGGCTTTCAGGTATACTCCCTTCAACAGTCAAACGTGTTTCCCTGATCCATGGAGATGTGGTAACTTGCAGCAGTGCTAAACTAGGATTATGACTCCCACGCTGACATTAGCAATTGATTGAAATGCGGTTTCAGGCGAAGGAAGGAGGAAATAACACAGAACAATACAACCAAGTTCATTGTGCTAACTCTGATGTATAGCTCCCTGAGAACCAGGTGTGAATTGAATAGTGAGGATATTATGGGCTCAGGGTTCCACTGAGTGGTGCAGAAAGATGGGTCTATATTATACCTCCCAACTTCACTTGACTCATTACTGCCATTTCTCCATTTTTTTCTTAAACTCAGTCGCCTTTCTCCTCTCCGTCTCTTTTTCTTTCCTTCCTGTTTGACAATGAGGTGTTCATATTTCAATAGGAAAACAGTTTTTCATGTTCCCAACCACTATAACCTTCAGCTAAAAAAGGGCGGAGGGAGAATTGACACATGGGCAGTTCAGAATTGGAAGAAGGGAATAAGGTGTGTGTGGGGGGCAAGGGGCTGTGAAAAAGTTTTGTGAGCTTGCTCTTTGCCGGTACAAATATAAGCTTTTTAAATTTGTTGGTCCATTTGTCTCACACAATCCATGGTTGTTAGGAATTGTTAGCAGTTTGAAGTGAAAAAACTGAAGATCAGGCTGTTGAAATAACTTGCCAATCAATGGTTACCCAGGTAATAAACAACAGAAGGGATTCAAAGTCCAAGTTCATTCATCTCCTACCTCCTTTCTTTTTATCACTTGCGTATGGCATCAACTATGTGTAATACGTTTTATTCATCTATCTAGTATTTGTTGGACAAAAGATAGATGCCAGACACCATTACTAGGTTCAGAAGACATTTGGATACATTTTATATGTAAAAATTCACTTATTTTCTTCTTTATTTCTTTGCTCTAAGAAGCCCCTTTTCCTAAACTCTTGGTCCACCTGGTTTGGGTGAGGCTGATCTTGTACCGTCTATCTGGAAATCATTAATCTTCACTGGCCAAACTAATTGGTTCAGAATTGGATATGTGACAGTCCCTATCACTGAGAATTAGTCTGGGATATTTTTCTTTTTTCTTTCTTTTATTTAACTTATTTGCCTATATTTTATGCCTAATTTATCCCCATGCCATAACTTTTTGTTTCTTCTGGGATATCTTTTTCTTTAGTGTAACTTTCTCCTCTCATTGAGGGACAATTTGTTCCTTTTTAGTAAGGATCATCTCAATGCGACAGGGGGAGCTCATGTATGGGTCAATTGGGCCATAAGCTCTGTAAGTGTGGCGGTGCATTTTGGGTGCTTTATTCACCTGGATGTGTTCAATGACCAGAGAATCTTCATCTAAACCCTTAAGCTCAGTGTTACTCTCTGTATTTTTAAGCATGTACAGCAAAATCTCAGCATTCCTTTTGGGCCATTGACCTTGTGTCCAGCCC
Source organism: Fukomys damarensis (assembly GCF_012274545.1). Lineage (NCBI taxonomy): Eukaryota > Metazoa > Chordata > Mammalia > Rodentia > Bathyergidae > Fukomys > Fukomys damarensis. Next base: position 35,227,110 of record NW_022900919.1, on the reverse strand, counting down.
CATTGCTTGACCTGGGCACACCTATCAACTCCACTATTGTAAGGCCGCTGGAATGGCACAAGTCACCTCTTTAATGGGAGGCCCTTCAGGTACTTGGTGGCCTTTCGAATATGCGCGCCCTTGATGGGCTGGGCAGTTTCTCAGGTGTTCTTAAAGTGAACATGAAGATTTGAACCTCTTGACTTGCATGATTTTGTGGGGTTTTCTGGCTCAAGAGAGTAGGGAACTATTTTCACAGGTCACTTCTGGCCACTTACAGGAAGAGTCTGGGATACTTTTCTGGAACTTTAAGGAAAGAGAAATGTTTTCTGCTGGAAGAGCTGTCGTGCTACATCTTAAGCCTGGTCTGCTACTTTCTGTCTCTTTGAAGCATAGAAAGGGATTCTGTGAGTGAATTACAAGAGCCAAATAATAATACACAGAGCTGAAAATAAGGAGAAATTACTATTTAATTACTTGACTCTTTTTATTTTTCAATACAAATTGTTTTCATTTCTTATTTGCAAGAGAAAAATGAGGTCTGATTGTTATACAGAAGATTAACCAAGACAGACTAGGCCTCTGATTTCACAATGATCATAGTCTAATAGAGGGATGGGCAGCAATCAAATTGTCACAGAAATAAGTGTTGTAAAGATTAATAAATGTCCTGAGGAAAGATTAATTATCATATAAAATCTATGACAAAACTACCTCAGCGGAGAATCAGAGAACCCATTCCTATAAGAATTCCCAAGTATTTAAGGGATACATAGGATTGAATAGATGCCAATTTGTATAACATATAGTTATATATAACATATAGTATGTATAACATAGTTATATATAATATAACATATAGTTATACATATAGTTCAGGTAGAGAGAACAGAAAATACAAAATAAATAATATTATGCCTAATACAAGGAGTGAAGGCTAACATACTTGATAGAAGAGAAAAGTAATACTAGAGAGAGAGTTTTCAAAAACCAAAACATGTATGGTTCTATACAATGTAGGAAGGAAGTAGATCTTTATCTTAAAACATATAAGAAGATAGGATTAGAGTTGATTTTTGAAATCAACTTGTACAGTAGACAATAAGGCAAAATAGTCATTGGATGTAGGAAACCCAGTCATGATACTAATGTAGTGTTTCTGGAGAGAAAATATTACACCTTGGATTAGGAATCGTTATCAGCAACTATCGTTATCAGCTGGACTGATTTGAGTGACACTTTGAAAGTGACTTCAGTGGCGGAGGAATTAGAGAGGGAAGGACCAAATGCTGTTTCCTAGGCCTTTGGTTTATGTAACCGGAAGGAAGAGGTTCTAATTTGGTGACTTGGAGATCTGTGGGAGGACAGATTTATTTTGGCTCACGGTTTCAGTTTGTTCCTGGCTGTCTTCAAGGCAGAAATACATGGGGGTGGGAGGGAAGGCCTGGTGGAGGAAAGATGTTCAACCCATAGCAGCCAGAGAGCAGAAAACAAAAGGAGAAACTGGGGGAGGGAGATGCACCCTTTCAGGTCACAGCCCCACTGGTCTACCTCTGACCAGTAACACCTTCTAACAAATCAGCTGTAGCAGCTTATGATCCAGTCACCTTTCACACATGTGAGAAATGTGGGGGACATTTTTTACCTAAATCATAATAGTATCTATCAATAGATGAGTTGATAGTTGAAGTAGATGAGATGCAGGGCTTAGGATACAGCTTGGTGGTAGAGCACTTGCTGAGCATACAAGAGCTCTTGGGAAATGCAAAACACCCAGATAGCCAAAACAATCTTGAAAATGAATGAAAGAGAGCTGCAAAATACATAGATACCAATTTCAAATATTAGTACTAAATGATAGTAAGACATTGTTAATACCAGTATGGAGATAGATACATAGATTAGTGGAATAGGATTAATGGTATAGAAAAGAGCTCTAACATTTGTAGTCACTTGTCTTTTGAGAAAACATGGGCAAGCTGTTAGATGGAGGAAAGAAAAAAAAATTCAACAAATAGTTCTTGGATAACTGGAGACAGAGACCAGACAGAGACAGGGACAGATAAAGAACCACACTATACATCTTACCACATTTTCTTTAACAGTTCAGTCATCTGTTGATGGTTAATTCCATACCTTGGGAATTGTAAATAGAGACAAAAAAGAATGGTGCAAAGAATAATTTGGACCCCTGTTTCAGGAAAGTCAACTAGCTTGAAGAGCTAAAACTATAAAACTGTTCAAACTGGGGGGCTTAGGTTAGTGATAGAAGCCCGAGGAACAAAAGGAAAAATAAATTCAACTCATCAAAATTAACTTCTGTGTTTTAAACTATACAAAGGAGTCAGTAGACAACAACATATTTGAAAGGACATATTTGCCAGTCATAGAATAAGAACTTGTATCTATTATATATAAATTCTGTTACAACTAAATAACAAAATGATAAATAATCCAATTATGAAGCAGACAAAACATTTGAACAGATAAGTCTAAGAAGATATACAGAACTGTGTATGTGAGAGTATAGTCGATATAATTTGTCATTAATGAAATGAAAGAGCCACGAGGAGATTCTAATCTATACCCGTCAAGTTTTCTATAATAAAACAGATAGATAGTAGCCATTGTTGGCAAGAATATAGGAAATTGGTATCTCCAATACATTCCTTTAGGAACTTAAAATGGTGTAGGCTCTTTGAAAATTATGTTGGCAGTTTCCATGGCTCAGCAGTAAAAAATAACTACAAATGTCCACAACAAATAGTGAACACTCCTATCCATAGCAGTGTTGCTCATAGCAGCTAAAAAATAGAAACAGTCCATATACTCCCTAATTGACAAACAGATAACCACAATGTGGTATCCTCCCTACAAGTAAACATTATCCATCCATAAAAGTTAGGAATCATTAATATATGCTCCAAATGAATGAATCTCAAAAATATGCTAGGTTCAAGGAGTCAGTGAGAAAAGAACATATATTTCTCCCCTTATGTAATGGGCAGATGTATAGAGCAGTATAAACAAAAATTAGATTAGTGTTTGCTAAGGCTGTGGTTTAGAGGGCTCAGGGGGAAATTGGGTGCTTGCTACTGGGCACAGATTTCTTTTTGAAGGTGAAGAAAATATTCCAAAATAGATTTTATTGATGAGATCACAACTAATAATACTGAACTTTATATTTCAAATGGATAAACTTCTATGTTTTGTAAATGTTATCTCAGTATAGGTGTAAAAAAAGAATGTGAATCAAAATAACAGATATATTTGTAGACCAATCATTTTTTAAAATATATTTTTATAGGTACATTTTGGATCTACAATACAGTTACATCCATTATTGGGATCTTGTATCTTCACATGATGTATCTTGGTTCTTATTTTTTCCCCATTCCCCCAGGCTCCTTTCCCCTGCTCCACCCTTCCCTAATTTACAAAGATTTTGTTTCCCCTTTTTTTTCCTTTTCACTTATTTTTTCTTTTCCCTTCTTACCTGTCCCCTACCCCTCCCATTTCCCCAACACCTTCAGACATTTTCTTCCTCTCACACAATATAAAATAGCTTATAGCAGCAGAAGATCTAGAGCCCTTCATAGAAACAAAGTCAGTTTTATTCAGGAAGATGCTTAATTTTTAGATATCATTCCTAGTTTTTCATTGCTGTACAATACCTAACATAAGATGTGTTATCTTAGCAGTTTCAGGTGTCTTAAGCATATTCATACTGTTGTGCAACCATCACCACCACTGTGGACACTCAGAACCTTTCTTCATCATTCAAAACTGAAGATCTATCCCCATTCATCCCCACAGCATCTGGCAACCACCATTACTCTATCTGTTTCTATTATTTTGACTACTTTAAATATCTCATGGAGGTAGAATCATTCAAGATTTGTCCTTTTTTTTTTGACAGGCTTGTTTCTTTTAGCATAATGTCTTTAAGTTTCATCCATAGCATAGTATATGTCCAAATTTTGTTCCTTTTTAGGGCTGGATAATTTTCTATTGTGTGTGTATCCATTCATTCATTGATAGGCCCCTGGGTTGCCTCTTTTGCACAGTTTCTCTCTATAGTATTTGATTAGTTAAAGCAAACCAAGAGGCTGGCTCACATTCAAAGGAAGTGAGATAATAGCCCTAATTTCTTATTGGTTGAAGCTCCAAAGTCCTGTTACTTGTCACATGGTTATAGTGAGTGGAATAATAAGGGTCACTTTGCAAACAATGTTCTGTGATAATATTTTATGATGATCTGCTTTACAAAGATTTATCTAGGGTTCTTATTATATTTTGATTAATGTGCTTCTTTCATGCCCATCTCTCTCAGTAGTTGAAAGCTACATGAGGGCCAAGACTATGTGAGGTTTTATTTAATGTGGTTGTTTATTCCTAGCATAAGTTTTGATTCATAATAGTAAGAGAGTGTTCAATTATCTACCTCTTGGCTAAACCCCCAGATTGATGAGCGCACTGGAAATAAAATGCAGACTCAGACAGATTTTATACTTCTCTATTTGATATCCTCTAAATAAAGTAATGCTTGGTGACAGCTTGCACATTATATACCACCATACTCTGGAAAGGTTAGGGCAACTAAAGATAACTTGTAGTCTTATGAAATATGTTTAAGGCATCTGAAAATGATTTGGGAAAGAGCCTGACATAAATCAGTAGTTGAAAATATACATGTGTAAGTGACCTGCTCTAAAATATGAAGCACCACGTCCAGAGTGGGGCCCTGCAATCAATATTCAAGGCAGTTAGTTGGTTCCAGCTACCATTGTATTTGCACCCTTAGGGGTAGCTCACTGCTGACAGGTACCAGCACCAACTATTCCTAGTCTTAGTATCGACTCTGTAAAGTCACTTGTGTGCATTTCTGGAGTGTCATCATCAGTTAAGAAGTATGCCCATAGCAGGTGCCTAGGGTGCAGCTTTGTAGGACTTTCCCTCAAGCTTTCTATATATTAATAATGCCACCCTCCAACCCAAGGGGTAATGATAGCCTTACTTACAGTTACTTATATATTCTTATTCCTGTTTTACATTTTCCTGAATATTCAGTTTCCTATGTTAGATACTTTCTGTTAAAATAGCTGGTATGTTTTTCATTTTCCTGACCCGACCTTGACTCATGGACACAGTGTATTCATCCACTGGTGGAGTCACCTGGCAGTTTTCTCTACATGGTTCTCCTGTCGAGGAAAGTGCAATGTAGTGTGAATCCCTGCCAACATCACACCTCACCCACATTGATTGCTTTGAAAACTACACCCAGAATGATGTCTCTACACAGCCTGGAGCCTAGAGTCTCCCCATCAACTTGTGGAAAATATTGCACACATATGACAATCCCAACAGTGAACATCTGTTCTGAGGTATTAGATACTAATCTATTTGGCTTGCTCAGATGGACTCACATATATGCACAGGAGAAAAGCAATTTAGTCTCACTTGTTAGCAGTGAAGGTTGGTCCAGATCTCCCACCCTGATTTCTGGAATGAAAGTGATTAGTACTGGCCAAAGCTTGGAAAATCTCACCCTCTGTTGCATATTTGATTCCCCAGTGATAAATTCAGAACCTGAATCTAGACAGCTACTTGATTTTATGCTTTTTTTAAAAAAATGATTTCATAATATTCTAATAGTGAAGAGTAGTATGTGGTTATTTCTTTTGCCAATAGATATTCTTTGGGGCCAATGATCAATGAAGATATTTGATCAAAAAGAACAGAAGAGCACAACTGAATTTTGTTTTCTAATTATTAAACCTATTTTTACACAAACTGAATAATTTCTTAGATTCCTGATCCCTGAGATCAACAAGTACCAAAGCATTTCTCTACCATAAATTCCATTGTATAAAACTTTTATTGAAGACCTTAACCGGTGGTGGCAAATCTACAGCAAGTGTGCTACAATAGGCTGTTTGTTATCATTGAAAGTCCTAAAAAGTTCACCATCACTGACCTGAACCTTGCCTAGTATGAAGCTTAATTATTTAAGAGAAGCAAGTCTACTGAAATCTCCATATGCCTTAAAACCATCAAATCCATCTCTATCAGAGGGATTAGCTCCAATTCCACTTTCTCCAGAAAGCCTTACCAAATACCAACACAGAGAGAATTAATACCTTTTTTTTCTTCTATCCCCATAATACTTTATCTGCTCTGTTCATGATTCTTCATTTCTTTGTTCCATATTGAATAATCAATTTTTGAGTCTTACCTCTTGCTCTGGTTTGGATAAATATGGAAACACGTGTTAAAGGCATGCATGGTCCAGAAGTTGACACTTTTGGAAGGTGGCAGAGCCCAGTAGTAAATCATAAAGTCTTTGGGGACCCTTGAAGTTGCCTTTGAAAGCAGCTGTTTGGTATTCTGAGCCCTCTACTTTCTGGTCCTGAGTTGAACAGTTTCTGTCACCGTCTACTTCTACTGTGATGTGCTGCCCCACCACAGGCCTCAGAATTGGAGCTAATCAATTGTGGACTGTATGTGCCAAAAGAGTAAGCCAAAATAAACCTTTATTCTTTTTTAGTTGATTATCTCAGATATTTGTTATAGTAACAAAGAGCTGACTAACACATATGCTCTACATAGACTATAAAATCTTTGAGGCCAGGATAAACAGCAAGAATAAAAAAATAACATAGCTGGGATTTAGCTCAGCATCATCACACCTGCTTTGCAAGAGCAAGAGCCTGAGTTTGATCCCCAGTACCAATCACCACACACATACACAAAAAATAAATAAATAAAAACTAACATAACAAATATAATTCAATAATTTTGCTAGGACTTTTCACAATTTGTCCTATTTTACCTTGGATATTTGTGATGTGAAACAAATCATTCTTATTTTTCTATATGACAAAATCACATCTTCAAAAGCTAATAAATTTTTCCAAATTCACACAGCTGGTAAGAGGTCTAAGAAGGAATCCAAGCCCAATGTCACTGTCTCCAGAGATGATGCATTTGCCCACAACTCAACATTTCCTCTGGAATTAATGTCTGATTTATTTGTGCAGCCTCCAATATTTAGCACAACACCTTGCACTAAGTGTTCTATAAATATTAACTAGGGAAGTGCTGAATTAACTGGGACTAAATTTTTGCCTTTTGCTATTCTATAACTATGACCAAGCAACTTTGCAAGGTTGCATTTCAGGATAAATACAAAAAAAAAGTTTTTTTCTCAGAGTTCTGTAAGTTTCAGTCCATGGTCAATAGGCCCCACTGCTTTCAGTCCTGTAGCAAGGCATAACATCATGGCAGGGACACATGATAAAAGAAGCTATTTATCTCATGGCATCCAGGATGCAAGGAGAGAAAGGAAGGTGTCAGAGTCTCAATATCCCCTTCAAAGAATGCCCTCAGTGACCTACGCTCTTCGAGTCAGAAAATATTTCTAAATGTTTCCACCACCTCCCACCTCTCAACAGTGCCATAGGCTGGTTATCAACTCTTTATCATGTCAGAAAAAAGATAGCCTTTTAAATAAAACTGTGCTGGGAAAACTAGATATCCATATGAAGAAGATTGAAATTAGATCCTTATTTCTCACCCTGCACAAAAATCAATTAAAAATGGAATAAAGACTTAGGTTTTAAAATCCAAAGCTCTGAAAGTGCTAGAAGAAAACAGGGAATACTTGAAGTATAGGCATAGGAAAAGGCTTCCTGAATAGGGTGTAATAATCCAGAAAATAACATCAAGAATACACAAGCTGGACTACATCATATGAAAAAGTTTCTGTATAACAAGTGAAACAACTAACAGAGTGAAGCGACAGCTTACAGAATAGGAGAAAAATCTTTGCCAGATAATCTTTTGAAAAATGATTAATATCTGGAAGATATTAAGAACTCAAAGCATAACAGCAAAAAATCAAACAGCCCTATCAATAGATGGGCAAATAAATCAGAGATATTTCTTAAAAGAAGTACAAAGAGCCAATAAACATATAAAAATGGTTCAACACCTTTAGCCATTAGAGAAATACAAACTAAAATTTGTATTCACACCTCTGGTGTGAATAAACTATAATAGTAAATAAGATCCCAATGATATAATGGATAATGTGAAATAGGAAGAAAGGGGCTAAAGGTGTAGGGGAAGTGGGAAGGGTAGGGGAAAGCTAATAAGGGAAAAGAAAATAATATGAGAAAATAAAAAAATTAAAATGAAGTGTTTGTAAAGTGGGAGGGGAGGAGGGGGTGAAGGGAGGGCAGGGACAAGGGAAGAAAATGAGAACCAAGACCTGTCATGTAAAGGTACAAGATCCCAATAATGAATGTAACTGTACTGTATACCTAAAATGTACCAATAAACTCAATGAGGAAAAAATAATACTAAAATACAAAAAAGAATAATTAAATTGAGCTTTCATCTCATCCCTGTCAGAATGGCAGTCATCATGAAAACAAACAAACAAACATCTACAAGGATGTGGAGCAAAAAGAACACTTCTACATTGCTGGTGGGAATGAAAATTAGTACAGCCACAATGAAAATCAGTATGAAGCTTTCTCCAAAAACTAAAAATTTAACTACCATATGATCCTATTATACCAATTGATTCTTGAAGGATTAAAGTCAGCATACTATGGGAATACTTGCACACCCATGTTTACGGAGGCGTAATTCACAATAGCCAAGATATGGAACCAGCCTAGGTGCCCATCAACAGATGAATGGACAAATAAAATGGAGCATTATTCAGCTGTATAGAAAAAAAGATGTCCTTTGCAGGAAAATAGATGGAACTGGAGATCATCATGTTACATAAACTATACTGAGAAAGAGAAGTATCACGTGTTTTCCTTAATATGAAGAATCTAAAACATATGACATGAAAGTTGAAGGATGATTATCGGATAAGAGGAAAGGAATAAGGAGCCAGGGAAGGAAAGACAAGGGAATGTAACAGGGTACAAAAAAAAAATAGCAATTATATCTTTAAGAGATCATGACGTTGACATGAATTTGCTGAGGTAAAAATGCTCCCATTACAATCTGTAAAGTGAGACTATGGTTAGAAAGCAATCTATATGTCATTGTCAATTCTTTTTATTTTAAAAGCTTTAATGTTAATGAGTGGAGGGAGGAGGAAGGGAAGGGAAAAGGGATGAAAAAAGGAATTAAGATGTGTTATGTGCACTCACTGATTTCCTACAAAGAACATGAACATTCTGTACTACACATGTGCACTAATACACTATATACATGAATCAATAAAATAAAAATATGAAATATTGAATAAATAAAAGGCATTGTGAGTTTTAAAATACATTAATATATACAGATACTAATAAATTGTCTAAAATGCTGTGCACTTAAGTATTTTAATCTGTCTCTGAAAGGGAGATCAGAGGACAGTTTGTTTGGTTTAAAAGTATTTTTGACGGGCTATATAATAAAACATTTCTAAGTGGTGGAAGTTAAGAATTTTATAAGAATGTGAGGTGATGGATGTGTCAATTGGCTTGGTTGTAGTAATCATTTCACAATGCATATGTATCGTGTGTGTGTGTGTGTATATATATATATCATATATATATGGATAAAACTTGAAGTGAAAATATGATGAATTTATCCAGAGTATCTAAGTATTAAACAGCAAGCCAGAATTTAGGGTGAAGTTTAACCACTATTCATGTCCTTTGGATAATTGTTTGATTTCTCTTGCTGCTTCCACTTTCTATTTCAACCACTGGAGCATATTTGCAAAAAAGTGAATCTGCACACTTTCTGGAGATAAACAGTACTTGTTCAACCTACTTTTATTTCATTTCACTAAACATATCATCTTGCCATAGCTACCACACTATCCTTCTTGCTGATGGGAAAACTGGAATTCACAGACTGTGAAAATGAAAATAGAGTATGGAAGTCTTGTATTTGTCCAGATGCAGAATATTTTGCTCAACAGCATTCTTAAGCAGAAGCCAAACTGATAAAACTGACAGAACATGAAGAATTCTTCTTCAAATTGTGGGGGTTTATGATACTAATGAATGATTATAGCATAAAGTTTCTTATAGACTTGAGCCCAGAAAGGTGAGTTTTTGTCCAAGGTCAAATTGTTATCTACTAAGTAAAGGCTGGGTTGCCTCTGTTCTGAGCAGAAAAATGAGACTCTTTCTGCCTTGTTTAGAGCCTCTTTGCCATCAACTAATGGAGAATAAATGGCTGATGGGCCTTCATAATACTTACCCAGTTTACGATTGATTTTCTGTAAAACCTTAGGTAAAATGAGCGTTTACAGTAATTCTTTCACCCTCAAAACTTTTGCCCAATAAGCGATGTTCTTCTCACTCAGAAGCCCTGCCCAAATTCATATGTATGTTTTGGGAAACTTTCCCACAACTATAAGCTTTGTCTCTGCTTTTACCAATTATTTAGGAGTACGAAAAAGAAACAGAGCACAGGCTGAGAAGTCTGTTCCTTGGAATATCCTCTAATTCTTTTCTTTGCATAGCATCATCGTGATAATTGTTGATTCTTGGAGTCTCTACAATTTTGCTGAAATAAACAGGTCACCCTGAGCATACCCTACAGAGTTTGTAAGGTTTAGGGTTGATGGCTAAGTAAAGATACACCTAAGGCAAGGGCCCCATAAAGTATGGGCTCAACTTTAAATCAAGGGGAGGTGTGACCATTAACTTGATATATTAATTTGATTGGGAATAAGAAACACCTATCAGATTAGAAAAGTGTCCAGTAAGCTTTCAGGCCTTTTACCTTGGACTGCTACAACTGTACCCCTTCTTGTTCTATGGCTTCCATCTTCTTGGACTGAGAAGCTACTGGATGTATCTTTCAGCTCTCCAGCATGCATTCAGCCATTATGGACTCTCCCATCTCTGATCCTGTAAACGTACTGAATAAATCCCCTTCATAATTTTTTTTACAGTGGTTCACATATTTATTTTAGGTATGAGTAGTTATAATTTATAAATGAAAATGATTAATAATATAAAGTCATGCGTACAACTTTGAAGAAAGTAACATGAATAAAATATTGTCATAGCTTTTTACATATTAATGCTGAATAGTTAATATCAGCCAATACATTAACAAACCCAATCCCTTAAATTTCGGATACAATTAAAAGTAAAAACTAAGTTAATTCATTTTGCTACCATGTGATTAATTAATTGCATGGAAGGAGGCAAATCTGGCTATTTGGAAGAGGGATTCCCTAACTGAAATTGTTTGGTAGAATTGGAGACTGAAACATTATTTCTCAAAATGGACTCTAGGAACTATAAATAGAGCATGGGAGCAAGGTTAAGGAAATTGCTTAAAAAATGTTTTGTCTCAATTTTACCACATTTTCTTTATTCTTTTAAATCTTCCTATTTTCACACTTACTGTTACATATTTTATCAGTATACTCAATATATTGATACTTACATTTTCTATCAATCCTTTTCCTCTTGAAAACCTTTACCAATCTAGAAAGTAAATTTATAGAGAAAGCTGGGTACCTTATGCATTTTAATCTTCATATAAATTCAGAAAATTATTAGACAGTAAAATAGGATAAGAATTTACTAAACCAAGAAATTAATAATGTTTTGGATTTTTAATAATAAAATTTGGCCATTGTGTTAGAACAAGTGTTTCTCTAGTTCTAATGGCATGTGAGTCACCTGAATGCCTCATTAAGGGTGCAGATGCTGGAGAGCTGGCTTAGAGTGAGGTTGGAGAATCTGCATTTTCCCATATCCAGGGGATATTTATCTGTGGATCTACAGACCATACCTAGACAAGCAAGCTGAGAGATTATATTATTCCCCAAATCTGTTGCTCATTTCTGGGTACTTTCCCTCCCAAATTGATGTTAAGCTTGATTATGTATTTTTCTGTGATCATTAAATGAGTAGGAGTGAGGTATGTAACTTCTTACCATGGGCATGGGAAGCCAGCAAGTGCCTTTTTGTACTTTCTTTTTATTCTGTAATAAAATTAGCTATGATTCAGATAGGTGTGTCTCAATCGGTCTGACCCAGGGAATAAAGACACAGAATAAATTCCTAGTCCTGTGCCTGAGTAAGGCAGCATGAGTGATAAATAGAAAATCTTCATTATTATAAACTCTTAAGATTCAGGGCTATTTGCTATGGCAGTATAACAGCCTATGTGACCTGATGTAAGCAATGTGGAATAGCATACGTGCATCATACTGAAAATGAAGTGTCAACTTCTACCACTTATTTGACTGAGAACTTTAGCCAACATGTTTAACCTTCTGGACCTCAGGTATCTCACCTGAAAATGTGAATAAAATCTGCTTGCCTAAAGGTGGAGAATCCTGACTTCTGTAACATTTATTGCTTCCTTGATAAATGAAGTTGAATACTACTCTGGTTCAAGATTTCTCCCATGAAAATATCACTTTCACTGGTAAAACCATGCAGTCTTTAGTAAGGCCAATATCTGAGAAACATAGTCACTTAGGCTTGTCTGTAAAATAGGAAAGGTTTCAGGATCAAGTACCATATCCAAAGATGAGACCACAGCAAAAATTAATGAAAGACACAAACTATAGTCCTATTGGAAAGCCAAGTTATGTAACAGCTGTGGTAACCCCAGACATTGTGTCTTCTCCTTTTTCAGATGTATGGAACTGGCAGGAAATTTTTCATATTTACTATTTTTTTTTCAGACTTTGGCTGACAATCACAATTACCTGAAATGAAATCACAATTACCTCAATAGCAGACATTTATGCTTGCTTATAACTGACCAGTGCAAGAAGAAATGTGCACAGAGTGACAATATTTCATTCCACAGAGTTCCTCTAGAGAATGTGGCCTCTAGTCCTTCCCAAATACCTCACACTTTGTCCCTCAGTGTAGATCTAAGTAGCAATTTGATCAACTAGAAATATTTTGGTGAACAACACCAAGCTAGTTTCTCCTCAGGGTTATATTTCATAAGAATTGGAGAAAATGGGCTATATTTTCACTATTTGTTTATTTCAGATATGTCTTCTCTTTCCATAAAATCTTGATGGGATTTTTTAGTGTCATTTACTTCCTTGTAAAATTAAGAAACCAGTCAAATCTATCAGAAATTTATACAAAATTAAAGAGCTAGTCAAATTTATTGCAAATTTAGACATTTGTGGTTTCACTTTTGCATTACCCAAGTAGTTTTTTATGGTCAAGAAGAATTACTACTGTGAACATTAAAGGTAGATAGATGTTCCTTTTCATTTCTCTAAGTGCTTGGGACTGAAACAATAATCAATTAGAGACTAATTCCTACTCAGGGCTGTGAATCTCAAAGGTGTCATGGAAAGTCAAAGGATCACAAAGCCATGTGACAGCTGCGGCAGAGGTAATAATCCAGTTATACTGCAGTGACTGTCATGCTGAGTGTACCATCACAGGTACAGTAAGCAGAACTTAGTTTATGACACTGTCCAGAGGTGATGGTGCAAGGCTGTCACAGTGTAAGTGGTTACTCTGGGACCCCTTTCCTCATCAGGCTCTTGCTTCCCATGATAGTTTTTTAGGTCTGTTTTCAGTGTTTTTGCTTTTTTTTTTTTTTTTTGAGAATATATTACAGTACCTTATTTCCCACTTGACAAAAGAGAAATTTCTTTCTTTCTTTTTTCTTTTTTTTTTTTTTTGGTACAAGGGCTCTAACTCGGGTCCTTGCACTTGCAAGGCAGGTGGCAGAACCACGTAACTAAATACCCAGCCCAGTAATTTCTTTTTATTTACCCAAGAAAAATGTTGACTAATAAAATATTTCATTTGTAAAATTTTCAGGCTTAAGTTTTGAGGATTTAAATTTTATAATTCCTCATGAATGTTCTTCATAGTTTTTTCAAAAATAAACATCCCATACTCAGCTCTTGACATTTCATTTAACAGAAGCACAGTACAATCATGCTAATATTTTAGTCAGTATGCTTACCAAAGAAAACAAGTTTCAGGAGTTTGATAAAGAAGCCCATTTACAACTGAAATCACATGTGGTTTCTGAGTTTCCAAATATCAGCAGTGTCTTCAGAAAAAAAAAATGACCTTGGAACAATTCAATAAATGTCCACTTATAAATAAAAAGGTAAAATGGATCCTGACTTAAATTTATAACCTAAAACTATGAAAATTCCAGAATAGAATGTAGAAAAACATTCTATGATTGAATTAGACACAGATTTATTTTACACAAAAGTGTACTCCAGGAAGTAATAAATGATAAGTTGGATTTAATCCAAAGTTAAAGTTTTTGCCCTTCAGAAGAGATTTTCACATAAATAGAAGACATGCCATAGTCTAGAAGAAAATATTTGCATAGATATGTGCATATCTATTAAAGTACTTATGGTGAGCACAAATCACTCTCAAAACTCAACAATAAGAAAAAATAAATAAATAAAGCAAGCAAGACATTTAGTTTTTAAATTGAATATTCATTAGAATAGAAATTGCAACGCAAAAGATAGATAGCTGTCACTTAAGTCCCCAAAAATGTGTTCAATATCACTAGCCATTAGGGGAATATAAACTAGAGCCAAAAGAGATACAGTTGTCACCTGATAGAATAATGTCATCATCATCATCACCATCATCATCACTGTCACTATCAGCATACTCCTTATAATCCCCAAAGTTGACAAGGATCCATAGCACCTGAATCCTGACAGGCACCTTATTGGTGGAGATGCAAAATATAGAACCACTCTGCAAAGCAGTTTGGCAGCTTTCTACAAAGTTAAACATGTGCTTATCAACATATGCTTATCATATCACTTCAGCTCTCTGTTTCCTAGGTAGTCATTAAAGAGAAATAAAAATTCAGATACCCGAGATATAAAATTTTATAACATACAAATACTTACACTTAAACGTCTGTTCTCCCTTCATTCACATTCATTGGAAATCTGGAAGCAACTCAAAAAGTTCTTTCAACTATGTTATATATCTTTACAAAGATACAGTATTCAAAGATAAATACAAACTTCATACATGCAAAACATGAATGATCAAATGTAATATTTTGAGGGAAAAGAGTCAACCAAAATGCCACTTACATTATGACTCCATTTTTACATCGGTCTAGGAAAGGGAAAACTAGAGAAACAGAAACAGTCTGTGGTTCCCTGGAGCTGGGTATGAGTGTGGGGTATTGTTGTTTTTTGTTTATTTGTTTGTTTTACCTCTCATTCTTATTATTTGTTTGTTGCAAGAACACTTAAAATCTAATCTCCTGGCAACTTTCAAGGATAGGGTACACTATAACTATAGTCACCAAACTGTGTGGGATTTTTGATCACAAAGGGCACAAGAGAATTCCTAGACGTGAGAAAATGTTTTGTATCTTAATGGTGAACTGTTCTATATTTGATATGTGGTGGTGTTTACACAGCCTTAAGCATTTGTCAAAATTCATAGGACAGTTCCTTTAAAAAAGACAATATTTTACTTGATGTAATTTATAATCTTAAAGTCAGAGTTTTAAATAGTTAACAGTAAATAGTTGGCTCTCAAATAAAATAAAAAAGAAGGTATTCTTTTTTTACAGTATTTTATTTTTATTTAGGAAGTAGAACTTTTACTTACTCCAACATTTTCTTCAGAGGTAGACTTTGTTTTTATTTCATTTAATTAGAGTTATTCATAGGAAAATGGATACATATTGAGGATATACTCAAGCGAAATAAATAAGTCATTTATTTATTTTTTTATTTAAACTTTTGGTAACAGGGATCAAACTCGGAACCTTGATCTTGCCAGGCAGGTGGCAGAACCATGGAGCTAAATCCCCAGCCTTTTGTTTTTATTTCAGTGAGCTCTTCTACAGAGGAGGTATTCTTTTAACAAATATTTCTTGAGTGCCTACTATGTGCCCATTCTGATTCTAACTGCTTAAAACCATGTCAAAAAAACACAAAGAAATGTTCCCCTTATGGAATGTACATTCTATCAGGAGATGAGGTGCACTTAAAAAATGTGGTCAGTAAATTAAGACAGAAAACAATACTTCTGCAGATGCTACTACGTCTAAATCGGAGCGCGCGAAAACCCAGCCCCTGCTCCACTCTGATGACTTGAGTCATCAGGTCTAGGAAAGAGCCCCAAAATCTGCATTTGTGACGCAGCTGCCGATGATGCCAATGCTGCCAGAGGACTCCAGGTTGTGTAACTGTGGTATAGGAGGAGGAGGAGGACGAGGAGGAGGAGGACGAGGAGGAGGAGGACGTGGAGGAAGAGGAGGAGGCGGAGGCGGAGGCGGCAGCGGCGGTGGTGGCGGCTGGAGTTAGATGGGTAGTGTATAAAATATATCACTGTATACTGGTCGGGAATCTTGCTCCAATAAAGGAATCTAAAGATTTAGGATTTTTTTAAAAAGGCTAAAGAAGTTAGGAAGGAGGTTTGGGAAATGCTTTCAGTAGGAGATCTGGTGGAGCAGCTGGCTTTGGGGCAGAGAGGTGAAGGAGCGGTGGGAGTTGGCTATGCAGGTGCCAGGAAAGACATTTCTGGCTGAATGAACAGCCGGCGCTGCGCCCAGTGCTGTGGGGCTCATCCATTCTTCCTAAGGTCAAAGAAAAGTCAGTATTTCGGGGATAGGAAAAGTGACAGACAGTAGGCATAATAAGAGCCGTATGCAGAGGAATAACAGCAGGAGAGTGGGAAGAACACTGTCACTTTTGCTCCAAGTAAAACATGGATGCATTGAAAAAATTTAAAAAGAAAGTGATGTTGTTGCACTGATGTTTTAAAAGCACCATTTTGACCACTGAGCTGAGAGTAGACATTAATGGAAGCAACTCAATCCCAGGCAGATTGTCTTAGTAACCTACAAGAAAGATGAATGTGGTTGGGCCATAGTGCTAGAAAAGGCAGTGGTAGAAAAGTTTAGGTTTTGAATCTGTTTTAAAGATAAAGCCAGGAAGTTCCTTGATAGTTGGATGCCAGGTAGTAGAAAGAAGAGGAGGGCAAGAGTGAATCTGAAATCTCAAACCTCGGAACATTGTTCAATATGATGAAGCTGATCATTGACCAAGTATCTGCCATCTTAAGCTTTTCCTTTGAGATCAAGGAAAAGAGAAAGATATCTGCTTTCACTCCTCTTCAATTTAGGGCTGGGCCTTTACAATTATGCAAGAAAAGGAAATAAAAGACATCCAAATTGGAAAGGAAGAAAAAACTCTCTTGGGTCACAAATGATAGCACCTTATCAAAGGTGACAAAACCGAACATTTTATATAAAATGATAGAACTAATAAATGATGTCAGCAGAGTTACAAAATGTATGAACACCTAAAAACTAGTTGTTCTGTTTTTATACATTAACGATGAATTATTTAAAAAATTTTTAAAATCTTGTTTATAATAGCAAAATATTGAAATACTTAGGTATAAAGACACCTAGGAAGGGAAAAAGACTTGTATACTAAAAACTACAAAATAATGATTGAAAGAAAGATAAAAAGAAAGCAATTTAAAAATGTGTTTATATGATTGAGAAAACAATATTACGAAGATCATAATACTATGCAATGTGATTTCAGTTGTGGTATTATTTTCAAAATTTTGATGACAATTTTTGCAAAAATACAAAAGTTCTTAAAATTCACTCCCTGGCCCAAAATTCACATAGAATCTTGAGGATCCCAAAATTGCCAAACAATTTTCAAAAAGAAGAATAAAGATGGAGTTCTCATACTTTCTGATTTTAAAACATTATGCAGCTAAAATAATCAAAAGAAAGTGGTTCTAGTATAAAGAATAATGCTGAAAGATCAGAAGTCCAGAAATGAATCCTGAAACTGTAAACATTTTTGAAGAACACGTAGGAAAAATGCTTCACGATATTTGACTTGGCATTGATATTTTAATATGACACTACAAATGCATGGGAAAAAAGTAAAAACAGACAAGGGAGATTTCCTCAAACGAAATATCTCTGCAAAGCAAAGAAAACACTCAACAGAGTGAGAAGGCAACATAAAATAGGAAAAAATATTTATAAGCCACTTATAAGGGATTAATATTCAAATATAGAAGGGATTTCTGTGCCTCAATAACAACAATAAATTCAACAAAGAAGTAGGAACAGATGTTTATCCAGAGAACACACATGGCCAAGGTATATATTAAAAAATGGCAAACACCCTTAATTATCAAGGAAATAAAAATGAGAATAGGGGCTGGGATTTAGCTCAGCATTTCTGCTGCCTGCCCTGCAAGCACAAGGACCCGAGTTCGATCCCCAGTACCAAAAGAAAGAAAGAAAGAAAGAAAGAAAGAAAGAAAGAAAGAAAGAGAGAGAGAGAGAGAGAGAGAGAACTGGGAATTTAGCAAATCGGCTCTGTCCCTGAATCCCAAGTGCAAGGCCCTGTGTTTGATCCCTCATATAGAAAGAAAGAAAGAAAGAAAGAAAGAAAGGAGAGAGAGAATAACAATGACAGATCACCTCATATCTGACAGCATGACCATTGTCAGAAAAAGAAAAACTGTTGTCAAAGATGTGGAAACCTAGAATCTGTGTGAACTGTTTGTGGGAATATAAAATGGTACAGCAGCCATAGAAAATAGTATAGTTTCCTGAAATAAAAAAAAACTTAAAATTAGAACTATCATATAATCAAGCAGTTCCATTTCTTAATATTTATTCAAAAGAATTGAAATGAAGTTCCTCCCAAAATGCTGCACTTCCTTGTTTATTTAAGCATTATTCACAAAAGCCAAAATGTGGATAAAACTTAAATTTCCACTGGTACTTGAATGTATGAGGAAAATGTGGTATAATATTCGTGCAGTTAAGAGACAAACTCTGGATTGGGAGAAAATATTTGGAAATTATAATCTGATAAATGACTAGAATCCAAAAATACATAAGGAACTCATACAACTCAATACCAAGCAAACAAGTTATCCAATTTAAAAATTGGCAAAAGAACAGAATAGACACTTAAAAAAAGACACAAATAGCCAATTAATACATGAAACAATGCTTAATATCGCTGTTCATCAGGAAAATGCAAATCAAAGCCAGAAGATGTCACCTTACATCTGTTAGAATAGCTGTTATAGCTGGGTGTTGTGGCTCATGCCTGTAATCCTAGCACTCAGGAGGCAGAAGCAGGAGAATTGCGGTGAGTTTGAGACCAGCCTGGGCTACATAGTGTGTTCCAGGTCAGTCTCAACTACATGGTGAGACCCTGGCTCAAAAAACAAATGAGAGAGAGAGAGAGAGAGAGAGAGAGAGAGAGAGAGAGAGAGAAAACAGCTATTATAAAAAAAGTGAGAGATGACAAGTGTTGGCAAGGATATGGAAAAAGAGAATCCTTGCACACTGTTACAAATGTAAATCAGCATGGACATAATGGAAAACTGTATAGGCTCTACACTATAATGCCAAACCTTTTAGACACAAATGCCCAAACTGCAACCTTAAACCCACTTTTTTATTGAAAAATGACAACACTGCAATTTCACCTGAATACTGAAGTTTTAGTTTAGAAGAATCAATGCATACATTAACATCTTATATCTTAAAAGAAAAACAAAAACATGCATGCCATAACTTCCTCACCGGAAAATCCTCAAATCATAAAAATGCAATTATCATATGATTCAGCAATTTTGTTTTTGGCTATTTGCCTAAAAATTTGAAATCAGTTTATCTAAGAGAGATGTGTACTCTTGTGTTTATTATAGCACCATTTATTGAACTGTGGAATTAATCTAAGCCTCCATTAGCATAAATACAAATCAAAACCATTTATAGCACACATACACTAAAACACTCCAGAAATACCAAACATGAGTGAGAATGTGGAGAAATTATAACCTTTGTGAATTTATAAACTGCTGCCAGGAATGTAAAATGGTACAGTTGATATTGAATATCATGTTTCACATCTTCAATTAATTAGAAATAGAATTGTCATATTACTAGTAATTCCACCTCTGAGTATACATCCAAAAGAATTATAAGTAGGGACTCTAATAGATAGTTGTACACTATCTTCATGGCAGAATTATTCACAAGAGCCAAATGATGGAAATAATTTGTTTCCATTGATGAATGACATTTTAAGAAAAAGTAAAGGTCAACATCATACAGAGTTCAGGTAAGAAGGTAAAACACATGCATTGAGGTTGGCAATTCGGATGACTCCGACCGTGGTGTCAAGTTAAGCGGTTGAATGGAGGCATAAGACTGCAGAACAAACAGAAAGTGTAAAATCGAGGATGAGATGACAGGCATCACTTGTGTAAAAGAGAGTCTGTAGGATGGTAAGTTTTGCATTTTCAGTGACCTCTAGAATTCTACGGTGGTAGAGTTACCCAATTTCCTAAAGTAGAAGATTGCAAAAAGTGGATTCAGAAACTCATGCATTTGTGATATTTTACTGCATCAAACCCTACAACAACACTATTACTACTAACTAAAAACTATACAAATTGTTCATATCCACTATTAGTTTAACAATATTACTTTTAAGTCCATGAACAATCTTGCCATGCAGCCACTATTTTCTTTGACAAAGTAGAAAATTTAGTGGAGGAACTCCAGTCCTAACACAAGTGCGCGAATGATAGCACATGCAAGCTGAATCCAATGTTCCTGAATTCCTGGGTGTAACTGCGGAGAGATGATGCCTATCTGTAGGTAGTCACTCAGAGCCAGAGAAACAGGGCAGTGTCATCTACTTGGGGAGGGCTCCAGACACTGTGCTTAAGGAAATTCACACAGATGGAGTCTGGGTAAGTAGACTTCCCTGGGGCGAAACAAGTCTTCTTGAAAACTCTGACAACTTGGGAGAAAGGAAGAAAGAGAGAGAGAGAGAGAGAGAGAGAGAGAGAGAGAGAGAG